>NC_134358.1:522381314-522981314 GCF_048569485.1 Anomaloglossus baeobatrachus
AAATAGTCAAACTCAAAGAAAAAAAATAGGAAAAAAAGAAACATTATTTTATTGCTATTTCAGGGAATTATATTTTTTTCATTAAATTATTGCGGTAATATGATAATTTAAGGAAAAGTAGCAAAAAAGTCATGATTTTCTTTATTTTAATTGTCGGATTTTGTGTGTGTGTGTAAAGGGACATAAGAAATCAATATTTTGAAGAGCAGAAAGCATGCGTTTTTAAAGTCCAAAACGCATGTTTTCAGCACTAAAAAAGCAGGTAAAACGCAGGAATTTGTAGGAAGCTTGGTTTTTGCCATTTCTCATTAACTGCAATGTTAGCAAAACGCAACCAAGATGGCAAAAATAATTGACATGTTGCTTTGAACACTTGGTTTTTGCCACAAAATATGCAAATTAAACGCAGTGTTTCAAAACACAAAGTGCGGTCAGGATTTCTTTTTCCATAGACTTTGCTGGAAAACCAAAACGCATGCGTTTTGGAACAAAACCGCTGCTGCTCAAAACGCTGCGGAAACGCAGGTAAAAACGCAAAGTGCGGTCATAGCCTTAAGGCCATGTATTCACATCTGCCTTGGACCAAATTATCGCCCCATATGGACGTGATAACAATAGGCCTTTGACTAGTTGAAGGTGGTTGCTTCCCTGGACTAGTCAGACCTCTTTCCATGGTATTACACCCCCTGTGGGCATGACTACATGATTTCCAAAAGCCGGGATCACCGCAGCTCCTGGAAACCTTGCGCATGCGCGGGTCATTTCAACAGTGTCAGTGCTCTTCAGAAGCACGGTGTACGCTTCCCGGATTCAGAGAGGCGCACTGCGCATGATCAGAACAGGTTTTGTACTTCTGATCATACGCAGTGCGCCTCTCTAAAGCCAGGGAAGTGGACACAGTGCTTCTGAGGAGCACTGACACTGCAGATATCAGCCGCGCATGCACAAGTTTTCCAGGAGCTGTGGTGACCCGGCTCGTGGAAATCATGTGATACCCACAGGGGCATGATAAAATGGAAAGAGGGCCGACTAGTCCAGGGAACTAACTCCCCTGCGACTAGTTAAGGCCATATTTAGCATAGGAACAGTCCAGTTTTTAAAAATGCATTTTTAAAACACTGATTTTCGTAAAATAACATTACACAGGGCTGGTTAGGCTGGGAATTTTGGCATAGACATGTGACTGCTGCTGGGTTGGAGGGCATAGGGGAACTGACAGGTTCCCTTTAATCCTTTAAGGTTTTTAAAAAGTACAATTAAAAAAAAAAAAAAAAACAACACACACACACACAGTAAACAAGTGCATATAATGTCCAAGGGAGAACATTTCTCCTTCTATAGAACACCAAGCCGCCATAAAGAAACTTCTAGGCCATGCAATGCTCCTCCTGGAATACAACTCTGCAAATATCCTCTTCAGAGGAAGAAAACAGGAACTCTAGCGCCACCTATTGGATATAGCAATCTTAAAAGTCAATTTCGACCCTTATACAAGTCAATGCCAAATGGCCTGGCATTAAAAAAAGCAAAAACAAAAACAAAAAAAAAAAACACCAAACCACGTTTTGTTTTTGTTTTTTTTTGGGTGTTTACCCCTCATGAATGCAAAGCAGGAAATTGATATCCACAGGTAAGAGGCCTCTTACCTGTGGATCTAATAGGAAACATGGCCATGCCAATAGTTGGCTTCCTGTCCTCTTCCTTTCTAAAGAGGCCGTTTGCATATTTACATTCCCAAAAGGAGCATTGCATGGCTTATAAGTCTCCTTTCGCCGGCTTGACACTCTCCACAAGGAGAAATGTTCCCTCTTGGGCCTCATTTCACACGTCAGTATTTTTGCCTCAATATTTGTATGCCAAAGTCAGGGGTGGAAGTTACAGAGAAAAACCAACGGAAATATTGACGCCTGTTCTGCATTTTGGAGACACTACTGGTTTTGGCAAATACTGATAAAATATTGATCAAAAATACTGATGTGCAGATGAGGCCTCTCTGCTAACCAAAATTGGACCTCCTGCTTCACTCTGATGAGGGGCAAAAACCCCGAAATATGTGTGTGCAAATGGAGCTTCTGTTTTGGCTTTTAAAAAAGGATCAATGTTGACTTTTAGGATTGCCAGTTCCAGTAGGTGGCGCTTCAGTTCTAGACCTCTTCCTCCCTGAAGAGGATATTTGCCAATGTCACATATCTAAAATGGATGTTGAATGACAGCAAGGAGTGCACTTTAATTATATAGACTAGATAATTTTAAAATATATACACAGAACTAAAAAAAAAAAAAAAAATATTTTAAAAATTTAAAAAAAAAAAACAAAAAAAAAACGTATCGATTCTGTCACCAGAATTCACAATATGAAATGCATACATTAGATAGCTCCAACACTTGATGAGGCTGTTGTGCTTACATTAAAAATGCATCTCTGAATGGCTGTACTATGCTTTTTTTTTTTTTTAATTAAAAAAAAAAAAAAGCAAACGAACAACAATTATCTGCCTAATATTAAAATGAGTCTCTATGAGACCTGCAGTAGCCATCGTTTATATAGCAGAATTATACAGTCAGTCTGACAGAAATGGTAAAAAGTACTCCAGTACCATCAGGTCTCATTTATCTAATAACGTATGCAGTTTGTCATTTGAAAAATCGATGATATACACTAAGATTTTAATAAATCCCAAACACTGTTTAGTTCATCAATATTCCAATGAATTTACAACCTATAGTGATCTTGGAATAGAAAAAAGGATCAAACCATTCTGTAACTTGTAGTAGGAAAAGTTTCCCAGAGGAAATGTTAGAGGCAAATGTAGGAAACGTTTCTAGCGCAAAATAAAATCAAATCTCAAAGCAATCCGATGACCGCAACGGCACGTCATCAGGTAAGCTAAAAAAAATGGGCTACCACTGGGGCAGACATAGAGACCTGCTAACACTGGATCCACAGGGATTAGAGCCAGTGGGCATGTCTGAATTCTTTTATTTTGTGGACATCCCTGCCACTAGTAAGTTTTTCTTCAAGGCTGGACAATGCGATTTAGGCTATGTGCGCACAGTGCGTTTTTCGCGGCGTTTTTGGGTGCGTTTTTGGCCTTAAAACTGCAGGACTTTGCTTCCCCAGCAAAGTCTATGAGTTTTCATTTTTGCTGTCCGCACACATCTGTTTTTTTTACCTGCGTTTTTGAGTTAAAAAAAAAAAAAAAAATGGACATGTCCGTTCTTTCCTGCGTTTTTCTGCGTTTTCCCCTCATGCAATGCATTGGAAAAACGCAGCAAAACGCAGCCAAAAACGCACCAAATCGCGGCAAAAACGCATGCGTTTTTTGATGCGTTTTTCGACGCAGGTGCATTTTTAGCGGCCAAAAACGCAGCGTCAAAAAGACGCAGTGTGCGAACCTAGCCTTAGGCCGGAGTCACAGCTATGAGAGACTCTTGCAAGTCTTGCATCACATCACCCGACATGGCCTGCAGCTTTCCAGACAGGAGCATCTCAGCTGCATAGAAATACATGCAGCTGACCCGCTCCTGTCAGGAGAGTGTGTGGCCGTGCCAGGTGATGTGATGTGATGTGATGTGAGACTCGCGCGAGTCTCTCGCAAGTGTGACTCCAGCCTTTAAGAGAATCTGTCAGAAGCTTTTTGCTATCTCATCTGAGAGCAGCATGACGTAGGCAAAGACTCTGAATCCAACAATACATCACTTAGATTACTGGGTGCAGCCATTCTGACACAATCTGAATTTCTAGCTTTAGCCATGTAGCAGAGCTAAAGGCCCAGTTACACACAACGAGATCGCTAACAAGTTCGCTAACGAGATCGTTGCGGAGTCACAGTTTGTGACGCAGTAGCGATCCCGTTATGTGTGACACCTACCAGCGATCAGGCCCCTGCTGTGAGATCGCCAGTTGTTGCCGAATGGTCCGGACCATTTTCTTCAAAGGCGGGCAGGACGCATCGCTGCGTTTGACACTGTGTGAAAGGGTCCCAGTGACTACCGAGATCGTTATACAGGTCGCTACTGCGACCTGTATTGTTACTGAGTCTTTGGTAAGGTCTGACTGACATCTCACCAGCGACTTACCAGCGATCCTTATCAGGTAGAATCGTTGTTGTGATCGCTGGTAAGTCGTTGTGTGTGACTGGGCCTTAAGAGAGCTTGCCCCACCCACACTAGGCTCTCTAAAGAGATTGTATATTGACAGTGAGCTGTCAATCACAGAAGGGGGCGTGCCGGACTTCTCTGCACATACCTTTCTAGTCCTGTAATGATGAGTCATGCTGCTTAAACAAACATAGTAAATAAAACTACAGATCGGACTGTGACAAAACAGGCATGCCTGAACTTTCTGCGTTAACCCTTGACTAGCTAACATAACAAAAACTTGCCGACAGATTTTCTTTAACACTAGAAGTCCCAGAAATTTCGAGCTCCCCCATGAAGTCCCGAAAGAGGGTCAAATGACCCTTAGACTATCTTTTTTTATTTAGAACCAAAACAAAATGTTAATTTGAAATTTTTTTTATCTTGCAGATGAGGAGACTCCTCCTCTACCAAAAAAGAGAGTTCGGTTGGCGAGTGAGCCGACAGAGACCGCAAATCCTTCAGGTCATTCGACCCGTCTATGGGTTCCAAAAGATAGAAGTGTTAAATGACCCCTCTCTGGGACTTCTAGTGTTAAGTCCTCATTCACATGTCTGTGTTTAAGCATGTACATGAAAAACGGTACCGGTATCAGTCTTTTGTAACGTGACTATTTTTGCCATCAATGTGTCAGGTTTTTCAGAGATAAAAGAAAAAGAAAATTGCAAGGTTATATATGTTACAATGATAAACACATTCAGAACTAGGATGACACATGGACGTCTTTTTCACAGACCCATAGACTCATACTGGCCCTGGTCATCCGTACTGACGTATCCAAGTGTGTTTTGCACAGACACATGGTCTATGTAAAGAGACGAACATGAGATTAGTACCATATGTTCTAATAGGTAAGTTTTGAATCCGTATACCACATGGAGGTCTGAACAAGGCCCAACATGTGTGAAACCAGCAAGACAAACTGAGGCAAAAAACCCCACAGCAAATAAGTCTGTAAGGCCAGTTTCACACATCGTTCTTTTTGCCGGTTTCGCGGATCCGGCGTGCTCCCGTACAGTGAATACAGTACAAAAAGAAGGATGTGTGAAACTGGCCTAAGGCCCCCTTCATTCATCCGTAATATAAAAAAGCATGTTTTTCAGTGTCCGTGTTGAAGGTGTGTATGGCCTACCTGTGTGTTCTCCGTGTGCCATCTGCGATCAGTAAGTTTTTACTCACCTGTGCCCGGCACTGCTGCTTCAGTGTCCGCAGAGCAGTGAATATTCATGAGCATAATGAGCAGGCAGGAAGCAAATGACAGCAGCGCCGAAGACAGGTGAGTATAGAAAATCATATTTTATTTCAAAAGACACGTGTTTTTTCCGGTACGAGTCACACTGATGTCACACGGTTCACATCAGTGTGCGGTCCGGTTGACACTCATGCTGCCAGAAAAAAAGGACTTGCCTCCGTGCGGAATACACGACACATGACAGGGGGAAAAAAAAAAAAAACATGGATGTGCGCGCAGACCCATTGATTTTAATGGGTCTTCGTATGTCCATGTCTCCGGTACGAATGGAACTGGACGTCATACATACCGGAATCACAGACGTGTGAAGGAGGCCTAATAAGTCATAGGTGCCCCAAATGTGTTGTGTAAAGGCCAACGGTGAGGTCAGATGGTGTGCCTACAAGCCAAGGCTTTGTGGAGTGTAGGAGATCTGCGCAAACCTCCAACAGGAGCCTATTGGACACATGTACACGCCTATACAATATCTCGCCCGCTGCCAGTTTACAGCGTGTGCACACGAACAACGCACATTACACATCCCCGGACGGAGCAGCTGGCTGGCCCGCACGTCAAAGAAGATGGGGACAGCTGGTAAACGCTGGACCTCGCATGAACAAGCTGCTATTTTATCCACATTTTTGCTACATGTGTATACCCAGCACAATGGCAGACACAGAGCACGATATCCCGGCCGCATGCTGAGCAGCTGTTCAGCCCTTCATCTACACAACCACCAACAAGTGTCTGCAGACCAAGCGCACAGGCTTCACTGCCGGCTTCTCTTCCCAGAGCATGAGTTTAACCTCTGAATATCAAAATAAACAACATATCTCCAAATTGGACTAGTCGTTATACACTGAAGAGACGGGACGACTGTGGCTGCAGAAACCAGCCCCGGACATGGCGGATCCAGCAATGCCATGTGATATCTCAGTAGTGGAGGACGGGTACATAATCAGTGCTGAATAATAGGAGAATTCCCAATGACCCGGGACACAAGTCTCATTAGTTCTGCAGCTCTCTACACTCCCCCAACTATTCCCATATAAACAGAACTAGATGATTGCTAGAAAGAGCAATTACTGATGGTCATTAAAGCCGCGCTCCAGATTATTCCTTTATGGGTTACGCAATAATTAGCCTTTCATTTCATCATTGATAATAATCAGTATAATTGTATCGGAGGCAAATCCGCATCTCTTGTCCTGTCAATCAGATCTCACATTGTGGAGCCTCATCCACTTTATATATAGAAAGGATGGAAAAAAAAAAATATCAACTCTGGACAGAAATGTCTTTATTTGGGATTTCACTAGACTTTGTTCCCCATAGTTTAAAAAAAAAATAATTATATGAATAGTGATGGGCGAATAGTGAAATATTCGGATTTGGATTATGCTATCCAAATACAGAGAATTATTCCAGTATTTGCCACAAATAAAGAACATAATGGGAGTCAATGGGGAACAGAGCATTATTCTTGAAATATTTCACAGAAAAATGCTCCGGTTCCCATTCACTTGTATTAGGTTCACTATTTGTGACATACTGGAATAGTACCAGGTAATTGGATAACATAATCCAAAACCCAATATTTCACTATTCGCTCATCTCGATACAGTCCCAGTGATTACTACATGCGAGGCTCTCACAGAAGAAGAAAGTTGGCGAAATCTAAGACTGGTGAACCATTAATGTGTGTTGGGTCATCCACACATGTTAATTTCAAAGCCAATCCTTTAATTACTCTTCGCCCCCATTGGAAACAAATGCACACCAGTCCAAACCGAGCATGCATGCGTTTCAGGAATCATGAGAAACATCTCTCCATGGCGTCTTATCAATTAGAATATGTTAGACTGTAATATGTAGATTTGGTGTCCAACTACCCAATGGTGTTTTCGTCCGAGAGGACTAATCTATTTTACAGTGATTGGTGGCAACGGGCACCCGTTCTTGTGGAGGAGTCATGGAGGCTGAACGGGAACCTGGGAAGAAGCAGCACTGATCAGCAAGACTGGGCGCCCATCCTCAGCGGCTTGTTTTACTATTCCATTCTCCCGATTCTCTATGTCGCTTATCTCATTTGCAGGACATTCCAGGACCTTAGGTATCCATGGTTACGATCACTAGCAACTAACTTACTAACTGATTAGGTATCCATGGTTACGACCACGCATATAAATCAGTTATTGAGTTAGTTGCAAGTAGTCGTAACCATGGATACCTAAGGTCCTGGAATGCCCTGCATTAGAGGTAAGAGACAGTGAATCAGGAGAACTACACTACATCGGGCGGCACGGTGGCTCAGTGGTTAGCACTGCAGTCTTGCAGCGCTGGGGTCCTCGGTTCAATTCCCACCAAGGACAACATCTGCAAGGAGTTTGTATGTTCTCCCAGTGTTTGCGTGGGTTTCCTCCGGGTACTATGGTTTCCTCCCACACTCCAAAGACATACAGATAGGGAATTTAGAGTGTGAGCCCCAATGGGGACAGTGTTGCCAATGTATGTAAAGTGCTGTGGAATTAACAGTGCTATATAAATGAATAAATTATTATTTATTGCTGCTGCATATTGGGATAGGATCTTTAAAATGGGAATACCCCTTTAAATCTGGCAAGGGGTGTTTACTGCAGGGTCAGGTCTCCAGGTACCAACACGTAGCAGAGCGATTGGTGCAATCCAGGAACAAGATAATCTTGAGCTGCAGTTACTAACACATGACAGTCCGGACATTGCTGCAACACGGAGCTCATCAGAGGTTACTACAGACTGTCACATCCTTCCCCAGCCATCACAGACATAGATAAGAGCCTCCAACTTACAGGTGACCCAGTAACACCTGTCTATAGTAAAGTGGATGGATGAGAATAAACTGGGGAACTGACAACTAATCAAAAGCTGCAGGAGGGACGGCATCCCTACACCCCCCACCCCCCCAGGGCTCCTCTCAAATATCAATAAAGAAGTTTGATCAGAACGACAAGCGATTGCTTCCAAAAATCAGCTTCAAACACATTCCCTTCCGCTAAAATCTCAGTTGAATGGACCCCAAAAGATCCAATATAATCTTATGGGCCTATTCTATACGACCAATGTGGCTGTCACTTTTAGAAATTCCGTGATCAATAACAGATTAACAAAAATAAACAGAATATAATATTATATAACCCGTATAAGAGCGGGGGATTTTCTACCTTCAGCCTCTATAAATTGAAACAGTTAAGGTATTTTTCATTAGATTTATTATATCCAGAAACTGTCACAATTCTTATGCCCTCCATTCATGCAGGCAGGCCATCTATATTATTGGCATTCTGCCAGCACTATAGGCGCTGAAACTTGCTTTCCCTCACCATGCTTTGCTTCTATTATTCAATTGTTTGCCTGACTCTTTCTTAAGTTTCTTGACAGAAGGGGTAGAGAATGATCTGTCCCCATATCCTGTAATCTGTCTGGCCCATTGGCGGTATGAAGGGTGAGTTTAAGGGTGACACCATAACTTTTAAATATAGCGATCTGGAGATTCTCTATATCTTGTTGTTTGAACGTACAGTGAACATTTAAGAAATCGAAGCGATCACTTTCATTTATGGGGTCTTTAATTATATTGACAAACAAAGAAGAGCATGGTTATCCCGTGAGTCCTTTCCATTAGTAAATTATAGAGCGTGGCTTTGCACCGCACACGGAAAGCCCCATCATTTTCTGCTCTTTCCGATCTGGATACAGAAGGGATCGGACTTGGAGGAGCCCTGTGTCCCGGCAGCTGAGTAAACAGCGGGGCACAACAGCTGAGGGCTAAATTAAACCTTTCCCAGTGGAGTCTATTGTACGACAGACACAGGTAGAAAATCACTTTCCTGTTAAGAATGAAAATCCCCAGAACAGAGCACATGAATGGAAACTACAGCAGATAAACAGCCACATCCCTCCTATGCACATTGCAGGCGACACGGAAAAAGGATCCAGAAGGGAGGAAAATCTCCATTATTTCCCAGCAAAAGTACAAAAATGTATAATGACAAACCGGGAGACGTCCCAAGACCTCATGTGATAGAAAAAAAACAAAACAAACAAAACTCCCTTCAGTTTTCCTTTTTTTTTTTTCTTCACACATATCTTTGTAAGTAAGGATGTATTGTATTACTATAGTGCAGCCCCAGGGGGCACTATTCTTAGGGAAAGCATGTGTTTAAAGGGGTATCCCCAACCAAGGTCCTATTCCAATAAATAAAATAATAATAATAATAATAATAAATAAACTACCTCAGTTCTCCCCAGGTCTCTTACCTCTTGTGCAGGGCATTGCAGGAACTTGCGTATCCATGGTTACGATCACTCCAACTGAATTAGTTGCTCTAGTCTTAACCGTGGATACCTAAGTTAGGACATTGCAGTAACTTAGGTATCCATGGTTACGACCACTCTGAGTTAGTTGCTCAGATCGTAACCATGGATGCCCAAGTTACTGCAATGCCCTAAATTAGGTATCCATGATTACGACCAGATAAACAAACTCACTATATATCAGTGGTCGTAATCATGGATACCCAAGTTACTGCAATGCCCCGCACATTAGGGAAGAGACATAGCTATATCAGGAGAACTATAATTCATTTCTAATTGGAGGTATTAGCTAACATTATTATTATGTCTACTACATATTAGGATAGGATCTTGGAGATGGGAATACCCCCTTAAGGCCAGCTGCAGACCACCAAAAAAATAAAAATAAATCATGTTTCATCCAGAAAACTCGGTCGATTTTCATCCATGTTTGTCTGAATAGCACTATAGAGCAACAGTGGTCAATGAGCTATCCAATAACAAAGAAAAAAAACAAAACACAAACATTCAACAAGCACCCAATTTATACACTTCCCTGTCTGAACCCCTCTAGGGGATTTGCCAGTGAAAATAAAATTATTTTACTCATTTATATAGCGCCACAACCCTTTATAGCTATCATCACAGTCCCCATTGGGGCTCACAATATACATTCCATAGGGAGGAAACCCACTCAAACACTGGTAGAATTTAGAAACTCCTTTCAGATGTTATTGCTGATTTGAACTCAGGATGCTAGCGCTGCAAAGCAACAGTGCTATCCACTGAGCCGCCACACACACACAGTGCTATCCACTGAGCCGCCGCCACACACAGTGCTATCCACTGAGCCGCCGCCACACACAGTGCTATCCCACTGAGCCGCCGCCACACAGTGCTATCCACTGAGCCGCCGCCACACAGTGCTATCCACTGAGCCGCCGCCACACAGTGCTATCCACTGAGCCGCCGCCACACAGTGCTATCCACTGAGCCGCCACACACACACAGTGCTATCCACTGAGCCGCCGCCACACAGTGCTATCCACTGAGCCGCCGCCACACAGTGCTATCCACTGAGCCGCCGCCACACAGTGCTATCCACTGAGCCGCCGCCACACAGTGCTATCCACTGAGCCGCCGCCACACAGTGCTATCCACTGAGCCGCCGCCACACAGTGCTATCCACTGAGCCGCCACACACAGTGCTATCCACTGAGCCACCATGTTCCCAGTTAGAAATGGATGAGATTGTCCATCCCGACCACCATTCCACTCATTTTTTAAAAAACTGCTGGAAAAATCTGCCGTACTCAGCAGCCCCATAGGGAATGATTGAGCATGCGCGTTGCAGCTCCATTGTATCAGGGATAAAAGTGCGCTGTTCTACCAATTTGTGGGGGTCCCAGATGATTGACTCCTGCTGATCAACCCAGCAGATAGATAAGGGCTGTTGCTGGTGAAAATAAGTTACAGGTTTCCATTGTAACAACTGGGATATATTTATAAATCTTAAAATAAAATTAAAAAAAAAACCCTCATAAAAAGGTATATTTGGAGGGTAAACATGCCAAATCCATTGCACAAGGCGGCCGCCCCCACGCGCCCCTCACTGCAGGAATAGACTCGTTACCAGATAGAAATAACCTAATCCTATTATCTCATTGCGTCTGCTGGAGGAAAGGGATGAATCATTATTATATTAATATCATTGCACAGGATGATGGGAGGCATTTTTCTCTATTCGCACAAGCATTTGCACCATGGTGCTCCATACCGTGCACACCATCTTTGGTTTCCAGCCATTATGGAACTAAAAAATAACCGCCTAATAGCTGCACACACCACAGGGCTGGTAATCTGCAGAAGTTTTAGAAACTTTTTTTTTTTTTTTTTTAGTCTGACAAAAGCCACATAGAAAATAAAGAGCACAAACCTATTGAGCCCGGCCCATTCTTGCTGGTGACCTTCACGCTCTGAGCTATTCCTGTGAAGTGCTCTCTCCACTTTGTGCTCAGGAGCAGCCATTCCTCACATGACACTCACAGCTGCTGAATTGTATCATCAGGTCCCTGGAGGCTGAAGCATTGGTGGTGGTGCTCAGGGTGGAAAGCGTCAGCAGGCAGGGCTGTGCCATCCAGGCTGCACACAGTGGAGTCTGGCAGATTATATATAGGGTCCTGTGGCAAGAGAACTAATACACACCAAAGAACGGAGCGGATTTGGCTGCAAAGTGCCAGCACATTCCAGGACGGAGCGCTCGGAAAAAGTGACAGTCTTCAGAATATATAATTGGAGAAATGTAATATTAGTAACGGCTGTAATTAGCTGCAGGACCCAAATTTATAGATATGGAAAACTAACAGTTTCCAGCTTCCCAGATACTAATCATCAGCAGGGCTCACGCTATAGAAGGGCACGATATATAGGCTGCAAATGGGACTTTGTGGTAATAATCCAAGGACTGGCTCAGATTCTGCCATTTTTATTTTTTTTTTTGCATTAGAAAACAGCAAGTGGTGTTTTAGAGACAAATATTAAAATATAATAAAAAGTATTTCTAAAAGATGCACAATAAATAAAAATTTTAAAAAAAAAGCACATGAATGATCCAATATAAAGAAACTATCAACCTGACTGCCCTTGGTGCGCCCACTAGAGGAATATTGGATAGATCTGTATAAGCAAATGTTGCACCACATACGGTATATAAACCACAATAAAGTGCACACACTCAGTCAGCAATCAAAAGTACTATGATCTCACTAGAAGAGAACAATCTGAAATAAAGTAGGAGTAAGGCTGGAGTCACACGAGCGTATGGAATCCGATGCTAGCGCATCAGAGGTGATCTACTAATGACCCTTGGCTCCCGCTCTGCAGCGAGCGTGAGCCAAGTGTCATGCAATTGTGGTCGGATCACAGCTGTGGAGAGGGAGGGATTAATCTCCCCCTCTCCTCCATTGTCAGTCTGTGCTTATACCGCACTGCATTCCGATGTCATCTGAGTGCAGTCCAATATTTCACTCGCACCCATACTTGTATGGGTGCGAGTGAGACAATCGCAGCATGCGATTAGTTATGAGGAAAACCGCGCAGAAGTGGGCTGCTGTATTGTCTTACATGGGGCAGAGTGCAATGCGAGATTTTCTCACATTGAACGCGTGCGAGTCATATGCAAGTGTGACTCCAGCCTAATAATGAGTGCCCCTTCAGGTCATCGTGCCTAGGCATACAAGAGAATCGGATGACAGTAATCAGACAGATCAGTGTGAGTCGAGTGTCATTATTATAAAGGGTATGTTCCCACGTTGCAAATTTGCATGCAGATTTTCTACACCAAAAACTGCATCTCTTGGCAGGAAAATGCTTTTTTAAATGTTTTTTTTGTGATTTCCTATCGAAAAAAAAATGCAGTAACAATTGACAAGACAACTGTTTGGTGCAAGTTATTTTCTGCACCAAAATCTGAAACGAAATGTGCGCACTTCAGGAATCTTAGACTTTGTCAGGATGTGTTTTCCCTTGCAGATTGATTGAAATCTGCAAGAAAAAAAAAAAAAAAAGCGTATATAATAAAAAAAAAAAAATGCAGTGTGTGCATACAGCCTAAGGTCTTTTGCACACTACATTCAGATCTCTGTTCGGTGGTCCCATCAGGCTTCCCAAGTCTGGCCCCATGCAAAATGTGTTTTGGACATATGCGCCAATGGGGCCATTGACTAGAATGCTGCAGATGGGGTCACCGTGTGCTCTATCTGCAATGCACCATTTTTGGGAATATACACTTACTGGTTTCGGACTCCACTAAGCGCATACTCCCAAAAATGCTACTGTGACTGATCGGCTGATCACCCGGCGGCCGGCTACTGTGACTGATCGGCTGATCACCCGGCGGCCCGCTACTGTGAGTGAGCGGCTGATCACCCGGCGGCCCGCTACTGTGAGTGAGCGGCTGATCACCCGGCGGCCCGCTACTGTGAGTGAGCGGCTGATCACCCGGCGGCCCGCTACTGTGAGTGAGCGGCTGATCACCCGGCGGCCCGCTACTGTGAGTGAGCGGCTGATCACCCGGCGGCCCGCTACTGTGACTGATCGGCTGATCACCCGGCGGCCGGCTACTGTGACTGATCGGCTGATCACCCGGCGGCCCGCTACTGTGAGTGAGCGGCTGATCACCCGGCGGCCCGCTACTGTGAGTGAGCGGCTGATCACCCGGCGGCCCGCTACTGTGAGTGAGCGGCTGATCACCCGGCGGCCCGCTACTGTGAGTGAGCGGCTGATCACCCGGCGGCCCGCTACTGTGAGTGAGCGGCTGATCACCCGGCGGCCCGCTACTGTGAGTGAGCGGCTGATCACCCGGCGGCCCGCTACTGTGAGTGAGCGGCTGATCACCCGGCGGCCCGCTACTGTGAGTGAGCGGCTGATCACCCGGCGGCCCGCTACTGTGAGTGAGCGGCTGATCACCCGGCGGCCCGCTACTGTGAGTGAGCGGCTGATCACCCGGCGGCCGGCTACTGTGAGTGAGCGGCTGATCACCCGGCGGCCGGCTACTGTGAGTGAGCGGCTGATCACCCGGCGGCCGGCTACTGTGAGTGAGCGGCTGATCACCCGGCGGCCGGCTACTGTGAGTGAGCGGCTGATCACCCGGCGGCCGGCTACTGTGAGTGAGCGGCTGATCACCCGGCGGCCGGCTACTGTGAGTGAGCGGCTGATCACCCGGCGGCCGGCTACTGTGAGTGAGCGGCTGATCACCCTGCGGCGGACTACTGTTAGCGATCAGCTGATCGTTCGCAATTTTAAAACTAAAAAAAAAAAAAAAACAAAAAAAAACAAATTGGGTGGTTTTGCAGCATCCGTTGTGCCACTATATGCAACACATCCGTTGCATCCGTCACACAACGCAATGCAACGGATGCCGTTCAACGCAAGTGTGAAACTAGCCTTAAGCTGTTAAAACAATGTCATAACTATGTGTAAAAATAATATATATATATATATATATATATATATATATATATATATATATATATATATATATATATATATATATATATATATATATATATATATATATATATATATATATATATATATATATATATATATATTTATAGATAGATAGATAGATAGATAGTTGTGATTTTGGCGCCATTTTCCATGACCCCTGTAGCGTTCTCATTTTTTTGGGATCAGGGGCTCAGTGATGGCTTATTGTTTGCATCTAGAGCTGGCAGTTTTAATTGTACCATTTTGGTGTTGATGCAATGTATTGATCGCCTGTTATTACATGTTAAATGCAATGTTGCTGGTCACCAAAGAAAAAATAAAAAAAAACCACGTAATTTTGTCATTTTTTAATTTATCGCTACGCAGTGCACTGATCAGATTAACTGATTTTATATTTTTATAGATCGGGCATTTCTTTATTTTAATTATGGTTTTATTTTCAATAGTGCAAAAAAGGTGGGGGGTTGACTTGAACATTTATAACAAAAAAAAACAAACCAAAAAAACACATTTTTTTTTTTATTGATGTTACTAGTCCCCTTACAGGACTTAATGCCTGCAGTGTCTGATCGCTTCTCCTGATCAGAGCTGTGCTTCAGCATCACTCTGATCGGGAGAAATGCTGTGCTAGGGTACGGTTCCACTTGCATTTTGCAAAGACGATTGCAATCTGTTAAAACATTGGATTGCTCGCACTCTAGTGCAAAACTCTGGGGGCAGTGTCCATCTGCGATTGATTTCTCATGCCATAGCGACATTCGGAACGAATCGCAGCATGCTGTATTTGGCAGCGAGAGTCGGCTAACGCAGCCCCATACAAGTTATGGGAGCATGTGAAACATTGCACTGCACTCGCATGTTATCTGACCGCAGTGCGATACACTCAGAGACAGGCCGCGGAGGAGAAGAGGATAAAGTGCTCCCTTCCTCTTCTCCGCAGCTGTGATACGATTGCAAGATCGCATTACAGTCGCATAACCCCGCCGCAGACGGTCATTAGCATATCGCTTTCGATGCTCTTGCATCGGAAGCTATACGCAAGCCCTAATTGTGACGGCCAGCGCTCTGCCAGCATTCACAGGAAACACGTCATGGCAGCAACAGGAGTCATCATCTGACCCCACACTGCCAAACATGTCACTTCTTTTGTGCGTTCTGGATGCTTTTCCCTCTCTGTCTGTGGGAGAGCAAGCATCCAGAACGCATGAATTCTGCATCCATTCTGCATTCACAATGCATGCAAAAACAAAGCTTTTTGGCTGCTTTTTGAAACGCACATGCAGTGACAAAACGCTGCAGAATATTTGTCGCGGCAGAACGCAACGTGCACACATAGCCTTCGTTTATGTGCACACGTTGCGTTATATACCTTGCAGAAATGAACGCATCCTCTGGCAGAATTTGTCAGTCAAATTTGGTTTTGCAGAAATGCAGGAAATACGTATCCATTTTTCTTGCGTTTTACATGCATTTTCAGTGCTTAAAATGAGATGCGTTTTCAATACAAAGATACTACTAAATAAAGTTTGAACATTCAAACACTAGGAAAAAAATTGAAAAAAATAAATAAAATCATGCTTTAAATCATACACTATATTGATAATTTTCATAAAAAGATTGAGATTTAATATGTTACAAATAAATTTAACTTGTTTGACTTTTCTCTTTAGTCAGGCTGGATGTGAGGGCAAAAAGGAAATCTCTTGACCTCACTATAATGCCAAAAACATGCTTTAAATTTGGCAAAAAAACATGCGTATTGCATCAAATATGCATGTAAAACGCTTGAATTTTGATTTTGGATGCGTTTTCACAACTGTCTGACTTCAATGTTAGCAAAATGCAAAAAAAGAATTGACATGCTGCTTTTATAAACGCAGAGATTTTGACAAAATTTTGTCACTCAAAACGCTGCATTTAAAAAGGCATCGTGCGCACGGATTTTGTTAAATTCCCATAGACTTTGCTTGGAAATCAAAACGCAAGCTTTTAGGCATTGAAACGCTGCAGTTCAAAACGCTGCGGAAACGCATGAAAAAAACGCAACGTGCGCACATAGCCTGAATGTTCCTGTGTGCACATTCCCCGTGGCAAAATTTTGTAAATAAAATAATTCGCATTTTGTCTACTTCTCACATTATCTATTAAAAGTTATCAGAAAATGCAGCGACTAAATATCATCCAATTAGAAATATCTCCGCACCAATAAATTGTGCTCAAAACCAGTGTAGACGAACAGATCGAAACGATCAGCAGACAATTACCTAATTGCTTAAAGTGTAGATTTTAAGTGTATTGAAAATTTAAAGGCTAAAAAAGAAAAAAAAAAAAAAAAAAAAGACAGATTTTTCAAACTTGCCACTAGACCAACATATTAGTTTTGTAAAAATGGTTGTTGCACTTAAGGCTGCTTTCACAATACGTTTTGTTTTTTTTAACATCCGTCATGAACGTTTTTTTTAACGCAAAAACGGATCCAGTGCAAATGAGTTTTCATTTCAATGCATTTGCAATGGACTCGCGTCAACATGCGTTCACCTGCGTTTGCGTGCGTTATAGTGAGGATCCAGCGACTTGCAGTTTTTTAACTTTTTCAAAAAAAGCTACTTATAGCGTTTTTGAGCTGCGTCCAAATACTGCAAATTACTGGATCCTGACTATACTGCACACAAACGCATGTGAACGCTGGCATGCTGATAGATGGGATCCTGCTTGCTCTACTGAGAATGCCCAGAACCAGTCTGGTGTGATCAGTCTCTCTCCCCACCTCCCTCTCTCTCCACTCTCCCCCGCCTGAGAGCGGAGGACGCTTGTAACAAAGGTAAACATCGGGTAACCGCGGTCTTAGTTACCCGATGTTTATCTTTGTTACGTGTGCAGGGAGCCCGGCTCCTAGCAGCTGCAGACGCTCGTAACCAATGTAAATATCGGGTATCCAATTAAGTTACCCGATGTTTAACTTGGTTACGAGCCTCCGCAGCTGTCAGATGCCGGCTCCCAGTCTTTCATGTTCAGTTCCCCTCACTCCCGATCACATGACTCCAATGCCCTCCCATAAACTTAAAGTGACAGGATCCTGCAAAATAACACATGCGTTTGCATGCGTTTTTTTGCTGTAAAAGCAGGATCCGCTTTTACAGCAAAAAAACGTTCATGACGCATGTTAAAAAAACGTAGTGTGAAAGCAGTCTAATTTGTATACACAAAAACAAATTCCCGGGACTTCCTGTTCCTGTCCTGGCTGAGGTGGAAGCTTAGAGGAGAGCTCCTGCCACCCCTCACAGAAACCGACTAAAAACAGACCCCCCCCGGACGAGCCACCAAACAGAGAGCAGCACAGGAGGTTACCTAAAGCAGACAGCTATGGAACGGTACCTCCTGAGAAGCTCTGGGAGCGGTGAGTCAGCCTGGAGAAGCTTTGATATGGACAGAGGAGAAGATAAGATAATGGCACCGAGCCTGATGGGGGAGGAGCCTGAACGCATGGTGAGAGACACAGAAAAGCAAACACAGAGCTGGAAGGGGAGAGATAAGGGAGATATGAGCGAGGAGACAGGAGATAAGGAAGATATGAGCGAGGAGGAGGACACAGCAGGAGAGAGGTGGATGCAGGGGACTGATGACGGTGGATCCCAATGGGAGGATGAAGGAGATATGGAGGCAGAGGGGAGAGAAGATGCAGGCAAAGCAGGGCAGCTCAGAGACACAGCAGTGTTGGAGGATGAAACTGACAAACAGCACAGGGAGATTAATCCCACTCAGACTCACAGGAAGTCAAATGCAAGAATTAATAATACCCCTTCCAAAGGAAACAAAAAGCAGCTTACTACACCAACATCACAAACCTGCAAGCTATTGGGGGATGGAGGTGGTGGCCCAGTCCAGACAAAGAGAACTAAGAAAACAGCACCACCTGCAGGCCAAGACAAGTACACACAAAAGCTTAATGTGGACTATAAAAAACTGGCTGAAGAAGTGACATCACACTTGTCAAAAGAGATTAAAGTGGCTATTGAGGCAGCCATACAAACATCATTAGCTAATATGCAAAAACAGATAAATGCCCATACATCTAGACTGGCAGAATCAGAGCAGAGAATATCTGACTCCGAGGAGACAATACTGGCTATGCAAGCACAAATAGCAGCTCTAGCAAAATCTAATGAATACTTGAAGGATAAAGCGGACGATTTGGAAAACAGATCGAGACGAAACAACCTACGTATAGTCGGGTTGCCAGAGTCTGTGTCGATTGGACGGTTGGATAATATATGCGAGTTGGAGCTACCGCAGGCCCTGGGCATAAAGGCGAAATTCAGAGTTGAAAGAGCCCACAGAGTGGGTCCACTGAGACACCAGGAGGCTAATAAGGGAGAGGGCCAAAACTCAAACAAGAATACCCCGATAAGAGCCAGGCAGGTGATTGTCAAGTACCTTGATTATAAGCATAAGGAGGAAATATTGAGGGCCTTTAGAGAACGAAAGCGTCCACTACAATATCAAGGCAACAGACTGCTAATTTTTGGGGATTATTCAGCGGAAGTATCCAGAAGGAGAAAAGAATTTACCAAAATTTGCTCATTTCTGTACAACAAAAAAGTAAAGTGCCAGCTATTATACCCTGCTACACTGAAAGTTAGAAACCCCAATGGCTCGTTTGTATACTACAAGGACTACAAAGAAGCAGAAAACATTCTCATGGCAGAGCTCGACAAGACTAGGTCAGAAAGGCAAGAAAAAGGAGCTAGTGGAGAAGGGAATAATAGAAGAGGATCCCCCACAAGCTCAGGAAGAGATGTGGGACGTCTTGGGGGACAAAAGCAAGTCGAGACCAGGGAGGAAAGGAGGCCAAGCCCGGGTCGACAGCATAATTCTCGCCTGGAACACAGGAACCAACCCTTGGAGAGAAACCATGATACCTGAACTGGAACTCGCTCATTGTTTTTCCTTTTTTTGCCTGTTTTTTTTTTTTTTTTTTTTCTCTTCCCAAACAGGGAGAGGCGTTGAGGAGGATGCATTACGGAGAGAGGGTTGGGGAGGTGAGAGGAGGAGGGGGAAGGGAAAAAAGAGAGGAAAACATCCCAAAGTCTGGGTCCTCTTTTCCCCCCCCCCTCTTTTTTTTTTTTTTTTTTTTTTTTTTTTTTTTTTTGTTCTTCTCCTTTCTTTCTCCATCTTCTCTCCCCTTGGTCTTTTTTTTCTTTTTTTCTTTTTCTCCTTTGTCCAGGAACATCATCCAAATTCAAATGAAGTGGGCCTGTTCTGGGCGGACTGATGGCTACCTGGAGTCAGAGATAAGTAGGACTGGAGAATCTTGCTGAGGTTTTGACATACTGTGCTAATTTTTGCATAATTTTCAAAGGCTTATTCAAGTTAGTCCGGGGATAGAACATATATTTTTTGGGGGGTGATTAGGGAGCTACATATTTTGGCTAGGAATAGGGGAGCTCACCAACGTGGCGGGAAGCGCCGTGGATTTCTCGGAAGGGAAATTATGTTTTACAGTTACATGCTTTTTGTTGTATTTGTTATATTTGCAAGGTGGGGAAAGGGAGTGTCGATTTTGTGGTACCAACTGTGATTCTAGTGTCGAACATCTCGTCTTCCTTGATGCAGGGGCCCATAGGGGAGGGAGTAGTAAAAGCAGAATACACAGGTAAACATGATACAGATAACTACGTGGAATGTTAAAGGGCTGAGATCACCTAACAAACGAGCAATGATATTGAGACATCTGAAAAGACTAAAGACAGACATTGCCTTATTACAGGAAACCCACTTGGGGGGGGGAGGACTTTTTCCGCATGAAGAAACATTGGGTGGGCACCGTTTACGGGGCAGCGGCACAAGGTAGAAAAGCGGGCACTATGATTCTAATAAATAAACAATTCAGTCATGAGGTAGTGGCACATGAGGCAGACGACCATGGAAGGTGGCAGCACTTAACAATCGTTAGTCCAGCGGGTAAACTCAGTATTTATAATGTCTATGGCCCAAATTCACAACAAATCACATTTCATGATGACATAAAGGCCACCATATTAGCAGATGGGGAGGCTAACATTATAGTGGGAGGCGATTTTAACACTGTCCCAGACTCAGCTGAAGATAGGAGGAGGGGCGAGGAGGGGACAGCTAATGTGGGCAGGAGTTTAGACAATAGGGATGTAACATTAGAAGACGTAGGACTGAAAGACATCTGGAGACTAACTCACCCACATGACAGAGAGTATACACACTTCTCTCACCCTCATGATAGCTGGTCACGTATTGATCAGTTCTGGATCTCGCAAGACTTACTGAGTGGAACGCAAGATTGTGTGATAGAGAATATGGTGATCTCTGATCATAGTCCGGTGAGATTGGGCATTAGAGAGAAATTCAGGAGAGGTACAGATATCATATGGAGATTCCCATCGTTCCTTCTCAGGCAAGATAATTTCCATAAGGTGCTACAGGAGTGGTGGGGAGAATTCGCAGAGGACAATAAGGAACATAGAGAGTCCCCAGTGATATTTTGGGAAACGGCAAAAGCGGTCCTAAGGGGCCGTCTGGTGGGGTACGCAGCCATGATCAAACGGAAAACCAATGAGAATTATAATTTCCATAGTGAAGCAGTACGGGTAGCATATACAAATTATGTGACAAATAGATCTCCCATGACAAAAGGCAGATGGTTGGAGGCAAAAGAGGGATTTGACGAATGGGCCAAAAAAA
Organism: Anomaloglossus baeobatrachus; assembly: GCF_048569485.1. NCBI lineage: Eukaryota > Metazoa > Chordata > Amphibia > Anura > Aromobatidae > Anomaloglossus > Anomaloglossus baeobatrachus. Next base: position 522,402,742 of record NC_134358.1, read on the forward strand.
AGGAACAACTATTCTGGTCGCACAAGGAGGTTGACTTACATAGGTTTGGCAACAAGGCGGGAAGGATGTTGGCCAATCTGGCAAGGGGCAGCAGAAAGATGACAGTGATCTCTAAACTGAAAACAAAGGGGGGAGAGGTGACTACGGATCCTAAGGACATTAATAAACTGTTGGGAGATTACTATAGAAAACTATATGGGTCAGGGAATAACGACATGACTGATGAGGCAGAGTGGCTAAGACAAGCCCAAATGCCTAGCTTGACGGAGGAAGATTTGAGTGCCTTAAACGCAGATATCACAGTAGAGGAGGTGACGAGAACAATTGGGGAGCTTAACACCAACAAGGCACCGGGACCTGACGGTTTCAATAGTGAATTCTATAAGGCTCTGAAGGATCTGATCTCGCCGGATCTAACCTCAGTCTTTAATGCTTTCCTGGGAGGGGCGGAAATACCCAAAAATTCCAACATAGCATATATTAAATTACTCCCCAAGGGAACCAAGGACCTGGATGATCCCTCTAGTTATAGACCTATATCGCTCATAAATCAGGATTTAAAAATTATGTCCAAGATCATGGCTAATAGACTGGCCGAGATCTTACCTAGGATCATTACGAATCACCAGGTGGGGTTTATTAAGGGGAGAAATGCCGTTACCAATATCCGAAAGACAATTCTAGTGGTAGACGCGGTTAGACTGGGTCTCACTGAGGGAGGGGCTAGACCTGCCCTAGTTACACTTGACGCAGAAAAAGCGTTTGATAATGTAAATTGGGGGTGGTTAGACAGGGTAATGGAGGCCATAGGGATTGTAGGCAAGATGAGACTTTACATTAGAAACCTTTATGCCAACTCGGGAGCTAGGGTACACACTCCGGGCTTTCTATCAGACGTGTTCCCTTTGATGAAGGGAACAAGACAGGGCTGCCCATTATCTCCTCTTTTATTCAACCTGGCAATCGAGCCGTTGTCAAGAATACTACAGGGACAAAATAGCTTTAAAAGGAATCAAGATAAGGGGTTCAGAAGTAAAGACAGCGCTTTTTGCTGATGACATCATACTTTATATGGGGGACCCCGGTGCGGATTTGCCACAGACTCTTGCCTTGATTGAAAAATTTGGCTCATTCTCCGGTTTCAAACTGAACAAAAAAAAATGCGAGATCATGTTCCTAAAGGGGCATCATGGGACAATGGGGGGACAAATAAGGGATGGCTGTCTATGTGGAATTCCTATAGCACAATCTTCAATTAAATACCTGGGAGTGCATATAGGAAGATCGGTGGAAACAATCTATAACTTGAATTATGGACCGCTAATCAGGAAAATTACAGTTCAATTAAAGGGATGGAAAGGTCTGCCACTTCCATTACTGGCAAGATGCCACCTGATAAAAATGATGAGCTTTCCTAGGCTGCTGTATCCCTTCCAGACAATCCCGCTATTGCTAAAACTAAAGGATGTGAATAAGCTCAACTCCGCGTATACAGAATTTCTGTGGAGGGGAAGGAAACCCAGAATAAAGCTGCGTACGCTGATGAAGTCAGCAGAGGAGGGAGGTCTAAACTTTCCAGATGTCCAAGGGTATAATCTTGTATGTATCATGAGGCATGTAATTGATTGGGTGAGAGGAACGAGTAGGCACTCAGATCATGCGATGGAAACTAAATATGCGTCACCGTGGGATCTGACGTCCATTCTACACTCCCCACTATCCAGGGTTGAAGGGCACATAAGGAACTCAATTATATTCCGAGACACCATGCTAACATGGAAGTCGGTAAGGAAAAAACTGGGGCTCTCATGGAAAGTGTCCAAGTACTTGAACCCCTGGGCATTCCCAAATTTTCCCCTGGGACGAGAAAACAAGCTATTTACTAGATGGAAAGAGAGGGGAGTCAGGAGAATGATAGATGTTATGAATGTGGAGGACAGGAGGTGGATGACAGGTCGGGAAGTGTTGGATAAGTACAACCTTAATAGCTCACATGTCATCCAGCATGAACAATTGAAACATGGAATAATAGGAGACCTGGGTGTGGTTGGAAGAGAGCTGAACAGAAGTTCGATTGATGAGTTACTGGAATGTGATGTAACAAGTATAAATGTCTCTAAAATATATCGATCGCTAAGGGGGGTGCTTATCTCACGGGAGGATAGTCGGACTTTAAAAGCGTGGGGGAAACAATTGGGAAGGGAAGAAGTGGTGGATGATATACTGAGAGGATGGGTACAAGTGCGGAAACATATTACCAATGAGAGATGGAGAGACACTCAATTCAGAATTCTACATAGGGCCATTATAGGTTTCAACATACCAGGTAGGGATAGGTGGTGTCCTAAGTGTCAAAAAGAAAAAACGGATATGCTACATGGGCTATGGGAATGTGAGACAATCGCTAGGTTCTGGAACCAAGTCAGACTATTTGCCCAGTCAACATGGGGAATTTTCAGCAAACTAGACTTAATGGTGTGGATTTTCCACTCCTTTGAGGGAGGAGTAGGAGGAGGACCGAACACGCCGGAAAAGAGGAAATACGCAATAATGCATGACATAGCCATGATAGCTAAGCGTTGCATCTTAAAACACTGGATTCAAAGGGAGGGCCCATCCATAAAGGAGGTTGTGGGCGAACTACACAACCTTCTGAGGTGGGAAAAACTAGAAGCGGAGAGGGATAAAGATGGGTTGACAGCCAAGTTTTTTGTGAGATGGAGACATTTTATTGAAAGCCAATTCACACAGGGAGAAATAATTAACCTGATGGCACCTTTTGTTCACTCAGAGTGGTATATCCTGAGCGATATTCAGGACAGCCTGGGTAAACTGAGAATCACCTAGGAGGGGGCTCTGGCGGGAGGGGGAGACGAGACGGTTGGGAATACCAAGACACGCTAGCAAAATTGAAATCATTCAGGGACGACACAGAGATTTAACGAATTGTATTGCATATGTTATATTATATTTCATTACCTGTTTTGGTTTAATGTTACTGTATACTATCTTAAATCGAACAGCAACATGGAACTCCAAATTGGGGTATCACCCACCTCTATGTCACATTTTGTCAGACGAATGTTCTTCTTTTGCAATGATACTTGTCATGTTTTTACAAATTTGAAAAATCAATAAAAAACGTTTTGGAAAAAAAAACAAATTCCCCAACTGTGAGCCCGGCCTAAGGCTGTGTCCGCACCTTGCGTTTTCACCTGCGTTTCATTTGCTTTGCCGCAGCGTTTTCATTCCAAAATGCATGCGTTTTGATTTTCAAGCAAAGTCTATAGGAAATGGGGATTTCTTGTGCGCACTTTGCAGTTCAAAACGCTGCGTTTAATTTGCATAATTTTGGGCAACAACTCAGCGTTCAAAGAAGCAGCGTGTCAGTTGTTTTTGCCATTTGGGCTGCGTTTTGCTAACATTGAAGTAATTGAGAAGTTGTAAAAAGCAATAAATATCAAAATTCCAGCGTTTTACATGCTTTTTAGCTGCAGAAGACATCCGTTTCTGACATCAAAATAATGGAATGATATGTCCCTTTACACACACACACACACACACACACACACACACAGTCCGACAATTAAATTAATAAAAAATATTAATTTGATATTTTAGCTATAAATAGTATAAAACCGCTATAATTATATTAAATAACTTTTTTCGTTATGATTTAATAAATTATATTTATTTGTTTTCATTTTTTTTTCCATTTTTTCCATAGTGTTTCTAGGTTAAAACTTTATTTAGTAGTGTCTTTGTAATCAAAACGCATCTGACTTTAAGCAATGGAAAAGCATGTCAAAAGCGCTAAAAACACGGCTAAAACGCGGTAAATACGCAAGCGTATTTATCGCATTTTGATGGTCAAAACAAACTTTGGCAAAAACCATTTCTGCCAGAGGATGCGTTTAGAACTGCAACTACCTCCACGCAAAGTGCGCGAACAGCCTAAAGGTCTACAATAGGGAGTGAGATCTACAGGCAGACTAGAGTCATTCATAAAAATCCCAGACCAAAAAAAAAAAAAAAAAAAAAAAATATATAAAATTTCTTATAGACCGCATTTAGGATATCACTATGCATCATGCCAGCTGGGTTTTTTTTTTGTTTAGTTTTTATTTCACTGCTGGACTGGTGCTTTAAAGGCTGAGCACACGGTGAGAAAAATGGAGTGACTGGAATGGGATTTAAAAACAAATTTAAAAGAAATAAAATCGCATTTCACCCAGACACATGTTACTCTATGGGGCTGATCCCATGAGCGTTTTTTTTTTTTTCTCAGGCCTAATCGGACCAAGAAAGCAATCGCAGCATGCTGCGGGTGGAATCCAATTTGTTTTCTCTCGCACCCTTACAAGTCTATGGGTGCGAGAGAAACATGCACTCACATTACACTGAAATGCAGTGTGATAATTGCATCAGCTGACAATGGAGGAGATGGGGAAGATGATCTCAGGATCGCATCACAGTGGCATGACACACTATTTACACTCCAGCAGTGCAGGAGCAGAGTGTCATGCAATGCACTCGCAGTAGTGCTCGTGTGGCCCCAGCCTAAATCCAAGTCCCCTGCCCCTAGTCTTATACTTGACCTTCATCTGTTTTCACCATAGCTTCTGTGTCGTCAGCCGTTTGTGACCCGTCAGTAGCTCCAGTGTGTCATGGAGGCGCCGGAGGTCACAACTCAATATAAGTCTATGGGAGTCTCGTTCTGGCTCACATAGACTTTAATTATAGACCTTGTGACATAACTTCGAACTTCCAGTCTGCCGCGGGAACGGAGCAACGCCGTTGAAGGATGAAAACATCAGAGAGCGAGTATAAGACTGGGCTTAGGGGCAAGGGGCTTAGATTTAAAAGGGGTTCTGTATAACTTCTTATTCCCCATGTGAGCCCCCATAAAAACAACAAAGCCAATACTCCCCTCTGGTGCCGGCACGGTCCTAGCGATGTCGGTACTCACGTTCCTGGGGCCCACATGATCCTTGTTAAGACACACAAGCCCCGCGACCAGTTGACTTCCTTCTCCCTTTGGGCAATAAGTAAGTAACAGGAAGTGAGCGCTGCGGCTGCCACTTATTTCCTGTTAATTACTTAACCATGCAAAGGTGGAAGTCGACTGGTCGTGGGGCTCATGTGTCTTTAGAAGGTCACGTGGGTCCAGGAACACCGGTTCCACATCACTGGGACCACGCTGGCACCAGAGGAGAGGACAGGCTTTGTTATTTTATAGAAGCGCACACATATATAAAAATTTTGGAGTGGTGCCCTAAAGAGTCACTAGACATCATTCCCTTCCACATCAGAAGTGAGCGCTGGGGAGGAGGTTTCCAGCCCACACTTCTGCCAAGACACGTGCACAATACTTGCTGATCGTACACGTGTCCTGTCCAGTAGAATAGGCCACATACGTGGTACCTGGTAGACAGCCATCACTGGTAAGTGTCCACCAGATAGGCCTCCCAACCCCACTAATAAAGCGTGTGATGAAGCCATCGCTCCCAGCCTACACAGCAATACAGATGGAGGATGTTCTCGGTCTCCACAAGGCGTGGTTGTAGCAACGAGTATTCAAATATCACACATGCAAATCTGAGAGAAAAGCAAAACTACAGAACAAAGCCGGGGTTTTCTTCTCGCTATGGGCACTTGTGTGTTACTAGAGAATGAACTGGTGTCACAGGGTCTCGGCCTGTTACATTTTATAGGCAATAAGCAAATATGAGGCACAAAGGCTTTCTTGTTCAGACTGAGCAGATCTTCCTCACATAGCCAGCGGCGGCCGATGTTTACAGACCGGCTTGCTTCCCTTCAGACCAGGCCACAGAACGGTCAAGAACCCTAGAAAGAGCCTTGTGCTTACACCTTCATATACTTTTATATAGCGCTATTGTATGTAAGTGATCAACAGATCACCACAAACAGATCACATGGTAGCACTTCTGTCAAATATAACAATAAAATTGACAAATTCAATCTACCCCACACAGGTGGTGTCTCGGATGATCAGGCATGCCGGCTTTCATCAAGCCTGATCTTTTAGGCCATGTGCACACGCTGCGGTTTTGAAGCTTTTTTTCCTCAAAATCTGCATGCCTCCCCTGAAGCCAGCAAAGTCTAAAAAAATTTCTGAAGTGTTGCGCCAGCGTTGTGCTTTTTTCCTTGCAGCTTTTGATGCAGAAAAAAAAGTATGCAGCTAAATTGTTGGGGCATTTTTTCCAGCGTTTTTTATTTTTAGTCCTTCCAGCCATTGACTTCAAGGAGAGAAAAAAAAAAGTCCAAAATCTCATCCGTTTTTTTGGTGTGTTTTTTCTGCCAGAAGGTGCAGATTTGATTCAGAAAGTTTCTGCACTAAATCTGCAGCGTGTGACATAGCCTCTCAGGGAATATAAACTGGCAATAGAGTTGCCACATAGCAGTAGGGCTTTGTTCACATGTCCAATAATCATTCGGTTCCACTTGCACACAGCTTCTGATACGAGAGCATCAGAAGTGATATGCTTATTGACCCTCTGCTGCGAGCGTCAGCCGAGTCATGCAATCTTGCGATCGGATCACAGCAGCGGGGTAGGGGGGGGGGGGGGTGCTTGGGAGAGCACTTTTTGGGAGAGCACTTTCTACCCCCCCTCCCTGGCCTGCCTCTGCCAGGCTGATATGGCATGAGAAGTGAATCGCAGATGGACACTGCCCCATAATTTTGCACTGGTGCGAGTGCAGCCCTATGTTTTATCAGATTGTACTCGTCCATGCAAAACGCAAGTGGAACCAAGGCCTTAGAATGGATCCAGCAGCAATGCATTCGCAAAAAGGTTCTGCAAGCACAACATTTACCGTATGTTCATTTTTTCGTTTAATATTTCTTTATTATTTCAAAAGTTTTCATATAACAGAAGATAAGAAATGCATAAGGGTCTTTCATGTTACCCAATGTTACAGCATATGAAGATTATAAAATAACCTATGTCTTGAAGTCTCGTAAAACGTATGGTACTATGAAATGTATCGCAAATCATGTGGAAGGTAAAATCTGTAAAACATCCTATAGAACATCTTAATTTTAACATGTAATAATCTTCTATCTTTATATTTATTCCGTGTAAAGTGTTAAAGGCAACTCCTTCTGTATAGTCTGGTTCAATAGGTATGAAAACATGACCCTATGTATATCAATTAGGTGAGAAAGAGATATAGAGAGAGGGAGAGAAAGATAGGTAGAGAAAAAGGGAAGGAGGGGAAGACATGGGGAAATGGGGGGGGGGGGAGAAGGTCTGTATTGTGATGCCGCGCCACTCCTGTGTCCGGGAGCCCATCCCGGCTTCTTGAATATTTATTGTGATAGAGCGCCTGTGAGTAACCAGGTTTGGAATTGCTGTGTTTCTCTATACTGAAGCCACGGGTACCAAACCGAGAAACACAAGGAGTCTTTCCCTTCGTCAAACGCTCTCAACTCCTCCAGACGCCGCAGGCTATCCATAGCCTCTACCCAGTCTGCTCTCCTCAATGTACAGGGGGATCTCCAATGCCTCGGTATGATTTGCCTCATTGAAATCATAAAGTACGAGAGCAAGCCTTTCTTCGCCTTGGAGACTGCCCCTGTATACATTGATAAGAGGGCCACTTCCGGTGAGGGTGTCACTTCCGTGTGATGTAAATGGTTATAGAGAGCAAAGACATCTTTCCAAAGACCCTGTATCCCTGGGCAGGTCCACCAGATATGTAGCATTGTGCCCACTGAGGTCTTGCACCTCCAACAGGCGTCAGATACCTCTGGGAACATTTTATGTAGTCTGGCGGGTGTCCTATACCACCTTGAGAGGATTTTATAATTGAGTTCCTGCATTCTACAAGAAATGGTGGATTTATGTGTTAGGTTAAATGACTTACACCATTGTGCCTTGGGAAAAGTCTGGCACAATTCTGTTTGCCAATGTCTAACGTAGTCAGGCAAGTCGTCTCCTCCACCCCCCTCGGGCACTGCTATGTTGTAGATTATTGAGACTATGTGAGGGGGTGTTTCTCTAAGGAAGCATAGTTTTTCAAATGGAGTCAGATCCTTATGTATCTCAGATCCCGGAGCCAGAGAATCTATGAAACTACGTAGTTGTAGATATTGGAACCAGTAACCTGGTTCCCGTGGCCGGTCTCCAAGCAGGGATATCAGTGGTTTGCATCCCTGTTGGGTAATTACGTCTTTAACTCGTGGAATCCTTCCCATTGGCGTTGAAATCAGTCTGGGATGAGGTTCGTGAAACCAGCATTGAAACGCGGGGTTGCCCACCAGAGGCGTCATAGGACCCGGTTCTCCTGTCAATCTATATCGTCTATTGGCTGTCCTCCACGCTGTAGCCAGGGACAAGAGGATCGGGGAAACTCCCAGGGTCCCAAGGTTAGTTCTAGATGACAACCAGAAGATTCCGTGTGCCATATTCGGGCATAGTTCACATTCAATCTCCACCCACAATTTTCTGTCTTTACTGTGCAGGAGATCCAATATGCAACCACCCACCGCTGCTGCGTGATAAGCTTTAAGATCCGGGAGCCCCGCCCCTCCGTCCCAGCGAGATTTAGTCAGCATTGAGTATTTCAGTCGGGGTTTGGTGCCACGCCATATAAAATTGCTGATCATCTTCTTTAACTTGAGGAAGACATTTTCTCCTAGGTTCAGTGGGATAGTTTGAAACAGGTATAGTATTTTAGGTAGGACATCCATTTTAATTGTATTGACCCTGCCGAACCAGGAAATGGGGAGGTTATGCCATGCTATGAGGTCTTTGTGGATATTTTTTAAAAGGTCTGGGAAATTGTAATTATATAGATCTTGGTGGTTGGGAGAAACCCTGATCCCCAGATATTTAATGTAATTGCTGGCCCACTTAAAGGGGAAGGCGGGTTTGAGAGTATTCTCTTCTACGGATGGTAGCGATACATTTAAGATCTCTGTTTTTTGTAGGTTTACTTTAAAATTGGAGAGTCTGCCAAAGATCTCAAACTCCTGCAGTATGTTGGGCAAACTAGTCTTCGGCTGTGTCACATATATCAAGAGATCGTCCGCAAATAGTGCTAATTTATGAGATGTTTGTCCTATCTGTATCCCTTTTATCGAAGGGTTTTCCCTGAGTGCATTTGCTAAGGATTCCATTACCAGGATGTATAGGTATGGCGATAGGGGGCATCCCTGTCTGGTACCGTTTCTAATATTAAATGGAGCTGACAGGCGTCCGTTCACGCCCACTTGTGCCGTTGGTTCGTGATATAATGCTTTTATCCATTGTAGTAAGCGCGAACGGACGCCGATTGCCTGCATCGTGGCTTCTAAAAAAAACCAATGGACTCTGTCAAATGCCTTTTCGGCATCTACTGTCAAGAGGCACATTGGGATTTGACGCTGACGTGCCTGGGCCACTAGGGACAGGGTTCTAATAGTGTTGTCCCGTGCCTCCCTCCCTGGGACAAATCCCACCTGGTCTTTGTGGATTAGTTTGGGTATGAGGGGGCCTAGTCTCAGGGCTATCATTTTAGAGTACAATTTAATATCCACATTTATTAGTGAGATAGGTCTGTAATTAGAGCAGGTCAGTGGGTCCCTGCCAGGCTTGGGGATTACAGTTATTCGGGCTTGGAGTGTCTGTTTAGGGAACTGGCATGTGTTGGTTATGGAATTGAAGGCTTTCAGCATTATAGGGCTGCAGGCCCCTCCACATATTTTGTAAAACCGGGGGGTGAACCCATCAGGACCAGGGCTTTTACCCACTTTAAGGGTTTTAATGGCATCGCTTAGCTCTGTGTCTGAGAAATCCTCGTCTATGTCTTCAGCTACCGCATCTTCAAGGGGGTCTGGGGCATATTTGTTTAAGTATTCCCAAATGTCGCGATGTCTCGCATCAGGTGATGGGGTATGTGGGGATGGGATGTTATAAAGTTTTGTATAGTAGTTTCTGAATTCTTCTAATATGTCAGGGGTGGAATGTATCTGGGTACCTGTCTGTGAGTTTAACGCTAATATTGGGGTTTGTGCCTGTCTGGGGTGAAGGGTCCTGGCTAACAATCGTCCACTTTTATCTCCAAACTCAAAGATATTTCTACGAAATTTATCTCTGATACACAGTGATTTTCGGTCAAGGATAGATAATATTTGGTGGCGGATAGTAGAAATTTCCGTTTTAATGGTGTCACTGGATTTGGTTTTGTTTATCGTTTCTTTATGGCCTAGTTGTGCTAACAGTTCTTTTAGTTCCCTTGCACTTTCTTTTTTAATTCTTGATCCATGGGATATGCAGACCCCCCTGATCATACATTTCAACGCTTCCCATTTGACCGGGGCAGGTGTGGGATCTGCCATATGATCTATTTTGAAGTTTGCAATGGTTTTATGAATATCCTCCAGGCATTGTTCATTCTTGAGCAGGTTGTCGTTCAGTCTCCATGTGTGTCCCACCCCCCCCCATATCTCTCACCCCAATTTCCCCATATACTGGTGCGTGGTCCGACCAGAGAAAAACATCCATTGAACAACCCGGGGATTTGTCTAGCAGGTCGTGGGATATGAAAATGTGGTCTAGTCTGGTGTAGCTATTATGAACTGTGGAATGAAAACTGTAGTCTCTGACTCCGGGATGTAAGACCCTCCAAAGATCGACTAGTTTAATGTTAGTTCTCGTTTTAGGGTATGTGCGCACGTTGCTTTTTACCTGCTTTTTACCTGCTTTTTTGCTGCTTTTTCTTCTGCGCTGTTTAATGCCAAAATGGATGTGTTCTTCTATTCAAGCAAAGTCTATGGGAATTTGGGTTTCTTGTTCACACTATGTTGTTCAAAATGCTGCCTTTTTGTGGCAGAACTTTGGTCAAAAACTCAGCTTTTCAAAGAAGCAACATGTCAATTGTTTTTGCCATTTGGGTTTTGCACTGCAAAGCTGAGTTTTTGACCAAAGTTCTGCCACAAAAAGGCAGCATTTTGAACAACATAGTGTGAACAAGAAACCCAAATTCCCATAGACTTTGCTTGAATAGAAGAACACATCCATTTTGGCATTAAACAGCGCAGAAGAAAAAGCAGCAAAAAAGCAGGTAAAAAGCAGGTAAAAAGCAGGTAAAAAGCAGCAAAAAAGCAGCAAAAAAGCAGGTAAAAAGCAGGTAAAAAGCAACGTGCGCACATACCCTTAATCTGCGTAGTGCCGAGGAGGGGATTGCAGACCTACCAGAGGACGAATCCATGGCTGGATCCAGCACAAGGTTGAAGTCTCCTCCCAAGATGATACAGGTGCCACCCGCAAACTCTGCCAGCTTCTCCAGAGTCTCCACTCCAAAGGATACCTGGTCCTGATTTGGGAAATAGATGTTAGCGATTGTATAAGTATTATTCAGGAAAGATATTTTAAGAAATAGCCAGCGTCCCTCCGGGCTAGTGAGCGTGTCGAGAACTGTTGGCTGGAATGTCTTGTGAAAAGCAATGGAAACCCCACATGCCTTCTTGTTGGGGTGTGGGCCATGGAACCATGTCGGGTAATTCTTGGTTTTACAGTTGGGAGTGTTGGAGGCTATGAAGTGTGTCTCTTGAAATAGGGCTATTTTAACTCCCTTCCTGTGCAGGCGATATAGGATCTGACTTCTCTTTTCGGGTTTATTTAAGCCTTTAGTATTGTAAGTGCAAAAGGTGAGGTGCGACATCACAGAAAAGGGTAGGCAGGGTATAGGGAAAACCAAGGGGAGAAGAGAAAGAGCAGAGATAAGATAGTGGTGAAAGGTAAAATTAGATAAGCCAAGTAGGACTAGGGTGCCTACTGATCTTAGGTATCTACTGGTAGACTATTGTCTAATGTGGCACTCTGCCACGTCCCTAATAGAGGTGCGGGAAAGCCTACGGTCTTTCAGGAACTCCCTTCTGCGGAGAACGCCCACAAGTAATATGAATAACAATCAACGTATACAGTCTAGTAGTGATTAATCACTTTTCCATTCCCCTCCCCCACACCCCCAATTACTTGGTGTGTTTTGGGTATGGATCGCACATCGGGAGGAGAACACGAGGCTATCAACTCAATATAAAATGCCATTAAACCAGAGCTCAGTATCAGATCCAGATGTAAAGAATGAAAGGGGGAGCAACAGATTGAGTGAGACAATAAAAAAAAAAAAAAAAATAAATAAAATAAATAAATAAATATGAAGTGGTGTAGGGCAAAGGACCAGGGGGGAGGACGTGGGGAGAAGTGGGAGGACGGAGTGTAGGAGGCGTATGGAGTGGTGTATGTAGAGAGCATGTCTAAGAGGGGGGGAGAGGAAGGAGGTAGAAATTAGTGTAGGGCATGTGTCCTTTGTAAGTATGTGTGCTGGGGAGGGAAAATGGGTTGAGTAGAGTTAGTTTGTAGGAAGTAGTGCGCTCATAGAAGGTGTGTGAAGAGGAAGACGCAAGGTGGGAATGATACGAAGGAAGAGGTATAAGGGGAGGGGAGAGGGGGCGAGTGGAGGGGAGTAGGGAGAGAGAGAAGGAAAGAGAAGAAAAGAAGAAAAAAAAAAAAAAAAGGGGGGGGGGGACTAGGAAAGTAAGCGTGAGGAGAGAAGATACTGATACATGACGCTCTATGAACAGGTAAGCAGTCCAATACAATCAATTTATATCTCGCCTCCTGGTTTTCCAAGAAGTTTTTGTCCTTTTCTTTGGATGGTCAGCGATATTCAGCGGTGTATATCACGGGGGGATCCTCCACCCCTTCTCTTCTGGACTTGTCGCCAGTGCTCTCTTGGTGGTAAGGGTGCAGGGCCCCCCGGGGTTGGCCAATCTGGCAGGCTGATCCTAGGGACTTTTGAACTGCCTATGAAGTTGGGGAGGTCTCCCAAGGACCGGAAGACCGCCGACTTCCCATTTTTCTTTGCTGTGAGTTGGAACGGATATCCCCAGCGATATGGAACATCCTTATCTTTGAGGGATTGGAGTAGTGGTCTTAAGGCCTTGCGTAGTTGCAGTGTCCTCCGTGCTAGGTCTGGTAGGACAATCAGAGGTGTCCCTTTATATGTACCCGCTCCTTTCTCTCTGCATCTTTGTAGTATGGCCTCCTTTTCTTTATAGAAGTGGACCCGACATATCACATCTCTTGGTCTGGCCGGATCAGGAGATTTGGGGCCTAGGGATCTGTGGATGCGGTCCAGTTCTATGCGTTGTTCTGGGTCGCGTTGGAGGAGACGGGTAAAGAATTTTTGTGCCCATTCATCCAGCTGTGGTGGTGCCACTGCTTCTGTGAGACCTCTAATTCTTAAGTTATTACGGCGATGTCTGTTTTCAATATCGTCTAAGTGGGTCAGAATGTCCTGTATCTGGGCCGTGTGCTCTGATAGGACTTGTTGATGTGATTCTATATGGGAAAATACCTGTTCCTGCACCTCTTCTGTAGCTGCTACACGCTGACCAATCTGTTTGATTTCTGATTGTATAGAGGCCATGTCTTGCTTATGGGATTCCCTCAGTTTCCCCAGCAAAGAGTCCATTTCCTGCCTGGTTGGAATTGATCTGATATGTGCTTTCCAATCCCAATCTTCTTCTTGCTCCTGTGTCTGGTCTGATTTATTCTTCTCTCCCTTGTTTCTGCGGGTGGAGGTGGGGAGTCTTTGTTCTTTAGGTGATGTGTGCTGTTGTTGTGGTATTACAGGCTCCTCTCCGGGTGTCACAGATCTGCTTCCCATGGCTGCTGGGGTCTGCTGTATCACAGAGCTGGGGCCCTGCTCTGCCTGCAGTTTATCTGGCAGTCGCTTTTGTGGCTGGGACAGGGGGTTTTCAACACTCCGTTCTGTAGTGTCCTGCTGTGCCTTATCTATGTTTATGGCTGAGCTGGCTGCTGTTATGTGAGGAGACAGTGAGGTCGCTCCACTGCATGTTTGCTGAGCGTTATCTCCTGCCTCAGTGTCTGCCAGCGCCATGTTGGAGAGAGCAGAGGTATCAGGCTGGGAGGCTGAGGTCCCGAAAAAGCGGGTGATATCTGTACCTTCCCCCTCTGGAGTCTGTACACTCGTCCCCCGTCCTCTCCTGCGTGCCATTACTGATCCTGGACCCGGTGAGTGCCTTTGAAGTGTGAGAATTCACCGCTGGTATGTGGGAGCTCCTTCTTACAGCGTCTCAGTGTGCCATCGGCTAGCTCCCGTATGTTCATTTTTTAAAAAAAAAAAAAAAATGATTTCAGTTGAGTAAGTTACGGTATGTTTTGTTTAACATTGGAGTCCATGTAAGGGCTCGTGCGCACGTTGCCTAATTACATGCATTTACGCTGCGTATAGCACTGCGTCCCCTGCACAATCTATGTAGATTGCGCCCGTTGCTTTTTTTGAACGCAGCGATTTGGGTGCTAAAATTTTGACCTAAATCCGTGCGTTCATAATATGAGCATGTCAATTATTCTGTGCACTTTGGATGCGGCTCCCACTCTATGGTGGGGGCAGCAGCCATAGCGCATGAAATAGTTTTCTCTCTACAAAAAAACCTGCATCCATTATGCAGTGTTTCTGCAGCGCACATGTGCTGTCAAATCTCTGCAGAATATTCAGCAGTTACGTGCGCATGAGCCCTAAAAGGGATCTGGTAATTAGCATTCTGTTGTTCTTTCACTAGTAAAAGGATCCATTTTTTGCTTACTGGATCAGTTTCAGATGGAAGATAATGGTGGATGGCTTTTAATGGATGAATTTTCCCATAGATTCCAGTTTTACTTAACCCCTTCACGACCTTGGACGGATCTATCCGTCCAGGATCGTGTCCCGTTAAGCCCCGCCCCCTGCCGCGGGCAGGCGGCGTGGATCGGCACACATATCAGCTGTTTTCAACAGCTGACATGTGTGCCTGCTAGCCGCGGGTGGAATCGCTTCCACCCGCGGCCATTAACCCCTTAAATCTTGCTGCCAAAGTCTGGCAGCAAGATTTAAATGCGCGCGGCCATGTTTGTTACTTACCGCCGCCCCCACCGGAAGTCACGTGTGTTATCACGTGACTATCGGTGGTTGCCATCGTAGCACAGGGTCATGTGATGACGCCTGCTGCTACGATGTTTCACTTTCATTTTCCCTCGGCCGAGAGCAGAGGGAAAACCAAAGTGACTGAATCTGCTGTTTACAGCTGTATTGCTGTGATCAGCAGATAGCGATCAGCGATCGGATTGCTGATTGCTATAGCCCCCTAGGGGGACTAGTAAAATAAAAAAAAAAAGTAAAAAAAAAGTTTTAAAAAATAAAAAAAAACAAAAAACCTAAAAGTTCAAATCACCCCCCTTTCCCCCATTGAAAATTAAAGGGTTAAAAAATAAATAAATATACACATATTTGGTATCGCCGCGTTCAGAAATGCCCGATCTATCAAAATATAAAATCAATTAATCTGATTGGTAAACGGCGTAGTGGCAAAAAAATTCCAAACGCCAAAATTACGTTTTTTGGTCGCCGCAAGTTTTACGCAAAATGCAATAACAGGCGATCAAAACGTAGCATCTGCGCAAAAATGGTACCATTATAAACGTCAGCTCGAGACGCAAAAAATAAGCCATCACTGAGCCATACATCCTTAAAAATAAGAACGCTACGTGTTTCGGAAAATGGCGCAAAACGTGCGCCACTTTTATTGGACTAACTTGTGAATTTTTTTTAACCCCTTAAATACAAGTAAACCTATACATGTTTGGTGTCTACAAACTCGCACCGACCTGAGGCATCACATAGATACCTCAGTTTTACCATATAGTGAACACAGTGAATAAAATATCCCAAAAACTATTGTACGATCACACTTTTTTTGCAATTTTTCCGCACTTGGAATTTTTTTGCCGTTTTCCAGTACACTATATGGTAAAACTTATGGTTTAATTTAAAAGTACAACTCGTCCCGCAAAAAACAAGCCCTCATATGGCAAGATTGATGGAAAAATAAAAATGTTACGCCTCTCGGAAGAAGGGGAGCAAAGAACAAAAACGCAAAAATGGAAAGTGCCCGGGGGCTGAAGGGGTTAATAAAAAAAAAAAAAAAAAAAAAAAAAAAGAGGATCCAGCTGAAATTATTTTTTAAAAAGGGAACCAGTCACCAGTTTTTTACCCTATAAGCTGCGGCCACGACCACCGGGCTCTTATATACAGCATTCTAACACGCTGTATATAAGAGCCCAGGCCACTGTGTACAACATGAAACACACTTTATAATACTCACCTAAACCGGTCGCTGCGATGGATGTGGCTCAGATGGGCGTCTTCGTTCTCCGGTGCCGCCTCATTCAGCCATCTTCGTCCTCCTTCTGAAGCCGTGGTGCATAACGCGTCTATGTCATACACACTCGCCGGCCCTGCGCATGCGCATTACAATACTTTGATCTGCCCTGCTCAGGACCTGAATGCCGGCGCGTGTGGATGACTTAGAACGCGTCATGCACCGCGGCTTCAGAAGAGCAACAGAGGCAGCGAAAAAGATGGCCAAGAGAGGAGGCGCCGGCACCAGAGGATGAAGACGCCCATCTGAGCCACATCCACCGCATTGACCGGTTTAGTTGAGTACTATAAAGTGTTTAATTTTCTACACAGCGGCCTGGGCTCTTATATACAGCATGTTAGAATCCTGTATATAAGAGCCCGGTGGTGGTGGCCGCAGCTTATAGGGCAAAAAAACTGGTCACAGGTTCCCTTTAAATGCAAACCTAAAATTTGTATCTGCAGATTTCTTTTGCCCACAGATTGCAGGACATGTGAACTCAGCCTTACTCTGAACGTCATCAGTTTAACGGATCCGTTTTCTGTTTATTTAGCAGTGTACATGATCAGAAAAAGGTGTTTAGAGACTTTGTTTTGAATGGATCAATTTTATAAGGACACAAAACTGAAAACTAAAAACTTCCATTTCTAATCTGACCTAATGGTTTCCCCCCCCCTACTGGATAGTTCTAAGGGTATGTGCCCATGATCCAGGCCTGCTGTGTCCTGGATGCGCCTGATCCTGACCTGCGGGGATGCGCAGCTGCCTGTGCCCATAATCAGAGCTCGGGCAGTTGCGGTCTCTCTGCGGAGAACACTCGCGTCTCCGCAGCAAAGAATTGTCATGCTGCAGCTCGAGAAGCTGCCCCACAGGTCAGGGCCGCACTTGCACAGTGGGCAGGAGATTTCTAGAAATCCATTCCACTGTGCTTGTACTGTACAACGCAGCGTTTTGGAGGCAGCGAAAACACGCTACATCCAAAACGCTGCAAAAACTGATCGTGGGCACGCAGCCTAAACGGATCCCAAATGCTCATGTGAACAGAGCCCAATGTGCAGCATCTCAGTTTTTCCTTCATGTCTTATTTTCCAAGAGTCACATGTAAAGAAGACTGCATATAATCAGACATTTACAGTCATTGCTGTCACTGTCCGCACCCCCTCCCCCTTAGCCAAAAATAACTGGATCATTGTCAGAGCAATACAACACTGATAACCCACACAGGCGGTTGGGTCAGTTCCAACAATGTCATCAGGACCTAGAAAGAAAAGATCTCGCCTCCACAGTTTAGGACGATTGTAAAAGAGTAAAGCGGCCGTGCATTATTAATAGCCGTCGGCTGTGCGCTCATTCGGACAAAAGCAAAATTTTCCCTCCTCCAACTCTTCCCTTCTTTATTAATACTCAGATTGGCCAAGTATGCCTGTGTTTCAATAAAGGAGGGTAATACTGAAGCCCCAAACTAATGGTGGCAGATATACCACGAAAACAACCATCAGGAGAAAACTGAAGATGCCCCATACACAACATAAGGTACGAACAGACGTGCCAACTTGTGCCACCAGTGCACCATCGAGTAACGATGGGAACAGAATGATCAATAATATGATTTACAGTCCCTATACTGCACGTGATCGGCAGCCAACACCCTCTGTGTTCAGCGAAAAACGCGCCTCTGATAATGTTTTTGGGGAGTTTTTTTGCTGTTCTAATCTGATCACTTGATGAATGAGCATTTTGCTTGTTTGTCGGGTGATCCCCAATATTACTTAAAAGGGAACCTGTCAGCAGATTTGGGGCCTATAAGCTGCGGCCACCACCACCGGGCTCTTATATACAGCATTCTCACATACTGTATATAAGAGCCCAGGCCGCTGTGTAGAACGTAAAAAAAATCAATTTATAATACTCACCTAAACAGTCGTTCCGCGTGGTTAGGTCACATGGGCGTCTCTGTTCTCTGGTGCCTCCTCTTTCGGCCACCTTTGTCATCCTCCTTCTGAAGCCGGGGTGCATGACGCGTTCTACGTCATACACTGGCCGGTCCAGCGCAGGCGGACTACAATACTTCGATCTCCCCTGCTTAGGGCGTATCAAACTGCGCCTGTGCAGGATCTCAATGCCAGCGCGTGTATATAACATAGGACGCGTCATGCACCCAAGCTTCAGAAGAAGAAGGACAAAGATGGCCAAAAGAGGAGGCGCCAGCACCGGAGAACGGAGACGCCAATATGACCCAACTCCACATAAGCGACCGTTTAGGTGAGTATTATAAAGTCATTTTTACGTTCTAGACAGCGGCCTGGGCTCTTATATACAGCAGGTTAGAATGATATCTATCTAGATAGATAGATAGATAGATATATATATATATATATAAAAAAGCCCAGTGGTGGTAGCCTCAGCTTATAGGCCCCAAAACTGGTGACAGGTTCCCTTTAACTCCCCCCCACCCTAACTAAGTAGGGCTTAAATTTGAAGTATACGCCAAAAATTCTGTAAAATCTTGCCAGGGCTTAAGGTAAACAGAGAATTTACATAGGTGGGTAATCAGTAGCGAGCATTCCCACAAATGCTGATTCTACGATAACGAACTTAAACATACACCAATAGTCAACCAGTCTTGCCAAAAATCAGTGGTTTATGCACATATTACCGGCACTAATCATACTGGTATTGACTGGATATCTGGAGATCCTCTGGATTCAGCACTGCTACATTTCCCATTAAAATATTTATTTATAAATATCACGTTTGGGTTTCAATATGTAACATGTCATTATTGTGAGAAAGTACGTCTCCATAAAAATCAGAGGTGACTGTGACTTCTGATCCAGGGTGTACTGAAAAGCTCAGACTGGATATGGATCAGATCAGGTGTGGCTACAAAGAACACTACTGGGTTTTTTGGGGGGGAGTAGGGGGGGGGGGGCTTTTGTACCTTCTTAGAAGCCAAAAGATAAAATAAAAAAGACACAGATGATATTAAATGGAAAACAGATCATCTCCTGCTTCACTGAATCCACAGGAGTTCTGTGCTTCTGAGATTTCTGCCAAGTTCCTGGCAATCCGTCATGTCCTACAAAGCACTCTCCTTTCATCCTGTCTCAAGAAGGTCTTACTCCAGCACCTGCTTCCATTAAAGCCACCTCACATCCTTAATCCCTCATTCATCACGCTTTGCAAAATTATCAAAGACTAAGCACCGGCCAAACACCTTCTCTTTCCAGCAGAAACAGTCCCCGGTCTTCAAAAGCTCCAGGAACCTGTGCCCAGCTACTGACACCTAAAGAACCATTCCCATAATCACATCGTGGACCTTACCCATTTCTATATGATATTTACGTTGCTTTACCTTGTTGAATACATCCTATATTTAAAGCCTATCCCTCCTTTCACATAAAGCAAATAAACATGGCCTTGTTAGCTCATGGAGAACAGGCCTGTACAGAGGAAAGAATAAGTAGGTGCTGTATAAACAATAAAGAATACATTCCCGTACACAAAATGCAAGAATAGCACGGCCTCTCCTGCATCTTCATCCCCCTCCCTCCCCACCTGCTCCTATCAATGGTGCAATAACAGCTATATTGTTGCCACCAAGTATTTCCAGAAAAACTGGATACAAAAATATATTGTTGGAACAGGTAAATATTCTCTATTTGGGGAGGAAAAAAAAAAAAAAAAAACTTTACCCATAGGTTCACTATTGGTCACCAGGAGCCTCAATGGAAGCAATATTTACAGAGGGTATAATCAGTTTTTGTAAGAGCTGGGCGTTATCGGCAGTGTCCAGCCTGCGCTATTTCTGTACCTGATAACCACTGGGAGGGCGACAGACGTGTGCTCCGCAATCATTGCTACGATGACAGCCTGAGATTTGCATGAGAACCCCAAGGATCAGCAGCAATACTGTGCATTGTGACAGGTCACTTACATGTGTCACCAAAGGGCTAACAATCAAAAGCACCAGGGCAGCGGCATAGATTACATTATTCCCACTGCAAATAAAAGATTAAATTACTCATGTGCTGCTATATACACTAACAATATTCATTGATTTTTAATTGGCCTCACTTTTGTATACAAAAGAATAAACTTTACGAAAACGTTTTTCTACATACATATTATATAGTCAGTAACCTGATCGACAAAGCCACTGGGTTAACTGACTGACATCACTTACGATCCTGGCGGAAATTCAGAGTTAAAAATGAGGGTTTCCCCCCACGAACAAAGTTGATTTTAATCCCTAGATCTTGGAATAATAATAATTTCCACTATTGGATGTGAGATAGATAGAGAGATATAATTATATATATATATATATATATATATATATATATATATATATATATATATATATATATATATATATATATATATATATATATATATATATATATATATTCCTGTGCTGAGATAATCTTATATATGTCTCCCTGCTATGTGCTGTGTAATGGCCATGTCTGACCGTACAGGGACATGGTCTGATCACATCTCCTAAACAGGGGAGGAAGTAATAAAGAATACAGACATTACAGCTTGGAGTCATAGATTATTCTTTTTGTGAGGTAAAACATGTCCCTGTAAAAAAAAAAAAACAAAAAAAAACAAAAACGTTTTACCTCAAATAGACTCATTTGTGATCCAGTGTTGTAAGGTCTACATTATTTTGCGTCCTCCCCTGCCCAGGAGCTGTGGTATGAGCAGACCAAGTCCCTGTACAGTCAGACACATCCATTACACAGTACAAAGTAAGTGACACACACACACACACAATTATATGCATTTTCCTGGAGGGAACAATAAAACAAAACGTGCATTTGACACTTTTCCTGTGCTTTTTTTCCCCATGTATTTGGGCTGGAAAAAACTCTGAAAGAACGGACATGCTGCAGTGTTTATTGCACAAAACTTTGAAATTCTCATGGACTTTGCTGGCACAAGGATAGGCATGCAGTTTTGACAAAACAGCACCCAAAACAAATAAAAAAAAAAAAAAAAAAAAAAAAAGTGCTAAAACCGCATTGTGTGCACAGAGCCTAAAGGAGTGAGCACACGGTTTTTATTGCATTGCTTTTTTGAGGTCAGTTTCATGAAAAAAAGAAAAAAAAATGGCATGCAAATCCTTATGCCAGCAAAGTCAATGAGAATCCTTAAGTTTTGTGCACGTTGCTCCCCCCCCCCCTCCCCCTTGCAGATTTGGTGCAGAAATAAATTTGCAGCATGTCAACTCTTTCTGGATTTTTAGTGTTTCTTTTCACCACAATAAGCATAGAATACACAAAGAAAAAATAATGCAAAAAAAAAAAAAAATCCTCGAAAAACGCACCGAAAATGTGTAAAAAAAATAAGCATCAAAAATGCACATTTTTTTCTGCCAAAGGATGCAAATTTGATGGAGATTTCTGCAGCAGGTGCACATGGCCTAAAAGGGGTTGTCTCAATGCAGATGTTGTAGGAGACCACACACTCCAACCATCAAAAAATAGAACGACTAACAAATGACAAAGACTGGAATAAATGAAAGAGGCAAATCTCTCACATTTCATTTCAGAATTAATCTTCCAGGAAATAAGTGAAGTACATTTTGTACAAAACCCCAAACATCACAGGCAGGGGAGCGCTGGCTCCGGCCTCTGCTGTACGACACTGCCAGGCCGTGTTGCAACACAGTTTTGAAATGGGTTACAGACCATGATGACAGAGGGAATGTGCTAATCATGCAACGCACAGAGATTATATAAGAAAGCAGACCCTGGCAGGGATGGAAGCCATGCTACCGAATACTTCTGCTATGACTCAGCCTGCCCCTCGTCCAATTAAGTGAAATAACGAAAGATCACAACAGGACAAAATCTCCATCCCGACCACAGCCAGCAAATGGGAAGAACTCATTCCATCCAAGGCCGGGCTACATTATAGCAACCTCTATAGTCACAAAGCCAGTAAAAGGCTAGGCTACTAAGCCGCTCATGCTGGGGCTAGGATCTCCAGTCTGACGGCATAGATCCGAGAACAGCAACATAACCCCAATCACTTATATCACATACCACCAGAAGGGGCATTGGCCCCATCACCTCTCTGGACCTGTGGGGGATCCTAGTGACATCGCAGACCATTCTATGGAGGGAGTACATCTTAAAGAGGTTGTCCACTACTTTTACATTGATGGCCTATCCTTCAGATAAGTCATCGATATATGATCGACCAATGTCTGGCATCAGACACCCCCGCCGATCAGCTGTTCTTTGTGCCGGCGGTGGCAGAATGCAGCCGAAAATGCTTCAGTTCTGAAGCTGCACCATCAACAGATTGCCAGTGGCTACTGCACAAACACTTACGCCTCCCATTAAAATCAACAGGACGTGGATGTGCAGTACCCGGCCGCCATCGGAAGGTGGGGCAGCTCCACAAATGAGCATTTTTTGCCACACAGAGCAGCTGATCGGTGGGGGTGCTGGATGTCGGACACTGGCCAATCAGACATTGAGGACCTATACTAAGTGGCCAACCTCTTTAAAGGGAACCTGTCACCAGATTTGGCGTATAAGCTGCGACCACCACCACCAGTGGTCTCTTATATACAGCGTTCTAACATGCTGTATATAAGAGCCCAGGCCGCTGTGTAGAATGTAAAAATGACTTTATAATACTCACCTAAACGGTCGCTGCGGTGGACTTGAGTCAGATGGGTGTGTCTGTTGTCCGGGGTCGGCGCCTCCTTTTTCGGCCATTTTTGTCCTCCTTCTGTAGCCGGGGTCCAATACGCATCCGACGTCATCCACACTCGCTGGCATTGAGGTCCTGAGCAGGGCAGATCAAAGTATTGTAGTGCGCTTGCATGGGAACGGTGAGTGTGTATGACGTAGGATGCATCATGCACCCAGGCTTCAGAAAGAGGACGAAGATGGCCGAAACAGGAGGCGCCGGCACAGGACAACAGAGACACTCATATGGCCCAACTCCACTGCAGCGAGACCATTAGGTAAGTTTTATAAAGTGATTGTTATGTTCTACACAGCGGCCTGGGCTCTTATATACAGCATGTTAGAATACTGTATATAAGAGCCCACTGGTGGTGGCCGCAGCTTATAGGCCGAAAAACAAATGACAGGTTCCCTTTAAGGTCTTGTTCCAATAGGGGTTTTTAAAAGTGAATTATGGCTTGGATGTTGCTTGAAAATCTAAAAGCAATATGTCAGTTTTTAAAGCATTTCTGCCTGAAAAAAAAAAAAAAGCTCCAAATTTGACCTCTGAATTAAAGCGCACCAATCACCAGGATTTTCCTATATAAACTAAAGCCAATGCTATACTGGCACTATCATGCTGATTCTATACATACCAGTAGTGGTCAGATTGGAAGTATAGTTTTTGAAATAAATACAGGCAAGTAAAGTAAATGTCCAGCTTTTTGATTGGCAGCAGCTACCGAATATCTAATATGTGGGTGGGGTTTTGCCATCTATTCCTGCCCCTATCTGCCTCCCTGGCCTCTGTACATGTAGACTGTAAGAGAGAGTTAAGGCCCCATCACACACAACGAGATCGCTAACGAGATCGCTGTTGCGTCACCGTTTCTGTGACGCAGCAGCGATCTCGTTATGTGTGACACTTACCAGCGATCAGGCCCCTGCTGTGAGATCGCTAGTCATTGCTGAAGGGTCCGGACCATTTTCTTCAAAGGTGATGTCCTGCTGGGCAGGAGGCATCGCTGTGTTTGACACCCAACTTAAAAATGCAGTCCAATCACCTGACAGAAATGACTCATAACTGGAAGAAGCCCATACAGTCTAGCATCTACAGAGGCCAGGGAGGCAGACAGGGGTAGGAATAGATGGTAAAACCCCACCTATATATTAGATAGTCGGTAGCTGCTGCCAATCAAAAAGCTGTACATTCTTGTAACTTTACTTGCCTGTATTTCAAAAACTATACATCCAATCTCACAACTAAAGGTATGTATAGAATCAGCCTGATAGTGCCAGTATAGCACTGGCTTTAGGTTACATAGGGAAATTCTGGTGATTGGTGCACATCAACAACAGCAGAAAAAAAAAAAAAAAAAAAAAAAAATGCACATTTACACCATGTATTTTCATGGAGCAAAAATATTCCTCAACACTTACCGTACATGGACTAAATTGCTGCATTTTTTTTTCTCCCCATGTCTCTGGGGATAAAAGTTTTAGCAAAAAAAAAAAAACAACTATTTCCAGACAGTGACTTTGGAGAGTAAACTGACACTGAAGCGCAGATCTGGATGCTCCTATACTGACGGTGGGGGGTAATGGGGGTTTATGCAACAAAAAATAAAATAAAATAAAAAAAAAAATCTGAAAAATAGGACTATTGGCAACATAACATGGTAATTGCATGTAAAAAATTATGTGTTAAAGAAAATGTTTTCTCAGCCTTTACAATACATTTTATCAAGTTTTAATGTTTTTTTATGTGTGTTAGTTGTATAATGTACTTTCTGGTTTACAGTTCTAATTGTACAACACATCTTTTTGCAGTGAATGAGGACATCTATAAGCGGACCTGTCACCAGGTGAAAGGAGGAGTCCAGCTTTTGCTCTTATTTTATTTCTGCCAAGTTGTTTTTTGGATTTTTTTTTTAATAGTAAAAAAAAAATAAATAAATCACTCCATATAGTTCCAGAGATATTGACATTTAGTGCTACTTTTTATCGTTTTTAAAAAGGGGTTGTGATTCCCAAAAGTTATGCAAATCAGCTTAAAGACACGCCCACAGAGAATCCCATGAGCCACACCCCCTTGATAAAGGCCATAAAATGTGCAGTAAATAAATTGAGATTTCAAACTATATGGTGGATAAAAAAAAAAAAAATAAAATAAATAAATTTATAAAAGAATACTTGGGAAAACCGGACACGTTGGACCTGTGACATCTCTCCTTTAACCTCTTCACGACATATGACGTAAACTTACTTCATATCCCTGTCTTTGATGTGGGCTCACATTACAAGCCCACATCATTCCCCGCACATGGTGGCTGAATTAATCAGCCAACAACTGCCTCTATCCACTGCAGGGGGAACGGAAAGGAGCTCCGCCTGAGGCTCATAACCAGTTAAGTCCAGCTGTCCATTTCTGACAGTGGGAGATTTAACACGCGCTGGTGGAGGGCACGTTATTCCCGCTCCTACCGGCTTTCCTGTGATGTGATTGCGGAAAGCTAATGAGCTGTCTTGGCTGCTGATGACCCCTATGTCCGTTATGATCCTCCTAAGAACACTGGCTGCAAGCCTGCATTCATAGGAACTATGTTCTGTTATACAAAGCAATGCTGATGTTCTGTATCACACAAGGGATTGGATGCTAAACATATCTAAGAAAAATTGGTCTTGGAAATTGGGAACAAAAGAAAAAAAAAAATAAATGAATGAAAACATTCCAGTACAAAAAAAAAAAAAAAAAAAAAAAAAAAAAAAAAAAAAAAAGGAGTTAGGCTGTGCGCGCATGTTGTGTTCCGCTGTAACAAAAATTCTGCGAAAAGCTGCGTTTTGGATGTATTTTGATGAGGAATGGGTGCAGAATTCATGCGTTCTGGATGCTTGCTCTCCCACAGACAGAGGGAAAAGCATCCAAAACGCACAAAAGAAGTGACATCTTGCTTTTTAGAACGCAGCGATTTTGGCAAAAATTTGACATGCAAAGCGCTGCGTTTTAAAACGCAGCATGCTCATGGAATTTGCTAAATTCTCAGACTTTGCTGGGGAAGCAGAACTAATGCATTTACGCTGCAGTTAAAAACGCTGCATAAACGCATGAAAAAACACAGACCTCAGTCGCAGAGACACACGCATGACACTCGGCTCTGCTGTACTGCCAGCGTGAGCCGAGTGTCATGTGAAGGGATCGCAGTAATCCCCGTGTGATCCCAGCCTTAAGAAAATTCTTACCAGATCTCAATCTGTCAGCATAAAATAAGGACAGAGACCCAAATTCCAGTGCTGTGTCACTTATTGGATGAGCGGGCTCTAACCCTGGCCCCACCATTATCTACCAGCCTCCTGTCTACACTGTGCATAGGAAGAAGACTAGCAGATAAAACAGGGCTTTATTACAGCTGTAGCACAGAAGAAGCCCAGTAAGTGACATCTCTGGAATCAGGGTCTTTAACTACTCTATGACTGGGAGCAAAAATCTGGGGACGGATTGCCTTTAACACAAGTACATGAGCATTTCTTGCTTCACACTAGAAGACGGTTAGATCCAGTCCAAACTCCAGACAGATCCATCATACACATGGACATACGACAGACTCACATGCATCTATGACTTGGTGCCCAAACAATCAGTAA
Source organism: Anomaloglossus baeobatrachus (assembly GCF_048569485.1). NCBI lineage: Eukaryota > Metazoa > Chordata > Amphibia > Anura > Aromobatidae > Anomaloglossus > Anomaloglossus baeobatrachus. The sequence continues at coordinate 522,429,289 of NC_134358.1, forward strand.
GAAGATAAATTATCACATGCGATCGCACATGGCTAATGAGTAATTCCGGATGTTTTCTCCCCTGGAGAGGAGGTTGCTACTTACTGACATTATCAATTAGTGCCAGGTGGCAGTGCCATTATAGCGAGACCCATGACACTGGCACTTCTGTACATACATTTCAGCTCAGAAAGTAATTGTATCTGCCTCTCCAGTATGCGGTGTTCACACATCCAAGTGATTTGGCCAAAACCACACAAACAGCTTGTTAATTTCTCTAGAATCGCAAAATTCATTATTTGAAGAACCCGCACACTTCGTGACCATTGCTTTTTCAGCGTGCAGTCACTTCAAAGCATGAAAATAGCACATGGGTTTTCATTCCACTATTTCCATGGTGTAAGGCCCTGTGCGCACGGTTTTTGCTGCAGAAAAGGTTCAGTTTTTGTTCTCAACCTTTCTGCAGTCCTTCCCCAGCAAAGTCTATGGGAAATCCAAAATGTTGTGCGCACGGTGCGTTGGTTTTTTTTCCTACAGGTTTTGCTGCAGAATTTCTGTAGCAAAAAATAAGAGGCATGTCATTTCTTTTCCGCAGGCATCTGCGTTTTTTCCATAGATAAATGGTAAAAAACAGCAGGGAACAACCCACGGAAAAAACGCAGCAAAACCGCATGCGGATTTTGGTGTGTTTTTGGTGCTGATTTTGCCACGGGTGCGGAATTCTGCCAGAGGGTGCGGATTTACCTTAAGAAACTCAAAATTTCCTAGTGCGCACAGGGCCTAAGGCTGTGTGCAAACGCTGCATTTTTTTGTCTTGCGGATGTTAATCTGCAAGGGAAAACGCATCCCAGCAAAGTCTATGAGAATCCTTAAGTGCTGTGCACACATTGCAGATTTTGGTGGAGAAAAAAAAAAATCTGCACCAATCAGTTGACTTGTGAATGGTTTCTGATTTTTTTTTTCCAGTATTTTTCCTATCACAATGCATATATTAAAAAAAAAAGCCGCGGATTTTCCAGAAATCTGCAGCACAGCTACTCCCCATCCATTTCTATGGCATTTGGGAAATGCTGTGCCCACGTTGCGGATTTTTCCGCAGCGGAAATCGTGCGGAAAAATCTGCAGCATGTCAATTATTGTTGCGGATTTCTCCGCAGGGTCCCATATACTTACCTGCCTCACCGGAGTCACTTTCTCCGTCCGGTGTACAGGAGCGCGGTGAATCCAGGTACAGGAAGGAAGAAGAGGTGGGCGGAGCCTGCACGAGCTCCGGTCATGTGACAGCCGGAGGTAGTTCAGGCCCGCCCACCTTCTCCTGCAGACGCTGAGTGACCCGGCTGCTGGAAAGTGAGGTGCTGCATGATGGAGGGAAGTATGAACTCCCCCGATCACTGCAGCACTTGTTCTGCATTGAGGATGCAGTGCCGAAGCCATGGTACTGTATCCTCAATGCAGAATGCCCGCACCATATCTGCAGCATGGAAACAGACAGAAGTTGTGGTGCTGTTTCATGGGAGCACCTGTGGAATGTCCTGCGGATATATCCGCAGGACACTGTCCCCGTGGGCACATAGCCTTATAAGGCCCTGTGCGCACGCTGCAGATTTGCTGCAGAAAATGTGTCTAACATTGCTGCAGTCATTCCCCAGCAAATCCTATGGGTTTTAAAAAAATACTGTGTGCACACTGCGTTTTTTTTTTGTTTTTTTTATACCCGCAGATTTTCCAGTGTGGAATTAATGAGCATGTCACTTCTTTTCTGCAGGTACCTGTGGTTTTTGCCATAGATAATGATAAAAATCTGCAGGGACCAACCTGCGGAAAATCCGAGGTAAATCCGCGGCAAACCGCGGTAAAACAGCATGCGGATTTCGTTGTGGTTTTGGTGTGGTTTTTTATCGCGGGTGCAGGATTCTTTAAGAAGGTCTGGATTTACCTTAAGAAAAGGGCACTTTCTAGTGCGCACATGGCTTAATGCACAATTCCACCTAGTTTGGAAGCAGAAATGGCCCCCTGACCTCTTGACTCTCTGTATAGGTGCACATTTTGTACTAATCATATGGCTACACCCTGATAGTACCTATCTGCCCACCTATTTCCAGAAGGAGTAACAGAGGAACACAACAAAGTTGGAAGAAAAAAAAAATGTTTTGGTATTGCCATTTTACATTATCGAATGTAATATATGTACACGGTCTTTGGAGGGGGGCACTGCTTAATGTAAGGGGCCCTAGACCGCCCTCACTGGTCAATATAGTCCGATCATTTCTAGTCATTCAGCGGCCCCCTCCCCTAGGAGCCTCCTATACAGAAGCCTGAACAAGCGGAGTTATTTTTATCACAGATCCCCCCCACGGAGAGGATCTGGGGATCTGATGGGAGTGATCCATTGTACCTGCAGTATATCTGCTCCGGATGACGCCACCATGACGAGCGCTTTCTTATTACTCTAGATCTAGATCCTCCTGTGTCAGGCCTCGCACAATGCACTTATTGTCATCTTACCAGCCCTGTATTTCATCCCTGTGATAACTATGGCCTTCAATAACAGAGGATTAGGTGTCACTCAGGATTTGTCTTACATGACATCATCCGTAGCCCGATCTCCGGGGAGTGCCACCTTCACTGTCCACAGACAACGTGCAAACCTACAGGTGACAGGACCACCCACTCAAATTACAGGCTCATAGACCGCATTATATGGTATTATGTGACTGTTGTACTTTTTAGCTCCTCTTCGTTAAATGGATTAAGGATAAATTCTGTGCGTCCCTTTTATGCTTCGGTGCAAATACTTCCCTGAAATCAAGTGTTACGACTTTGGGCACAGAAAATCTTAACGCCCGGACAGATTTGTTGCAGATATTCCCGAATTGCATGCAGATTGTATTGTGACCATTTGCATTGCAGAGACTAAAATCTGTTGTGAACTTTGCATAAAGAATTAGCACCTGGTAATGGTAAAATCCACACAAGAGGTGTAATTCTACGCAGACGTTTTCAGCACTATCTAGGTGGCATTCCTAGAAGGCTCTTCTGGTGCTGTCTTAGGCGGCTTTCACACATCCTTTTTTTACGTCAGGCACAATCCGGCGAAGTGCGGATAAAACGGATCCGGCGCCGGATCCATTTTATTCCCCATTGACTTGTATTAGCGGCGTATTGTGCCGGATGAGCTTGCATTGCATGTGACGTCCGTCGGATCCGGCGAAATTTCTTCGTCCAGCTGCCGGAAAGGACGCAGCATGGAAATTTTTTTGACAATGGCAAAAAACCAAACCACGCCGGATCTGGCATGTTGTATAATGGAAGCCTATAGGCACTGGATCCGGCGTCATCCGTCATATGACGGCATCCAACAATGGATTGCATTTTTTTTAAACTGAGCATGCTCAGTATCACAACAGATCCGTCAAAAAAACGGAAGAAACGGATGAAAAAAACTGATGTGACGGATCCGTTTTTTCAATGGATCCGTCGCATCAGTTTTTCTACCGGATTGTGCCTGATGGCAAAAAACTGATGTGTGCCTTAAACCGTGTGGATTTTTTACCATCAAATCTATTTGTAAAGTCCACAGCAAATAAGCACTGTTCACAAAGAACAGTCTCCACAATGGTACGTGTAGTGGATCTGCAAGAGGAAAATCCACTGCATATTACAAGCATCAGCATTGGGGATTCAGTCTCCAGCACGTGCTGCAGAGAAAATAAGCAAAATTGTCCAAAGCTGCAAATTTTAAATCAGTAGCATGTCAATTTAGGCAATAGATTTTCACAGCTGATTTTGCAGGGGGGAGGGGGGGGGAAATCAGTGATGAGATTATACTTTGTTTTCCTATTCCAGTCTGAGCCTTAAAATAAGTTGATGTGGAAAACAAAATTCCTTTAAAAAGGCAAAAAAGAAACAGGACTATTGTAGAATGGTTATAGATCCATCAATGATCACGATAATAGGCGGTGGATGTAAAGAGATGTAAAATGTCCAACGTGGACCTGACGCAAAAAGGATTAAACCCATCACAGACCGTGCTGAGGACGGGACGTCAATGTATATCAACAGGGATGTGGAAGAGGCAAGAAACGGCCAACCCCGTAACGAGGCAAAGCGCTCACACACAGAAAAGATAAAAGGAAATATTCAACAGGTAATAAATTATTCAGAAGATTCTATATTAATGCGGTGTCTTATCATGAAGATTATACCTGGTTAATGGAAACAGACTTAAGCTTTTATTTCTGCCTGATACAAGTGGGTCATTACTGGCCCCTACTTGACTCCAGCTCTGAGCAGCACGCTGGTGACCATTGGCCCCATACATGACCCCCAGGTCCAGGTAGCACGCTGGTGACTATTGGCCCCTACATAACCCCCAGGTCCAGGTAGCACGCTGGTGACGATTGGCCCCTACATGACCCCCAGGTCCAGGTAGCACGCTGGTGACTATTGGCCCCTACATGACCCCCAGGTCCAGGTAGCACGCTGGTGACTATTGCCCCCTACATGACCCCCAGGTCCAGGTAGCACGCTGGTGACTATTGGCCCCTACATGACCCCCAGGTCCAGGTAGCACGCTGGTGACTATTGGCCCCTACATGACCCCCAGGTCCAGGTAGCACGCTGGTGACTATTGGCCCCTACATGACCCCCAGGTCCAGGTAGCACGCTGGTGACTATTGGCCCCTACATGACCCCCAGGTCCAGGTAGCACGCTGGTGACTATTGGCCCCTACATGACCCCCAGGTCCAGGTAGCACGCTGGTGACTATTGGCCCCTACATGACCCCCAGGTCCAGGTAGCACGCTGGTGACTATTGGCCCCTACATGACCCCCAGGTCCAGGTAGCACACTGGTGACTATTGGCCCCTACATGACCCCCAGGTCCAGGTAGCACACTGGTGACTATTGGCCCCTACATGACCCCCAGGTCCAGGTAGCACACTGGTGACTATTGGCCCCTACATGACCCCCAGGTCCAGGTAGCACACTGGTGACTATTGGCCCCTACATGACCCTCAGGTCCAGGTAGCACACTGGTGACTATTGGCCCCTACATGACCCCCAGGTCCAGGTAGCACACTGGTGACTATTGGCCCCTACATGACCCCCAGGTCCAGGTAGCACACTGGTGACTATTGGCCCCTACATGACCCCCAGGTCCAGGTAGCACACTGGTGACTATTGGCCCCTACATGACCCCCAGGTCCAGGTAGCACACTGGTGACTATTGGCCCCTACATGACCCCCAGGTCCAGGTAGCACACTGGTGACTATTGGCCCCATACATGACCCCCAGGTCCAGGTAGCACACTGGTGACTATTGGCCCCATACATGACCCCCAGGTCCAGGTAGCACACTGGTGACTATTGGCCCCTACATGACCCCCAGGTCCAGGTAGCACGCTGGTGACTATTGGCCCCTACATGACCCCCAGGTCCAGGTAGCACGCTGGTGACTATTGGCCCCCTACATGACCCCCAGGTCCAGGTAGCACGCTGGTGACTATTGGCCCCCTACATGACCCCCAGGTCCAGGTAGCACGCTGGTGACTATTGGCCCCTACATGACCCCCAGGTCCAGGTAGCACGCTGGTGACTATTGGCCCCTACATGACCCCCAGGTCCAGGTAGCACGCTGGTGACTATTGGCCCCTACATGACCCCCAGGTCCAGGTAGCACGCTGGTGACTATTGGCCCCCTACATGACCCCCAGGTCCAGGTAGCACGCTGGTGACTATTGGCCCCCTACATGACCCCCAGGTCCAGGTAGCACGCTGGTGACTATTGGCCCCTACATGACCCCCAGGTCCAGGTAGCACGCTGGTGACTATTGGCCCCTACATGACCCCCAGGTCCAGGTAGCACACTGGTGACTATTCGCCCCTACATGACCCCCAGGTCCAGGTAGCACACTGGTGACTATTGGCCCCTACATGACCCCCAGGTCCAGGTAGCACACTGGTGACTATTGGCCCCTACATGACTACCAGGTCCGGGAAGCACACTGGTGACTATTGGCCCCTACGTGACCCCCAGAACCGGGCAGCACACTGGCAATAATTTGCCCCTATAGGACTCCAGGAAGCACGTTGGCAATTATTGGCCCTACATGACTCCAGGTCCAGGCAGCCGGAGAACATGAGCTTCTGGGCATTGCAGGTTCAGACCTACAAATGGACACAAGAAAGCACAAAACTGCCCCCCTAATGCAGAATAAGGGGGACCCTCCCTCATGTACACTGTAGGATAGAAAGCCCCACCACGCTAGGTGCCCATGTCACTGTCAGACCTCTGGGGCTTCACCCAATATCACTCCCTGTTGCAAAGAGAAGGGTCTGTACCTGGCTGCAAAAAAAGAGGTAAAGAGACCCCCAAATACTGCAAAGCAAGAGCCCCCCTGTGCGGTACAGGAACCATGCCCAGCTAATACACGGGGCACAGACCTGAGTGCAGGGCGCCCCTCAGTGGTCCACACTGCCCGGCATTGGGGGGTGGGGTCCCCTTCTTCTGTATGGCCGGCCACTAGCTCTCCACAGGAAAAGTGCAAGAAGCAGAACTTCAGAGCGGTCCCGTCCCCTGCCGGTGTCACACCTGCGCTCTGCCGGCCGGGTCCGCTCACTCCACTGCTAGAAAGTGTGTGCAGCAGCCGGTGGCGTGTGCCCGTGCTCCGGGGCGGCCTCCCGCTGTCACTCACCCAGTGATGCCGCTCAGTGCCGGACCCGCCGCCCGCACTTGTGGCTCCGTCCTCCCCGCCTGATCCTGCTGCACGCCGTGCCCGCGCACCACTGATAATGCCGGAGTCCACACAGGCGCGGCCCCGAGACCTGAGGCTTCCGGGCCGCCTGCGAGAGCCGAGGGCGGATCATATACGGGAGCGGGGGCCAAATAACGGGGAGGCACCGAGGGTGAGGGGGCAGTGTACAGGAGTGCAGTGTAGAGGGGGTGCAGTGTACAGGAGTGCAGTGTACGGGAGTGCACTGTACGGGGCTGTAGTGTCCAGGGGTGTATTATTTTGGGGTACATTGTTCGATAGTTCAGGCAGCGTTGAGGAGTGCATTATTCAGGGGTGCAATATAAAGGGGTGTATTGTTCGGGGGATCAGTATACAGCAGTGCAGGGTAAAAGTGCATTGTTCAGGGGTGCAATATAAAGGGGTGCATTGTTTGGGGGTTCAGTATACAGCAGTGCAGGGTAAAAGAGTGCATTATTCGGGGGTGCAGTGTGCAGGGTACAACAGTGTATTGTACTGGGGTGCAGTGTACTGGGGTACATTCTTTGGGGGTTGCTGTATACGGGGGTGCTGTGTACAGGGGAGAGGAAAGCAGTATACAGGGGTGCAGTGTACAGTGGTGCAGTGTGCTGGGGTACATTCTTCAGGGGGTTGCTGTATACGGGGGTGCAGTGTACAGGGGAGAGGAAAGCAGTATACAGGGGTGCAGTGCGCTGGGGTACATTCTTTGGGGGTTGCTGTATACGGGGGTGCTGTGTACAGGGGAGAGGAAAGCAGTATACAGGGGTGCAGTGTACAGTGGTGCAGTGTGCTGGGGTACATTCTTCAGGGGGTTGCTGTATACGGGGGTGCAGTGTACAGGGGAGAGGAAAGCAGTATACAGGGGTGCAGTGTACAGTGGTGCAGTGCGCTGGGGTACATTCTTCAGGGGGTTGCTGTATACGGGGGTGCAGTGTACAGGGGAGAGGAAAGCAGTATACAGGGGTGCAGTGTACAGTGGTGCAGTGTACTGGGGTACATTCTTTGGGGGTTGCTGTATACGGGGGAGCTGTGTACAGGGGAGAGGAAAGCAGTATACAGGGGTGCAGTGTACAGTGGTGCAGTGTGCTGGGGTACATTCTTCAGGGGGTTGCTGTATACGCGGGTGCTGTATACGGGGGTGCAGTGTACAGGGGAGAGGAAAGCAGTATACAGGGGTGCAGTGTACAGTGGTGCAGTGTACTGGGGTACATTCTTTGGGGGTTGCTGTATACGGGGGAGCTGTGTACAGGGGAGAGGAAAGCAGTATACAGGGGTGCAGTGTACAGTGGTGCAGTGTGCTGGGGTACATTCTTCAGGGGGTTGCTGTATACGGGGGTGCTGTGTACAGGTGAGAGAATAGCAGTATACAGGGGTGCAGTGTATGGGGTGTGTTATATATACAGTACCTTCTTGTAAGTGTGTTCATAACCCGTGAACTTTTCTACATTTTTTCACATTATAACAACAAACTTCAATGCATGTGATATACCAGCACTGAGTAGCAAATATTTGTGACTGTAAATAAATGATACCTGGTTTTCTAAATATAAATCTAAAAATTGTGACATGCATTTGTCTTCAGCTCCCAGAGTTAAAGGGAACCTGTCCCCACTTTTTTGGCTATAAGCTGCGGTTACCACCACCGGACTCATACAGCATTCTAGCACGCTGTATACAAGAGCCCAGGCCGCTGTGTAGAACGTAAAAAACACTTTATAATACTTACCTAACGGTTGTGCGGTTGGCCAGATGGGCGTCTCCATTCTCCGGTGCCGGCAACGACTCTTTTGGCCATCTTTGTTCTTCTTCTCTAGAAGCGGTGCATGACGGGTCCGACGTCATCCACACTCGCCAGCATTCAGGTCCTGAGCAGGGCAGATCAAAGTATTGTAGTGCACCTGCGGCGAGTGTGGATGACGTAGCCACGTCATGCACCCAGGCTTCAGGAAGAGGATGAAGATGGCAGATAGAGGTGGCGCCGACAATGAGACGCTCATATGGCCAACCGCGCCAGTAAGTAAAGTATTTTTTATGTTCTCACAGCGGCCTGGGCTCTTATATACAGCATGTTAGAATGCTGTATACAAGAGCCCGGTGGTGGTGGCCACAGCTTATAGGCCGAAAAAGTGGTGACAAGTTCCCTTTAATACTTTGTAGGACCACCCTTCTCTGTAATTACTGCTGCCTGTCTTTTGGGGGATGTGTCTACCACCTTTTCACATCTAGTGGCTGAAATGTTTGCCCATTCTTCTTTGCAAAATATCTCTAGCTCATTGAGATTGGATGTAGGCATCTGAGAACAGCAATTTTCAAGTCTTGTCACAGATTCTCAGTGGGATTTTAGGGGTACTTTGACGTTGCGACATCGCTATTGCGATATCGTCAGGGTCAAATCGAAAGTGACGCACATCCGTGCAAAGCCTAGATGCGCCGATAAACGATCACGAAAGCGTCGTAAATCGGTGATCTGTGTAGTGTCGGACATTTTCATTATGTCGCACCAATAGGAGATACAATGTTGTTCCTCGTTACTGCGGCAGCACACATCGCTGTATGTGAAGCCGCAGGAGCGAGGAACATCTCCTTATCTGCCTCCACCAACTATGCGGAAGGAAGGAGGTGGGCGGGATGTTTACATCCCGCTCATCTCCGCCCCTCCGCTTCTATTGGCCGCCTGCCATATGACGTCGCTGTGACGCCGCACGACCCGCCCCCTTAGGAAGGAGGCGGGTCGCCGGCCAGAGCAACGTCGCAGGGCAGGTATGCATGTGAAGCTGCCGTAGCCAGGGCCGGATTATAGGCGGGGCAGGCGGGGCTGGAGCCCAGGGGCCCCCACCAAAAGAGCTTCTAAGGGGGCCCCCACCATACTTGGCACTAGGCACCTGTCAGCATTTTTTTTTCACACCCTCTCCCCCTCCGTAAAGACAGTCTAATAAATCAGCTGTGTTTTCGGAGGGGGGGGGGCACCGCTATTTATTTGCATCTGCGTCTTTAAGACGCAAAAACAAACTGCGGGCACAGGACGCTGATTGACCTCGGAAGTACCAGCGGCCGCTTGAACTTCCGGGGTCAGAGGTGTGCTAATGCTCTCTGCTATGTGCTGCGGCCGTACCTAGAAGCAGGGGCACGGTGTGGTGGGCCGCTGTCTGCTGTCCCCGCTGCGCTCCTTACATGCCAGGCACACTAGCAGGAGCAGGAGGCAGCGCGCTGTGCGCCGGCTCTGCTGTGCGCCGGCTCTGCTGTGCGCCGGCTCTGCTGTGCGCCGGCTCTGCTGTGTGCCGGCATGTACACTGCAGAGGAGCGCAGCAGAGCCGATGACCGCAGCTTCCTGTTTCCGTTCCTATTCAAATGTATTTGCGTCTTTCAGACGTAAATACATTTGAACAGCGCGCCGGGACTGGGCCCCGCTACCGACGTGCAGCAACGTGATGAGATCAGCACCTTGCTGACGTCATCACAGTGCTGCCGGCGCCACACTGGGGACATGAGGAAGCGAGCGCTCCATGAAGGAGCTGAAGAGACAGGTGTAATTAATGGGGATGAGTGAGGAGGGGCTGAGGACACAACGGTGAACATTTGTGAAGGAACACAGCTCTGTGACAGGCAGAGGAGGAGTACTGTATTCCGAGGGAGGGGGGGAGGCAGGAGTGTATAGGGATGGAGCAGTGTAATTTGTGGGTGTAGGGGGTGATGAGGGTTGTATTGTGTGTGGGGGGAGGGGTAATGGAGGGTGCATTGTATTGTGTGTGGAGGGAGGGGTAATGGAGGGTGCACTGTATTGTGTGTGGGGGGGAGGGGTAATGGAGGGTGTATTGTGTGTGGGGGGAGAGGTCATGAGGGGTGCAGTGTTTGTGTGTGGGGAGAGGTAATGAGGGGTGCATTGTATTGTGTGTGTGTGTGTGTGTGTGTGTGGGGAGAGGGGTAATGGGGGGTGCATTGTATTGTGTGTGGGGAGAGGGGTAATGGGGGGTGTATTGTGTGTGGGGAGAGGGGTAATGGGGGGTGCATTGTATTGTGTGTGGGGAGAGGGGTAATGGGGGATGCATTGTATTGTGTGTGGGGAGAGGGGTAATGGGGGGTGCATTGTATTGTGTGTGGGGAGAGGGGTAATGGGGGGTGCATTGTATTGTGTGTGAGGAGAGGGGTAATGGGGGGTGCATTGTATTGTGTGTGAGGAGAGGGGTAATGGGGGGTGCATTGTATTGTGTGTGGGGAGAGGGGTAATGGGGGGTGCATTGTATTGTGTGTGGGGAGAGGGGTAATGGGGGGTGCATTGTATTGTGTGTGGGGAGAGGGGTAATGGGGGGTGCATTGTATTGTGTGGGGAGAGGGGTAATGGGGGGTGCATTGTATTGTGTGTGGGGAGAGGGGTAATGGGGGGTGCATTGTATTGTGTGTGGGGAGAGGGGTAATGGGGGGTGCATTGTATTGTGTGTGGGGAGAGGGGTAATGGGGGGTGCATTGTATTGTGTGTGGGGAGAGGGGTAATGGGGGGTGCATTGTATTGTGTGTGGGGAGAGGGGTAATGGGGGGTGCATTGTATTGTGTGTGGGGAGAGGGGTAATGGGGGGTGCATTGTATTGTGTGTGAGGAGAGGGGTAATGGGGGGTGCATTGTATTGTGTGTGAGGAGAGGGGTAATGGGGGGTGCATTGTATTGTGTGTGGGGAGAGGGGTAATGGGGGGTGCATTGTATTGTGTGTGAGGAGAGGGGTAATGGGGGTGCATTGTATTGTGTGTGTGTGTGTGTAGGGGGAGGGGTAATGGGGGGTGTATTGTATTGTGTGTGGGGAGGGGTAATGGGGGGTGCATTGTATTGTGTGGGGGGAGGGGTAATGGGGGGTGCATTGTATTGTGTGGGGGGAGGGGTAATGGGGGGTGCATTGTATTGTGTGTGTGTAGGGGTAATGGGGGGTACATTGTATTGTGTGTGTGTGTGTGTAGGGGTAATGGGGGGTGCATTGTATTGTGTGTGCGTAGGGGTAATGGGGGGTGCATTGTATTGTGTGTGGGGAGAGGGGTAATGGGGGTGCATTGTATTGTGTGTGTGTGTGTGTGTGTGTGTGTAGGGGGAGGGGTAATGGGGGGGTGCATTGTATTGTGTGTGTGTGTGTGGGGAGGGGTAATGGGGGGTGCATTGTATTGTGTGTGGGGAGGGGTAATGGAGGGTGCATTGTATTGTGTGTGGGGAGGGGTAATGGGGGGGTGCATTGTATTGTGTGTGGGGAGGGGTAATGGGGGGTGCATTGTATTGTGTGTGTGTGTGTGGGGAGGGGTAATGGGGGGTGCATTGTATTGTGTGTGTGTGTGTGTGTCTGTAGGGGGTGATGGGGGTTGCATTGTATTGTGTGTGTGTGTCTGTAGGGGGTGATGGGGGGTGCATTGTAGTGTGTGTGTGTGTGTGTGTGTGTGTGTGTGTGTGTGTGTGTGTGTGTCAGAGATGTGTGTGTAAGAAGCAGTACTGTGTGTATATATGAATTAGAGCAGTCTGTGCGGCCCCCCCCCAGAACTATATGGGTTCCCCAGAGCGCTGTCACCCATCGCAGTGATGAGTATACCACCAGAGCTGTTTGCCACTCCAGTAACGTCTATGCCCCCTGCCCCTCCTGTAATGTATATATCGTAGCCCCCAGCCCCTCCTGTGATGTATATACAGCAGTGCTGTCAGTGTGCAGTCATGTGTGTTAGTGACAGCCATCGTGAAACAGCCACATGTCCTGAAGGAGCTAGACGGAAACAAGCAGGAGAGGTGAGTGAGGCTGCTGGCGACTTTCCCATATTAATACCTGTAAGGGCTCATGCGCACGTAACTGCTGAATATTCTGCAGCGATGTGACAGCACATGTGCGCGTCAAATCGCTGCAGAAACACTGCATAATGAATGCAGTTTTTCTGTACAAAAAAATCCGATTTCATGCGCTATGGCTGCTTCCCCCACCATAGACAGAGCGGGAGCTGCATCCATAGCGCACGGAATAATTGACATGCTCATTTTATGAATGCACGGATTTGGGTCAACATTTTAGCACCCAAATCGCTGCGTTCATAAAAGCAATGGGTGCACGTATCATGCACAATCTACATAGATTGTATAGGGGACGCAGGACGCATGCATTTACACTGCAGTGCTATACGCAGCGGAAATGCATGTAATTACGCAACGTGCGCACGAGCCCTAATGCGTCTGTGTCTGCATATATGTCAGTGTATATGACTGTGCATATATTTGTCTGTTTATATGTATTTTTCTGAATTTGTCTTCAAATATGTATATACGCATGCCTGTGTGTGTATGTGCGTGTCTGTGTGTGGATGGGGTCCACTGAGACTCTTTCACCCAGAGGCCACAGAAACCTGGAGCTGGCCCTGGCTGCCTTAACATTGGGATCAATAAAAAATATGTGACTAAAGCGCGCTTTGCACGCTACAATATATCTAACGATGTGTCGGCGGGGTCACGTCGTAAGTGACGCACATCCGGCATCGTTAGTGATATTGTAGTGTGTGACAGCTACGTGCGACCCTGATTGTGCGTTAAAACGTTGATTGCATACACGTCGTTCATTTTCTAAAAATAGAACGTCTCTTTGTTCATCGTTCTTGAGGCAGCACACATCGCTCCGTGTGACACCCCGGGAATGATGAACACAGCTTACCTGCGTCCCGCCGGCAATGCGGAAAGAAGGAGGTGGGCGGGATGTTTACGTCTCGCTCATCTCCGCCCCTCCGCTTCTATTGGCCGGCCGCTGTGTGACGTCCCTTTCACTTCAGGAAGTGGATGTTCGCCGCCCACAGCGAGGTCATTTGGAAGGTAAGTACGTGTGACGGGGGTTAATAGTTTGTGCGACACGGGCAACAAATTGCCTGTTCCGCACATACGATGGGGGCGGGTGCGATCGCATACGAGATCGAAATGTGTAAAGCAGCCTTAACTCTACTTTCTGTGTGTAAGTGGACAGCTGTGATTTATCCTGGACTGTATCTGTATTGTAGTACTGTAAATCTGAATGTGGCAGAACAGGATAAGATAAATGTTCATTGGATTTATATCTAAATGCTACGGTTCGTGCTCTACTGTTATGGCTAAAAATGTTAACGTTATGGGGCCCCCACCAGATTTTCTGCCCAGGGGCCCCCACCAACCTTAATCTGGCCCTGGCCGTAGCGATAATGTTCGCTACGGCAGCTATCACCATGATATCGCAGCTGCGACGGGGCGGGTACTATCGCGCTCGGCATCACTAGCATCAGCTAGTGATGTCGCAGTGTGCAAAGTACCCCTTAGGCTATGTGCGCACGTTGCGTAATTGCATGCAGTTACGCTTCGATCTGCACCACAGCGTAACTGCATGCGTCCTGCGTCCCCTGCATAATCTATGAAGATTATGCAGGAGACGTGCACACGTGGCGTCTTAGAGGGCAGCGCTTCGGCTGCTGCCAGAAGCGTGCGTTCTAAGAAGTGACATGTCACTTCTTTCCTGTGCTCTGCCTGCAGCCCCCGCTCTGTCTATGGGAGGGGCTGCAGTCAGAGCGCATGGAATTGGCTTTTTTTTTTGTCACTACGGACTCTTTCTGCAGCGATTTGAAGCGCACGTGTGCTCTTCAAATTGCTGCAGAAATTTCTGCAGGGACAGTACGCAACGTGCGCACATAGCCTTAGTCTTGCTTTTGACTTTTCCATTCACACACATGAACATGCTGTGATGTAAGCCCTCCATTGTAGCTCTGGTGGGATGTTCTGGGTCGTTGTCCTGCTGGAAGATGAATCTATGGCCCCAGTCTCAAGTCTTTCGCAGCCTCTAAGGCTCCGTGCACATGATGAGTTTTTATCGTGTTTTTGACGCTGCTTATTTTCACTGCGTTTTACAGTTCAAGCAAAGTGGATGGGATTGATAGAACTCTCCTGCCCACTGTGCTTGTTTGTTACGCTGTGTACACTGGCCAGCGGTGCATTTTTCCAGTCCACAGCATGTCAATGTCTGAAGTGCTCAAAATCCACAGATGAAAAACTGCACTTCCATTTTTCAATGGCAGAAACACATCAAAAACACATGTAATTAGCACCTAAGAATGTCAATACCAGGAAGTTTCAAAAACAAAGCCATTTATTTAAAGCATGACATGCCAGAGACAGACCACGCAGTGTCAAAAACAAGATAAAAACACATTAAAAAATGTACACAAAAATGTAATGGAAAAAATGCAAGTAAACTAAAGTGCAGAAATTTTATAGTGTATAAACTCAACAAATACTGATCGTGGGAATGTAGCCTAACAGGTTTTCCTCCAGGATTGCCCTATGTTTAGTTCCATGCATTTTCCCATCAACTCTGACCAGCTTTCCTGTCCCTGCTGTAGAAAAGCCTTTCCACAACAGGATGCTGCCACCACCATGTGTGACTGTGGGGGTGG
The DNA here is from genome assembly GCF_048569485.1 of Anomaloglossus baeobatrachus. Taxonomy (NCBI): domain Eukaryota; kingdom Metazoa; phylum Chordata; class Amphibia; order Anura; family Aromobatidae; genus Anomaloglossus; species Anomaloglossus baeobatrachus. The sequence continues at coordinate 522,444,432 of NC_134358.1, forward strand.
TGTTTTCAGGGCTTTCAGCAAACGGGACTTCTAATGGCTTTGAAAAATGGCTTTATTCTTGCCACCCTTCCATAAAGGCCAGACTTGTAGAGTACATGACTAAGGGCTTTCTGACACTGACATGTACATCGTACGATTGCTAGCCGATATTTTATCGGCTAGTGTGGCGCCCCTGACCTGGTCAGGCACCACTGAGTATTGCACCCACGCCTGGATCAGTACAAACAGGTAATCCCAAAGGCTGAGTAGAGTGTGTACACACAGGCACCCTTTGACCAGAACATACACACACATTAGAGGGGACCCCTGGGCAGACCCAGGAGGGGGCGGAGCCTCCACATCTCAGTTAGTGTGGTGCTGTAGTGAAGCTGAAGGAGAGTTGTGCAGTGGCAGTCAGAGGAGAAGGAGTGGAGCAGCCGTGTCTGAAGTGTAGGGCTGAAGAGCGGAACACTGTCAGACCCTGCACGTGCAGTGGCTGCTGGCGGGGGAGAACATTACCACCAAGTCAGACTGAAAGACACCCAAAGAAAGAGAGCAGTAAGGAGTCGAGTACGGGGACTCCTGGTAATGAATGCACACACGGGGGACAGGCCCCTAGAGCCAGACATCCATTTAATGGGCTGCTAAATCCTGTAGGCGGTGGGATTACAGGTTCCACGCCAACCAACACAGAACCCGCAGCATCAACAGCAACGAGGGGGCCCATAAAGAGGATCGAGCCTGGAGCCATCTTATCCTTGGTCCACACTGTCAGCAAACGGGTCAGAAAGGGGAGAAAGGCAGAAGCGACTTACCTGGACGCATCCCACGATATACTTCAAGTCAGGGGTTGTCCGAAACAAAGGTGCAGGAAGGCGAGTCAGAAGTCACCCCTATATCAGCCTGAGGGATACCTGGTTCCACCTGGTTCATCATAGCATCGCCCGGGTTGCCTCACTCTACCAACAAAAAGTGAGTAAAAACCCTGAAAGACATTGCCGCCTGTGTGTGAGTTCTTCTGCGACCTGTGGTACTACACACTTACACCTGAGCCCCTGGGGCCAGCCTCACTCTCAGGAGGCCATAACACCAGACTGCATTTACCGTCAGCCCCAGACGCTCTCTAAACTGCAGTGACAGTCACCCCCTGACCGCAATTACCGAGAGTGGCGTCACGATTCCCAGTGAAGTTAACCTGACGTACCTGTTGCCGGAAGATTTCCAGCACGTGAAGACCTTGAGGCGACCTGCAGGTGAGGGGCTTCACACTAGGACTTGGCCAGATGCAGGGCTGACCAGCGCTTTTTTCTTCTCATGTTGAATCGGAATGAAAAAAAAATTGCTGCATGCTGCGAGTGGCAGCGTATATCGAACAGCGTGCACCCATACAAATATATGGGTGCATGGAAATCATCGTACTGCAGTGCGATATTACACAGATACAGGTATTGGAGAGGATGGAGAACTTAAATTCTTCATCTTCTCAGCCGTGATGCAATTCTCACATGCGAGAGAATTAGATCGCAATATATGACACTGATTACAGAATTTGACCCCAGTGTCATCTTTATAATTCATCCAATTCTCTCACATGAGAGAACACACGTCGGTATAAGTGCAGCCTAATAGTTGTTTCCCATCTTCACAACTTCATCCCTGACCTGTCTGGTGTGTTCTTTGATTTTCATAATGCTCTCCGCAACTTTATCCCTGACCTGTCTGGTGTGTTCCTTGATTTTCATGATGCTGTCCACAACTTTATCCCTGACCTGTCTGGTGTGTTCCTTGATTTTCATGATGCTGTCCACAACTTTATCCCTGACCTGTCTGGTGTGTTCCTTGATTTTCATGATGCTGTCCACAACTTTATCCCTGACCTGTCTGGTGTTTGCCCTAATTTTCATGATGCTGTTTGATCTCTAATGACCTTCACAGAACAGCTGTTGTTATACCGAGAATAAACTACACACAGGTGGACTGAATTTACTAATTAGGTGACTTATGGAGGAAATTGGTCACTCAGGATTTTATTTAGGGCTATCAGACTACAGGGGGTTGAATACAAATGCACGTCTCAATTTTCAGATTTATGTTTTTAAACTATTTAGAAAACCATGTGCATTTTTCAGGGGTGCATTGTTTGTTTTTGCTTTTAATGGGGCATAAGGGGGGTGATTTTAACTTTTGTTGGGGGGGTTCTATATTTATAATAACTTTTCTTCTCACTTTTTATTGTATTTACTAGTCCCTTCTGGGAAATTGAAGCTGCGATCCTCTGATCATTTGTGCTATACAAAGCAGGACCTGCTATGAATGGTCGCTAGCAGCGGGCGTTCATAGGAAATTTGTCATGACAGAGACAGGGTACATCAGTTGACCCCCGGCTGTCTTGACAACCCATCGGTGCCCCTCGGGTATGCCGATGGGAGCAGGGAATGGTGCGCTCCCTGCCAGTCCCTCTGTCAGAGATTGAGGCGCTAAACAGATCACATGTACAAATCAAACTTTGACTTGTACATGTGATCTGTTTGGCGCCTCCATTCAAGCTTTTGGGCGCGATATGTCCTTATAAGCCGGCCTCCTAGCATTACACCAATGCTCGGTTTATGTGGAAGACTTCGAAATGCATTTACAGTAAACCACATCATATCTTGCTTGTGTATCCCAATTCTTCCAATGACTGACAGCTGCGCAGAGATGGCCACAATTTACCTTCCATTCTGACTTTATGAGGTCATAACTCAAGCAATTTTTCATTTTTGCAAGAAATTTAGGGACCTATTGAGATGTAAACGGACTTTGAGCGCCCTATATATTGTAAACTTCCGAAAAGTGTTACCATTTTAAAAACCACACCCTTTCACCCCCGGACAATTTTCCGTTTTTGGTTTTCGTTTTTTTGCTCCCCTTCTTCCAAGAACCATAACTTTTTATTTTTCCGTCAATCTTGGCATATTGTTTGCAGAACGAGTTGTACTTTTGAATGAAACCGTTAGTTTTACCATATAGTGTGCTAGATAGAAAATGGGAAAAAAATTCCAAGTACGGTGACGTTGCAAAAAAAGTGCAATTGCACGATTGATTTTGGGATATTTTATTCACCATGTTCACCATATCGTAAAACTAACATGTCAGAATGATGCCTCAGGTCAGTACGAGGTCGTAGATACCAAACATATATACTTTTACTTTTATCTAAGGGGTTAAAAAAAATTCAGTAGTTTGTCCAAAAAAATTATTGCGCTTTTTGCTTTATTTTCTGAGACAGGTAGCGTTCTAATTTTTTGGGATCTGGGGCTTAGTGATGGCTTATTTTTTGCATCTTAAGCTGACGTTTTTAATTATACCATTTTTGTGCAGATGCTAGGTTTTGATTGCCTGTTATAGTATTTTTTTGTTAAAATTTGCAGCAACCAAAAAATATAGTTTTGGCATTTAGATATTTTTTATTTGTGTATTTTTTTTATTTTTTTAACTGTTTTATTTTCAATGGGTCCAAAGGGGGGGTGATTTCAACTTTTAGGGGTTTTTTTTTAATATTTTTTCATATTTTTAAAAACTTTTTTTTTTTACATTGTTTTCCTTTATTTTACTAGTCCCCCTTGGGAATCCACTGTCTGATCGCTTGTTCATTTCTGTTGATCAGAGCTGCACAGCTCTGATCAGAAGAAATGCAGCGTTCCTGTTATCGCTCTGTTGGATCTCACAGGAAATACGTCATGATAGCGTCAGGAATTATCACATGACCTGTCACGGAGACTCAGATGGTGGTGAGGAATAGCGCGATCCCCACCACCGCCATTTAAAACACGCTGTCACAATTTGATAGCGCTAAGTGGCAAGCAGGTACGGGTGGATCGCGGGTAATAAGTTCACCACAGGTCTCTGCCAGCGGCAGTTATCACACAGCACAGTGTGAGAGTCGGCAGTGGCTGCTGTTCCAGCTTATGGGGTTTGTTCTCTGGATGATCTTCATAGGCTGGGACACTGAGTCAGGGAATGTGGTGGGACCTCCATGTGGGATTACAGCAGACCTGCTTTGCATTTTGATGGGAATAAAGTGGTGAACAAGGGTGTCTCTTGTCTTTATTTCTTTATTAATTCTCACTTTTTATGTCTTTCAGGTTTGCTTTTGTGGACTACCTCTGATTTGGTGGATTACATCTTAACTTCAAGGCTTTTTTTTGTAAATATATTGTAAATCAATTAGTCAATGAGGGCTAGTGTTGGGGGGTTTAAATAAAAAAATGTTTGTGTTTTACTTACTATGATTAGTAATGGGGGTGTCTGCTAGATGCCCCCCTATTGATAATACCAGAGCTTGAGGCCAGATGGCAATTCCCTGCTGGCATCAAACGCATATATTATAGGACAATGAAAAGAGCCTAGGTGAAGTGCCAGGATTGGCTCATTTAATTTAGGCGCCACTTCGGAGGCACCTGCGGCTTGCTATTTTTTGGCTGAGAAGGGCCAAATAACCATGGCCCACCCCACCCTGAGAATACCAGCCCCCAGCTGTCAGATGCACCTTAGCTGGTGATCCAATTTGGGGTGACCCCACATTTTTTAATTTTCTTCAAATTATTAATTTAATTTAAAATAAATAATTAAAAAAAATAACTCTGTTTTCAATTACCGGCCAGGGGGAAGCTAAAGGCTGCAACTGTCTGCTTTACCTCAGCTGGATACCAAAAATAGGGAGGATCCCACATTGTTTTTTTTTAATGTAATTATTTATTGTGTTGCTAAATACAAGACTAAACACCCTTTATTGCCACACGAAAGGTACTAAAGGGTACAAGCTGAGAATATGTAGGGGTGGGACATTATAAAGCTGTTTGACCTCTATCTATCTATTCATCTATCTGTCTAGCATTTTACAGTATTTTTACAGTATTTAAATGATATTAAAAATGCATTGCATACACCTGTCCGTTTGCTGTCCATGTTGCATGCGTTTTTCTTGTACCCATTGGCTTGGATAGGCGAGGTTCACAGGCACTCGCAGCATGCTGTGATTTGGCCCGCACGCCGAACTTTGCAGAGGAAAAAGTATCAAATATGTTCTGCCCTATTGTTTAACATTGGTGTGAGTGCAATTCGATTTTCCATGCCATTGCACTCGCAGATTTTATACGCAAATGTGAGTGAACACTAAAACCCTATAAATGTTAACAGTATTTACAAGTCCCATTAAAGGGAACCTGTCAGTTCTGGGTGCATATTTCTGATCCCTGCCTAACTGTCTCTGTATCTAGTAGCATAGATAAAGAGATCTTTAGAAAAAGCATTTCTAAAGATTGTTTGTGATATGCTAATGAGCGCAGGGACTAGTCGCAAGGGCGTTAGTTCCTGCACTCATTCCACCCTAGCACGCCCATAGGGGCGTACTAACATACTGTACTATTCAATGGCCAATGTGGTGATGTGCGTACCTGTGTTTGTTGTCACCACTTCAGAACACCAGACTTAAGGCCGCTTTACAGGCTGCGATATCGCTAGCGTGGGTACCCGCCCCCATCGGTTGTGCGTCACGGGCAAATCACTGCCCGTGGCGCACAACATCGCTCTGACCCGTCACACTACTTACCTACTTAGCGACGTCGCTGTGACCGGCGAACCGCCTCCTTTCTGAGTGGGCGGTTCGTGCGGTGTCACAGCGACGTCACTAAGCAGCCGCCCAATAGAAGCGGAGGGGGCGGAGATGAGCGGGACGAACATCCCGCCCACCTCCTTCCTTCCTCATTGCGGGCGGCCACAGGTACGGTGAGGTTCCTCGTTCCTGCGGTGTCACACATAGCGATGTGTGCTGCCACAGGAACGACGAACAACCTGCGTCCTGAAAAAGCAACGATATTTGGGAACTGGACAGCGTGTCAACGAGCAACGATAAGGTGAGTATTATCGCTTGTTAGCGGTTGCTTGTACGTGTCACACGCAACGACGTTGCTAACGAGAGCAAATGTCGTGACCCCAACGACATCGCGTTAGTGAAGTCGTTGCGTGTAAAGCGGCCTTTAGAGTCATTGCGCATAATCAGAAGTCCCGGCACCTCCGGTCATGCGCACTATGAAGCTGAGTGTACACGTCCTGGCTTAGGAAATGTCTAGTGTGCATGACCGGACGTTCCAGGTATTCTGATCATGTGCACTGAGCCTAAACCCGGCGAGTGAGGCGGTGACAACAGACACAGGTACGCGCGTCACCGCTGATAACGCTAGGCAGTGGGCATTGAATAGCATGTTAGCACACCCACAGTGGCATGCTTATATGCTAAGAGGGCGGACTAGTCAGGTGAACCCTTGTGACTACTCCCTGGCCTCATTAGCATATCATAAAGGATCTTTAGAAATACTTTTTCTAAAGATCCCTTTATCTATGCTACTAGATACAGAGACAGTTAGGGGTGCTTCACACACAGCGAGCTCACTGCCGAGATCGCTGCTGAGTCACGTTTTTTGTGACGCAGCAGTGACCTCATTAGCGATCTCGCTGTGTGTAACACTGAGCAGCGATCTGGCCCCTGCTGCGAGATCGCTGCTCGTTACACACAGCCCTGGTTCGTTTTCTTCAAAGGCGCTCTCCCACTGTGACACACAGATCGCTGTGTGTGACAGCGAGAGAGTGACAAATGAAGCGAGCAGGGAGCAGGAGCCGGCATCTGGCAGCTGCGGTAAGCTGTAACCAAGATAAACATCGGGTAACCAAGGTGGTTACCCGATATTTACCTTAGTTACCAGCCTCCGCAGCTCTCACGCTGCCTGTGCTGCCGGCTACGGCTCTCTGCACATGTAGCTGCTGTACACATCGGGTTAATTAACCCGATGTGTACTGTAGCTAGGAGAGCAAGGAGCCAGCGCTAAGCTAAGCGGTGTGCGCTGGTAACTAATGTAAACATCGGGTAACCATACCCGATGTTTACCTTAGTTACCAGTGTCCGCAGCTTCCAGACGCCGGCTCCGTGCAAGCGCAGCGTCGCTTGCACGTCGCTGCTGGCTGGGGGCTGGTCACTGGTCGCTGGTGAGATCTGCCTGTTTGACAGCTCACCAGCGACCATGTAGCGATGCAGCAGCGATCCTGACCAGGTCAGATCGCTGGTCGGATCGCTGCTGCATCGCTAAAGTGTGAAGGTACCCGGCAGGGATTAGCCATATGTATCCAGAACTGCTCGTGGATCTGGGTATATATTGCACCTGACAGGTTCCCTTTAATGCCACTTGAGATCTACCCAACAATACTGTAACATGAAAGCCTGTTTGTACATCATTGAGACACTTCTGTTGTGATAACATACTTTTATATTGAAGGAAGATTTATTTTGTGCTATTAAAACCTCCAGTTATAGAGGTTGAGTCACTAATTGGAAACCACTTCAGAGGATGTTGTTCCCCAGTGTCATTTAGTGTAACACACGGCTGTCTCCGGTGACTGTTGTGACTGCTCCGCAGACTATTACCAGAAGCGTTGCTCATAGCTCAGGTGCCGGAGGATCTTCTGACACAAGGGAAGGCTCACATATACAGATCCCTTTCATCACATTGTAAAATCTCTCTATGCAATATTAGATAGATGATAATGAGCAATTATGTCAGCTTAAGGCTATGTGCCCACGCTAGAATGTCCCTGCGGATTTTTTTGCCTGAAAATCTGCGACTATCGCCTGCGGATTTTTTTGCCTGAAAATCTGCGACTATCGCGGCAAATCCGCACCCGCGGATTTGCCGCGGATTTTGATGCGGATTTTTTTTTTTTTTTTTTCCCATTCAAAGACAAAAATCCGCACCAAATCTGCACCAAACAATTGACATGCTGCAGATTTTTCCGGATCAAAATCCGCGGCAAATCCGCCGCGGAAAAATCCGCAGCATGGGCACAGCATTTCCAAAATGCCATTGAAATGGCTTGGAAGTGCTGCTGCTGCAGATTTTCGGCAAATCCGCGGTAAATTCGCGGCAAAATCCGCGGTAAATCCGCGGTAAATCCTGTAGCGTGGGCACATAGCCTAAAGGGGTATTCCAGCCTGAACCGCTTATTGCTCATCCACTAGATAGGTGATATATTTCAGGTGCAGAGGGTCAATGTTTCTCTGCTACCCGGATGCTCGTCCCACATCACTTCTTCATCAACTGTTTTCATCGAGTGCCTGAAAACCCATTTTATTATATTCACCGGTATTCAGTTTTTAGTACAAAGTCAAGAATATATCTAGCAAACTGTGAAGATTAGATACTTGGGGCCTGATTTCTCAAAGCTTTTACACCAAAAACTGGAGTAAAAAACTTTGAAAAGTCATAAAAATGTTTACGCAGCTCAGAGTTGCACAACAATTTTGTTACTTTTGGTGTTTTTACACAAATTTCATCAAATCCCGCCAAATCTGAGGGATGGGATGTTAGAGGGAGCAAATGGGGCATGAAGCTACAGCTGTCTCTGTAGGTACGGGGAGGTGCCAGGCAAGCGGCAAAATGTAAGGGGATCCCTTTGTCTAGAGAAGGGGTAGATGGTGACCACTGACCAAACCTACTGCTGGTTCCTGGGGTCCCTCACCACCCTAGATAGGTTCTGCACCTATGTGCCAAGCCGGATACCTGACCCTAGGTATCCCTGGTGCTGTACCCTAAATAGGGAACGGGTGGGATGAGCTCTTCGTCAACCCAAGGAAGACATAAGGAGGGCACACATGGAAAAAGTGCATGATATACTTATTCACAGATGACTCAGATAGAAGTTTAACAAAGGTTCAGCAATGATACTACATAGGAGAGCAAGCCATCTGCTTGCAACCAGAGTTAGAATGAACTGAATGATATCACCAGCACCAGTCTAGAGAAGAAGGGAGTATTTAAGCACCAAGAGAGAAATGATGATCAGCAGCTGAGTGGAAGGCAAGCTCCTGCTGGGTCCAAAAGGTGGAGAAGAAATAAAAATAAAGATAAAGATAAAAATCCAGCAAGAAAAATGCTTTGACCTTCTAATGCCAGAAACCACATGACTGTCTGACACAGCCGTGATAACAGCTCATCTAATTCCTGACGAGCTATGATGTTTATTACACTAACCGTACTAAGAATAGTGGCTTGGCCCATGGAAGTTCATCGTAATGAATCGGAAGCCTCTGTGTTGTGAATGTCAGTTATGCTTTTGCTGCTGTGAGGCTTCCTCTTGTGGCCAGGAATGGTTTGGACAGAGACCAGGTGTGTTGAGCAATGAGCGTTTCCATTGCTAACTCTCTGCCTATTTAAACCCTGGTCTGCTAGCAGGCTATGCCGGATGTCAGTTGTTCCTTGTTCACCAGCCTGCTTCATCCTGCTCCAGACCACATCTACCCCAGATAAGTGCTTGGCTCCTTATTTGTTGTTTGGTTCTTTTGGCTCTTATCTGAGTTTGTCATTTGCTGTGGTTATTGTCAGTTTATTTGTATGCAGGGATCTTCCCTCTCAGATGCTTAGCTGGGAAGCTCCCTGCAGCTATGTTTGGAGTATTGCTCCTATAAGTCCATGCGTTTGTTGCTTCTTAAATTTGTAATGGTTCCTGCTTTCTGTTCATTGGTATGACAAGAGCGCCTGGTATAGGACGAAGTTCAGATCTAGTGATCTGAGGGCTATTTTGTACTATCAGGTTGTTGGATTTTTGTAGGGTTTTTCTCAGGCCACCATCAGCCCCTTTCCTATCCTATCCTATTTAGTCAATAGAACCTCACCTTTTGCTAATCCTATCATCTGTGTTTTATGTTTTCCTATATCACCGCAGTCTTTGAATGTGGGGGGCTTGCTATTTATCTATTTTCTGAGGCAGAGAGTTATTCATCTTTCCTACCTTTAGGATAGCTAGCTTCTCCAGCTGGGTTCGCGGTGCACAGGATGTTAGTTCACACCTCAGCTACTTCTAGTTGTGATGGTTAGGAAGGGGATGGTGGCCAGATTAGTTGCTAATACTCTTGTCACCTTTTACCAATGATTTATGGTGGTCTTCCATGGTTCCAGATCATAACACCTCTGACTCCACTGGCAAAAACGTTTTTTTTTTAAACACACAGGGAAATGTTTTAACTCACAAAACATCCAATGTAATCCCCTTCTGTTCTGTCTGTACTCTCTTTTGCCTTCTCTGGACAATAATTGTATTATGTGCAGACCCTGCTCATGGTCAGACACGGCCATTACACAGCACATAGCAGGGACACATATATAACATTATCTCAGCACAGGAACATTTTTTTTAACATCCAATTGTGGAAATTATTATTATTCCAAGATCTATTGGATAAAATGTAGTTTGTTTATGGGAAAACCCATTTAAAAGCTTAAAAGAATTTCCAAAATTTAAGAAAAGAGTAAGGAATGTTGTAAAGTAAAGAAATAATTAGGCTATGTGCCCACGTTGCGTATTTGCGTGCAGTTACGCTGCATATTGCACTACAGCGTAAATGCATGCGTCCTGCGTCCCCAGCACAATCTATGAAGATTGTGCATAATCCATGCGCACGTTGCGTTTAGAACGCAGCGATTTGCATGCTGCCAAAACGCTGCGTTCTAAAAAGCAACATGTCACTTATTCCGTGCGCTTTGGATGCAGGATCCGCTCTGTCTATGGTGGGGGCTGCATCCAGAGCACATGAAATCAGCTTTTTCACTACATTCATTATGCAGTGTTTCTGCAGCGATTTGACGCGCACATGTGCTGTTAAAATCGCTGCAGAAATTTCTGCAGGGACATGACGCAATGTGCGCACATGTACCGCCCTGGGGCTCGTCCGGCTGCCGAGTCACTCGGATCCGTACTCATCGGTGGGTGGCTCGAGCTTTCCACGGACCCGGGGGTCACCTCGCTCTGAAAGGGGTTTGGCGCTACACGTAGGGACTTCGGTGGGGAGGTCCACGGCCGGAGCCGCAGTGGTTTGCAGGGGATTTAAGTTTGTGACGCCACCCACGGGTTGGGGTGAATGGATGGACACCACCACTGCCGTTGACTAGGCTCCCGGGGACGGTGTTGCGCAGCTTGGTGTTGACCCCCTCCGTGGGTAGGGGGATGATGGTCCCGGAGGCCCGAGGGAGGTGCTGAGGCGAGGGGGGTGGATGCGTGCTGGGGTGTCAGTGCGGTGCGGCACGATGCGCGGCCCGAAGGCACTGTTGTACTCACTATGAGAAAATACGCTGGAGTCTCTGGTAAACCAAACAAGATGGTGAACGGTGCCCGCAGCTGGCTGCAGTTTTCCTCTTAACAGGTTGGTGGTTTCCGCCTTTCTCCTGCATCTCTCTGTTGTGAAAGTTGCGACTCTTATGCCTAAGCAACAGTAGTCCGCTCCCCGGATTGCTGTGTGTCAGGAGAGCCCTGTTTGCCCGCAGACGCTGGCCCCTTGGGTCTCTATGCCTTGGTGGTGGCTTTACCCTAATGGTTGGGCTGTTGTCTTCAGTCGAGTCTTGTGTAGGAAAGGTCCTAAAGTCCAGTACTCAAACAGTTGATTTGACTTAGCCTAGTTGTTTCTGGGCCTCGTACTGGGTCTGAGTACCCCTCCTGGTACTCCGGTTTCCCATCGGTTCCCCGGTTCGGTACCGGCGGGCCACCGCCCGTCCCCGGTCCCTACGGTTCCACCGGCTGTAATCCCAGCTCCTGCTGGCGGCCACCACCGTCTGCCTCTTTGCCAGAGGTGACTGGGCTCCAACCCAGACACCTGGTGTAGACTTTGGCAGGCCTGAGCACAGGTCTGCCCTTGAACTTGACTCCACTTCACTCCACTGTCAAAGATAATCTAGACTATTTTTCCCGCCTCCGGGCCTGTGAACTCCTCGGTGGGAGGAGCCAACCGCCTGGCTCCGCCCCCTGGTGTGAACATCAAACCCGGAGTGTGGTGACAAAGGTTTGTAGCTTGGCTGCTGTCACCTTGTACAGCCCTGAGAGGGGCCCGGCCGCTTCCTCCGCTTGCTCGGGCCGAGCCGCTCGAGGTCCGGGTTCTCGGTGGCACAAGCGCCTCCGGACCGGGGGCCACATCGCTCTTGTTAAGGGAAGGCTGTGGGGGGAAGTAGTGGTTGTGTAACGGGTCGTGACGCCACCCACGGGTCGTGGTGACGGGGGATCCACCACCGCTGCGGCTGAAGTGATGGCGGGCTCGTCCAGTATCGGTGTTGCGGCCGCAGCTGAGATGTTAGCCCCTCCGTGGATAGGGGAGGTGTGTCCCGGGGCCCTGGTGGGGGACTGCAAGGGGTGATGTTGTCGTCGGGGTGCAGGGTGCCGTGCCGCGGTGTAGCGTCGTGCCCGGATGGCACTGGTGCACTCATGATTGATTCACACTCAGAGTCGCTGGTAAACCAAAGTTCGGAAGTGGCCGGCTGCTGATGTCCCCTGTGGGGTTGATGGTGGCCCCTTTTCCCGTGCACCTCTGGATGTTTGTGTTTCGGCCCCCCTGCCTAAGCAGTGGTAGCCCGCTCCCCGGCGTTGAGCTGCCGGAGGAGCCCTCGGTTGCCCGTAGGCGCTGGCTCGTCGGGTGTTTGGCCCTTGGCGGTGGCGCTCACCCGGTCTCGGTGGGCTTTTGCCTTCTTTCGGGACTTTGGGTGTGGATGAACCTGTGAGGTCCGGCCAGCAATCAATCAATTTGCCTATACTCAGTGGCTTCTAAGCTAGGACGGGGTCTGAGTACCCTCCTGTTGGTGCTCCGATACACGGTTGACTCCCCGGTTCGGGACCGGCGGGCTCCAACCCAGGCTCGGTCCGTACAGTTCCGCCGGTTGCTGTACCGGTACTCCTGCAGACGGCCACCACCGTCTGCCTGCCTGACGTTCTCCAAGGGGCCCAGGCTCCTACCCGGGTCCCTGACAGCTGCTCCTCTCCCACTCACTGTCAACTCCAAAACTACTCTGTTTGAACTTCCTGCCACAGGACAGTAGTCTCCTCGGTGGGTGTGTCCTTCCGCCTGACTCCGCCCACCTGGTGTGCTCTACTCGCCCTGAGGGAGGCATCAGGTCTCCCTTTCGGGTGATATGTGTGTGACCTCACAGGGGATGGGGGTGTGTGTATGTGGTAGATGTTATTACCTGTGACCCCTGGGGTCCAGGGCGTCACAACCTTACTAAGGGAAAACCTTACTAAGGGAAGGGATGTGCGTGCATGGGACTACCTGGGACGACCTGACTAGTCCTGGGTGTCACACACATACCCTTATACTAACAGAATCCTCTGGTGGTTCCCTCGGGTCCTGCATAGATAAAGTCCCGTATGTGAATGATATAATAATACACATTGGACATTGGGGACCAGTACAGCAGAAGCACTGGCCTGTTTCAAATTCCCAGTAGATCCAATTTCACTTTGTGTAATAGAGTTTAGACTAAGACTATTGTAAAGGAAGATTTTGCCACCGCACAATTTCACCCTCCATTATTAGGATCTAAAATATGACGTGTTGTCCGTATCGACCTAGTATTAGAAGCGTCACACAAAAGCTCTTCATTTTTAACTTGTAAAATATTGTGGCAGGTAGTCATTGAATCAAAGCAAAGGAATGCAGCCACCTGTACGATGGCCTCCGCGTAACAAAGAATTTAAAAAACGACCACTCCCTAACAAATGTGCCAATCCTACCCACATCAGAGGACATCAATGATCCAGGAAGACAGAGGCATGCTGCAGAGCTACGGCACGGTCGGTTTAACTTTAGGGTGAAGGTTCCATGTCAACAACATGGCATTGCCGTAAGTCTCAGGATAATTGAGAGATTTATACAATTTTAAAGTCTCACTATGGTGAAAAAATGTTTCAAGTCAACTTGTATGGAAGTTGAGTTGGCCAGCTCCTTTCACATGGGCGGCATGGTGGCTCAGTGATTAGCACTGCAGTCTTGCAGCGCTGAGGTCCTGGGTTCAATCCCCACCAAGGACACCATCTGCAAGGAGTTTGTATGTTCTCCCCATGTTTGCGTGGGTTTCCTCCGGGTACTCCGGTTTCCTCCCACACTCCAAAGACATACAGATAGGGAATTTAGATTGTGAGCCCCAATGGGGACAGCATTCCCAATGTATGTAAAGCGCTATGGAATTAATAGCGCTATATAAATGAATAAATTATTATTATTATTATTATTACTGGTGCTGTGTGGCATCCATTGCTGTGGTGGTTTTGTGTCGGTGGGGCCTGGAGTCATGGGGGCTCAGCCTTGCAGCATGGTGTTGTGAGGCACTAAGTCACCTGCCCTGCTGGCGCACTGTCACTGCGGCGGTGGTTGGCCCACGGCACCGCACCTTTAACGCTTCAAATAAGTTAGGGTCCCTCTCAGCAGTTTGCCGTGGGCTTCATACAGTCTGATCAGAATGTTAAACCAAGAACCTCATGTTCAGTGTAAGAAGGCGACTGATTATGTGATATATGGGAGGTATCTACTACACTGGTGGTGTGAGCCTCAGGAATGCTGGCCACATTTTTATTGTTCCAGTATACACAGGGGAGGCTCACAGGTGATTGGAGAGATGGGCGGGTCTGGTCACCTACGTTCCTCCACCCATGTGAGGTCTACACAGGCATGTAATGTAGTCCGGGCTTTGGCACATGGCCTGTGAGAGTGTTCTGGGAGACAGTCTGGAGAGACACTGGAAAGAACCTGCAGCCAGGGTGAAGAGCAGAGAGTGATCTGGAGGTCAGTCTGGTGGAAACTGAAAAGACTGCAGCCGGCTGGAGAGAGTTGGGGCTGCAAGGACAAACCTGAGGCGAGAAATGTGCACTGGCAGGAGCCAGTGTGTGGAGGTGGCCTTACCTCCGCTGGGGACTTTAAATGGACTGAAGCCCACGGTATGTGTTAGAGTGTGTTTTTCCTTTCTTTAAGCCAGGAGAGGCATCTGTATGTTTGCCGTTTATGACGTGTTTTAATGGCAGGAATTTTGAAAGAGCCTGTGTTTTCCTGCGACCCTGCCTGTGCCTATCTGAACGAGTCCCCACATCAGGTATATACATTTTTGCTAAGTGGCATTAGATGAAAGTATGATTGTTAGATGTGCGGTTCATGTCTTTTTCTCCAGGTACGTTACAAGTCACTCTGTTTGCCATAAAGAAGTACTAAAAGTTACATTACGATGGGAATTTTACACCATCAATCTGGCAAACTATAGGCCGCTTTACACGCTGCAACATCGCTAGCGATCGCACCCGCCCCCGTCGTGAGTGCGTCATGGGCAAATCGCTGACCGTGGCGAACAATATCGCTAGTACGCGTCATATAAACTTACCTTCCTAACGACGTCACTGTTGCCGGCGAACAAACTCTTTTTAAGGGGGAGGTTCGTGCGGCGTCACAGCGACGTCACACAGCGGGCCACCAATAGAAACGGAGGGGCGGAGAGGAGCCGCATTAACGTCACTCCCACCTCGTTGCCGGAGGACGCAAGAACGCTGTTGTTCGTCGTTCCCAGGGTGTCACACGTAGCGATGTGTGCTACCTCAGGAACGATGAACAACCTGCGTCCAGAACGAGCAACGATATTTGGAAAATGAACGACGTGTCAACCGTCAACGATTTTGTGAGTATTTGGGATTGGTAGCGGTCGCTCATAAGTGACACACGCAATGATGTAGCTAACGAGGCCGGATGTGCGTCACAAATTCCGTGACCCCAGCGATATCTCGTTAGCGATGTCGTTGTGTGTAACGGGGCCTTAAGTGTCTGTGGACTGTGTCCTAGCCATGGAACCTGTCTTTGAAGGTTTTCTTGGAAATTTACCTATAGGGGTTTTTTTCGGGGTGGGAGGGATATTATATCATTTAGCGCTCACATGGATAGATCATGTTAATATACAGTTGGGTAACATTCCTTTCAGTCCACCTTACCGATTCCTTATTTATTGAAGTACATACACTGTGCGCACAATTATTGGGCTACTTGTACTCTTGATCATTCATTTTTATTATTGAAAAACTACAGAGCTGTTGGCCATTCCAAAAGGTTAAAAGACCCGAATAATAATAAGAAAGTAAAAGTGAGGTTTTGTCATCCATTAAAGTGGGAATAATAACTAAACAACTTGAAATGTACATTTTTGACATGTCAAAGAAATAAAATTATATAAGTGACCAATATAGGCGCCTTCCTTTTTTTATAATAGCCATAGGCCGTCAATCCATAGTGACTCAGTTTCTTAATCTTTTGATCCACTTTTTGGGCCAAAGGAACCACCGTCTCCCAGACACAGATCAGAGAGGGGGCTGTTTTTCTTCACCGTAAATCTCCTGTTTAAGAAGGGCTCACAAGTTCTCAATAGGGTTTGCGTCAGCTGAGGAAGGGTCTGGGTCATTATTCTTTAATCATTAAGGCCTTTACTGGCAGTCGAGCAGTGGAGACTTCAGTGCTACAATGGAGCATTGTCCGGCATAGAATATTTTTCTTGAAGATGCAGAGTTTTTCCTGTACCACTGCTTGAAGAAAGTGTCTTCTAAAAACTCGAGTAGGTTTTTTTAGTTGATTTAGAGTCCATCTTCAACCTGAAAAGGTTCAACAAGCTCATCTTTAATAATACCAGCCCATAGCAGTACCCACCTCCACCTTACTGGTGTCGAAGTTCCCATTACTGATCAGCCACAGGCCCATACTTCTGGTTCGATAAGAGTCACTCTCATCTCATCAAGTCCACTTAATCTTTGAAAAAATCTTTCTTCCTATATTTCTTGGCCCAGTCTTGACGTTTCTCTTCTATGTCCTTACCTCAGCTGGGTCTCTGAGCACTGAACACCTTGTACTTCTGTGTCTTGCTCAGTGGTGGTCGGTTTCAGCCTCCATACCTCGGCCATGTCTCTGCTCTCTATAGAGACACATCTGCAGGTTTTTCTCACTATCTGACATGAAATCAGAATAAACCTTTCCCATTTTAGGTCAATTAAATACAAAAATTATTTATATTTGCCAAATGCCAGAATAATGAGAGAGAGAATGTTTTAAGGTATTTTTATTCAGTTCTGTAAAGTCAAACGTTTACATAGATTTCATTAGTATTTAATACCATTGCCCTTAAACTATATGACCTGGGTGAAATGCTTTGGATCTGCTTCCACAAGCTTCTCACAATAGTTTGTAGAAATTTTTGCCCCTTCCTCTTGACAGAATTGGTGTAACTAAGCCATGTTTGTAGGTAACCTTTCTTGCATCTACCTTTTCATCTTTGACCATAAATTTTCAATAGGATTGAGATCAGGGTTTGTGATGGCCACTCCAAAACATTGACTTTGTTATCCTTAAGCAACATTGTAACCAGTTTGGCAGTATGCTTCGGGTCATTGTCCATTTGAAAGACCCATTCTGCCCAAGCTTTAAATTCCTGGCTGTCTTGAGATGTTGCTTCAGTATTGCCACTTAATCTTCTTTCCTCATGATGCCATCTATGTTGTGAAGTGCACCAGTCCCTTTTTTGCAGTAAAACAACCCCACAAGATGATGCTACCACCCCCGTGTTTCACAGTTGAGATGGTGTCTTAGGCTTCAGAGCTTCTCCCTTTTTCCTCCAATGTAACAATGGTCATTATGGCCAAACAGTTCAATTGCAGTTTTGTCAGACCACAGAATATGTCTCCAAAAATTAAGGGCTTTGTTCCTGTGTGCATTTGCAAATATTAATCTTGCTTCCTTATGTTTCTTTTGAAGTAATGGCTTTTTCCTGGCAGAATAGTCTTTCAGCCCATGTTGATACAGTACTCTGTTCACTGTGGATAATGACACAATCTTACCAGGTTCCGCCAGCATCTTCACAGGGTGTTTTGCATTTGTTCTTGGGTTTATAAGCACATCTGAGAAAGCACGTTAATCTCTAGTATACAGAACTCATCTCCTTCCTGAGTGGTAAATGATGGGTGGAGATTCCCATCTTGTTTGTACTTGTGTATAATTGTTTGTACAGATGAACGAGGCACCTTCAGGTATCTGAAAATTGCACCTAAGGATGAACCAGACTTGTGCAAGTCCACAATTTTCTTCCTGAGATCTTGGCTGATTTCTTTTGACTTTCCCATGATGCTACACTACGAAGCAGTGTGTTCCAGGAGCGCATTAAAATACATCGACAAGTGTGTCTCTAATTAACTCCGATGTTGTCAATAAACCTATCAGAAGCTTCCAAAGACATAATATCATCACATGGGCTGTCCCATATTGTTTAAAGGCATAGTACTCTTAGGCGGGCTTTACACGTTGCGATATCGCTACTGCTATATCGTCGGGGTCACGGTTGTTGTGACGCACATCCGGCTCCGGTAGCAACATCGCAATGTGTAAATCCTAGGAGCGACGATGAACGAGCGCAAAACAGTAAAAAATCGCTGATCTGTGTCATGTCGTTTATTTTCATAATGTCACTCCAGCTGCAGGTACGATGTTGTTTGTCGTTCCTGCAACACCACACATCGCTGTGTGTGAAGCCGCAGGAACGACAAACATCTAATACCTGCGTCCACCGGCAATGCGGAAGGGAGAAGGTGGGCGGGATGTTATGTCCCGCACATCTCCACCCCTCCGCTTCTATTGACCGGCAGCTTAGTGACGTTGCGGTGACGCCGAATGCACCTCCCCCTTGAAGGAGGGCTTGTTCGGCAGTCACAGCAACCAGGTATGTGCGTGTGAAGCTGACGTAGCGAAAATGTTTGCTACGTCAGCAATCACAATATATCGTGCCACTGACGGGGGCGGTTGCTATCGCGCTGGACATCGCTAGCCGATGCTAGTGATGTCACAACGTGTAAAGCCCGCCTTAGTGTATCTAACTTTTGACTTTGCAGAAAGTAATAAAAATGCCTTAAAACATTCTCTCTCATTATTGTGGCATTTGGCAAATATATATAATTTTGGTTCTTAACTGACTGAAAATGGGAAAGGTTTATTCTGATTTCATGTCAGATAGTGAGAAAAACATGCAGATGTGTCCTTTTAGATACTGTATGTAAACTTCTGGTTTCAACTGTATGCTCAAAATACTCGTGTCTAATTGGAGTAACTGATATGTTTACAGGACACATTATCTTTTAGATATTAAAATCCATCTTTATTTTCAGAAATCAAGGAGAAAGCCAAAGTAAGAACATGGGGTTTGCAAGAAGAGCTCACTATATTCCTTGTAAATAGGGAAAGTTGTCTAAGGGTGGCTTTACATGCTACAAGAGCGCTACAGCGATCTCGTTGGGGTCACGGATTTTGTGACACACATCCGGCCGCTGTAGCGATCTCGTTGTGTGTGACTCCTAGGAGCGATTTTGGATCGTTGCAAAAACGTCCAAATTCGCTCCTCGTTGACATGGGGGTCCTCTCCCAATTATCTCTGCTGTCGTTTGGGCAAAGTTGATCCTCGTCCCTGCGGCAGCACACATCGCTACGTGTGACGCCGCAGGAACGAGGAACCTCTCCTTACCTGCCACACGCCAGCAATGAGGAAGGAAGTAGGTGGGCGGGATGTTCGTCCCGCTCATCTCCGCCCCTCCGCTTTGATTGGGCGGCCGCTTAGTGACGTCGCTGTGACGCCGAGCCCTTACAAAGGAGGCGGTTCGCCGGTCACAGCGACGTCGCCGAGCAGGTAAGTACGTGTGACGCTGCCGTAGCGATAATGTTCGCTACGGCAGCGATCTTCACATATCGGCATAACGATAGGGGCGGGTGCTATCGCGCTCGCCATCGCTAGCATCGGCTAGCGATGCCGCAGCATGTAAAGCCCGCTTGAGTATCCTTTTATATATTTTATTTTACTTAGAACCCGTCTCTAGTAATTGCCAACACATAAATTGCTTTTGAAGCAGTCACGTTGAATAACCACGTCTTATTAGATGATGACTCACGCTGCTTTGTCCTCCATGTTAGGCTTTATTGATTTCAAGTGGATCAAAAGGACTCATGTGGTCAAGATTATCAAAGTAGATTCCAGAGAAGCACTTCAGAGAAAAAAGGACGGTGACATTGATGTGGAATTTTTCCCATCCTCTCCAGTTACACAGGACATTATTGTTATGCAAAATTGAGTCTGATCTGAGCAATAAAGGATATTATGTCAAGGGGTTCAGTGAAATTTACCAAGTCTCCTGAATGGCTCTTAGCCACACAATAGATGAAGTTTAATGAACACTATAAGCAGATTAAACACTTGTGCCACCTACATAGACGCCAACATGGCTTCCCAGGAAAGGCGTCAACAGCCTGGAGCTCCAAGCCAAAAAACCCTTCTTGAATTCTCACTTTTTTCCATGTACTGTAACTTTGTGCCGACTTTCTCATATATGGTCAACTGTATTGGGACAGGAAGTAGCTGTCTGATGTCTGAAAACAACTATGGCCAGCCATGTTTGCTCTTCTTGTCACCCTTTTACTTGCTACCTTTCTCAACACTCACTGGCATAGATTTTTAGATCCAACACCCTGTGATCGGTTCTCCGACTCCTCCGAGTCCGGACCACCGTCTGCAACCCAACCTTCCAATCCCAGGGAGCCACAAACTCCCCCAGCTCCTCACTTACTCTAAACTCTGCTCTCCACTTCCTCCCTCCCACCAGTCTGCCTGACCCCTAGGTGGGCAGCCCTATTCCACCTCAGCAGCCCACTAGTTGTGTCTGACAGGGTGTGGTGTGAGGTGTGGTTGGGATTTTGGATGCTGATGGAGGCAGTGCTGCAGGTTGGGAACCCAGAACCATGGGGGTTGAGTCCTGCACTAAAGGTGGTGTCACACACAGCGACGGCGACAACGACGTTGCTGCTAAGTCACCATTTTCTGTGACGTAGCCATGACGTCCCGTCGCTGTCGCTGTGTGTGACATCCAGCAACGACCTGGCCCCTGCTGTGAAGTCGCCGGTCGTTGCTGAATGTCCTGTTTCATTTTTTGGACGTTGCTCTCCCGCTGTGGAGCACACATCGCTGTGTGTGACAGCAAGAGAGCGATGAACTGCAGGGAGCAGGGAGACGGCTTCTGGCAGCCTGCGGTAAGCTGTAACCAAGGTAAAATCGGGTAACCAAGCGAAGTGCTTCGCTGGTTATCCGATATTTACCTTAGTTACTAGCGTCCGCCGCTCTCCGGCTGCCAGTGCCGGCTCCCTGCTCCCTGCACGCGTAACCAGAGTACACATCGGGTAAATAAGCAAAGGAAGCAAAGGTTTGCTTATTAACCCGATGTGTACTCTGGCTAGGAGTGCAGGGAGCCAGCACTAAGCGGTGTGCGCTGGTAACCAAGGTAAATATCGGGTAACCAGCGAAGCATTTTGCTTGGTTACCCCGATATTTACCTTAGTTACCAAGCGCAGCATCGCTTCCACGCGTCGCTGCTGGCTGGGGGCTGGTCACTGGTCGCTGGTGAGATCTGTCTGTTTGACAGCTCACCAGCGACCATGTAACGACGCAGCAGCGATCCTGATAAGGTCAGGTCCTCAGTCGTGATCGCTGCTGCGTCGCTACGTGTGACCCTAGCTTAAGAGTAAAGAGCGTGTAGTACCCTGTGACAACCTGACTAGTCCAGGAGTGTTACATTATCATTTTTCTTTTTCAATGTAAGCTCTAAATAACAATGGTAAAAAAGTGTAATTCAATCATAATAATAATTAGGCTATGTTCCCATGATCTGGAGACACTGTTTTCTAGACGCAGTGTCTTCACTCTTGTGGAGATGTGAGTGCTCTTCGTGGGAGAACGCAGCGTCCGTGCCCACAATTAGGGTTCGGGGTGCTGCGGAATTTTGCCCTGTTATCCCTCGCGTCTCGGTCTCGTGTCATGCTGTGCCTCGGGGAGCTGCGCCACAGGTCAGTTTACGCTGCAAAAAAACCTGTACAACGCAGCATTTGTATAACGGGAAAACACGCTACGTCAAAAACTCTGATTGTGGGAATGTAGCCATAGTGAGGCAGGAAGTAGCCAGCTTCCCCTCTTATTTTTGGTAATAACCAGTACATCTGAGTACCTGGGCTTATTGGCATAAAAGGTATACACACACTGTAATAAATCAACTCACACCTCCACCTTGTATGGGGTTCCTAGGATCAGCATGGAGTGGCCTGGGTCCGAGCCATGGAGTATTGAGAAAAAAAGCATAGGTATCCAGCAATGCAAAGAAACCAGTGTTGCAGATGTAAAAACAGCTTTAATAGATCAATGTAAAAATATCCAGACAGACCGTGGCATTAAAAATGGTGAATGTGTGGCGCCCCAGGACCTGGTCGCCACAACAGCATTGCCCTTCCAAAGGGTTAATGCTGAGCCTGGAGGTAATTGGGAGGTCCATTGGCCAGCAAGTTAACATCCAACGCAGTTCTCCCTCCGGCCAGCAGGGGGAGCTCTGAACCTGGAATTCCAGGGAGCATTCCTCAAGTCTGACCTGAGGGAGGAAGTAGCAGTCAGTCTGTAGAGAGAAGTGAGAGCGAGCAGACGCAGAGTGTGCTGTCCTGTGGATCTGGGGCCTGGAGCAGCTTGGCCCAGGGAAGCAGGAGTAGCAGAGAGGCAGAGAAGAGACTCGGACATCGGAGTCTGTGGCCACCAGGGCTTAAAATATTCCCTGGTAGCCGAATCCGAAGGGCAGGAGAGCTGCAAGCACCTGGCCCATAAACAGCCCGAAGGTACAGCTGCAGCATCAGGGCCCGGTGAGGACTCCAGCAGAGAAGCACCAGAGAGGGCCTGCGCAGCCTACCACAGAGGGAAAGGGACATACCACCAGTCTCAGCAGCAAGAGGGCCATTGCTAGATCCAGAGAGCAGGGTCCTATCGTAGTAAAGAAAAGAACAGGAGTAGGCCTCATACTCAGCTGGCCAGAAAGATTACCCCAAGTACTTCCAGGCTTCCGGATCCCCTTCACCACCTGTGACGGTCTCCCAGGACTGGACTGTTCTTAAAGTAAAAGAGGAGAAGGTAAAGAGACTGTTGTTTGTGACTGGTTCTTTCATTGCCTGTCGGCCCTGCACCGTGTTATCCACACAACACCATAGACTCTCACGAGCACTAACAGTGTCCCCGGGGCACCGCTCCACCTGTGGGGAGCAGTACCACCATTGCTGCCGTACCATCACCCCGGAGGCCTCACACAGCAGCGGCGGCTTAATAGCCGCAAACCACAGGTGGCGTCACGAAACAAATACTTTAATTGCTCCCAAGTCACCAGCCATATTTAAACTGACACCCACCAGGGCCACGGAGTCGGGCCCCGCCACCACTGACGATCCCCGGACCGGCACCAGGTGTCCCATAGCCCTGGGGTGGGCGAGTCAAATGCCTATAGGCCCCCTCCTTTTCTCAGATCAACATGTTTTGGCGATGCCTTATAGCTGTGCCTTAATAATTGATAACCATGAGTAAGGCACAGCCATAAAGCATCACCAAAACAAGTTGGTCTGTTAAAAGGGAGGGCCGTAGGCATTCACCATTTTTAATGCTATGGTCTGTCCTGATATTTATACATTGATCTATTAAAGCTGTTTTTACAACTGTGTGGCGCCCTGGACAAGCCAGGTCGTCACAGGTACTACACCAACACACCCCACACCCCAGTTAGGCACACCGAAGTCAAACACAAAATCCTTGTTGCCTTCCTCCAGGGGCTGATGTCCACACCAGGGGGTGGGCTAGGCGGTTGGTCCCGCCCACCGAGGAGTTCACAGTCCTGGAGGCGGGAAAAGCAGATCAGATGAGTTTGGAAGTGAAGTGGTAGAGGAGCAGTCTGACAGCGTCCGGGTGTGTGGCCCGGACGGAACAGCAAGGTTGGCAGACGGTGGTGACCGTCTGCAGGAGAGGCCGATTAGAGTGAGCCGTAAGGACCGTGGACGGGCGGTGGCCCGGCGGTACCGGACCGGTGAACAAAGAGAAGCCAGCACCATCCGGCAGGGCTTACGGACCCCGACCAGGCTTGGAGTTGCCGTAAAGTTGGTCAAATCCGTTAGCGAAGGGAACCTCCGGGGTTTCCCAGCAGTCAAGACCCGATTGAAGGCGACAGCTCAAACCGTAAAGGGAAACAGTCACCGCCAAGGCTACAGTTCCCAGGGCCAGAGCCTGCGGGCAAAAGGGGCTACTTCAGCACCCATCCAAGCTGGGGAGCGGGTTACCGGTGGGAACCCATTGGAACCGTACACGCTACACAGGTGCAGGGAAAGGCAGTCACCATCAACCTGCCGGGAGGAGAAACACCGCAGCCATCTGTGGGACCCATCCATCCAGCCGATTGTTTTACCGGAGACTTTGCATTCATCATTGGCTGAGTGAGTACCACTGTGCCGTGCGGCACAGAGCTGCCCCTGCGACCCTGCATCTCACCAGGCCCCGTAGCCCGCCTGCCCTACATCCATACCCCTCACCAGGCCCCGGGACAACCAACCCCCCCTACCCATGGAGGGAAGAACCAACATCCAAGCTGCTCCCTGTCATCGCTCCCGGAATCCCCGTCCAGAGCAGCGGTGGTGTCACCAATCTCACCACAACCGTGGGTGGTGTCACGGACAATAAACCCAAACCACCCCCTTTCACTCACGGGCGAGGAACGCCGCTCGAGTCCCCGGGATCCTGCCCACCACTCGAGCCACCACCGAGCAGTAGCAGCGGCAGTAGCCAGACCCGAGCAGTGGGTGAGCGCAGCGTCCCCTCCTCCGCCCGCGACAACTGCAACACTGATTTCTGAGCATCTCTGGGTACCTATGGGTTCCTTTAACGGCAGAAATGGTATGGTTTTTGCTCATGTTTGGTGTATATGTCAGAAATAAAGGTCTTAACTTATGTGTTTAACAGAGGCTATGACAGATGACCCTGGGAACCTAGATAGAAAAGAGAAAACAAGAAAAATGCTATTTTTACCATAAGGAACGATTGTTCAAAATGCCAATCAGTCACGTTGGATTTTTTTGGGCTGGGTTTAATCGCTGAATCAGTGGCTTAAAAATTCTTGTCTTGGCCGATCCATTCTGAGATGTATTTTGGGCTGTTAAGGGAACCTGTCGGGTGCAATATGCACCCAGAACCATGATTGCTAAGGGATCTTTAGAAAAAGTATTTCTAAAGCCAGCTTTACACCTTACAATTAGGTGTGCGATCTCGTATGCGATGTGACACGCCCAGGTCGTATATGCGATCTAATGAGATTGCACGTAGGTCGTTCATTTGCTGTCACACGTGCGTTAGTAGTCTATGTTAAATTGATCAATTTTGTGTGCGATCCTTTAGATCATGTGTTCCGTGACGTATGCATTGGGCACCTTTTTTTTTTTTTTTTATTTATTGACTTGCCAAGCGTGTGTAATGTGTAGGGGATGCGTTTTTACTATGTCATCTGCCGTTCAGCTCTGCTACATGGCCGCTGACAGCAGCCACAGACAGCCATGTAGCAGCGGTGAATGGTAGTTGACAGCAGACACAGACAGAGCCGCACGATCAGAATTAACTCGGGTGAACCTCACCCGACTTCATTGTCATGCTGCGGCTCTGTCTGTGTCGCGTCCTGATTAGCGGTCACCTGTGAAGGGCTCACCGGTGACCGCTAATCTCCTGAGTAAGTGAATTGAGCAGCCCTCTCTCATATACTCACCGATCCCCGGCGCTGCACGGCGTTCACACTGCTCCGGCGGCTTTTACTGTTTTGAAAAAGCCGGCCGCCCATTAAACAATCTCGTATTCCCTGCTTACCCCGCCCACCGACGCCTATGATTGGTTACAGTGAGACACGCCCCCCACGCTGAGTGACAGGTGTCACACTGCACCCAATCACAGCAGCCGGTGGGCGTGTCTATACTGTGTAGTGAAATAAATAATTAAAAAAAACGGCGTGCGGTCCCCCCTAATTTTAAAACCAGCCAGATAAAGCCATACGGCTGAAGGCTGGTATTCTCAGGATGGGGAGCTCCACGGTATGGGGAGCCCCCCAGCCTAACAATATCAGCCAACAGCCGCCCAGAATTGCCGCATGCATTAGATGCGACAGTTCTGGGACTGTACCCGGCTCTTCCCGATTTGCCCTGGTGCGTTGGCAAATCGGGGTAATAAGGAGTTATTGGCAGCCCATAGCCGCCAATAAGTCCTAGATTAATCATGTCAGGCGTCTATGAGACACCCTCCATGATTAATCTGTAGATTACAGTAAATAAACACACACACACCCGAAAAAATCCTTTATTATAAACAAAAAACACAAACATATACCCTGGTTCACCACTTTAATCAGCCCCAAAAAGCCCTCCTTGTCCGGCGGAAGCCAGGATGGTCCAGCGTCGCTTCCAGCTGTGCTGCATGGTGGTGACCGGAGCTGCAGCAGACACCGCCGCTCCGGTCACCTCCACACAGCAAATGAAGACAGCCGCGCGATCAGCTGAGCTGTCACTGAGGTTACCCGCTGTCACTGGATCCAGCGGTGGATGCAGCGGTGGCCGCGGGTAACCTCAGTGACAGCTCAGCTGATCGCGCTACTCACCGCTGCTCCGATCAGCTCCAGTCAGCAACTGAGGTGAGTAGCGCGATCAGCTGAGCTGTCACTGAGGTTACCCGCGGCCACCGCTGCATCCACCGCTGGATCCAGTGACAGCGGGTAACCTCAGTGACAGATCAGCTGATCGCGCGGCTGTCTTCATTAGCTGTGTGGAGGTGACCGGAGCGGCGGTGTCTTCTGCAGCTCCGGTCACTTCCATGCAGCAGCGCTGGAAGCGACGCAGGAGGACTGTGGAGTACGCCGGACATGGAGGGCTTTTTGGGGCTGATTAAAGTGGTTAACCAGGGTATATGTTTGTGTTTTTTATTCCTAATAAATGATTTTTTTCGGGTGTGTGTGTTTATTTACTGTAATTTACAGATTAATCATGGAGGGTGTCTCATAGACGCCTGACATGATTAATCTAGGACTTATTGGCAGCTATGGGCTGCCAATAACTCCTTATTACCCCGATTTGCCAACGCACCAGGGCAAATCGGGAAGAGCCGGGTACAGTCCCAGAACTGTTGCATATAATGTATGCGGCAATTCTGGGCGGCTGTTGGCTGATATTGTTAGGCTGGGGGGCTCCCCATAACGTGGAGCTCCCCATCCTGAGAATAGCAGCCTTCAGCCGTATGGCTTTATCTGGCTGGTTTTAAAATTGGGGGGGCCGCACGCGGTTTTTTTTAATTATTTAATTATTTCACTACACAGTATAGACACGCCCACCGGCTGCTGTGATTGGGTGCAGTGTGACACCTGTCACTCAGCGTGGGGGGCGTGTCTCACTGTAACCAATCATAGGCGCCGGTGGGCGGGGTAAGCAGGGAATACGAGATTGTTTAATGGGCGGCCGGCTTTTTCAAAACAGTAAAAGCCGCCGGAGCAGCGTGAATGCCGTGCAGCGCCGGGGATCGGTGAGTATATGAGAGAGGGGGATAGACTGACATGGACAGAGAGAGAGGGACAGAGATAGTGACCGACTGACAGAGATTAGTGAATGACAGACATTGTGAGGCGCTTCAGAACGCAGCTTTTCAGCTGCGCTCTGAAGCAGACCTTTTTTAAGCTGCGGTGCAGAGCGCACACCTGCGCACATAGCATCAGACACCAAAATCGTATGAGGGATGTCACACGTTACAATTGACTAGTTTCGTACAACAAAACGTCCAATGTATGAGGAATAAACGACGTGTATGCGATCACCGTATTTTCATTCAATATCGATCGCATGTAGGTTTCACACGCATATACGTCACGAACGATGCCGGATGTGCGTCACTTACAACTTGACCCCGACGACGGATTGAAAGATCTATTGAAGCGTGTAAACCAGGCTTTAGGATCGTTTATTCTATGCTAATGAGGCCAGGGACTAGTCCCAAGGGCATGAGTTCCCTTGGCTAGTCAGTCACCTTAGCATGTTAGCACACCCGCAGGGGCGTACTTACATGCTAATGAATACGCAGCGACGCCGCACATACCTGTCTTGATGGTGGCCGGCGGAGGATGGATGCGCACTGCACACGATTCGGAGTCCCTGGGACTTCTGGTCATGCGCACTATACCTTACTGAAGCTGGGAAGCTTACACCCGCCATCAATTTGGTGCGCATGATCGGACGTCCCGGGGACCGTGTGCATCCATCCTCTGCAGAATGCCATCAAGACTGAGGTATGTGCAGCAAAGCGGCGCATTCATTAGCATGCTAGTATGCCCACAGGGGCTTGCTACCATGCTATGTGGGCCGACTAGCCAAGGGAACTGATGCCCTTGCGACTAGGCAATGGCCTCATTGTTTATTATATGCTAATCTTTAGAAATACTTTTACTAAAGATCTCTTTATCTATGCTACTAGATACAGGGACAGTTAGTCAGGGATTAGCAATATGCATCCAGAACTGCTTGTGGTTCTTGGTGCATATTGCACCTGACAGGTTCCCTTTAAAGGGAACCTATCACTAGTTTTTTCACTATGAAACCAAAAGCGTCACCTTGTGCAGCTCCTAGGCTGAATTCTATGAAGGTGCCCCTTGTTCCCTGACTCCCCTTGCAGACCCCAAATATAACTTTACAAAACCTGACCATTAGGTATGCTAATGACCTGTGGGGCTCAGATGGGCATGCTCATTTTCGTCTATTGTCCCTCCTTGTAGCCTTTTTTGCCATCCTCCTTTCATGATTGACATAATGACGCCGCCGTCATCATGCATGCTGCTCAGCCAAATCTCGCGTCTGTGCAGGCATTTCCCCGGATCGCGCAGGTGCAGTTCGCCAACGTGCATGCGCAAGATTATGGTTGAGTATGAGAATGACGCAGGGGATGACCAATTGTGGTTGGCAGTGAGCATGATGTCCCCCTGCGTCATCTTCATACCTGACCATAATCTCGTGCATGCGCAAACACCGCTCCGGCTCGCGCGAGAGCTCACTGCGCCTGCGCGAGCAAGGGGAATGACTGCACAGTCGCGAGATTTGGCCGAGCCGCGTGCATGATGACGGCGGCGTCATCACGTCAATCATGAAAGGAGGATGGGGAAGAAGGCCACAAGGAGGGACAGAAGACTAAAATGAGCACGCCCATCTGAGCCCCACGGGTCATTAGCATACCTAATGGTCAGGCTTTATACAGTTATATTCGGGGTCTGCAAGGGGAGTCAGTACACAAGGTGCACCTTCATAGAATGCAGCCCAGGAGCTACAGAAGGTGACACTTTTGGTTTCATAGTGAAAAAACTGGTGACAGGTTCCCTTTAAAGAAGAATCATTCATCTTTACCAATAAACTATCGCTGTTGTTAACCCTTCTTGTCAATTATGTACGACTTTACACTTTTACTGGATGGCTAAAGTCTGCCAGAGCAATATGGCACCCATATAGAGTATATGGACAAGGGTTGTCCTCATTTGACAGCTCCTCAAATTTAGATCTGTTTAGAATCTTTTGTGGAGTTACTTTTCTAAATCCACTCCATTATTTTGATGCTTTTTATCTTTGTATTTTCCTTATTTATATTTCGGGGTTTTTTTTGCTATATGTTGATGCTTTCAATTTGCAGAAATGCATATGCTGTGATCTGTAGAACCGCACTGTAAATACTCGGTAAACACAATATTGAATTTATATTTATTTTCCACAGCTTTGATTTCAGTAAAATGCCTGGATGGATCAAAGAGGAATAAAAAATTATGTAAATATAAATAAACTGGGATAAACATATACCTTGTATACATGCAGCCACATAGTAACACATTGTATGGCAGAGTCAAATATATTTAAAAGTTAATGAAAAACAGAAGTGCAGGCAACTATGTAGAGAAGAAATACACACATACATAAAGAGAAGGGTTGAAAAGTAATAAGCAATATAATTGGTGCTTTGTGCCTTTCATGTGTCCAAAGAAAGAAGTGTCGCGGGCGGAGGAGGGGACGCTGCGCTCACCCACTGCTCGGGTCCGGCTACTGCTGCTGCTGCTCGGTGGTGGCTCGAGCGGTGGGCCTGATCCCGGGGACTCGAGCGGCGTTCCTCGCCCGTGAGTGAAAGGGGTGGTTTGGGTTTAGGGATATTGTCCGTGACGCCACCCACGGTTGTGGTGAGGTTGTGACACCACCGCTGCTCTGGACGGGGATCCCGGGAGCGATGACAGGGAGCAGCTTGGATGTTGGTTCTCCCCTCCGTGGGTAGGGGGTTTGGTTATCCCGGGGCCCGGTGAGGGGTAGGGATGGATGGCAGGCGGGCTACGGGGCCTGGTGAGGTGCAGGGTCGCGGGGGCAGCGCTGTGCTGCACGGCACGGTGGTACTCACTCAGCCAATGATGAACACAAAGTCTCCGGTAAAACAAATGGCTGGATGGACGGGTCCCACAGACGTCTGCGTGGTTTCTCCTCCCGGCAGGTTGATGGTGACTGCCTTTCCCTGCACCTGTGTAGTGTGTACGGTTCCAATTGGTTCCCACCGGTAACCCGCTCCCCAGCTTGGATGGGTGCTGAAGGAGCCCCTTTTGCCCGCAGGCTCTGGCCCTGGGAACTGTAGCCTTGGCGGTGACTGTGTTTCCCTTTATGGTGTGAGCTGTTGCCTTCAATCGGGTCTTGACTGCTGGGAAACCCCGGAGGTTCCCTTCGCTAACGGATTTGACAATTTCAACGGCGACTCCTAGCCTTGTCGGGGTCCGTAAGCCCTGCCGGATGGTGCTGGCTTCTCTTTGCGCACTGGTCCAGTACCGCCGGGCCACCGCCCGTCCACGGTCCTTACGGCTTGCTCCAATAGGCCTCTCCTGCAGACTGTCACCACCGTCTGCCAACCTTGCTGTACCGTCCGGGCCACACACCCGGACGCTGTCAATCCGCTCCTTTACCACTTCACTCTCCCACTCCCTAACTGAACTGCTCTGAAACTCAACTGTTTTCCCGCCTCCAGGACTGTGAACTCCTCGGTGGGCGGGACTAACCGCCTGGCCCACCCCCTGGTGTGGACATCAGCCCCTGGAGGGAGGCAACAAGGATTTGTGTTTGGCTTCGGTGTGCCTAACCGGGGTGTGGGGTGTGTTGGTTTAGTACCTGTGACGTCCTGGCTTGTCCAGGGCGCCACAGAAGCATCCACAATGGACCTCCCAACTACGAGTATCTATATATTTTTTTTTTATGGGGTCTGACCAGAAAAACTGGGGACAAAGTGGGCAAGGCTCATTCTATGCTTAGGAGTCCAGTGGGAGGAGCTACTTAGTGACTGACAGCTTAAGCTCTATCACAGTCATACTAGGAAGGCTGTCAGTCAATGAGTAGGACCACCCACTGGACTCATGAATATTGAATGAGCAGGAATTTAAATCACATACTGAATTTATACATGGGCGGCACGGTGGCTCAGTGGTTAGCACTGCAGCCTTGCAGAGCTGGGGTCCTGGGTTCTAGTCCCACTCAGGACAACATCTGCAAGGAGTTTGTATGTTCTCCCCGTGTTTGCGTGGGTTTCCTCCCACACTCCAAAAAACATACTGATAGGGAATTTAGATTGTGAGCCCCAATGGGGACAGTGTTGACAATGTATGTAAAGCGCTGTGGAATTAATAGCGCTATATAAGTGAATAAATATTATTATATTATTATTATATACAAAACAATGGGTGATTTCCAATAAAATCAGAAAAAAAGTTAGAGATACATGATTATAAGGAGCGATTACAGCATTACGCGTTTCAAGCCTGCTATTCCCTGGTTCTTAATCATAAATCTGAGTCATATTTTTCTAATGCACATTTTATTTATTTATTTTGTCTTATTTTAATGGAAATCCCCTGAATCCTGGAACAATTACTTATTGTATTGTCCTATGGGACCGACTCTCCGTCATTGCTCCTGTGTACCGGTTTGCACTGCGGCAGTTGAATTCATATAACAGTGAACTGAATCCAGTTTGTCCTTTGATAAATTGACGCAAAGCTATATACGGCTAGTGAAATAAATATTGAACATGTCACCAATTTTCTAAGAAAATATATTTCCAAAGATGCTATTGGTATGAATTTCTCACCAAATGTCAGTAACAACCCATTTAATCTATGCAGGCAAAGAAATCAAACCATACATGTCCATAAATGTAGTGATGTGTAATAATGAGAAATGATACAAGGATTGGACACACTTACTCAAATGTATTTAATACTTCTCACAAACGCTTTTGTTGGTCATTACAGCTTCAAGATGCCTCCTGTATAGAGAATAGCACCTTTGAAAATATATTTACTAAGAAAATTGGTGGCGTGTTCATTACTTATTTCATCCGCTACACATACAGTATATGTATGTATATGCATGTGTGTATATATGTGTGTATATATATATATATATATATATATATATATATATATATATATATATATATATATATATATATATAAATAAAATGTATATGTGTGTGTATATGTATATGTATATATATATATATATATATATATATATATATATGTATGTATTTCACCCGCTGTGTATATATAAGGGCCTGAAACGTGTACACTGGCTTTTGTCTACTTATTTTTGTGGCTTTAATCTTGTTCTTATTTTAAACAATGGAATAAAATTGTAATGTTTTATGCATTTACCTGAGTGTATGCTGGATTTTCTTTCATCTTGATGTGAGCTTCTTACAAGAACCCATGGCTGCTTTTTTTTGGCACAAGTTTAGAGGAGGCTGGGATTTTATAAAGCTGTGAAATTTGCATCACCTGACCTTTCCTAACTATGATAGTAAACAAGCCATAACCCTAACAGGCTGTAACGCCCTTACCAGCATCCCCGCAATGTCCTTCCTCTCCTCCGGCTGGGACGCTGGCACACTTACTCTCCTGGCCACTCATCAGTGGCTGCTCTATTTCTGATCCCTGCCGCCGACTCCTGGGGCTCTCACACGCCATACAGGCCTCCTGGGAACACTTTTAGGGTGCACGCATCTGAGAGGCACCAGGTTTTTAAGGCACCCTCCCCTTATGAGAAGTGCCTGAGCAACGTCGTCTAATCCTAGAGACATAATTCATAGTCCTGGCTGCTGCATTATACCAGGTCGTCTAAGCCTGCTGTAATGGCCGTTACTGCATCATACCATATTGGTCAAGCCTGCTGTACCATCTGCTGCTGCATAGTATCATTTTGGCCAAGCCTGCTGTATCGGCCGTTGCTGCATCGTACTATATCGACCAAGCCTGCTGTACCATCTGCTGCTGCATCGTATCATATCGGCCAAGCCTACTGTACTGGCCACTGCTGCATCATACCATATCGGTCAAATCTGTTGTACTGGCTACTGCTGCATCGTACCATATTGGCCAAGCCTACTGTACCGGCCACTGCTGCTTTGTTCTATATCGGCCAAATCTGCTGTATCAGCCGCAACCTGATATACCATTCCATATAGGCCAAGCCTCCCTGTGTGGCACCTGGTTTCTACCTGCAGCCAAATCCGCCCTCACCATCAGAGGCTCTGGTGAAAACCTGGTATGAAACATAGTCATGCCCCTCAGGTATTCTGTGGCCCAGTGGGTCCACCCCCCGCCCGCACCCACGAGCATTACACAGGCTAATAAAGGTCTGAATCCTTGGCCAATCTTATTTGAGCACACAAATCTCCAAGGATGCCCACATTTTTGCATCTTCCTATTTTCCTTTTTTTGTTAATTTTAAAATGTAAATGATGTAAATGATTTTTTTTCCCCTAAAACACAAAAGAAATGTGTCATCTTTAACTGTATGCCTTCTAGAGATCATTTAATTTTCAACTTGCTGTTCAGAATAACAGTAATTTTGATAAGGGACTGATAATGTTCACTGTCCTGTAATAAATAACGGGGCTATGAATCTCAGCTTTGTGTTTGGAGGGACAGTAAGTATTGTTTGAAGCCTAGCAGAGGTCTAATGAACAATCCCATACCACCACTGTGTGTGCTGCTAGATCCAGATATTGTGTCTTCTCTTCAGGGCGTTGTGCTGGTTATACTCCGAGTGGCAGCTCATGGTCTGGAGATTCCTCACTAATAGGATTTGTCTGCTCGGCACAATGGATTGTGTATATCTGTTCATGTGCAGAAGTCTATTTTCTGT
Source organism: Anomaloglossus baeobatrachus (assembly GCF_048569485.1). NCBI lineage: Eukaryota > Metazoa > Chordata > Amphibia > Anura > Aromobatidae > Anomaloglossus > Anomaloglossus baeobatrachus. The sequence continues at coordinate 522,478,360 of NC_134358.1, forward strand.
CTCTTGTAGTCACAACAAACATACCAGTATTTAGAGGGTAAAAGTGCATCAGAACCATCAACCATGAGAGTCAGAGGGCCGGCATAAAGATGAAGTCAAGAAATCGAAAAGATAAAAGAGCGGCTTGTCGTGTGCAGATATTTCTCCATTTCTGGTTCATGGAAGAAGCCACAGTTTATTCTATCCAGATTAGAATTTGATTATTTTAGTAAATCGCTAAATACAAAAACAAAGAGAATACAAACATCTAACTAGTAAATATTTATAAATATTTACAGAAAGTGGTTAATTGTCAGGTGTCAAAGGGTCGGAACCTTGTGCAAATAAATCTGTAATCACAATGAACCTCTTCCTAGTACTGTACTAGGCACATTGGACTTAACTAATAGCAATTTCTGGTTTAATAAGATAATAAAAGGGGTTGTCCAAAAAAATGGTCACAGAAATGAACAAAAGGACTAATGCTACAATTCCCTGCCGCTCCAGCACTGCTGCTTTGATGGACTAGCTAAAGTGATCACATGCCCAGTAGACAACCCATATTGCTGCGACCTGTCACGATCGTCTCCCTGTATGTTGAGACCAGTGACAGTCATTGGACGGGAGCCTCTCATCTGGCTCTCTTCATTTAAATGGGTTTCATTTCTCTTGGCACTGAAGTGGTTAAATGCCTGTTTTGCTATTGCAGCTTTTCCAAAACAGTTCCTTGCTGAGTAATCAGATGCACTTACTAAGTAGTCATATCCTTCAGCTTTAAATAGTGGTGTATCCCAGCATTCCCTGCTGAAGATACAAACTCATTTGTGTCCTGAGAAAGGTTCTACTACTTTGGTGGTTCCTGTGCTCATGCTATATCCTTTTGGCTGTTATTTTTCCCCCTGTTTGTCTTTTCTTCCCTGGTATGTTGTTAGTGCAGCGCTGAGGTCTAGTGAACCCTACCTGCACCTCACTAGTCAGAGTTACTACAGGGTCTTCCCAGGTTCCTGTTCAGTGACAGTTGCGCAGACTGTATGGGGACTGGTGAGGAGAGAAGGGACAGCTGCATGTGAGGTTAGGAGGTGTCCACCAAACTCTCTCACTAGTTCCAGGGCCTCTTGTTGTTTTTGTGTCCCCAGTGCCCGCCTCTTCATGTATTTTTTGCTGTACATTAGATACACAGAGGTCTGAACTCACCTCGCCATGCTTGCTACACCCGGCGAGCGTGACATGACCACTGACTGGCTGTAGGGTCAGTTTAGACATAATTTCTTGCCCTCCACAATCTGATTGGAGTGGTGCAGGATTCCAGTGTATAAGTTCTTTCTTACTTGTCTAATAATCCTCATCCTCTTTAAGAGTCTTCTAAGATAGTGGCTGCCTCCTTTAACTAATTTTTTGTGACTGTCATTTCAAAAATGTATTGACTTGTCATAGAGTCATGGCAGAAGTTTAATATGTGTTATTTCTTATCCACACATTGTCAAAATAAAGTAACTAGAACACTTTTCTCATAAGACACTGAAGAATGGGATTATCCACTCCTGTCCCTCTTGGGTGGAGGGAGGGGGGCCACTAGACCAGGGTTGTTCAGGAACTAGGGTTAGGAAGGTGGCCCAAACATCATCACCTTCAGACGTACCTTTGGGATTAGGGTCAGCAAGGGTTCCCCTAATCTTAGGGCCAGTTTAGTCTCTCCTGTCCTTAGTGATCCCATCACACCCCATGATACCACAACACTCCACACATGATTCTTCTACCACACCCTTAGCAATTTCCATCATTCTGATTCCAGATACAGGAGCGAAACGTTTAAAGAATTCTGTATTTAATATTCTCCATTTATGGTATTGCATGAATACATATTTCCTTTTTTTACTTCTTCCATTTGAGTGCTGAATTTATATCTACCTGTTATGAATCAGAACCCTACTCGAGCATCAACTCATCAATATTGGAATGCTGTATACTATTACAAATTACACTTTAATGTTGCATTGTTTTCAATAGACAAATGAAAGCTAAATTAAAATGTAATATTTTTTTTTACTTTTGGCATGGACTTCAACCACAGGTGAGATGAACGCATGACCCAATATCATATTTTGATTTAGGAGTTTGAGAAGCTGTAACGATGTGTCCCTCCCCAACCCCTGGCCTGTATTCATGTACTTTATGCATATAGGGGCATGTAGGTTGCTTGGCTGTCTTTGTTCTTCTCAGCTGGGGGTGACTCCAATAGACAGGCCTGTGGAAGACAATGGAGCCATGAGCTTCTGGAGACTTCTCCATACATAGCCACTACTCAAAAGTGGATGTGAACCCTTCCCATCCAGGGGGTGGATCTAAGGGGAGGTGGGAGATTCAGCCACATGTTATGAGTTAGTTGATGCTTTGCTGGCTGAAGGAGGAGGATCTGTGCTGAGGGCAGATCCTGGTGCCCGGGTATGGACTATGGGACATTTAAGATCAGCTGCTGCTACGTGGGACTGTGTTGTTCCAGTCACACTACCGGATTTAAGGAACTCATCTAAGGACTGTTGTTGCATTTTCCTTGGCGTTGGATTGCTGGGTGGCGCCCCCGGATCTGTTTTCTTTGTGTGGACTCATTGTGGACTCTAAAGAACCATTTGGATATTAGATGTTTTATGCTCCCTGCCTCAATAAAATTTGTTGGATTGTTCATCGGCCTGGTGTCCCTGCCTGCTTTGTCGCATACCCCATCACAGAAGCCCTGCATTATTTTGTTCTGGAAATACTAATATACTAATATACTATGATGTAATTGTGTCATTAGTAAGAATTAAAATTTATTTTTTTATAGCAAAAAAAAAGAAAACCACTTATGTATATAGGTATCGCTGTAAAAGAAAAAAATCAGAATAAAAACAATTATTGCCTAATTTTGCCAATAGAAAAATGATGAATATGGCCGCTACACTGTGTATGGAGCGGGTCTGTCCTGGCTACGTTCACCATTTACCACAGCTGATTTGTTGGCGTGTCGGACCACCATCTTCTGATATTCATGACATAGCCAAAAGATAGGTTATTCGTATGGCATCCTGGACAAGCCCTTTAGGCTAGGGACCCACTTTGCGTTCACCTACTTGCAGTTTAGAACACACGTTTTGGGCTTAATTGATTTGACCAAAGTTGCCTTTTTCAGAAATTTAGCACTGAAAACGCATGCGTTTTTGTCGCGTATTTGATGCGTTTTCAGCGCTTTTTACCTGCGTTTTCACCTGCGTTCTGATAGTTGCGTTTTGAACATAAAGACACTGCTTAATAAAGTTTAAATAGTCAAATTCTTTGAAAAAATGGGAAGAAAAGAATCAAATCTATAATCGTAGAATAAATCATTAAATTAAATTTTGTTCATTAAATTATTGCGGTAATATGATATTTTATGTAAAAATAGCAATAAAGTATTAATTTCCTTAATTTAAATTGTCGGACTATGTGTGTGTGTAAAGGGACATATGAATTCATTATTTTGATGTCCAAAACGCATGTTTTCTGCACATAAAAAGCAGGTAAAACACAGGAATTTGAAGGAATCTTGGTTTTTGCCATTTCTTATTGACTCCAATGTTATCAAAACGCAACGAAAATGGCAAAAACAACTGACATGTTGCTTCTTTGAATGCATGGTTTTTGCCACAAAGTATGCAAATTAAACGCAGCGTTTAGAAACGCAAAGTGGGGTCGGAAAATCCACTTTTTCCATAGACTTTGCTGGTAAATCAAAACGCATGCCTTTTGGCATGAAAAAGGTGGTTCCCAAAACGGACCTGAAAAGCAGGTAAAAACGCAAAGTGGGTCCCTAGCCTTAGGGGTGCTTTACACACAGCGAGATCGCTACTGAGATCGCTGCTGAGTCACGTTTTTTGTGACCTCATTAGTGATCTCGCTGTGTGTGACACTGAGCAGCGATCTGGCCCCTGCTGTGAGATCGCTGCTCGTTACACACAGCCCTGGTTCGTTTTTTTTATTGTTGCTCTCCCGCTGATAAGCACACATCGCTGTGTGTGACAGCGAGAGAGCAACAATCCTGAATGTGCAGGGAGCAGGGGCCGGCGTCTGACAGCCTGCGGTAAGCTGTAACCAAGGTAAATATCGGGTAACCAAGGTGGTTACCCGATATTTACCTTCGTTACCAGCCTCCGCAGCTCTCACGCTGCCAGTGCCGGCTCCTGCTCCCTGCACACGCTAAGTTAAGCGGTGTGAGCTGGTAACTAAGGTAAACATCGGGTAACCATACCCGATGTTTACCTTAGTTACCAGTGTCCGCAGCTTCCAGACGCCGGCTCCGTGCAAGCGCAGCGTCGCTTGCACGTCGCTGCTGGCTGGGGGCTGGTCACTGGTCGCTGGTGAGATCTGCCTGTTTGACAGCTCACCAGCGACCATGTAGCGATGCAGCAGCGATCCTGACCAGGTCAGATCGCTGGTCGGATCGCTGCTGCATCGCTAAAGTGTGAAGGTACCCTTAATGTCATGCTTCTGCTACAGCTTTGTTTCTAAGAAATGTAGATCCCTGTCATCAGTAAATAATGCCTTGAACACAATCTGCAGAATGGTCTTTATCTTACATAACCATTATGTGTCAGTCACATGTGGCGCGGTCATCACTGAGTCTATTCACAAACATATCAGTTGCTAAATGTATCCTCTAGAATAACACAAAGGTTTTCATTTTCACTACTCTGAGTTTGTAGATGTTTAATGTCTAGTTATATAACGTCCATTTTTACAATCTGAGATGCATATACACGTTCATACAAATATACAGGAAAATGCTTCTGACGAGCTAGAGATCTAAATTCGCTTCTCCAGCTCTTTTGGCAAACGTTAAAAGGAACTTGTCACCAGGTTTTCCCCTATAAGCTGCAGCCACCACCAGAGAGCTTTTATATACAGCATTCCAGAATACTGTATATAAGAGCAATCGATGTCCTCCTGCCCAGCTCCGTGCGCATGACGCGTCCTGCATCATTCACACAGAGGCCATCATTGTGCTCCTGTGCAGGTGTACTTTAATCTGAGGGCAGATTAAAGTATTGTAGTGCGCATGTGCGGGCAGTCTTTAACCTTTCCTCGTGCCTGCGTATTACAGTACTTTGCTCTGCACCACAACTGGACAGATCAAAGTGCACATGCGCAGGAGTGCAATGGAGGCCGCTGTGTGGATGACACAGGATGCGTCATGCACATGGAGCTTGGCAGGAGGACGGCATTCGCACAAAATGGAGGAGGTGCAGTACAGTGTGGCCTGGGCTCTTATATACAGCATTATAGAATACTGCATATAAGAGCCCACTGGAGGTGGCTGCAGTTTGTAAGGAAAAAACCTGGTGACAGTTTCACTTAAATCTTAAGTATATGCTGAGCTCCTGACTCCGTTATAAATATGCATGTGTGTCGCCCCGCGCATTACCTTCAGGTGCAGGTCGTCGCAGGGTCGCTACAGGCTTGGAGATCTTCTGGTCACAGGTAGGTTGATTTCTGTTGGATTCGTGACGCCACTCTCAAAATTGCGGTCAGGGGGACCGCCACTGCATATTAGGGGACGCCTGGGGCTGATGTTGAATGCAGCTAGATGTGGTGACCTCCCGAGAGTGAGGCTGGCCCCAGGGCCCAGTTTGGATGTGTGGAACCACAGGTCGCAGAATGACTCACACGCACAACCAGAATGTCTTTCAGGGTTTTTACTCACGTCAGGTGTTAGGGGTGAGTAACCCGGGCGTAGCTGTGATGCACAAAGCAGGAACCAGTTTCCTTCAGGCTGACCTGTGAGGGTGGCTACTGACTCGCCTTCCTAGCCCTTGTGTTTTTATGGTGACCCAGGCTTGTAGTCCTACGGGGTCACCCAGGGAAGTTGCTGCTGCCTGTTCTCCCATTTTTCGGCCCGTCTGCTTGTACACCGTAGGAATGAAATGATGGCCGTCCATAAGCACCAAAGGTTCATTCATTCTCTATGGGATGAGCAGACATAACCAAGTACAACACTTAACTTTTTCCAGCAGTCCCATAGACAATGAATAGAGCGGTGATGTACACACTCGGTCACAGCTCCATTCCAACAGGATATATCAGATCCATTTATGTACCCAGAACTCCTGCAGTTCATGTGTTTTTGATGAGTTATTTTTATTATGGAATGCTTTATTTCATACTGTGTAGCATATGTCTGTAGTTATAAGTAGTTATAAGTCTTTACAAGATCTGACATTTTGAGACACTGTGAAACAATACTGGATCTTGAAGAAAGAGCCCCCAAAAGCCTTTAAGCTGTACGTTATAGTGTATTCTATGGGAAAAAAGTATCAATAAGGAGCAGGCAGTCCTGTTTTATTACTGTTTATACAATGTTAAACATGTGATTTTGGATTATTTGCAATCAGGGCCGTGAAGAGGGATAGTCAAGGTAGGCACCTTCCTAGGATGCTATTTCTTGCCTCCTAGAGGGGAGCGATATTTGGGAAGAAAAAAAAAATGCCAAAAATGTCAATGAAAGCGTGAGGACGTACTTTGTGGGTGGGGTAGGCTCCCAATGCGCTCCCATCCCACAGAAGAGGAGCAGCTGCCCCAGGTCTGTTTATGCCCTCAATGTCCACCAAGTCTATTTGTGCCCCCAAGGTCTGTTTGTGCCCTCAGTGTCTCCCAGGTCTGTCTGTGTCTCCAGCATTCCCACAACTGTCTGTATCCCTCCAGTGTCCCCCAGGGTTGTCTTAGCCCCCCCAGAGTCCCCAGGGCTGTCTGTACCCCCCATCCAGCATCTCCAGGGCTCTCTGTGCCCCTCCAACATCACGAGGGCTGTCTGTGCTCTTTCAGCATCCCCAGAGCTGTCTGTGCCCCTCCAGCGTCCTCAGCAATGGCATAGTAAAGGGGCCCCAGGCGGCACGTGTCAGGGGGGCGGCATTTTGGGGGTAAAAAAGAAAAAAAAAGAAAAGCATAGAAGAAATAATAATTGTTGATTAACTTCTTAACGACCCATGACATACTGGGTACGTCATGGTGACCTGGTACTTAACGACCCATGATGTACCCAGTACGTCATGGCGAAATCGTGGCCCCGGAGCCTCGGTGGCTGCGATCGGTGTGCAAAAACCTTAGATTCGGGGAGTAGGGGACCTCGGCCTGACCTCAGGAGGGGTGGTGTCTCCCCCCGGACCCACTGAGGCGGTGATTGGCTGAGCGGTGTTCGTCAGCCAATCACAGCCACTGTGATATTTGAGCCATTGAAAATGGCCGAAACATGGAAATCCAGCCATGATCAGTGCAGCTATAGTGCAGCTTGTTTCACCCGCCCCCAGCTCTGATTGGAGAGATCAGCCTTGTGACCGATCTCTCCAATCATCTTGGATCTGGGGCCGGTGACCTATAGGACCACTAAAGCTGAGGAGAGTGATCCCTGCAAGTGCCATTTGGTAAGCGTTCCCGATCCACCGCTGCCCCCGTTTAGCCCCCGATCCACTGCTGCCACAGCCACTACCCCCTTTCAGCTGCGCCGCCGCTGCAGCAGCAGTAGTCACGCCTCTGATCCACCGCCACTACTGCCTCCGATCTGCCACCACCCTCCTCCATTTGCTGCCCCCCTCCATCCGCCACTGCTCTCCCCATCAGCAGCTGCCCCCCTGCATCCACCACCGTTCTCCCCATCAGCCGCTGTCCCCCCTTCATACGCCACCGCTCTCCCCATGAGCCGCTGCCCCCCTCCATCCGTTACCCAATACCCAAGATATCCAAGTTATATATATTCTGGATTACCTGGGCGGCAAAAGCAGTTGCTACACCACTGGTCCTCAGGTCTGTCTGTGCCCCTCCAGTGTCCCCAGGGCTGTATGTGCCACTCCAGCATCCCCAGGGCTGTCTGTGCCCCTCCAGCATCCCCAGGGTTGTCTGTGCCCCTCTGGCTGTCTGTGCCTCTCTGTCAATGATGTATGTATCCCCCAGTGATGTTTATGCCCCACAGCAATGTCTATGCCCCTCGGTTTCCATATTGATAAATATTCCTCCCCGTCCTCCCCAGATGTATATGCCCTCAACATCTCCTGTGATATCTATGCCCCCAGCCTCTCCAGTCTAATATGTATAAGGGTTGATGCTTATTAGTATTCATGACTATCCTTGAGTTTGACATTTAAAATATAGTGAGTTTGTGCCTTCAGTGTCCCCCAGGTCTGTCTGTACCTCCAGCGTCCCCAGTGCTGTGTGTGCCCATCCAGCGTCCCCAGGGCTGTGTGTGCCCTAACTTTTACGTGAGCAAACTTAGGCTGAGTTCACATGTCCAGTAATCATCTGTTAGAACGGATCCAGGAGCAATCTGTTGGCAAAAAAGTTCAGCAAACACAACTTTCTTGTCCTTTTTGAAAAAATTGATTTTTGCAAGATCCATTTTTGTTTTTTTGTTTGTTTTTTTTTAACATGGGAGTCTATGGGAAACAAATCTATGAACTGATTTCTATATTGAGCCATCCATTTTTATTGCATTCTTAAAGGATCCCTTTTTTTTCTTACTAGATAAGTTTCAAAATGGAAGATAAATAGCAATCCGTTAACGGATCTGTTTTCCATAGAACGGATCCTGCAAAAATATTTTTTTGTAAAACGGATATAAAAGTTGTGTCTGCAGAATGGATTATCGCTACTGGATCTGTTCTAACGGATGATTACTGGACATGTGAACTCAGCCTTAAACATTTTTACAATGTAGCAAAGAGGCTCAGGCTGATAAATTTGGTGCTCGTATACACAATGAAGCCTAAAGGGCGCTTTACACGCTGCGACATCGCTAGCGATGTTGCTAGCGATCGCACCTGCCCCCATTGTTTGTGCGTCACAGGTGAATTGCTTCCCATGGAGAACAATATCGCTGGTATGCGTCGCTGCTGTGGGCGGCGAACAATCTCTTTTCTAAGGGGGCGGTTCGTGCAGCGTCACAGCGACGTCACACAGCAGGCAACCAATAGAAGCGGAGGGGCGGAGAGCGGCCGTATGAACGTCACTCTCACCTTGTTGCCGGAGGACGCAGGAACGCTGTTGTTCGTCGTTCCTGGAGTGTGAAACGTAGCGATGTGTGCTGCCTCAGGAATGACGAATAACCTGCGTCCAGAACAAGCAATGACATTTTGAAAATGAACGACGTGTCAACGATCAATGATGTGGTGAGTATTTTGGATTGTTAGCGGTCGCTCGTACGTGTCACATGCAACAACGTCGCTAACTAGGCCGGATGTGCGTCTTGAATTCCGTGACCCCAGCGACATCTCGTTAGCGATGTCGTTGCGTGTAAAGCGGCCTTTAGTTTACACCACCCATTAGCTGTTTTACTTTGGTCAACTAAGTTGCGCTTAATTGTGGCACAAAAATTTGGTGCACATGATTGCAATGTGGATAATGCCCTTTCCTTTGTCAAAATCCCTATAGTCCGCCCCCATATTATACATGTTGAAAAAGTGGCTAAAACACATAATAAATTAGTTATAATTATAAGGCATAAAAGACAGTTTATGGGCACAAATTAAGCTTCGCAAATTATCCCCAGTATTTTCCTGCTGTTTACCTCTATAGAGTTGTTTGCATTCTCCGATCGCTGCCAGCCGACACTGTTTGGTGGTAATATATTCCCACTCCTTTCCTCCTTAGGCTCCAGATAATAGAGATCATTTTAGAATATCTTGTTCTTTTTAATTTGGGCAGCTCCAGCACATACTTGTTCTTATGTTTTGATAAGTTGGTTTATATTGGATGATAATGTATCTCCGTGCCTAAACTTGCAGGAACAAAGATAGGAGCAGATTTTAGCTTTGATTCAAGGGAACTAAAAACATGAGTTTCTTGGTAAAGCCGTGGAAAAAAAAAATCTGGTCGTGCATCCAAAAGATTGTGACTACAAGCAGCTCCGTGTACACATTTATATCAGTCTTTTTATTATGCGGTCCTTATTAGTAAGTGCTGATCTTTATTTTAATTTGTATCAAGTGGGGCAAAAACATCCACGTACCTAAAAAATAGATAACAAATACAGTAACATATTTGTACATCTAAGGCCACGTGCACATGGTATTTGGTCAGTTTTTTGCATTGGTATTTGTAGCCAAAAACCAGGAGTAGGTGATAAAAACAGCAGTGGTGCCCATGTTTCTATGATACTTTTCCTCTGATTTTTCCACTCCTGGTTTAGGTTACAAATACTGACGTAAAAATGTCACCAAATACTCAACATGTGCATGGGGCCTAAGGGTGAATGCCCACAGCATATGAAAGTTCACTAAACCAAATCAATTTTGGTGGGACCATCTATTTAATGTGTATGGTGGTGTCTCAGTACTATTTGATTAAAAAAGGATTAAACATGTTGGACTTTAATATTCTCTATCCTTTCTGCCAAGAGATAACCTAGAGATGTTTCCAGCAGCTTAAATGGAATTTTCTCATCTTCTTAAATGGATAAAATTCCAAAGTGTTTGTAAAAACAATTTACCTCCTATTAAATTACTTCTTCATAAAAATAATCTCTGTTCTCAAGAATGGAGGAATATTCTATTTTACTTTTCATTGCCTAAGTTACTGGCCACTTCTGCAATCTATCAGTGGTGGCGAGTCTCCTAAGCAAGAAGCATAGTACTAGTTACCTCTTATTGAAAATAATCTCTGTTCTCAAAAATGGAGGTGTGATGCTAAACCACTAGGGGGCACAAATCTGCAACAAGGATGTCAGGCAACTAGTTGTAATGAGGTGTAGGACCGCTAGAGGCCGTAAGTACCCTAGTGGGAGAGGTGTGCAGAGTGGTAAATCAAACAGAGTCAGAAGCCAGGAGGTAATGTCAATACAGAGGGAGTGAGAGAACCAAAGGTCGCATGAGAGGCAGGGGTCAGTAGCTAGGAAGGAATGTCAATAACCGAAGGGGAACAGAGACAAGGTCAGGGTACAAGCCAGAGTCAGAGACCAAGAGGACATGTCAGGGACCAGGGAGTGTGCGGAGCCGGAGACACGATAGTCGAAGGTGAGGGAAGCAGGGAGTTCAGTCAGAGTAGGAGAGGAGAGGGAATGGGAATGAAACTAAGGTAGTAGGACAAGATCAGAACCACTCACGGGATCACGGGAACCAGAAACATATAGTGCAAGGCAGAAACTATATCTGGCGGTGTTCCGGGTGAAAAGACTCCAAGATAAGCCAGAGCAATCACCCGGAACAAGGCACAACCGAATAGGCTCCTCCCACCGGGCCTAGGACCAGAAAACACAACACACACAAAACATATTGACTCTGTATGAAAGCAGAGCCATCAAAAAGGATCATGACAGGACGGACATTGTATTTTACTTCTTGTTGTCTAAGTTACTGACCAGTTTTTGCAATCTATCAGTGGTGGCGAGTCTCCTAAGCAAGAAGCGTAGTACTAGAAAGCTTTGTAGCTGAACCTCTGATGTAGACGTAAAGCTCACTCTGTTTGTAGCATGGAAGGGTGAACAGTTCAGACCGATGGCTCAATCATACCGATGGCTCAATCATACCGCTGTCTCAAACTTTCTCATCAAACTGTAATGTTGACACTGAGATAAGTGACACAAAAGGTGTCAATTATTTTACTCCCACCGCCATGCATATACCAAAGTGTGGTTGTCCCCAATGTGTGTGGCTCTCCGACTGTTGTAAAATCAAAACTCCTACAATTACTGCTCAAGCTGGGAACTGTAGATTAATAATTGTTGCGGAGCATTGTTGTGGAGAAATGTCAAGCATATGTGTTACTATGGCCCATTGGAGTAGAGGCCCTCACTTTATCCGGACCATCTGCGCTTTGATATAGAATGTATGGACAGGGCTTCCCCTCTCTTCAATCCAAGCAATATTAGCAGATGTAGTAGGAAAAGGGCCTAGAGCGCTATACCTCCTTTTTCCGCTATAAGGGATGGTAATTGGTTGGGAAAGGATGGTATGGATACATTTGCTTGGCCATAGCTTCTGCGAATAGATGGATGTAATAACAATATAAGGTCTTTATTTTAGCTACAGTGTTGAGGAGAGCCATAAGATGAAATGCTTAATTAACTTCTTGACAAGGTATTGTGGGAAATATATCGATTTGCCTTACATAATTCAGGTTTCAGATCATATACATGACACAGATATAAAGATGGCCGCTATTTCCTGTTATCCACACCTTCCTTGGAATGCAAGGAATGTCCAGATGAAAGAAGACCACCATATAAGGGAAGATCCCTGGTCAAGCTGGAAGACATCCCAGACCAAACCATCAGCATGGATGCACCAGATGACGTCCCTCCCATCATCATGGTTTCATCCACTGGAGTCAGACCTGCCCATCAACAGCAACACGGATCTCCCCATTCGCTAGCCCATGAACTGTCCCACTAAATGGGCATATCTGAACTTGTGTACGCCCCTAGCCTATATCAAGAGGACGCATGAGTCTCCTCTGTCTGTTTGGTGCCATTTTCTACTGTGACCAAGAAGAGATTACACATCCGACTGTGTCTGGTGTGGATTCTTTTATGCATGCACTTGGCCCATATCAATTCGGCCAGGCAGTAGGCAACTAGTGATCTCTGGTTATGAGTTCACCTTAACATTATTGGTGCCCAATGTGGAGCCAATAGACGGAGACGCCTGAAATCCTGATGAACCGGCAACTGGAATGGCATGACGTGCTGGACACCCCAGGAAACTGATCACTTCCTAACGAGAGTATGGTAAGTCTGCTGATTTTTCATAATCTGTAGTCTTTCCGTGGTCTCGGTGGGGTGTGTGGCACTGATTGCCTGACTGTGTCCGGTTTGTCGGGGTATCTGTTGACGGGCAGACGGGTCTCACGGCTATTGGCCATATTAATCTCGGAAGAACCGTCACATATTCAGCTGCCTGCTGCCTGTTGTGTATTTGTGAAGAGAGCATGTGGGTTTGTGAGTGGTGTCTGTAAAACGTGTAAAGTATATGGTTTGTGGTTGCCTGTGATACGGTTTGTGGTTTTTGTAGTGCCAAGCTCAGATTGAGTGCAGAGCTTTTTGTAGTGCCAAGCTCACTGAGTGCAGAGCCAGATGTAAGTGCCAAGCTCAGATTGAGTGCAGAGCCAGATGTAAGTGCCAAGCTCACTGAGTGCAGAGCCAGATGTAAGTGCCAAGCTCAGATTGAGTGCAGAGCCAGATGTAAGTGCCAAGATCAGCTAGACTTAAGTGCAGAGCCATATGTAAGGGCCCAGCTTTAGCTAGACTGAGTGCAGAGCCTTACGTTATACATAAATCTAACCTTTTTAAAGTGTTTTCCTGGAGTGAATCGGCCGGTATAGACACCTTGTAGTCAGGGGTGATACTAGGTGGTTTTTTATTAGGCTAGTTATAAGTCCTCCAAGAGAGGCGAATCGGCCGGTATAGACACCTTGTAGTCAGGGGTGATACTAGGTATTTTTTGTATATTACGGAATGCAGAAATCAGACAGGGACCACATGACAGAGTAAGGAAGGATTTGGAAGTGTATGCTGCCAACCCTAGGTTTTCTTTAGTGTTTCAGTTGTGAATCATCTCCCCTTCTTTGTTTGTCTGTTGTTTTTATCTTGGTCTGCATAGAGGAAGATTGTTTGGTGTTGTTTATCTTGAGAGAAAGATGGAGAAATTGGTGAAGTTGCGTCTAGTTGTGCTGGAAAAATCCGGATGAGAGTGGATTTTGTTGGGATGGGGGGACTCTAGGCTGCAATCCTGTGATAAACCATGTGCTATTTTTGGTTGCAGCCATTTTTAGGTCAGATTTTAAAATGGTGGACGAAGCACATGGCTGAGGCATGCATGGTTTAAAATGGTGGATGAAGCACATGGTGGCCGAGGCATGCATGGTTTAAACAAAGAAAAGGCGGGGGATGTGTGAAGAAGACCATGTGCTCTGTAAATGTTTGAGCAATGGATTGGATGGAGTACTATATACTTAGCCAGAAAAATAAGTGTTTTTATCTATAATTAGACTTCGATCTAGGACATGTGTGTGTGTATAAATATATATATATGTATAAGTACAGACTATAGAAAATGGGGAGACAGAGTTTGAGCAGATGTGAGGTCAGTTTTCCCTTTTCTCTGCCACATGTTCCTACAGATTTTAAAATGGTGGATGAAGCACATGGCTGAATGGAGTAGTACATACTTAGACAGAAAAATTAGTGTTTTTAACTGTAGTTGGACCAGGACTGTGGATATGTAAATCTGTGTGTATATGTATAGAGTATGGAATATAGGCAGGAAGGATAATTGGTTAAACTTGTAAGTTTAGCAGAAGTAAAATCAGTTTCTCCCTTCCCCCTCTCATGTGGTTCAACCGCCCTTACACAAAGAAGCCATGTGCTATTCTGGCAGTGGCCATTTTGTTAGTAAATCTGTGTAAAGTTGACAAAACTGCTCCCACCAAATAACATATGAAGTGTTAGTAAATGCTTATAGCACTAAAAGATGGAACATTGAATGATTGGGTAGTTGTGGAAAACACTAAATATAGATCCAGTGTGCAGGTTGGATTGAGTCAGGACAGTCACAAGGAGCAATATCTTATTAATTACTAAGCAATAAAATTAGAAAAAAAACCTTTAAATAACGTACCTTTGCAGTAGAGGTCATGATAAAGAAGCAAATAATACATATTTCCGTTATGGATCTGATAAATAAATATTCCAATTATGAATGTGGCAAATAAATCCTGAGAGCTGCATGTTTTAGGTAAAAAAAAAAAAAAAAATCCAACAGAAGAGAGATGTGATTTGTGTCCAGTGAAAAGAAATAGTGTACTTCCTGTTTTGGGGGAGGAACAACTTGTTTGTGTGTTTGTGGCTACAGGGGGTGGATGAAAATACAGGTTCTTCCACTAGAGTATCAAGTTACAAGGGCGGTTAGTTCTATCTATTTAAGTTTACACCTTAATGAGCAGCCCAAGCAAACAAAAAAAAAAGAGCTTTCTGCATTTAATTCATTGCAAATTATACTTGAAAAGGTATAATTTATTTTACTAATTTTATCCTAAAGGAATAAAACTTAATTGTGTAAATGTTTAGATTTATTGGTAGATACAAGAGCATAGGAAGCTGTTTAATCAGATGGATTTCTATGGTAAATCAGCATTTTATAAAAAGTAATAGTATTTATGGGCAGAATTATCACAGAGATGCTGAAAATTTACTGATGATGTCCTCAGTTTTGCAAATATGAACGCCTCTATATCCAGAGGTTGTGTTACGTTATTAATATTATTGTTGTTAATAATAATGATAAAATAATAATTTTTATTAATAATAATTTATTCATAATTACAATAATTTGGTTTAAAAGTATGTGGATGATTTATCGAATTCTGTGTTTTATATATAATGTATTGAATCATCTGTTTTCTTTTTATAGAAAGTTTGTAATGCAGATATCTGTGGTCCAAGCAAAGGTTAAAAAGCCAATGAAATAGTTTTCCATTATAAGGCTACACATAAAACGATATTTCTGCTCTTCCCGCTTAGGTACAATCTTCACAATGTGACTTTTTTGCCTAAATGTAGAGCTCTGGGGCCACACACTTTTTGAATCTAATTATGTTTTGGATAATAGATTCAAAAAGGGGGGGAAAGATGATGTGGAAAATCACACATTATTTAAGGTTTTAATTTGTTCATCGATTGAGTTTTTCTATTAAGTTGTCTTTATATTTTTATCTGTAAGGAGGATACAGCAGACAGACATATATCTCATGATTGCTCTGATGTAACAAGAATTGTCAGGTTTTGAGCATGTCTCAGATGAGGCCATTGCTAATGCAGATTTTGAGTTTTTCCGTAGATGGATCCAGATACCAAGATGCTGGTTGATTCTGCACTGGATATGCTGAGGTTACGCAACATGAGGTATTAAAAATCAAACCACTCCTCTCTCATCGGAATAGGAGAATGAGATGAAGATTTGCGATCACTATGGTTTGTAGAGCGGAAAGGGGTAAGATAGTCAAAATGTGGATATAGGCAGCAGCCGGATGAGATGCTCGCACAGGTGCACAACAAAGAAGCAGTGAATGGGCCTAGAGTTGAGAGTCCTTATACAAAGCAGACCAGTACCTCGGTGGCTCCTGTCACGTCGTCCGTGACATTGGTCACTCCTTGTGTTCTTAAATCCTTACAGGAACAAGCGATTCAGCAAGGAACGGCGTGTGAGACGCAGGGAGCCAGTGACTGAGGAAGGTCTGTGGATAAAGGGCGGTAAGCTTTCTCTGCCGTGAGCGCTCTACTCAATAATGGCCCAGGTAACCCATGTGACAAAGGTGTTGGTATGGACAAGATATGGGCGACACCACTGCTCAGTACCCAGGTGGCCAGACACCTCCAGTCTTGTAAGACGTGTGCCTATTAAGGTAGAAAAAAACTGTAAAGACCTCGTAGAAACACCCCCTCATCCGCTCTACTGCTCCGGTGATTGCAGATTAGTCATATACATCTACCATGAGTAGGTTTATATGAGTTTTGTGCGTGTTGAGTGAATTTCTTTTCAGGTCTGCTCTGAAACATATCCAGTATGGAAAACATTACTGCTGAAAAACTCATGATGCTGGTGGTATGTAAAGATGGAGCCTTAAAAAGCGGTAAAAGAACATATTCTATAGCACAGGTCATTATAGAGATCCTACAGTACCTGGCGATGCCCCTGATGAATCCCCTGTCTGCCACTGCGAAGAGGGGAGAAACGCGTTGCGCTTCTTTCATGCTAAGTGTCTGACAAATATGCATTTATTTTATTAGCCTGAGTGTGAATTGTACAGTGGAGAGTCTGTGATTGGACGAGATCTCCTCATGACTTTACCTGGCCTTATTATTATTATATTTATACAGTGGGTACATGTTATACATGTGAGATATTTAATTTATTTTAGGGTTTGGTCCTTGAATTTGCTGTATCATATTGATTTAAGCTACAAACAGCTATGTAAATACAGAGTGTGAATATTTCATCTTTGGGAATGAATTGGATATATATAATTGCATATTGACGCCTCTTTATCCCCTGTATCTCACGGTTTCTATATTCCCTCACTGACATTAGCAGCATGTATTAGCTTAGCAGTGTAGGGATAGGGAGGGTGAGCCGTCGGTGAGCGGGGGCGCCAATTCTGCTTATAGGGTGCCGACCTCCGCTGCGAGGTAGGGAGAGTTTAGGGCTATTGCCCCAATCCCTGCCCCTCCTTTATTGGAATATTTAATTGTGTCTATAGTCACATGGGTGTATGTTGTTTGGAATTTTAATGATTATAACATAAACATGTAACGATCCACAAGATAATGGTGAACGCTGCAAATCATGTAACAAATGTTCGTTTTCCTTAATAATTCGATCTTTACATAAGGTATTTTTGGTTTAGTACCTAGAACGTGATTATATTTCTCACAGATACTGCAGATACAGTGTGATATCCTGACCAGTGATGTACGAGCCTTATGCAAATGCCTATATAGTGTGTTAAACATGTGTATCCTCCAATTCCAGATCCTAAATCAGTGTTAGGAGCACGTGGTCTCAAGCCAGGAGACTGGGTGATCCTAAAAAGACAAGTCAGAATGATCCCCGAGTCAGAATCAGGTGGACCGATCCAGCTTATCCCAACCACAGCAACTTCCATGAAGCTTGAGGGAAAACCCATCTGGAGACAACAATCACTGTAAAGAGTCCATCGTACCAGCAGAATGAGGGTCACAACACACATAGTGCTGGATTATCTCACATAGAACTTTATGGAGAATTTCTAGATTGGGGATGATACATGGGAAATAACCATAAGGGAACAATGGGTACAGGAACATTACACAAATAAGGGCTCATGGTGGGAAAGACATTATCTGACCTGAACCAATCAATTATTTTAAGGGTTTAAGTGACTTAAGGATAACATACACTTATACGTAACTGGTATTGTTTTATTTGTTGGTATTTGAAGCCGTAAAAGTGCTACTCTGTGTTACTGAAGGTAATCGGATCCATGTGTAAGGGAAATCTTGTTAAAAGCCTCCTGGTGGTAGATTATAGACCCGAGACAAGAAGACATCCATTAGTGTTGTGATACAATTAGGTGTATTAAGGTAGAAAAGTCTCGAAGACACGGACAGCACTTGGATATTGACTGAGAATCAGCCTTTCAGAAACAGTAACGCTAAAAGCTGCAGCATAACAGTAAGAAGCTTATTCTTACAATTGCCTTACTCTTTCTAATCGATTAATCTCGAAATCTGAGTGAGCTCGTCAGCATTAAATAGTCTGTTCTAGTTACCTGTGCCTCTGTGAACTGTGTGTGCGGGATGTGATCAACTCTCTGATTAGCAGTCTGTACCAGCGGGGGCAAAGGCTTAGTATTGCTTGTATAGCGGATAGAAAAATGAAAAAAGGTTGCAGTTAAAGCATTAGAGCTGATGTGTTAGAGGACCACGGTAGGGTCAGAAGGTTAATAAAGTATTTAGGGGGGACTGTTGAGGAGAGCCATAAGATGAAATACTTAATTAACTTCTTGACAAGGTATTGTGGGAAATATATCGATTTGCCTTACATAATTCAGGTTTCAGATCATATACATGACACAGATATAAAGATGGCCGCTATTTCCTGTTATCCACACCTTCCTTGGAATGCAAGGAATGTCCAGATGAAAGAAGACCACCATATAAGGGAAGATCCCTGGTCAAGCTGGAAGACATCCCAGACCAAACCATCAGCATGGATGCACCAGATGACGTCCCTCCCATCATCATGGTTTCATCCACTGGAGTCAGACCTGCCCATCAACAGCAACACGGATCTCCCCATTCGCTAGCCCATGAACTGTCCCACTAAATGGGCATATCTGAACTTGTGTACGCCCCTAGCCTATATCAAGAGGACGCATGAGTCTCCTCTGTCTGTTTGGTGCCATTTTCTACTGTGACCAAGAAGAGATTACACATCCGACTGTGTCTGGTGTGGATTCTTTTATGCATGCACTTGGCCCATATCAATTCGGCCAGGCAGTAGGCAACTAGTGATCTCTGGTTATGAGTTCACCTTAACAACAGGTCCCTTCTCCGTATACCAACGTATGCATGTGTGAACAGTAAATGGGTGTCACCCCCCTCTTTGTATTGTCACAGGTAAATATTACCAATTTTATTTTATATTACCATGATTTTGTATCATAATCTTATTTTGTACATGCCATTATTGTCCGGCTTTGTGTGTTGAAATGATGGTCGAGGGACCACCACGGTGCAGAGTACAATTACGGTACACAAGACGAAGTTGCAGAAAGAAGGGTGCGGCTTTATTTACTAGCAGGAGGTAAGCAGTTATGCAAGCAAATAGGGGTGTGCAATATGGCAAAAGTAAAGTTTAACAAACTTCAGATTCTAGCTGGAGCATACCAATAGTGTGTCACCCCAACTATTACAAACACTAGTAGGCAGCATACAAGGCAGACAGAATAGGTTAGCAACTGTGCTGCACTATTACCTAGCCGCAGATGCCGCGCTCTGGCTACTGAGGCCTATGCTACGCTTTACTAAGTGTACACAATCATTGAGATTAACATTACCGGACCAAATTCCTGGGAGTGGACTTATTCCCCCTCAGCGGTAATGATTGCTGCGCACTACTTCCGACAGGGCAGGGGGGAACTTTTTTTCTGCACTAGACCCATGGTCTCTGGACTCTTTCGGATGACGTCTTCTCCTCGGTTCGTATTCGCCGGCCTTAAAGACGTCTTCTCCTCAATTTGGTACTTGCTCCACAGTGACCAGGGAACTCCCACGGTCCGGCTCGTGGTAAGCCTCTCACAGCTTGCACTGTACCTCTTCCCACACCGTGATTTTTAGACTCCACACAGGCACCGTCTCTCTCCACACACACAGGTGACCCGACTTCTTCTGTTCCCACCATAAGCTCTTCTTTTATTTTTCTCCCTTTCCCCATTTTTTGGTGGGGTTAGTCCAAACAACTCTCAGGTCAGAGGGGAAGCGCCGGCTGAGCCGGCCAGTCCATGATACACAGGAAACAGGGGAACACTGTCTCCTAAAGGTGATGTGTCCGTAGGGGCGATACCCTTACAGTGTTGAAACTGATAACACCTACAGTGCTACAACTGATAGGTATTTTAAGGCTTGAGAAAGGCCAGATATGGCCGAAATGTTGGTTTGTTTTCCTATTGTTGTGATTTTTTTTATTAGTATGGAATAAAGACCTAACTTTTTAAGGATTATCCTTTGGTGCCTTGGGATTTTTGCATATATAACTGATAGGTCAGGTACATAAACTCGTGCCATAGTCACATCAATCTCTTTTAGAATGAGGATAGCCATCGCAATCATCAACAAAGACCCTTGTTTGGCTAAACACATGAATAACGGGAGGAGAAGAACCAGGGCTCCCCATACAAAACAGTCAACTGGTGTCTGTTTATGTCTTGAGAAGGCTGAAGATATTCAAACTACTGAGCTGAATCTTTCAGGCCCCATAACTCTTATATGGTATATATATATATATATATATATATATATATATATATATATATATATATATATATATTGTGATGTTGATCTTGCTATATATACAGTACATTATAATAAACATATCCTAGTTAATTTTTCATGATTGTACGGAGAATCTAATAGAGTTTAATGAGGTATAAAACTAAGCCTAAAAGCCTATCTGTGTAAATAATTTACAGTAGTTAAAAACTTAGAATAAGAAGGATGTTTATACAGCATAATTCCCTTATCCCTATGGCTGATTGTCCACAAATGCATCTGGCCTGGCCAAAAATGGGGTGAGCTCTCATGGGGCGCAAATCAGGGGTTAAAAAAAATTACCCCCACTTTACCCTTATCCTCTAGAGTTTATCATGATAGCAATTGGATGGATATTGGATCAACTACGCTATCAGCCACTATCATGCTTGATCTGCTTGTAACCTTTAAATAGAAAGATATTTCTATCTATGTTCAGTACCCAGCAGCAGGAACTGAATGATCACGGTCGCAGGGATCACAACCACGACTGGGCCCGGGGGAGCAGGGAGCCCGCCGGCCCCAACCCTTGCTTACGCTGGATGTGCGTCCGAAGCGGCATATCTAGCTGAAATGCATCGCAGTGCAGAGACCCATCGGGTCCCTATACTGCGATACATGCGGCTGGCTAAACAAAAGCTTACAGCTTTCATCTGTGTCCTAGTGACTGAGAGAGGCGCATGGCAATGATGTCATACATTGCAATAGCGCCAGCCACTGTGCACTGGCTACACAGGAGGATGCTGCACAACGTGGGAGCCAGGTATGGTGAGTACAATGTTGTTGTTTTTTGCATTAGACAGAAGAGAGACATATTTACCAGGATGGGGATATATATACCAGGAGGGGGACAGTAGATACCAGAAGAGGGACAGTATATACCAGGAGAGCACATGGAGGAGGACAATAGATACCAGGAGGGGATAGTATATACCAGGAAGGGCCCAGGATGGGGACATATATATACCAGGATGGGGACATTTTACCAGGATGGGGTTATATATACACCGGAATGTGGGCTAGAATTGGGAACATTTATACATATATAGTTGGATGGGGGATATATATGCCAGGATGGGGGACATATTTACCAGGATGGGAGGCATATGTACCAGGATGGGGGACATATTTACGAGGAAGGAGCCCAGGATGTGGGACATTAGAACAGGGTGGGGGACATTACTACATAATGGGGTTGAGGCAACTCGTATGTCTTTAAGAATTTAGAATGCTAAATATAAACATGCGATTTTCATACTTGCGGTCATGTAACACCTGGCTTTTCTTTCTGCTTGTCTCAGTTTTTCATGGAACATTGAGAGACATATGAAGAGCAGCTCGTCCGCACATGACTGTAAGTGTGCAAATTGGATATGAATCAGCGGTCACATGAGAACTACTTAAAGGGAACCTGTCACCAGGTTTTTACCTATTAAACTAAAAGAATCCCCTTTTGCAGCTCCTGGGGTGCATTCTATGAAGGTGCACCTTGGCCCTGACTCCCCTTCCAGACCCCAAAAATAATTTCATAAAACTTGTCCGTTAGGTATGCAAATTACCTTGGTTGGTTCAGTTAGGTCTGCTCGCACAGGTGCAGTTCGCTCTGCCATATTGCGGCTAGAGCAGAAAATTATGGGTGGGTACGAGCATGGCGCTGGTGAGGTCGGGGCTCTACCCGCCCATAATCTCGCGCCTGCGCATTTAGCTCACCGGCAAGAGCAAGGGCAGCTGTTTTCTTCTCTGCCTGAGATATGGCAGAGCGAACTGCGCCTACGCGAGCCGACCTGACTGCACAAGCGCGAGAGTTGAAAATGTGACGAGGGGGATGACGGATGGCGTCATCCCGTCAATCAAGGAAGGAGGATGCCGATCAGCGGCAGGAGGGGGATAAAGGAGCAGAGAATAAGCCCGCCCATCTGGCCAACCAAAGTAATTAGCATATCTAACGGCCAAGTTTTATAAAGTTATTTTTGGGGTCTGGAAGGGGAGTCAGGGAACAAGGTGCACCTTCATAGAATGCAGCCCAGGAGCTGAAGAAGGGGATTCTTTTAATTTAATAGGTAAAAATCTGATGACAGGTTCTCTTTAAACTGCTTGGGGGTGGGGTGAAACAGAATTCTTGCCCTGGGCAGAGAAGGACCCAGGCCTGATTCTTGCAGACTTGCCCGTGGAAACCTATATAGACAAGAGGCACAGCCCAAAAAGAAAACTAGAGTAAAGCCGACACATGCTGGTATACCTGCAAAGTGTAGGTGCACATTCACACTGTGGTCATTAACAGACAAAACCTAGAATAAAAACAAATGAACAAATACCCTGCAGTAAGTACATACTTGCATACATTTCTACATTTCTGTTTTTTTTCTGTCAAGATGGGGTGCAGAGTGTACAATAATGAGAAAAAAATGAACTTTTTTGAATTTACCAAATGGCTGCAATGAAACAAAGAGTGATAAATTTAAAGGGGTCTGAATACTTTCCGCACCCACTGTAAATAGTAATAGTACAGAACATGTAAATATCATAGGGTACTTAGTTGACTCATGGTATTTATCCTTAAGCACATACAGTAAAACATGAATGAAATTCTGTTCAATAACATATGTGCTACATGGCCGTACATGACTAATCTGCAGAGAAACATCTGTATGATAATGAATTTAATTCTCCAGGAAAAGGTCTGGTGTTACGAAGCTTTGAAGCGCAGTGCCCTGTAAACACCTGTGGGGTCATATAAAAGGGGCTGAAAATCAGATCCTGCGACACAGAAACCTGACTGTAGTGTATACTGCAATAATCTAGACCTGTGCCTGGATATGTCCGTCCATGACTATTGTATTGTATACCTTGGATAATGGTAAGACAGCCCTAAAGCCGAACCTACACATGCAATCATGGTCAGTGTCATGAGGGACTATGGGGATAGTGGGAAACCGGGACCCCTAAGCTGACCTTCAGACTAGGTGGCCCTGTGCTATACCTATTCTCAGAGATACCCCTGGTGTAAATATTCCTTTTTTCCTGAATTTGGCATTGTTTGTTTTTGTTTCTGTGCCCATCCATTCCAGAGATATGGCCCTCTTTCTTTTCTGTGGGTAAATCTTGTCTTTTTAGTCAACTGGGCCTAAAAAGGCACTCACAAAGTTGGCGGAAAACTTGGTAGGACATTATGCACATTAGAACTAATGTGTATGGGATATTGTGTTGAGGCTGTGAAGTCCTCAGTTATCTTTACTTTGAAATCTCCTGTATGTACATATAACAAATAAAGCAATAGTAGGAAGGGAGTAATTAAGAGACTGCACTGTCCTATTGTCACACTCCAGGTGGATGGCGTCAGAATACACACAAAAGACAAGTGCGTTCAAACCAAGGGGCGTCTGACGCACGACAGAAAATACCCCAAACTACAGCACAAACAAAGGGTGGACATTGGGCACATTAGTGAGAGGGGTAGATGGGACACCTCATGCACTCACCTGCAGCTGTCCCTACTTTCCTAGCCAGTCCCTATACAGGTTTTCTCAACCTGTTGCGAAACCACATACCTGTGGCCCTAAGGGACCCTGTAGACACCTTGGCTAAAGAGCTGTCAGCGGAGGATCACTAGTCCCACCGCTGCAGTAATACAATACAAGGGTAGGTAAGACTAATAGGGGAGACAGCAACAAAAAGGAGAATGTCCAACTTCAGGATTATTCCTCAGCAGAACCTTCCACCAAGGTGGCCAGAATATGAAATGAGAGCCTCCAGTCCTAAACCTGTCACTAGTCTCTAAAAAGCAGTGAGGCAACCATGACACCTATACAGGGAATTACCCCAGGTTATCTGCGGTTTTTTTAACATGCTGACGAATGAACGTCACTGATCTGCGAGCATATCCATGGTGGAAAATCTACTGCACATCACTGTTGCTCTTTACTGTGGTTAGTAGATAACAGTCATATATGTATCATACCACTGACGTTTATGTACAGGATGGGACCAATATGATGGCAATTATCAGTAGTAATATTTAATTATTGTGATAATTCTCTTAAATAAAACCTCATTTCCTGAGCAGATACTATATTCGACTGTATATGGCATTCTTCAAAATCTGTCAAGTCTATTGAATTATGTAGGTATGAGCTAATAACGTTCTTGTACTTCACTCGTAATGTTCGCAGTAATGATAAAGCATTATTGTGTCTGCTCCTGGTCTCACGGTCCAGGATCTCAGATAGAATAGGATTTCCAGTAACCTCCAGTATAAGATAAGGACATAAAGATACAAATAATAATCAGAATTCCCCTCTTATGTAGTTGTGACGCCGCACGAACCGCCCCCTTAGAATGAGGCGGATCGCCGACCAGAGCGACGTCACAGGGAAGGAAAGTCTGTGTGATGGGTTTTAGCGATGTTGTGTGCCACAGGCAGTGATTTGTCCATGACTCACAACCGACGGGAGCGGGTACGCTCGCTAGCGATATCGGTACCGATATCGCAGCGTGTAAAGTACCCTTTAGATCATTAGCACAATGGTAAACATGGGTTAGATGGTAGACAGATGTGACTGTAGAGATTTAGAGTGGGACAGCACTGTGGAGAGTACAGGAAGGGTAGTAGATATAGATGAGGGATGAGATATAGGGCTGCACTGTGGGCAGCTTTATGAGTCTTATAAGGTTACCAGTGCAATTACTGGCACAGGGGGGAGGCATCAGTGTAACAGCTGGACAGATATAAGAGTCTGGTTGCTGCTTTTGGGATAGATTGGATAGAGGACAGGTTAGTGAGAAGAAGACTAATCATTTATGTTACAGTAATAAAGATAAGAATGAATCAGAGCAACAATAAGAGTTTTTGATATTATATGATAAGAAAAGGTCAAATGCTGGAGATATCTTTGAGGGAGCAAAGTAAAGATCTTAAGCCGCTTTACACACTACAATATATCTTACGATGTGTCGGCGGGGTCACGTCGTAAGTGACGCACATCCGGCATCGTAAGGTACATTGAAGTGTGTAACGGCTACGTGCGATTGCGAATGAACAGTAAAACGTTCATCGCATGCACGTCGTTCATTCCTCATGAATTGAACGTCAGGTTGTTCATCGTACCACACATCGCAGTGTGAACGATGAACAGATCTTGCCTGCGTCCTGCGTCTCCCAGCCAGCAATGCGGAAGGAAGGAGGTGGGCGGGATGTTTACGTCCCGCTCAGCTCCTCCCCTCCGCTTCTATTGGCCGGCTTTCACGGGATGTCGATGTGATGCCGAACGTCCCTCCCACTCCAGGAAGTGGACGTTCGCCGCCCACAGCGAGGTCGTAAGGACGGGTAAGTACGTGTGACGGGGGTTAATCGTTTGTGCGGCACATTCAACAAAATTGAACGTGCCGCACATATACGAGAGGGGCGGTTACCCGTATGCGAAATCGTAACTTGTAAAGCAGACTTTAGATAAATGTATCCAAAAAACATCAGGTATACTGAAATTATGAAAAGAGGATAGTCCAGCACCAAAATTCCTTAAAAAAACCTGTTTCTTCTTCATTATTGAAATATCACATACAGAAAATTAAAAACATGCGTATACCCATGATAAGGGCCCCATGGGCCCCCTTTTTAAGGAACTTTGGTGCTGCAGTCTCCTTCCCTTTTTTGCTTTATATGGTCACCAAGTCTGCTCCATACACCTGTGGGTCTGCTGAATTGACGGTGAGCTTCCCGAACCTTTTCCTATATTTGTACTGAAATTATGATAGTAACACAGAAATGGAAATATCAGATTTAGACAGGTTAATAGAGAGCACAAACACAAAAATCTTATTTACATAGCGCCAACATATCCTGCAGCACTTTTTAGTTCAGAGAGTATGTGTCAGACATTACAGAGTAACAAAAAAATTCCAATCTATGACGAAATAGGGGCGACACACCATAGGTAAAAAATAGTTGTTTTGCACAATGTTCCAATCATCGTTTCATCAGCTATTATTTGTGTCTGTACAGATGTGAAGAGGACGAAGGGAAAAAGGTTACAAGGAAAAATGTAGAATGGAGAAATGAAAAAGATTTATATTAGTTAATGTGAAAAGGCTGCAGATAAAAAGATGTTTTTTGGGGGTAAATTTAAATGGAATGGAACAGAATGGAATTTTCCCAATGCAAACTAAGGACACCACCTTTACCACTTCTTTTACAGTAATTAGCAACCTGTCTATAACCCCCAACCCCTTCTGCATATAAGAAAATACTTTTAAAGGGAACCTGTCAGGTAATTTATGCATTCTAAACTACAAGCAGGGTGATGTGTGGCCTAGTAACCCCTTCCTACCCATCCCTGTGTTGTAATATTGTGTAATATGAATGTATAAAAATATGTTTTATTACTTACATGTTCTCTATGTAAATGATCAGAGGGTCTAGTTCCCTGGGTGCCACTTCACCGTGTGGGCGTTTGCATGCTTTCCGTGGTATCATGCCCCTTTGGGTGTGATACCATGGATTTACATGAGCGATGTCACCGTCAGCTCCTTGAGATCCCGTGCATGCGCGCTTACCATTCCTGCAGCCTTGTTATCCGGGTGCTTGCTTCTAGGCTTCAGACGTGCACTACGCATGCTCAAAAGACTCCTGCGTTTCCAACCATGCACAGAGCGCGTCTCCTGCCCCGCTTCATGTGGATGATGTGACCCATGTAATCTACACAGTACACCCAATCCCGCGCCTGCCCAGGCGTACTTCGCTCTGCACTGCTGAGGGCAGAGCAAAATACTGTATTGCGTATGCGCTGGAAAAGGACAAAAGAGCTCTGATGACTGGAAGTAAATTCGGCGCATGCGCATTACAGAAGTTTGTCACTGAAAGCTTGGAGCCTTGCTCATTTTATGCCCCTCAAAAACCACCAAAGTGGTGCAGATAAAACATTGGCAGATGGGAATGGAGTCATTTTGTTGTTGTTGTTTTTTTAAAGGGAATATGTCAGGTCCCCAGTGCAACAGAACCACGAGCAGTTCTGGATGCATATCTCTAATCCCTCCTTAACAGCCCCAGCTAATTTGGCCTGTGACTAGTCGCAGGGGCATTAGTTCCCTGACTAGTCAGCCCACTAAGCATGTTATCATGCCCCTGTGGTTTTGATAACATGCTTTACAACAGCCAGCGTCATGGCAGCGTAATACAAAGCTGTGCAATTCAGCTTCTTTGACGCCGGGTGTATGTGTACCTGGCATCAAAGAGGCTCAGTGCCCATGATCGGAAGTCATCTGCACATGCGGTTCCTCTTATTTTGATACACTGCCAAGATAAGCGCACGGCTGGGGGCTTGTGCCTGTAGCCATATGCTTTATCTGTGCTAGGTATCATAATACGGGGGACCCAATTATTTTATTTATTTATTTGTATAGCACGATAGTAACTCACAGACAGCGCCACTGATTGGTTGCAGGTGGACACTGTCACACAGGCTGGGGGCACATCTGACTCCAACCAATCACAGACCACGGTGGGTGGGGAAAGCAGTGCAGATGCAATGAAGGATAATGCACAGCCCCAGAAGTGAATGAGTGGCCTGAAAGCAGTTACCGCCTTGACGGAACCTTGGTAAGTATAAAGCGCTTGCTCCTATCCCCCTATCTCTTCTACCACCATTTTTAATCACCAAATTCTGGTCCCCATAGTCTTATATGGGGAACCATTTTAAAAAAAAAACAGATAATCGGTCACAAGGATTTTGAAACCCTGATTCCAGCAATATGTCACTTACTCGACTGCTTCCTGTAATTTTGATTAAAATAAACACTGTTTTATCAACAGGAGATTATCATTATAGGACTAGTAAACTAATGTAGTCTTCCATATTCATGATCTCTGTATAACCCCACCCCCACTGCTGATTGGCAGACTTCTGCCTATGCACAGCGTACACAAAAAGCTGTCAATCCATTATACAAATTGCACATTGGTTTCAGTGAAATATAGTATAATATTTTATTTTCTCTATTGAGAGAATTGCCGCTTCCCTCACATATTACGACTGATCACTCGGGGATCCCCGTGGTCAAATTATTCTTGGAAGTTACATGTAGAGGTCAATCCCTTTAATCATTCCCGCAATTTTGTACTTTGTAATTTGACATTTATATTTCCGCACAACTCTTTCTACATTTTTTTGCTTCGTGAAATCTTATGCAACAGTTTGCTCAATTATTCATAACCTGATCCAACGGCCACTTTGGGATCTGACCTGATTCAACAGGAATATATCAGAGGTGCATCAGCCCCGATTTCAAAGCTCAGACGGGATCAACATTCATCCTTGTGTTTATGTTGGAGATGCCGGAAAATATGAAAGGAATATTGACATGAATACGACGTAACTCCAGAATATTATTATGCCCTCAGGCAAATAATAGAACTGGCAACAACCCAGCTTTCTTCTTTCATCCCTAACACCAAGAACCATATTACAATTTACAATTTTTACTTAGATCAGTTTCAGAATTGATTTGCTATGATTGAACGCGATGTTGTGAGCCCTTAGAGGGGGAGACGGCCTCGGGGAGAGAATTTCAACATTCTGCTACTTGAAAGAGTTTCCTCTGTATCCGAATACTTACTGTAAATCTGTAGATTGATCGTGCGTAAAATATCACCTAACCCTGTCATCATATGTGATTGTATCCATACTTCTCAACAGTGTGAACAGAGTAACTTGTCAACAAATGGATTCCAAGTCCCACGTACATGATCCACCTTATTAGAGGATTACAATAATAATTGTAAAAATTCATCAGATTCTTTTAATTTAGGGAGAAGGCACTGCACGGAATAGTATAGAATTAATGCAATTTGTTTCTATGGGATTAAAGGGAACCTGTCACCACTTTTTTGGCCTAGAAGCTGCGGCCACCACCACTGGGCTCTTATATACAGTATTCTAACATGCTGTATATAAGAGCACAGGCCGGGGGTATAACATATAAAACACTTTATAATACTTACCTTACGCCTTATGGGCGTCTCCGTTGTCTGGTGATGGCGCCGCTTCTTTCGGCCATCTTCGTCCTCTTCCTGAAGCCTGGGTGCATGACGCGGCTGCGTCATACACACTCACCGGTCCTGCACAGGCGCACTACAATACTTTGATCTGCCCTGCTCAGGGCAGATCAAAGTGCGTCTGCTCAGGACCTGAATGCCGGCGAGTGTGTATGACGTCGGACCCGTCATGCACCGTGGCAAGAGAAGAAGGAGCACAAAGATGGACAAAAGAGGCGGTGCCGACACCGGACAACGGAGATGCCCATAAGGCCCACTGCACGACCGTTAGGTAAGTATTCTAAAGTGTTTTTTATGTTATACCCCCGGCCTGGGCTCTTATATACAGCATGTTAGAATGCTGTATATAAGAGCCCGGTGGTGGTGGCCGCAGCTTCTAGGCCAAAAAAGTGGTGACAGGTTTCCTTTAAGGTCTCTAGACTGGCTAGGCCACTCCATGACCTTAATGTGCTTCTTTTTGAGCCACTCCTTTGTTGCCTTGGCTGTATGTTTTGGATCATTGTTGTGCTGGAAGACCCTGCCAAGATCCATTTTTAATGTCCTAGCGGAGGGAAGCAGGTTGTCATTCAGGATTTTACGGTACATGGCTCCATCCAATGTCCCACTGATGCAGTGAAGTAGTCCTGTGCCCTAAGCAAAGAAACACGCCCAAAACATAATGTTTCCACCTCCATGCTTGACAGTGGGGATGGTGTAATTTGGGGCATAGGCAGCATTTCTCTTCCTCCAAACGGCGAGTTGAGTTAATGGCAAAGGGCTCAATATTTGTCTCATCTGACTACAGCACCTTCTCACAATCACTCTCAGAATCATCCAGGTGTTCATTGGCAAACTTCAGACGTGATAAAATCAGGGGTAAATTAGGGACAGCCTCCCCTCCCTCCCCTTTTCATAATAATAATTCTGGTATCTACCTGTTTTTTTGCCCTTGCACTACTAGGGTGAGTGTTACACTTTTTGGTAAATTTTATACTTTTTAAATGGTTAATTAAAATATATTTTTTATGGGAATTTTTTCTTCTGGTCTTTAACAAATTGGTTCCCTTTGTACAATCAGCTGCAGCTTTGGTTTTGTTCAAACGTCAGACAGAACGGCTGCACATGTGCCTTCTTGAGCAGTGGGACTTTGCAGGCACTGCAGGATTTTAAGCCATTACGGCGTAATGTGTTACCAGTGGTTTTCTTGGTGACAGTGGGCCCAGCTGCCTTGAGATCATTAACACGTTTCTCCAGTATAGTTTTAGGCTGATCTCTCACCTTCCTCATGATCCTGGATACCCCATGAGGTGAGATTCTGCATGGAGCCCCAGATCGATGTTGATTGACACTCATTTTGTATTTCTTCCATTTTCTTACTATTGCACCAACAGTTGTCTCCTTCTCACCCAGCATCTTACTTATGGTTTTGTAGCCCATTCCAGCCTTGTGCAGGGCCAGTGACAATTTAAGACCGCTGTTTTTAACACTAGAAGTCCTAGAAATTTCCAGCTCCCCCCTGAAGTCCCGAAAGAGGGTCAAATGACAAATACAATAAACTGAATAGAACTAACTAGAAACTAAATGGCTAAACTCAATGGAAAACAACAACCTCCTGTGGTGCGACAGTAATGGCCTTAATTACAGAACAAAAGACGGTGATTATAGGATGTTAGCTAAAATCCTTCAGGTCATTCGACCCGTCTATGGGTTCCAAAAGTAGAAATGTTACATGACCCCTCTCTGGGACTTCTAGTGTTAATGCAGGTAACGAGTTGATTAGGAGCATTTAACTAGTCTGAAGGAGCCAGAACTCTTAATGGTTGGTAGGGGATGAAATACTTATTTCTTTCTTCAAAATACATATAAATTTATATAATTTATACAATGTGATGTTCTGGATTTTATTTTTTATATTCCATCTCTCACTGTTAAAATTAACTTACCCTTAAAATTATAGACTGTTCATGTCTTCATCAGTGGGCAAACTTACAAAATTAGCAAGGGATCAAATACTTATTTCCCTCACTGTATGGTTGAGAGTAGATTCAGGAACCATTTCTACTCGAGAGTCTAAAAAATTATAGAATAAAGTTCTTTTACAAGCATTTGAATACATATATGTGTCCCTGATGGCAAAATGTACTAATCTTTAAAGGGAACCAAACATCAGGATTTTCATGTATAAGCTGCAGCCAGTGCAGTACTGGCACTATCATGCACGTTGTGTACATACCATCAGGGGGCAACTCTGGTGTTTAGGCAGTGAAATACAACTTTATAAAGTTTGAAATTTCGTGCACTTTTTGATTGACGTGTGCACCTCTGCAGATAATGTCCGGGCGGGTTATGCAGGAGTTCCCCGCCCCCCCACCAGCCTGTTCCTCCCTCTCTCCTGATGTCCGGGCGGGTTATGCACGTGTTCCCCGCCCCCCCGCGCCGCCTGTTCCTCCCTCCCTCCCTCTGGCTGTATGTAAATATCTAATCTTCAGAAACATGGCGCCGGAGTGGGCCTCTGCGCATAGCGCTTATCTCCGGTGCCATGTTTCTGAAGCCCCCGCATTACACAACTTGGTGTCTGAGAGGGCGGCGCATGCGCCCTCGTTTCTTCACAGCCCGTTGTGACCGCGGGAGCGCGCGCGATTAGAACAGGACAGAACAGCTGACCAGAGGACGCGATTACCTGCTGCTCCTGTATCATGCCGCCCCAGGACACCGGGCCAACACACCAGCCGGTGTGACATCGCTGTGGCGCCGCCCTCTCAGACACCAAGTTGTGTAATGCGGGGGCTTCAGAAACATGGCGCCGGAGATAAGCGCTATGCGCAGAGGCCCACTCCGGCGCCATGTTTCTGAAGATTAGATATTTACATACAGCCAGAGGGAGGGAGGGAGGAACAGGCGGCGTGGGGGGGGGCGGGGAACACGTGAACACGTGCATAACCCGCCCGGACATCAGGAGAGAGGGAGGAACAGGCTGGTGGGGGGGCGGGGAACTCCTGCATAACCCGCCCGGACATTATCTGCAGAGGTGCACACGTCAATCAAAAAGTGCACGAAATTTCAAACTTTATAAAGTTGTATTTCACTGCCTAAACACCCGAGCTGCCCCCTGATGGTATGTACACACTGTGCATGATAGTGCCAGTACTGCACTGGCTGCAGCTTATACACGAAAATCCTGATGTTTGGTTCCCTTTAAGGCATTCCCTGAAATTCCCTAAAAATACATTGGGGCCAATAGCATGGTGGTTAAATGGTTAGCCCTATTGTCTTGTAGCCCTGAATTTCTCGGTTTGAAACAGACCAGGTGCATGACATGTATGTTTGATCTGCCTGTGTTTTTTGGGTTTCCTTTGCGTATGTTTGATGCAGTGTCTCTTTCAATGTCTGAAGAGATAATCATTGACCTCACCGGGAATTTGAGAGTGTAATAGATGAAGCATAGTGTGGTGAAGTTATTTTTCGAGAAACATGTAAATATATAGTACAGAGAAAATGACGACAATGTAACCTTTCAGGTATGTTGTTAATATATTTGGAGTTCAAAACACACAATTATGCAACAATATTTCTTTGATAATTTTAGTTATTGTCATTAGAAGACATATAAACCACCCTGCTCTGTCCAGCTTGTCACTGAGGGGGAGTTTGCAGCCATTTTCCAGTTTCTGTATGTTGGGATTTACTAGATAAATATCTTATTCTTTCATACTTTGAACATACAAGTGCATCTCAATAAATTAGAATATCCTCAAAAAGTTAATTTATTTCAGTAATTCAATACAAAAAGGGAAATGCATATATTAAATAGAGTTATTACACACAGAGGGATCATTTCCAAGTGTTTATTTTTGTTAATGTTGATTATTATGGCTTACAGCCAATGAAAGCCCAAAAGTCATTATCTCAGAAAATTAGAATGATTACCACAAAAAACTTGCAAAGGTTTCCTAAGCATTTAAAATGGTCCCTTAGTCTGGTTAAGTAGGCTACACAATGATTGGGAAGACTGGTGACTTTGCAGATTTCCAGAAGGCAATCATTGACACACTCCACAAGGAGGGTAAGCCACAAAAGGTCATTGTTAAAGAAGCTGGCTGTTCACAGAGTGCTGTATCCAAGCATATTAATGGACAGCTGAGTGGAAGGAAAAATGTGATAGAAAAAGGTGCTGCTGGAGTCAGTGCTTCAAGAGCCACTACACACCGATGTATCCAGGACATGGGCTACAGCTGTCGCATTCCTTGTGTCAAGCCACTCATGACCAATAGACAACGCCAGAAGCGTCTTACCTGGGCCAAGGAGAAAAAGAACTGGACTGTGCTCAGTGGTCCAAGGTGTTGTTTTCAGATGAAAGTAAATGTTTAATTTCATTTGGAAATCGCGGTCCCCGAGTCTGGAGGAAGAGTGGAGAGGCCACAATCCAAGCTGCTGAGGTCTAGCGTGAAGCCTCCACAATCAGTGATGGTTTGGGGAGCCAT
The DNA here is from genome assembly GCF_048569485.1 of Anomaloglossus baeobatrachus. Classification (NCBI taxonomy): domain Eukaryota; kingdom Metazoa; phylum Chordata; class Amphibia; order Anura; family Aromobatidae; genus Anomaloglossus; species Anomaloglossus baeobatrachus. Next base: position 522,512,399 of record NC_134358.1, read on the forward strand.
GTCATCTGCTGGTGTAGGTCCACTGTGTTTTATCAAAACCAAAGTCAGCGCAGCCATCTACTAGGATATTTTACAGCACTTCATGCTTCCCTCTGCCGACAAGCTTTTTGGAGATGGAAATTTCATTTTCCAGCAGGACTTGGCACCTGTCCACACTGCCAAAAGTACCAATACCTGGTGTAATACCCACAGTATCACTGTGCTTGATTGGCCAGCAAACTCGCCTGACCTAAACCCCTTAGAGAATCTATGGAGTATTGTCAAGAGGAAGATGAGAGACACCAGACCCAATAATGCAGACGAGCTGAAGGCTGCTATCAAAGCAACCTGAGCTTCCATAACACCTCAGCAGTGCCACAGGCTGATCGCCTCCATGCCACGCTGCATTGATGCAGTAATTCATGCAAAAAAGAGCCTGACCAAGTATTGAGGCAGATTTTTCAGTAGGTCCCAACATTTCTGAGTGTAAAATCATTTTTTCAGTTGGTCTTATTTTCTGAGATAATAACTTTTGGGTTTTTATTGGCTGTAAGCCATAATCATCAACATTAACAGAAATAAACACTTGCTATAGATCCCTCTGTGTGTAATGTCTCTATATACTATATAGGAATAGATCAATCTGTGTGCAATGACTCTATATAATATATGCGTTTCCCTTTTTGTATTGAATTACTGAAATATATTAAGTTTTTGATGATATTCTAATTTATTGAGATGCACTTGTAATACTGATCAGGATAAGCACCTTATTTTCCTGGAAGATCTACCAAAACATACATTTGTCTCCTTTCGACAGAACTACTCCATGCAGGTCTAACATAAAAGCACTTGCAGCCACTATACCTTGACGAACATGCTGCAACTAATAAAAGTCCCTTATTATTCTTATATCCCCCAAAACTCTACTAGCTTTTTTTCTGTCTCTAATAACATGAAAGATTCTATTTAAAGGGGATGACCACTACTCGGACAACCCCTTCTCATTCAGCTTGTTTGCCCTCGTTTAAATAACACCTTTACTTACCTACAAAGCCGGCGGCGTTCCCGTGGTGTCAGCACTCGTTTCCCTGTGTCACAAGGGTCTCCCATCCTTGGGGGATGTGTGACAGGTTTGGGATGTAAGTCTCACATTGCCTTGTGAGACTAGGTTTTTAACGTATTTGCTTTCTTTTCGTGCAACAAGGTTAAGGGTTCTTTCCTTGATGTTAATTCCTTGTTTGTACAATCTCAGGGACACTCAGTTTGTGAGCACTCTCCTTCCCTTTAAATTGTCACATATTCCATCACCTGATGCCGGTTATAGAATCTCATCATTTTGAACTGACCTTGGTGGAAGAAGGAAGTCTCTTGAAGTTGCTGAAGCTGAGTCTCTTGCAGCCTCTGGGTTTGGCTGTAATAATTGGTCTATATCTTTTTTGTCTATGCCCCCGTCTGTCTTTGTTCCCCTGTGTCTTATTACTGTAGAGATGAAGTCTAGTGTACTCACCAACCTTTGCACTATTCAGGATGAGTGGAACGAAGCTAGGGACTAGGCATGTGAGGATGACAAGGGGAAGGACGCATATAGGGATGTTAGGGGAGCTCAAGGTTCAGACACAGGTTAGTGTCAGGAGGTGACTCATCCCCCGCTCCCTATCGCTAGGGCCTTCATCTCCCTTTTCCATTTCCGTTGTAACCTCTGGTGCGCTGGGCATCCTCTTACTTGAGTGTGATATTGGGCGCTCACTTACCATTGTTAGGTGAGCCCTGTACCCAATTAGCGCTGACTTCACTCTTTCCGACTTCAGACATATCAAACATCAAGGGAAAGTGAGCAGCCTTCATGGCTTTGACTTCCTTTTGATGTTTGATTAGTCCAAAGGCGGTGAGAGGGAAGCCAACGCTGACTGGGGGCAGGGCTCGCATGATATAACAATATCAAGTGAGTGTTGGGAAAGGGAGTGCCACCCAAGTGGAATGGCGCTTTCTCTGGAGGTGAGTATAAGTGTTGTTGTTTTAACAGGGCCTACATGCTGATTAAGAAGGGATTGTCTGAGTAGTGGACAACCCCTTTAAAATTGACATTTTTTACATTTCAAAAACACTAAAAACCTGAGCCCCTTATTCCTCAAGGATCTATTGATACCTTATGTTCCCCAAGTCCACTTAAAATCCTGTGGTGCCTTTGAGCCTTCATACACTCCAGTCCTCCGCTGTAAAATATCACTTCTCAAGGACCCCGTGCACATTAGATGAAAGTAATATTGATCTGATCTGCATGTTGGACTCACGACTTTTCTGATAGATTGGGTAGTTGGAATTCCTTTGATTTTCAGGGTTTGGTAAGAAATTTCCAGAGTTGACTGACAGTGTCTTTCATCTTTCCACCCATTTAAAGTGCACCAATCACCAGGATTTTCAGATATAAGCTAAAGCCAGTGCTATACTGGCACTATCAGGCAGATTCTCTACATACCTGTAGTGGTCAGCTCAGATGTATAGGTTTTGAAATCCAAAAAAGTAAAGTTTATAAAATTTGCTGCTTGTTCAGTGACAGCAGCAGTGGATCATATATTCATAGTTATCCCTTCCCTCTGTTAGAATTAGCATAAGTATTATACAAACGATTAAATTTGTCTCTTGCAGGACCTGTGTGAGGTCATACCCCTATGACCAGAAGGGGCAGGGCCTCAACCAACAAAGCTGGATACAGGTCACATGGGTATGACCTCACACAGGTCCTGCAAGAGACAAAGTGAATTGTTTGTATAATACTTTGATCGCTTGATTTTAGTGGAAAGCTCTATCCCCCGTGGTATGCTGTTGCCTTCAATCTCTGAGCTCCTAGGGAAGTTCATAAAGAGACTCTCCCTCCCAGGTTAATTATCAGGACGTTGGACTGGCTCCTGACCTAGGGTCCTGTACTCGTGCTCGTGTGCTCGTCCTGTACTCGTGCTGTGTCGTGCTCGGTACCGGTCAGTTCTTTTGGGTTTCTGATGCCGACAGTCCTCCAGGACTATGTCCGTCGCACCCTTCCAATGTCACTGCCACCGGTCCCTGACTCCTCTGGTCCCGGACCACCGTCTGCGACCCAACCTAGCTCCCCGGGAGCTACTACTCCAGCTCCTCACTCTTTGAGGGCTCTCACTCAACTCTCTCTTCCTCCCTCCCTCCCACCAGTCTGTCTGACCCCTAGGTGAGTGGCCCTATTCCAGCTTAACCAACCCACTGGTGTGTCTGACAGGTCATGATGTGAGGTGTGACTGTGATTTGTGCTGATGGTAGTGACTCCGGTTTCTTAGGAACCTGGAACCATTGGGGGTAGGCCCTGCACCCTGGGTAAGGATTGCAGTACCCTGTGGCACCCTGATATACTCAGGGGTACCACATTCCCCCTTGGTTAAACGTAGCTCGTCCCCGAGCTACAGGACACACAGAGGTTTTATTGAACTGGAACTGAAAAAGGTTAACATGTTATATTTTAGACATTCTTCCCACATAGGGGAAGCAATACACTTAAACGTTACTAACTCACAGAGTCTAACAGTAAAACACTTGGGAACGCTACCGGTTGTAGCGGTAGTCAGAGACTCAGCCTACTCTGCTGCAGCTCCTTCCTGCGACAGTCCATTCCCATTGTCCCTTTTTCCCTTCAACCCACCACCCAAAACACCCGAACCCCTGGTGCCACCGCTAGCCATGGTGTCACAGAGGGAGAGCACTTTAGTAAAAGGAACGGCCTCTGTAGCACTTGTGGGAGATGAAGGAGCTGGAATCAAATACTATCCTTTTAGTCATGCTGTAATATAAAAGATACAGGAAGGTAAGTTCAAGCAGAGCTCCAGGTCCTGTCTGTCACTGTCAGCAGATTTGCAAGTTTAAAACTGCTGACAGATTCCCTTTATGTATGCGGAAAACAGAGTGAAGTGCATCATAACGTACACACTAATACTGTGCTTGCCTTTTATAGAAGGATCAAACATCTAGAATCTAATGGCTTACTTTGGCAACTGATATCCACATCTAAGATAATGCTACTTGGGTAATTATTGTACTCTGAAGCTACATTAGCGGCGTGCTTAGTGTTTGATAATCATTTCTGGGCACTTTTCTGTTGCATAGATACATCCAAATGCATTCTCTGGTTAGATAATTCCCTTAATGTGATGTTCCTCAGAGCTCCTTTCCATCCTATTACCTATTTTGCAATAGTAAAAGCTTCTTAAGACTACAGGAGAGCATTTAAGAATGAAAAGTAAGAAAATGACATGTACTTGATATTCAGAAATGAATTGTCATTCTTACATATTTATGTTAAACATATTTTTTTAGAAAAAAAATCCTTGACATCCTCTAGTTTTTAGGCTACATGCGCACGCTGCAGTTTTGTTGCCACAAAAAATTGCACCAAAACTGCACCAAAAACTGCACTTTGTCCCAGAAAGCCTGGAATTGTAAAAATAAAAACCGCATGGAATGATTCTACGCTTTTGGTGAGTTTGTTAATTCTGATTTTGATGTGTTTTTTTTGTAAAAAATAGTGATGGGGTGGACCGAACTGTGAAGTCCAACCCTTGCAGGTTCAAAGACACCCGTGGAGGTCGGTCACTTTGGAAAAAAATAAAGTAAAACTAAAGAAAAAAATAATAAAGCGAGCGCGATTACTGGCACGGCTGTAACTGCTCCCGCGGCTGCTCATTCTTCCTCCGGGGCTGCTGATTAGGATTATGCATATTCACTGCTTCCCCCACCCACCGGCGTCTGTCATTGGTTGCAGTCAGACAGCGCCCCCAGCCTGTGGGACAGCGTGTCTGACGCTTCCAATCACAGACCCGGTCTGCGGGTCTATAGTGTACAATAAAAATAGATAAAAAAATTATCATGGGGTCCCCCCATATGATACCCAGCACAGATAAAGCCCATGGCTACAGGCTGCAGCTCCCAGACATGCGCTTATCTTGGCTGTGTATCAAAATAGGAGGAATTCCATGCGGCTTTTTTTTTTTTTAATCATTTAAACAAAGAATTTAAAAAACAGTATGTAATCCCCCCCAATTTTATAACCAGCCAAGATAAAGACAGACAGCTGAGGGCTGGTATTCTCAGGCTGGGGAGTCCCACGGTTATTTGGAGCCCCCCAGCCCAGTCCTACAATGATTCAGTTCTGCTACATCGGAATTTACACCAAGTGGCCATAGAACATGACCACCCACTGTGAGGTTCAGGCAGAGACTGAGTGAGCCACGCGATCAGCGGTGAAGCGACAAAAACAAGACAAAAAACACAGAAATGTAGCCTAAGGCTATGTGCGCATGCTGCAGATCTGGTTCAAAAAGTTTGTGCATGAAATCTGCACCTTATGGCAGAAAAATGCACTAAAAAGCGCATGCGTTTTGGTACATTTTTGTGCCATGCGCTTTTTGTAATGAAGTCTATGGCTCGAAAGGCTAAAAAACACAGAAACAAAAAACGCTCCAACAATTGACATGCTACAGATTATTTTCTGCACCAAATCTGCAAGTAAAAAATAAGTAACATGTGCGCAGCACTTCAGAATTCTCATTGACTTTGGTGGCTTAAAGATAATGTAGGCATGCAGATTTGGACTAAATCTGCATAAGAAAATGCATTGTGCGCACAAGGCCTAACCACTGACCTCATCGCAGGCTGACACTCCTGTAGAGATCACTCAGGAACCATTATCATCACAGGTCAGATTAAAATGAAAGGTCACACTTCTATCTAGTATAAAGCTGAAGGCAGATAGGCTAATATGTAATAAAGGCAGCTCAGCTTCTCCTCACTCTTCAACCCTCTCTGCGCAATGGCCTCTGCATGTGTCACAGAGCATGCCCATAACAATCCACATAGAGGTCAATTATATTTTTGTGGGCATTTATTTGCAATTTCCAGTGCTTTTTTTTGTAAAAGTGACCACCCACACAAAAGACCATTGGGTAGGCAGTGCAGCAAAGGGGACTTGCTCTAGGGGACACTGTATTAGTCCAGAACAATCTGTATCCTACCAGCTGGAAATTTAGCATGAAAATATCCTAAAAAAGTTTAACATATTAATATTTAAATAAAAGAGAAGTTTTCAGCATGTTTTTTTCATGCAGATACAACCAGACAGCAAATTACAGTGCATACAGTTGAATTATGGAGAATTGCTAATGCCTGAGTTCTACTGTTACATGTCCCTAACAAATGTATATATCATATAAAATTAAAACTGCATCTTTTCTAGAAAAACTAGTGAAAAGGCTGGAACCCTCAGCAATATTAGCCACAATATAACAGTGCTGGTGAAGCCCTTTACAGTTCATATACTCCCAAATGATCAAACAAGGTGAAACATGCGTTGGGTGTTTCACCACAACATGGTCCACATGGATATTCTGCCTAATATTTTGCATTTCTTACTGTTTTGCTGGCATTACCCTGTCTCTGCTCTGGTAGATTACCGTACTTATGTTTACTGTTTAATATCAGCTAGAGGAGACTTATGACTTATAAAAAAACAGAATAATGGTCTATAAAGTAAGTTTTATCACACTAGTTTTCATAGTCTCCTACTTTAGTATGCACATAATATATCACCTGGTGATGAGGAGTAGTTTGAATTGTAATTTAATCTCCTATTCATGCATTATTAATTCTATTCAACCTTTTCACTGGTTGCCTTTGTGTATTTTCCCAATTGTATATGAGTTTTATTATATTATTCATTATTAAAGATACAATCAATTTATATAGATTCCAGTTCTCAAAATATATATATTTTTTGGGTACAGTATAATAGTTCTGAAGTGGCCACGGTAGCCATTGGCTATCTCTCCTGTTATTCCTTGGACATTTATAGGGTGACATTTTAATGTTGGTAGATTAAAGGGGTATTCCAACAAAAGCGATCCAAAGCGTAATAGGAACATTACTGATCATAAGATACAGCATCGGTCTGGTCCGGCAGGACACTGGACAATGCTCTGGTGGGCACCTGAACAGAAATTCAGGGTGACCTCCGGCCTAGAGGCCGGCAGCTGACATCAGCAGACGGCATGGGCAGTCAAGGGAGCAAGGTGAGTATGTCTTGTTTTTATTTTCTGTGTTTTTTTCTACCTTGCTGGTATATAGGAGGCTATGTGGGTGTAATACTGTCTATAGGGGGCTAATACTGTCTATTGGAGACTATGTGGGGCTAAGACTGTATATAGAGGGCTGTGTGGGGCTCATACTGTATACAGGGGCTAATACTGTCTACAGGGGACTATTGTGGGCTCATGCTGTATGTAGAGAGGCTATGTGTGGGCTTATTCTGTATATAGGGGCTATGTGGGGTCTCATGCGGTATACAGGGGAGCTACATGTGCACTATAAAGGCAAGTGTACGTGTCCTGGCTTCAAACTGGTGTAGTGTGCATGACCGGAAGTCCAGGGACATTCTCATCGTGCACACTGAGCCGAAAACCTACCGTGGCAGCAGGGCTGATAGCTACCATGTGTGACGCCCCTGGACTAGTCAGGGTGTCACAGGGAACTGCACTCCTTTTTCTTATGGTGCAGAACCCACCCTCCATGGTTCTGGGATCCTAACCGTTGGTATTGCTTCCACCAGCGTTCAAATCCTAGTCACCTTACACCACACCCTGTCAGGCACACCAGTGGGTGGTCTAGCTGGAATAGGGCCACCCGCCTAGGGGTCAGGCAGACTGGTGGGAGGGACTTAGTCAGTTGAGTGGTAGCCCTCAGAGAGTGAGGAGCTAGGGAAGTTGTAGCTCCCTGGGAGACTTTGGCTAGGTCGCAGACGGTGGTCTGGGACCGGAGGAGTCGGAGACCCGGTCGTAGGGTATTGGAGAAAGGGGCCATTAAGACCATTAGCAATGCCAACGGGAGCGGATTCCCGGACGAACCCCCTCCGAGAGGCAGCGGCACACAGAGACTTGGTTTACTCATGTGTCAGAATCTCCTTAATGGTCGCACCAACATCCACACGGCCTGAGTGAATACGCTGCTCCCCCCCACTGCGTCCTACCTGCTGCTCGGTCTGCACCACGCTTCCCTGCTCATCCACTATCCAGAGTCCCGGGGCCTTCCTCTACCCGTGGAGGGAACGTCATCTGGCTGCCCCCACTCCATCTCCCCGTGGTCCTCCCATCGGCAGTGGCGGTATTCCCCTTACCGTGAACCGTGGGTGGCATCACGAACACTAATCCCCTGTAAATAGACTGCCTCTTTTATTTTCGAGTGGCCGCAAACCCCCGGATCCAGAGACCCTCGAGCCACAGCAACCCCCGGATCCGAGCAGTCCGACTGCTGCAGGGGCGGTACACCATGCCTCTGCCGTTGTGCATGCACTAGCATGCTAGCTTGCCTACAGGGGTTTACTAGCATGCTATGTGGGCCGAGGGAAGTAACGCCCTTGCGACTAGTCCCTGGCCTCATTAGCCTATCATAAAAGAATTTTTAGAAATACTTTTTCTATAGATCTCTTTATCTATCCTACTAGATACAGGGAAGGTTAAGAAGGGATTAGCAATATTCACCCAGAACTGTTCATGGTTCTGGGAGCATATTGCACCTTACAGGTTCCTTTAAGCGATTCAATTAATATTAATATAAAGTAATAATATGGTAATAATATGATCAATATGTTAATATTAATATTCAGCAAAATAAATTTCAGACTATTGATTCAGTCTCCACAACAGTCAGTCTTTCATGTTGCCCCTCTGTAAAATTAATTGCCCATCCCTACTACATACTATATACAAAGTTCTTGTTTATATATTAGTATTGTGGTTTGTATTCATTATCAGTGCTGTATTATTCTGTCACTATTTGGTGGTAATATGTGACCTGGTCATGGCATGACGGTATTTGTCCTATTATGTGGTATTATTATGTCACTATGTGGTGGTAATATGTGGCCTGGTCATGGCATGATGGTATTTGTCCTATTATGTGGTATTATTCGGTCACTTTGTGGTCTGCTCATGGTGTGGCGGTATTTGTCCTTGTATGTGGTATTATTGGTCTTGGTGTAGTGGATTGTAGTATGGAGGTAATTTGTTCTCTCTGATATTAATTAGGAGAAGATTGTTTGTTTATTTCCATTACAGATTAAATACTTGGAATTTTAACCTCTCCATGTCCTATGACTATTACACAGCGGCAGAGATGCACTTACAGGGTTCTGTGGTGAACCCAAGTAATTGCCTCTCCACAGGATAAGTGATAACTTATTGATTGGTGTGGGTCCGACTTGAGCTCTTGTTTGACTCAACCACTAATCCATTCATTCCCTCAATTGCTGTGAGCATTGCACTTGGTCTTTTATGGCAGCCACAGAGGATGAATGGAGCTGTGGTCACACATCCAACCTGCCCTCCATTTTTTAATGGAGATAAAAGTGCCTTTTTCAGGGATAAAAGTTTCTTATTCTTCTAATCTGTGTTGTTTCCAGTGGTCAGATTCAACCAATTAATCACTGATCCTGTGTATCCCATGGACTAGTGATAACCCAACTTAAGAAGGTTGGTCACTGCAATAGCCTCAGCGGTGTACCCACTTCATCGAGACAGTCATAGTTACTCCTAAGCATGCCTAGATCTCTGTTCTCAACTTGGCATACTCTTTTGCATCCTGCAGGGCCAGATCATAATAGGCCTTCTGTGGTTCCCCTTTAGATATGGCACCAGCACCTCCACACATCGCTCCGGAGGTAATTTCTCCCATTCTACCATCCTTTCTAAAACTGTCAAGAATGCCTAAGCATCATCACCCATTTTCTCTTCTACAAAACTCTCCTAACCTTCTTCTGCAATTGTGAATCATCACCTTGACTCGTGGTGGTGTGGCCTCCCTGCGGTGGAGCGTCTCAGGCAGGAACATCATCTGCTGCTGTCATTCTTGCTGCAACTGTATCTGTAGCACCCCTGAAGCTTTAGTCGCCACAGGGTACTGCAGCTCAATTAAGCAACAGTGTTCATCTCGGGTAAGGAAAGGTTTAATCACCGGTGTTTCCACAGTTACACTTTACATAGTTAGATGCCTTCTCACTGGGGACTGGACTAGGGTAGGTAGGGGAGTTGGCCATCACGAAGCATGGGAATTTCCCTGTCACTAGGACAACTGTGACGCCCTGGCCTATCAGGTCGTCACAAGGGGGCCGTGCAATCTGCCCTTCTGCATGGTACCCGCTCCTCCTTGGTTACGGGTCCTGTCCCTTTGGTGTTGCTAAGAACAGGTATACACAAATCCTGAGGAACACTCTGCACCACACCCACCAAACACCCATTGGGCAACCTGAGGGGAATACTGCCACCCAGATGGAGGGATGGTAGAAGGAGGGCCAGAAGTGTCAGTTGTAGTCAAAGAGTGTCAGTGAGCAGTGACAGGAAAGGTCACGCTGTGGACCTGGGCTCCTGTACCTGTCCCAGGTGCCAGACATTGGCCTGGCCTGGAAGGAGCAGGAACCCCGGTCGCAGGGGGTAGTGGCAGGGGGAATGGTTCTGCCACGGAGGGCAGTTCGGCCGCCTTGTGCTATAACCGGGAAGGGGCCAGGGCACGACTGGGTACGCGGACCCTAGGCTGGGAAGTAGCTTTATGCAGCCCAGTAATTCACTCGATGAGGACGGAATCTTCATGAACCGCTCTCCAAAATCGGAGTACTAGCACAACGAGGGGGATAGGACTTTCCCAAAACCGTCCAGAAAATCCCAAGCGTGAACCCTGAGAGCAAGCTCACCCTGCTAGCCACGCAGGTGAGCGGGACCCGAGTAGTTTTAAGCAAAAGGGATCCAACAAGACTAAACACAGTGCCAAGGGACAAGACTTCAGACCAACAAGCAATGCCAAAAGGGCACAGACCCAGCGTGTTTGACCTAAGGCTGCAGGGCATTCAAGACTTTGGTTTACCCGGTGTCAATGTCAGTATCTCTGGACTGTGTGAGTACGTTGTGCCCCTTTACTTCCAACAGGTCCCCAGCCTTCCATCACTGAGCCCCGGGACACCTTCCCCTGCCAACGGAGGGGTTAACATCACCAGCTGCCATCCCGGGCGCTTTCCCTCTCTCCTAAACGCAGCAGCGGTGGTATCCCATTTTAGCACGACCCGAGGGTGGCGTCATGAACACTATCCAGTCCACCCTTTCATTCCCCTTTTTCATTTCGAGTGGCCGCACGACCCCGTTCGGGTCCGGATCCGAGCAGCCCGTCGGCTGTCGCGGGGGCGGTACACAACCACCTAGGGGGAGGGCACCACTTGGGGGTAGAACTAGGAGCAACCTTCAAACATCCTTCAGTCAAGTCAAGCCAGGACTCCAGTTCAGGTGACACGACACCACTCTTCTTTCTTTTTCTTTCTTCACGGGGCTTGAGGCTTGGAGCGGGACGCTCCGCCTGGGTTCCTCGCTCCTGGAGGGGCAGCGCTTAGAAAGAACACTTTCAAAATACCGGTGGCTACCTTTGACTTAACTGGGATTGACTGGGATCCATCACAGTGGTGGCCAGTGCTTCAGCGGCAGCAACCGGGTTACCTAAAGAACTGTGAGTAAACCAACTGGAACCGCAGAGACTGTCAGCCTTTTGATTGCCGGCGCCGCCGGCCATTACTTCTCCCTCATCATCCTCCCTGGAGTCCACTCCACCTGTGGGGAGCAGAAACCATCTTTGCTGCTATTACCATCTGCCACGGAGGACAGCAGCGACGGCTAATGCCTTGCCGCGTACCGTAGGTGGTGTCACGAAATCAAACCTCCACCAACCCCCTCTCCTTTATTGTACATCTCGGGGCCACGAAACCGGGCTCAAGGGCCACCCTGTGACATCCCCAGACTCGACATCACCTGCCCGGCGACGAGTAAAGTTAACCCCTTGCCCCGTGGGTGCTGCATATCTGTTGCCGCTGCAGCTTGAACTGTTGCATGAACAGTTTATTGGTTTCCTGCGGGGTTTCCTGATGCTGCAGCCATTGTTGTTGCTGCTGCTGTTCCTGATGCTGCTGTTGAAGATTAGCCGACAGCATCTATTTTATCAACTCCTCCCTGTTGTCAGTTTTCACTCCAGCAGCCGTTTTACCCGCAACATACAGTTTCCCTATCATAGTCACGCGTGCACCTTGGGATTTGTGCCCACACTTCTGCACCAACTGTAGAGAAGATACGGCTCATTCACCGGCGGTTGTGGTAGGCACGGCAGTCGACTTTAAACAAAACATCCAAGCTGCTTTTTTAAGATTCCATAAAGCAAGCCACAAAAACAGAAAAATAAACTGCCATTCTTCCCAAGACAACAGAATACACAGTCCTAACAAAGGCATTGCAATGAGTTTAGCACACAAGTCCAAACATGGACACGAGAGGACTTCTAACCTACACACACAGATAGATAGCTAATGACTCTACATGGACTTTCTTATGTTCACCATACCATGCTCCCAGGATGGCGATATGTCAGCCAGTCCCACCCAACTCTCTGACTGCTGTAAACATGGCCCTTGTCAGCCCTATTAACCCTTTCAGTACTATATGGACTGGAGCTAGCTTACAGACTTACATCAAAGAGGATAACCACCTCTGTGATACATATCTCCCCTCCATGATGTATCCAGCTACTGTAGCGCCCCGCGGCCTCGGCTGCGACCACCGAGCCGCTCGGATCCGTACTCGCGTTCTATGGGTGGTGGCTCGAGCCTCTCACGGACCCGGGGGTCACGTCGCTCTGTAAGGGAGGTTGGTGCTACGCGCGGGGGATGCGGGTATTTGGTTTTAGGATGGTTATTCGTGACGCCACCCACGGGTTGTGGTGATGGTGGGCACCACCGCTGTGGTGAAGGTGCGGGGACTCCCGGGAGCGGTGTAGTGGCGCAACTAGGTGTTGACCCCTCCGTGGGTAGGGGCGGTTCGTCCCGGGGCGATGCAGGGCACAGTGCTGCGGTACGACGCGGTGCGGTGCCCGAGGGCACAGGTGTACTCACGAATGAACCACACAGAGTCACTGGTAAACCAAACGGGGTGATGAACGGGGCCCGCAGCCGGCTGCAGCTTCCTAGTCGGGTTGGCAATGTCCGCCTTTCTCCTGCACCTGTGTTTGTAGTTTGACCACTGTGCCTGAGCACTGGTAGTCCGCTCCCCGGCGTGTAGATGTCATAGGAGCCCCTATGCTCACAGGCGCTGGCCCTTGGATCTCTGGCCTTTGGCGGTGGCTACTATCCAGACGGGTTGGGCTGTTGCCTTCAATCGGGACTTTGGTGGGAATGAACCCCTGAGGTCCAGACCGCAATCAGTTAATTCGACTATGGTGGTGGCATATAGCCTAGTTCGGGGTCTGAGTACCCTGCTTGGTTCTCCGGTATCCAGTTAGCTCCCCGGTTCGGTTCCGGCGGGCCACTACCCTGTCCCGGTTCCTACGGTTCCGCAGTTCGTATTCCCGGTCTCCTGCAGGCGGCCACTGCCGTCTGCCTGCCTGACTGTTTGGGGGGTCCTAGGCTCCAACCCAGGCCCCGCGCAGAACTGTACTTCACTACTCTCCACTCCACTGTACTGAACTGAACTGTTTTCTGTTTTCCTGCCTCAGGCCAGCAGACTCCTCGGAGGGCGTGTCTTTCCGCCTGTCTCCGCCCACCTGGTGTGCCTGTCCGACTCTGAGGGAGGCAATCAGGTCTTTGTGGTTGACTGGTGGTACCTTTCTAGTGTGGGGGGTGTATGTGGTGAATGTAGTGACCTGTGACCCCTGGGTGCCCAGGGCGTCACACTGCCATCTTACACTGGGGATAGGTCCTTTTTTTCAATGCATATTAGGAAAATGAATATAAAAGAGATATTTTGGGGGGGTAGAAATAGTTTTTCCTATATGATATGAGCTCATGCTATAAGATGCAGTTTATGTGGTGCCAGTGACTGCACATAATTCTGCGGTGCAGCCCTAGATCAGTCGTGATTAGGGCCGAATGAAGGGGAGGGAGAGTTATAGTAAGACTGAGGGCTGACTTTTAGGATATAAAAGCGCAGCAATAAAACTGGAGTGGTTGAGAATAAAGTATAATAATATCAAAAGAGCAGCGTTTATTCTACATAACACAAAGCTCAAGAGGATTTTTTTTTTTCAAAGAAATAATATTTCTCATCTGAATCAAAATGAAATACAATTCAGAAATAATGACGGTAATAACTCTGAAAGCTTAAGAGTCCTTGGAAGGAGAATGCCATGTGAAAGAACAACCTGTGTAGCTTCAGCAATCTGGCAACAAATGGAAATAACAGGCTTTGGAAGCAAGGGGACTGATTGCTTTCCTCCTCCTTGGAGAACATGTTCTGACCGGGGGAAATATTTTTCTTTTTAAGAGGACAAAAAAAATCCAAGGCTTGAGCTTTTTGAATGGGGCTGAATGAATCCATCAGTTTCCAGTAATTTAAGGTAATAATACATACCGACATTGTTCAAATAGTTAAAAAAAAAATAAGAAAGAAAGTAATATCGTATTCTGAGATAGAGAAAGGGAACATGACGTATAATCTTTAAGGTGAATGTATTACCTAATGTGTTCAACAATATTAAGGGCATATAATTACTACTCGTACTTAGGAAATAAGTAATCAACCACTTTTCTGGGCTTTTCAGGAAAAAAAGCTGAATACATACAGCACTTTATGGTGCATGGTATGGCGTCAACCAACGCATTTGTAAATATATCATATCTTTTCATGGGACAACATTGAAGCTATGACATATTGATACCATATAAAGTGTACAGCTTGTATAACAGTGTAAATATGGTGTCTCCTTCTAAATAACTCAACACACAACCATTACTGTGTAAACCGTTGCCAACAAAAGTGAGTACACCTCTAAGTAAAAATGGCCACATTGTGCCCAATTCTTCATTTTCCCTCCCTGTGTCATGTGACCTGAAAAAAAGAATTGTTGCTGTACATAAAGATGGCCCTAGGCTATAAGAAGATTGCCAACCCCCTGAAACTGAGCTGCAGCGCAGTGGCAAAGACCATACAGTGGTTTAACAAGACAGGTTCTGCTCAGAACAGGCCTCGTCATGATCGACCTAAGGAGTTGAGTGCAAGTACTCAGCATCATATCCAGAGGTGTTTTTTTCAAAATAGACAACCTAAAAAAGTTAAAGGGGGTGAGGGGAGGGGTCAGCCTGTCAGTGATTAGACCATACACCGCACACTGAGTCAGATTTGTCTGCATCAGGCTGTCATCCTAGAAGGAAGCCTCTTCTAAAAATGATGTACAAGAAAGCCCTCAAACAGTTCACTGAACACAAGCAGACTAAGGACATAGATTACTGAAACCCTGTCCTGTGCTCTGATGAGACGAAAAAAATAAAATTATTTGGTTCAAATTGGTGAGTGTGAGTGGTGGTAACCACAAAGTGGTACAAAGATTTGTGTGTTTTACCTTCGGTCAAGCATGGTGGTGGGAGTGTCATGGTTTGGGGCTGCAAGAGTGCTACCAGCTGTGGGGAGCTACAGTTCATTGACGGAACCATGATGTCAACATGTACTGTGACATACTGGAGCAGCGCATAATCCTCTCCCTTTGGAAACTGGGCAGCAGGGCAGAATTCCAACATGATAACGATCCCAAACACATCTCCGCGACGGCCACTGCTTTGCTAAAGAAACTGAGGGTAAAGGTACTGCACGGCCAAGCATCTTCAGACCTAAACCCTATTAAGCATATGTGGGGCTTACTCAAACTGAACGTGGAGGAGTGCAAAGTGTCTAACATCCACTAGTGCCATGATGTCGTCATGGAGGATGGAAGAGGATCCAGTGGCTCCTGTGAAGCTCTAGTGAACACCATAGCCAAGATAGTTAGGGCACTGCTTGAAAATAATGGAGGCCACACAAATATTGACACTTTAGGCAAAATTTGGCCATTTTCACTTAGGGGTGTACTCATTTTTACTGCCAGCGGTTTATACATTAATGGCTGTGTGTTGAGTTATTTAGAGGGCACCAAATTTACACTGTTATACAAGCTGCACACTGACATTGTACATTGTATCACAGGGTCAGATCTTCATTGTTGTCCCATGAAAAGATATAACATTTTTCCAAAAATGTGAGGCGTGTACTCACTTTTGCGCTATACTGTGTATATTAAAAAATATTATGGCAGATGTCATGGAAAAATAGTTTTAGGAATATAAGATTTTAATATGCTCTATCTAGTCAGATATACTGTGTGTTAAAATATCCATTGTATGGCTAAGGCAATGTGACGGTGTAGGTGGAGAGCAGGGGACAGGGGCTCCTACACTGGCCATGAGACTAAGTGACCATAGCTATCCCTTAGGGGTACTTTACACGCTGCGACATCGCTAGCGATTGCTAGCGATGTCGAGCGAGATAGCACCCGTCCACGTCACTCGTGCGACATTTGGTGCTCGATGCCGTAGCGAACATTATTGCTACGGCAGCGACACACAACACATACCTGGTCAACGATGTCGCTGTGACCGCCGAACAATCCCTCCCTCAACGGGGAGGTGCGTTTGGCGTCATAGCGACGTCACTGCAGCGTCACTAAGTGGCCGGCCAATAGAAGCGGAGTGGCGGAGATGAGCGGGACGTAACATCCCGCCCACCTCCTTCCTTCCGCATTGCCGGTGGACGCAGGTAAGGAGATGTTTGTCGTTCCTGCGGTGTCACACATAGCGATGTGTGGTGTCGCAGGAACGACGAACAACATCGTACCGGTAGCAGCAGTGATATTAAGGAAATGAACAACGTGTCAACGATCAGCGTTTTGGAACAATTTTGCAATCGTTGATCGTTGCTCATTAGTGTTGCATGTAACACTAATGAGCAACGATCAACGATTGCAAAATTGTTCCAAAACGGTGATCGTTGACACGTTGTTCATTTCCTTAATTACATGCTGCGATGTCGCTACTGGCGTCAGATGTGCGTCACTAATGACGTGACCCCGACGATATATCGGTAGCAATGTCGCAGCGTGTAAAGCACCCCTAACCCCAGCACTCATCCACACACCATCACTCCGTCCTTTCTCTGTAGAACTGATCTTCTCACCAGTCTGTGAACTACTACCACCTGCTTTTTAGCAGTATACTTTTTGCTCTTAATAACTATATGATCACATGACATTACAACATAATTTAAATGTTTGTTATATATCAGAATACAGTAAAAAGTTGTACCTGGTTATGTCTATCATTGGTTTGTGTCCAGGGATTATCATAGGAATGAAAAGTTATGTGACACCTTTATGGAAGTGAATGCTGAGGATTACTAATGGAGCCTAGACTGCGTTCTTCCAACATTTAATGAAAGATGAGTCGCAAAATGAGTTAAACCATATGGCAGTTTCTCTATGCACTCTTCACCTATGAGTAAGGCTGCATTAAGAGAGGCCAAATGCTGACGGAAAATGACCATCGGCCTATTCGGAAAGAGAGCGTATTCAAAAGGATCTAGACTGTCGAACAATGGGCCGAGGCAAACAGGGACAAATGCAAAGTCCTACATCTGGATAAAAGAAATGTAAAAAGCAGATATAGTATGGAAGGAAAATAACTAGGTGATAGCATCAGGGAAAGGACTGGGGCAGAATAGTAGATCCCAGATTCAACATGAACCAACAATGTGGAGCTGCAGCTAAAAAAAGTCAACAAAATTCTGGGATGTATCAAGACAAGCATTGAGTCTAGATCAATAGAGATCATTATTCCCCTATACTCTGCCCTGGTCTGACCCCATCTGCAATACTGTGTGCAGTTCTGGGCGCCCCAATTTCAAGAAATACATCAATATATTGGAGCAAGTCCAGAGAAGAGGAACCAAGATGGTAGAAGGTCTGCAAACCATGTCCAATGAATACTGGGTAAAAGAACTGGGAATGTTTAGTTTGCAAAAGAGAAGGCTGAGAGGAGACTTAATAGCGGTCTACAAATATCTGAAATGTAGTCACATCGCAGAGGGAACTACCCTATTCTCATTAGCACAAGGAAG
This sequence comes from Anomaloglossus baeobatrachus, assembly GCF_048569485.1. NCBI lineage: Eukaryota > Metazoa > Chordata > Amphibia > Anura > Aromobatidae > Anomaloglossus > Anomaloglossus baeobatrachus. The sequence goes on from NC_134358.1 coordinate 522,530,380, forward strand.
TACAAGAGGCAATGGGATGAAACTAAAAGGAAGGAGATTCAGATCTGACATTAGGAAAAACTTAATGACAGTGAGGGCAGTCACGGAGTAGAACAGGCGACCACGGGAGGTGGTGACCTCTCCATCAATGGAAATCTTTAAGCAGAAACTGGATAAACGTAAAGCTGGGATGATTTAGGATAACCTGCACTCGTAGGGGGTAGGACCCGATGGCCCTTGAGGTCCCTTTCAACACTTTCATTCTATGATTCTATAATACTAGTATTCCTGATTAACAGGCAGTGTAAAACAGCTCTTATATGTGGAAATTCTAAACGTGTACACCTTCATTTATAGCATCCATTCAAACGCAGAAAAGTGGTTTGTTTTCTCTTATTATATTTACTGCATCTTTATTTGATGAGGATTTTCCTTGGAATCTGGGAATTGTGGCTAATCCTGGTTTGGATCCACAGCACTCCCAAATTGCACATCTGTGGCTAAATTCCAAATGTCACAATTGTTTTTTTGCTGCCAATCACATACTAATCACTTGTATCTTTTGTGATATCAAAATTCCGAATCCTCTGTTGCCTACAGAGTAATCAATAGAAATAGCTTTCTGCCTGTTTGTAATGGAAGGAGCAAATCCTGTGTGACTGCATGCTAAGCGTATCTGAAAATACTCGCTGCAAGATAAGAAAGAGGAGCAGAAGAAAGGATTATAAAAGACCTATGTGACGCCCTGGACTAGCCAGGTAGTCACACACAGGCCCTTGCACAAACACCCATCCCCTAACAAGGTAACAGCAGCCAAGCTAAAAACCCTGAGTCACCCCTCTCAGGTCTTGACATTCACACCAGGGGGCGGAGCCAGGCGGTTGGCCACGCCCACCGATGAGTTCGGTTAGCCTGAGGCGGGAAAACACAACAGATCAGTTTTGGAGGTGAAAGAGAGTAGTTGGAAAGTAGTAAACGTCTATCAGGGATCTGGGTCGTAGCCCAGATACCCTATGGCCAGGAGGCAGACGGTGGTTGCCGCCTGCAGGAGCCGGGAAGACGGCTGGTGGAACCGTAAGGGACTCGGACAGGGTAGTGGCCCGCCGATACCGAACCAGGGAACCAACTGGAAACCGGAGCACCAGGAGGGGTACTCAGACCCAGAACGAGGCCCAGAAGCCACTGGACTGAGTTGAATTCACTGATTGGGGTCTGGACCTTAGGTTCTTTCCCACCCAAGTCCCGACTGAAGACAACAGCCCAACGAGGGGGATAGAAAGCCACCGCTCAGGCAGAGAGATCTCACGGGCCAGCGTCTGCGGGCAAACGGGCTCTCCCGACACACACAAAGCCGGGGAGCGGACTCCCGTCGCTGAGGCATAGGCAGTCAAAAATTCTACAAAACGAGGTGCAGGAGAAAGGTGGGAACCACTGAACCGGGTGGGGGACCAGACACAGCCGGCTGCGGGCACCGATCACCATCCTTTTGGTTTACCAGAGACTTCAGTGTATCTGTCATAGTGAGTACAACAGTGCCCTCGGGCCGCGCACCGCACCGCACTAACACGCCCGCACCTCGCAACCACCAGGCCCCAGGGCCATCACCCCCCTGCCCACGGAAGGGTCAACAACAGGCTGCACAACACCGTCCCCAGGAGCCTAGTTAACGGCAGCGGTGGTGCCCACACTCACCACAACCCGTGGGTGGTGTCACGAACTTAAATTCCTAAACACCACGGCCCCGGCCGTGAACCTCCCCACCGAAACCCCTCACGTAGCGCCAGCCTCCCTTCAGAGCGATGTGACCCCGAGCATGGGGCGGTACACCTAGGTCCAGCTAGTTCAACCCTCCTCCACTAACCATAGACTTCATCATCAAATCCTCAACCAACAATATTGTGTGTACTCAGGAAATCATCCAACCCGTTCTTAAAAGTTGATATAGTGTCAGCCATTACTACCTCTTGTAGTATGGCATTCCACAGTCTGACCACTCTAAAGGCCGCTTTACACGCAACGACATCGCTAACGCGATTTCGTTGGGGTCACGGAATTCGTGATGCACATCCGTTCTCATTAGCAACATCGTTGCGTGTGTCACGTACGAGCGACCGCTAACGATCAAAAATACTCACCTTATCGTTGATCATTGACACGCTGTCCAGTTCCCAAATATAGTTGCTGTTGCAGGACGCAGGTTGTTCGTCGTTCCTGCGGCAGCAAACATTGCTATATGTGACACCGCAGGAACGAGGAACCACATCGTACCTGCGGCCGCCCGCAATGAGGAAGGAAGCAGGTGGGCAGGATGTTCCGGCCGCTCATCTCCGCCCCTCCGCTTCTATTGGGCGGCCGCTTAGTGACGTCGCTGTGACGCCGGACGAGATGCCCCCTTAGAAAGGAGGCGGTTCGCCGGTCACAGCGACGTTGCTAGGCAGGTAAGTAGTGTGATGAGTCCGAGTGATGTTGTGCGCCACGGGCAGCGATTTGCCCGTGACGCACAAATGACGGGGGCGGGTACGCTTGTTAGCGATATCGGTACCGATATCGCAGCGTGTAAAGTACCCTTAAGGCTATGTGCGCACGTTGCGTAGTGTCCATGCTGCAAAATCTGCAGCGATTTGACAGTGCATGTGCGCTTCAAATCGCTGCAGAAATACTGCGTAATGGATGCAGTGTGTCTGCAGCATAGATGCCGATTTCATGCGCTCTGAATGCTGCCTCTCCCATAGACAGAGTGACAGCAGCATCCAAAGTGCAAGAAATAAGTGACATGTTAGGCTATGTGCGCACGTTGCGTAATTTCATGCGTTTACGCTGCATATTGCACTGCAAGGTAAAAGCATGCGTCCTGCGTCCCCAGCACAATCTATGAAGATTGTGCATAATCCATCTGCACGTTGCGTTTGAGAGCACAGCGATTTGCATGCCAAAATTTTGATCCAAATCGCTGCGCTCAAAAAAGTACCATGTCAAAGTCACAATGTGACTGAAGGTGTATTGCCTGGTCATGGAAGGATTCATGGCGAGCAGTGCGACACAGCGAGAAATCCAGGGTATTGTCATGCCGGGGAGTGATGTAACACAAAGGCTGCCTGTCTACGGAAATGGGAGTGGGGTCACTTCCTAGCACTCACCTAAGGGTGATCCCTGCACATCCTAATGTCCAAATACGGGTCCTTCCCCCATGAGCCGATCAAATGCCTAAGCCCTCGCTGACTCTAAACTCACCCTGGCTAGTGAGGACCAGTAAGACGCTAGTCTTGCTACTATAATAAGACAAATGCGGGTTAGCCAAACAGCTGGGGAAAACACAGCAAAAAACATTCCAAGGTTTCTTCAGTAAGGAACTTTGCAGCTGCAATAGAAACAACACCCCAGCTATGCAGCGACAAGATCCTTCAACACGGTCAGCATAGGAATGAGCTATAGCCGGCATAGGGAGGAGTAAGGAGCAGATATTTATAGCAGAAGGGAGTGGCTGCAGCTGAGGTTACAACTACTTGTTAAATCACTGCAGGATAGAAATGAGACTTTAACCCCTTTATTACTGGATGGAATTAAATATATAGGGTGGTCCAAAAGTAGGTGGACAGTATGTGTAATAGACTTATCAAACATGGTGTAAAGTGAAACTGACTCAGTTGCCTTTAGCAACCAATCAGATTCCACTTTTCATTCTTCACAGACTCTTTGGAAAATGAAAGGTGGAATCTGATTGGTTGCTAAGGGCAACTGAGTCAGTTTCGCTTTACACCATGTTTCATAACCCTATTACACATACTGTCCACCTACTTTTGGACCACCCTGTATACTTAGTGCAATAATGTTGAATATTGCATAAAAAGAGTTAGGGGTACTTTGCACGCTGCGACATCGCAAGCCGATTGCTGCGATGCCGAGCGCGATAGTCCCCGCCCCCGTGGCAGCAGCGATATCTTGTGATAGCTGCCGTAGCGAACATTGTCGCTACGGCAGCTTCACATGCACTTACCTGCCCTGTGACGTCGCTCTGGCCGGCGACCCGCCTTCTTTCTAAGGGGGCGGGTCGTGCGGCGTCACAGCGACGTCACACGGCAGGCAGCCAATAGAAGTGGAGGGGCGGAGATGAGCGGGACGTAAACATCCCGCCCACCTCCGTGCTTCCGCATAGCCGGCGTGAGCCGCAGGACGCAGGTACGCTGATGTTCCTCGCTCCTGCGGCTTCTCACACAGCGATGTGTGCTGCCACAGGGGAACGAGGAACAACATCGTACCGTCGCTGCAGCGAAATTATGAAAATGTCGGACACTACACCGATGATACGATTTCGACGCTTTTGCGCTCGTTAATCATGTCATAAAGGATTTAGACACTCCAATATCGACAGCGACGCCGGATGTGCGTCACTTTCGATTTGACCCCATCGACATCGCACCTGCGATCTCGTAGTGTGCAAAGTACCCCTTATGCTGGATCACAGAGATTTCAATCAAACGCAATAATGACATGACTCCCCTGACTGCCTACAGTACAGCCCTTTTATGTGGCAGAACAGCTCTATTAAATGTGCAAAACCTGTTCCAAATAGTGAGAATCTGTCGAGCTGTGGCACAGGCTTTGACTCGTGATTTGTTACTTGTTGTTTTCCACATTTCTGAGTGGCCCAGTCATCATTTCTATGTTTTGTGAGATGTTCAGACCGTACATGGCTGGGAGTTATATCGTCTATTTACTCTGTTCAGCAAAATTGGATCTGTATTAACTGATGTAGAAAAATAGTAAAATGTTGTACTTGGGTAAATCTCGTCAGTTTCCATGAACGTTGACTCAGTCATGTAGAATGTGTTTATGAGAATCTCTCTGGTGAAAGTAAAATAGTGAGTTTATAAGGTTTATGTGACCTAGACATTAGGGTGGTGCCAAAATCATTAAAGGGGTACTCCCATCTCCAAGATCCTACCCCAATATCTAGTAGGTGTAATAATAATAATATTAGGAAATACCTCCAATTAGAAATGTAGTAACGTTCTCTAGATATAGTCATGTCTGTTACCTCATGTGCAGGGCATTGCAGCTTAGGTATCCATGGTTATGACTACTCATATTGACAGTTAGTGAATTGCTTGTGGTCGTAACCATGGATACCTAAGCTACAATGCCCTGCACATGAGGTAAGCGACAAGGAGAACTATACTGCATTTCTAATTGGAGGTATTTGTTAATATTAATATTATTACATCTACTACATATTGGGGTAGGATCTTGGAGATGGGAATAACCCTTTAAATCAGTTCTAAGGGGTTTTACAGGCTTATTTTATTAGGATAGGTCAACGATATTAGATCAGGTGTCCAATACCCGAAAGCCCTGGCAGTAGCAGGATTTAATCAATATACTGAGCGCCAGTGACTATGTAGTGGCCATTCTCAGGTACTGCAGCTCAGCTCCTATGGAACTGAATGGGAGCTGAACTGCAATACTCAGGAATGGCCACTACATAGGAAACAGAGCTCTGTTGTTGTGGCTCTGTACACTGTGTACATCTGTCTGTACTGGTGCTGAAAACAGCAGATCGATGGGGGTGTCGGGTATTGGACCCCCACTAATCTAATATTGATGACCTATTTAAAGAATAAGTCAATGGGATACAGCTGAAAACTACTTTAACCCCTTCATGATATTCACTGTACATGTATGGCGCAAGTCAGAAATGGGTGTATGGAGTGGGCTCATGGGGTGAGCTCACCCCATACTCGGCTGATAATGGCATTATTATGTGGTAATAGTGGTAATGGCATTACCACTAGGACCTGTCGCTAACAGCAGAGATGCATCCATGATTATTAACCTGTTAAATCATGCTGTTAAACTCTGACAGCAGGATTTAACAAGCGCCAGCATGCAGGGCGCACAATTTTAAGCATTGATGCACCCATGACGTGATCATGCCTCACCGATGGGTTGCTATGACAGCAGGGGGTCTGCTGAAGAGCTCCGTGCTTGTCCTAACAGCGCTCCTCTGAAACCTGCCTGTGGCCGGGCTTCAAAGGAGACTGTGATTTTCACTATGTACAGCAATGGCACAAACTAACAGACAATCACAGTTTATGGTCACCTAAGGGAGCTATTAAAATCAGTGAAAAGTAAAAAGAAAAATTAAAAAGTATGAAAAAAGTAAAAAAAAACACATCAAGTTTAAATATTCCTTCTTTTGCACCATTATTAGTAGAGATAATACAAACAATTTAAAAAAAATACACATTTGTGGTATTGCTGCATTCAGAAAAGTCAGATTTATCAAAATCTAAAAATGATTATCCAGATCAGTAAACAAAAAAAAATCAAGTACACCAAAATTAAGCTTTTGCGGTCGTTGCGATACCACAAAATGCTGTAACAAATGATCAATCGTCATATCTATCTCAAAATGGTATCAATAAAAACATTGTTTTATCAACTTCAGATGAGAACGTTACTGGTCTTGGAAAATGGAGACACAATCGCCCTCCCCCATTTTTTTTTCCTGCAAACTTCAGATTTTGTTTTCACCAGTGAAATAATAAAAAACTGAACATTTTGGTATCGCCGTAATCGTACTGATGAGGAAAATGATATTGTGAGGTCATTTTATTACCACAAAATGTACAACATAAAAAAAATTCTCAAAAAAAACACGTCAGAATTCTGTTTTTAACACATTTTCACCACATTTGGAATTTTTCACCGTTTTACAGTAGGGTATGTGCTAAAATTAATGGTGTCATTCACAAGTACATCTCGTCCTCATATGTCTGTGTAGACAGAAAAGTAAATAAGATATGGCTTTGAGAAGAAGAGGAAGAAAAACACAGGAACGCAAAACAAAAATTGACTGAAGGGGTTAAAAGGAACCTGTCACCAGGTTTTACCAATATAAACTAAAGCCATCACCTTTAACTGCTCTATGACCACAGTCCATCAACCTGTATCTCAGCCCCCAAGCCCCCTCATATGCCACGGTATAGGGTGTGGTCCGGTGGGCTGTCCTCCTAGATTGACTGATATAGATGACGCATCCTATGCTGCAAATCTTGTGTCTGCGCAGTTGAATCACAGGTACACTTTGCTCTGCCATTAGTAGAACAGAGCAAAAGTATTGTAAGGTACATGTACCATCACCGATTTCACTTCCAGGTAATAGGTACCGGGGACTTATAGGACTTTGTTCGGCCCTTACTAGCAGGGCCGGCGTCACCACCTGGCGCACCTAGGCAAGTGTCAGGGCCCTGAACAAACAGGGGGGCCCACTCGCTATCGAGGACACAGTCAGCACTGCTTGCCTGATGGTGTCCCTAGCCCCTGATTATGTATGGGGCCAGGGTAACTGTCTCCCCTTTTCCTCGTGTGCGGTCTCTCTGCACTATGTGATGAGTCAAAACCGATTCGCAAAAGAATTAGCCAAAAGCAACAATAATTAATTACCAAATGTTTATTACGTCATAATTTATTTAAAAATATATAAAGCAAGCACCTATAATATACAATCAACCCCCCCCCACCGACGAAGGTACGCCAAAATGCTCGTAGGGTTCTTGGGAGTTGGCGTCGGCACGGCTGTGACCTTAATGGCTTCAGGTAATCACCATTAATATTGGCTACTTACACCCTGTGGTGGTTTTCCTTCTTTTTACTCAGTAGACAGGTTGCTATACATCCATCTGTATTTGGACGTACACCGTGTGCAGAATTATTAGGCAAGTTGTATTTTAAAGGATTTTTTTTATTATTGATCAACAACTATGTTCTCAATCAACCCAAAAGACTCATAAATATCAAAACTTAATATTTTTGGAGGTTGTAGTGGGTTTTATTTTTAGATTTGGCTATCTTAGGCTACTTTCACACATCAGGTTTTTTCCATCAGGCACAATCCGGAAAAAAATGGGTAAAACGGATCCGGTAACTTTTTTTGTCTGGCAAAAAAACCGCATCGCGCCGGATGCGGCGCGATACGTCGTGTTTTACAATTGAAGCTTTTGGACGCCGGATCCGGCGTAATGCGGCAAAAAACGGATGCGGCTGCCGGATCCGTTTTTGTAAACTGAGCATGCTCCAATGTTTTGAAAAAAACGGATCCTGCAAAAAAAAAAACGGACAAAACGGATGCAAAATCGGATGCAAAACGGATCCAACGGATCCGTTTTTTTAACGCATCCAGCATAACGGATCCGTTAGAAAACGGATCCGGTGGATACGGTTTTTACATTTTTTTGCCGAATCCGTTGGATCAGGAAAAAAAAGGATTGTGCCTGAATGCAGAAAGCTGATGTGTGAAAGTAGCCTTAGGAGGATATCTGTTTGTGCAGGTAAGGCTACTTTCACACATCCGGTTTTTGCTCTGCGGCACAATACAGCGTTCTGCAGAAAAACCGCAACCGGTTTTTGTGACGCCGGTTGCGTTTTTTTTTTGCATAGACTTACATTAGTGCCGTATTGTGCCGCAGGGGCTTGCGTTCGGTCCGGTTTTTGCCGCATGCGGCAGATTTAGCCGATGCCGCGGCCGGATAGAACGTTCCCTGCAACGTTTTTTGCTCCGGCAAAAAAACCCGCATTGTGCCGCATCCGGCCGCTGCGGCGCATTTTCAATGCATGCCTATGGACGCCGGATGCGGCGCGATACGGAAAAAAAACGAATCCGGCCGCCGCATGCGGTTTTTTCCACTGCGCATGCTCAGTAGCGTGCGGCAACCGGAAAAAAACGGACCGGCCGCATGTAAAAACTTATGCAAAGGATGCGGTGTTTTCGCCGCATCCGTTGCATAGGTTTCATAGTCGGATTGAGCCGCACGGCTCAAACCGGATGTGTGAAAGTAGCCTAACTATTACTGTAAAGAATTATTAGGCAACTTAAAAAAAACCAAATATATTCCCATCTCACTTGTTTATTTTCACCAGGTTAAACCAATATAACTGCACAAAATTTAGAAATAAACATTTCTGACATGCAGAAACAAAACCCCAAAAAATTAGTGACCAATATAGCCACCTTTCTTTATGATGGCACTCAACAGCCTACCATCCATAGATTCTGTCAGTTGCTTGATCTGTTTACGATCAACATTGCGTGCAGCAGTCACCACAGCCTCCAGACACTGTTCCCAGAGGTGTACTGTTTTCCCTCCCTGTAGATCTCACATTTTATGAGGGACCACAGGTTCTCTATGGGGTTCAGATCAGGTAAACAAGGGGTCCATGTCATTATTTTTTCATCTTTTAGACCTTTACTGGCCAGCCACGCTGTGGAGTAGTTGGATGCATGTGATGGAGCATTGTTGTGCATGAAAATCATGTTTCGATACCGACTTCTTCCTGTACCACTACTTGAAGAAGTTGTCCTCCAGAAACTGGCAGTAGGTCTGGAAGTTGAGCTTCACTCCACTCTCAACTCAAAAAGGTCCCACAAGTTTATCTTTGGTGATACCAGCCCATACCAGTACCCCACCTCCACCTTGCTGGCGTCTGAGTCGGAGTGGAGCTCTCTGCCCTTTACTGATCCAGCCTCTGGCCCATCAAGAGCCACGCTCATTTCATCAGTCCATAAAACCTTTGAAAAATCAGTCTTAAGATATTTCTTGGCCCAGTCTTGATGTTTTATCTTATGTTTCTTGTTCAGAGGTGGTGGTTTTTCAGCCTTCCTTACCTTGGCCATGTCCCTGAGTATGGCACGCCTTGTGCTTTTTGATACTCCAGTAACGTTGCAGCTCTGAAATATGGCCAAACTGCTGGCAAATGGCATCTTGGCAGCTTCACGCTTGATTTTCCTCAATTCATGGGCAGTTATTTTGCGCCTGTTTTACCTAACACGCTTCTTGCGACCCTGTTGGCTATTTGCCATGAAACGCTTGATTGTTCGGTGATCACGCTTCAAAAGTTTGGCAATTTCAAGACTGCTGCATCCCTCTGCAAGACATCTCACAATTTTGGACTTTTCAGAGACCATCAAATCTCTCTTCTGACCCATTTTGCCAAAGGAAAGGAAGTTGCCTAATAATTAAGCACCCCTTATATAGGGTGTTGATGTCATTACACCGCACCCCTCCTCATTACACAGATGCACATCGCCTGATTTACTTAATTGGTAGTTGGCGCTCAGCCTATACAGCTTGGAGTAGGACGACATGTATAAAAAGTATCATGTGATCAAAATACTCATTTGCCTAATAATTCTGCACACAATGTATATTGATGTATACTTTGATGCGTTTTTTGCACATATTACATGACAGTTCATGTTTACATCTACAATTGGCTGCTATTAATGTATATCTTGATAAGGTTTGCACATTATTATATATTTATTACATATTATATATTTCACACTTTGCACTTTTATAGCGATTGCGTTATTTGCACATTGTGAGCATAGTCTCTATAATGCTGCTAGAATAATATAACAATCTATTTGGGATATATTTCACTGCACATTGTTGCTAATATTTATTTATTTTATCATACATTCCTTATACTTATTATTAAGATATCTATTTATAACAGTTCCTCAGTCCAACTATTCCTATTTATTGATTTTTACTTATACTGTCTTTGCCATATAGTGACCTGTTATATTACCTGTTGCACTTTAAATATTTTTCATTACATATACTATATTATTACATTTTATGCTGCTGTGTTGATTCCATCCCTCATGTTGTCACTTGTCCTTGCTATATATATATATATTGAAATAAATTATGGCCTAATAAACATATGATAATTTATTATTGTTGCTTTTGGCTATCTTTTTTGTGTATCGATTTTGATGTTAGATCTTAATAGCTTTCCCTCATATATTTGTGGTTGATTATGCATTGTAAGAGATAGTCTATTGGGGACACACTACATATACCCCTGGTTGGCGTTAAATGGATCAAAACTATGTGATGAGCGCAGTGTCCTGGCTTATGAATAGTAATAAGCCAGGAGCAGAGACCAGTGACATCACCTGACGTCCAGGGAGCCGATACAGTTGAAAGTGCAATGCCAGGGTGGGGTGGGAGAATAATGCTGATGTCACAGGCCAAATCTAATCACTATTAGGCCCGTTTCACACGTCAGTGATTTTGATACGTTTGTGCTTTTTTTTTTATACGTACCACAATCACTGACATACGCAGACCCATTATAATGAATGGGTCTGCTCACACATCAGTGATTTTTCACTGACCGTGTCTCCGTGCGGCGTACACTTGTGTCCGTGATTGCCGCGCAGAGACATGTCTGTTTTTTTCTGGCATCACTGATGTCCCACGGACCACGCAGTGGTATGGTCCGTGAAACACGTACCAGAAAAACACGGACATGTAAAATAATAAACATTTTCAACTCCCCTTTTCAGCAACGCTCTCTCCAGTCTCTGTTCTTTGCAGCTTCCTGGCCGGCTCGTGAATATTCATGAATACAGTCAGAGCCGACCCGGAAGTAGCTGCAGAGAGCGGTGGGCGGATGCTACATCGTGGGACTCTTCAGCACCATGGAGAGCAGGAAAGGGGGCAGGTGAGTAATGTCCATGTGCAATCACGTATAACGGATCACGTATCACGGATTGCACATTGACAACCCACGTGTGCCGTGAATCATGGAACATGGAGGGACATGTGCGTGTTTTACACATCAGTGAAAAACATCAGTGTTTTTTACTCACATGTGAAACAGGCCTAAGGGACAGATTTGGCCCAAGCGCCAGAGTTTGCCATATATGTTTTAGAATAGCACAGTATTTAGTGAGCTCCCTCTAGTGGCAGTTACAGGCAGTCGGCATATCTTCTTTTTATTCTTTGTCAGCGCTAGGGATTTAGAAATCTGTAACAAAAAATGTTCAAGAAATCATCATCCTAACTAGAAAATGGTATCAAGGAGCCCAAGAGCTTCACCCTTTAACACCCGGGTTCCCAGATTATTCTAAACTAAGGCAGATTTCAAACCAAGTATGTTTATAGGATTGTATGATGTAAGGTAAAGCGGGCAAATGGGTCACATCTGTGATACATTTACAATAACACACACATGTGGCAATTCTTGTAAATTGTACCATACCAGTGTAAATCGTGTCAGAGGATATTTTCTATTGATATGTACGTAAATAACCTGGAAGATAATGGCCTTCTGATGGAAATAGACATGGACCTCATGTTTAGAAGTTAACTCCTTAAAGATGACCTGTCATTACGTCAAACGTGACTTTTGCTCCTTTCTTTTTATCATTCCTAAAAATTCTGTTTTAGTTTTTATTTTTTTAAGTCAACGATACGGTTCCAGAGATATGGGCCCTTTAATCTAGTGCTATTTATTAGGATTTTACAAGTGGGCGTAGCTGTCAGAATTCTCTGGGGTGCTTTACATCATTATTCTGTGAGTATAGCCCCCTTGGTAAGAACCATACTAATTAGCACTGAATAAAAAGGCTCATATATTGGGAACCGTATGGTGGATTTAAAAGAAAAAAAAAGCTGGAATACTCGGGGAGCAAAGAGAATGAAAAATCAAAATGCCAGAATTATCGTTCTTTGGCCACCGCAACATTGCATTAAATTGCAATTAATTAGAGGCGATCAAAACATCACATCTACATAAAAATTGTAGAATTAAAAACATTAGCTCAAGACACAAAAAATAAGCAATCACTGAGCCCCAGATGTTGAAAAATGAGAACACTAGGGGTCTCGGAAAATGGAGACAAAAGCGCAATTCTTTTTTTTTTTTATAAATTTCTGAATTTTTTTTCACCACTTAGATAAAAGTAAAACTATACATGTTTGGTATCTACGAACCTGTACCGACCTGGGGAATCATACTGCTAGGTTTGTTTTACCACATAATGAACATGGTAGATAAAAAAAATCCAAAAACAATAGTACAATTGCCCTTTTTTTTTGCAATTTCCCCGCACTTGGAATTTGTTTTCCAAAACAATGTGTGGCAGAATGAATGATGTAATTCAACAACACAACTCATCCTGCAAAAAGCAAGCTCTCATATGGTTACCGTATATTGATGGAAAGATATAAAAAAAATATGGCTCTTTATCACCAAGAAATAAAAAAAGAACAAAAAATAATATGCAATTCTTTGGAATACATACAAATCCCACAAAGCTGTAACCTGTTAAACAGCAGAATTGCTAAATTTGCATTGCACATTAAGTCCCAGAATGCATGCAAGGTGAAAGGGTTAAATCATAAGAGTCAACGTGTCCTGATGTAAGAGCTAGGACAACTGTGGAGCTTGACATTGCTGTACGTCAATCACTGATGGGCTGGGAGGTCACAGTGTCCTTTTCATCCTGCATGATATTTTTTTTCCTCTACCTGCGCTTTTCTTTTCCCTTTTCCTCCTTCCTACGCTCTACTACAAATTACCCAGACACCGTACAATTACATTCACCTTTCAGAACTGTATGTATGAATTTTTTGCCTCTTGATGTTACCAAGAATGTTTGTTTTTTTTTCCACGGAGGACAAGCAAAGAGAAAATGAAACAAAAAAGTATTAGTTACATAATTGTTATTATTATTATTTTTTATTATTATTATTAATATAGCGCCATTTATTCTATGGCGCTTTACAAGTGAAAAGGGTATACATAAAATCAAGTACAATAATTATGAACAATACAAGGCACAGACTGGTGCAGGAGGAGAGGACCCTGTCCACGAGGGCTCAAAGTTTACCGGAGGAGGGAGGACCCTGCCCACAAGGGCTCATAGGTTACCGGAGAAGGGAGGACCCTCCCCACGAGGTCTCATAGTTTACCAGAGGAGGGAGGATCTTGGCCATGAGGTCTCACAGTCTACCGGAGGAGGGAGGACCCTGTCCACGAGGGCTCACAGTTTACCGGAGAAGGGAGGACCCTCCCCACGAGGGCTCACAGTTTACCGGAGGAGGGAGGATCTTGGCCATGAGGTCTCACAGTCTACCGGAGGAGAGAGGACCCTGCCCACGAGGGCTCACAGTGTACAGGGGATGGGTGAGGGTACAGTGAATGAGGACAGAGCTGGTGGTGCAGTGGTATACTGGTCTGAAGGTTATTGCAAGTTGTAGGCTTGTCAAGAGGTTGTTCTTCAGGTTCCTTTTGAAGGTTTCCATGGAAGGTGAGAGTCTGATATGCTGGGGTAGAGCATTCCAGAGTGTGGCTGAGCTGCGGGAGAAATCTTTATGCGATTGTGGGAAGAGGAGATAAGAAAGGAGTAGAGAAGGAGATCTTGTAAGGATCTGAGGTTGCGTGCAGGTAGGTACTGAGAGAATAGGTCACAGATGTAAGAAGGAGATAGGTTGCAGATGGCTTTGTATGTCATGGTTAGTGTTTTGAACTAGAGTCTTTGGGGAATGGGAATATCAAAAAACTGACTGGCACATCCAACAAATGTGAACAGGTGCTAACTGAAAAAACATAGTAACTATAAATGCAAGCAGTTGCAAACTGAAAAAAGCCAAAAATGTACTAGGAAAAATATGGCACTGCATTACTGCAAAAGAGATGCATTTATAGTTACTATGTTTTTTCAGTTAGCACCTGTTCACATTTGTTGGATGTGCGGGTCAGTTTTTTGATATTTCTAGTGAGTCTCTTTCTGACTGGGCACTCCGCCCTAAGACCTGGCTGTTCATATCCATTATAGCAGGAGCCTAGCTGCCCAAACATGGAGGTTTGCAGTCCAAATAGTGGCATTTTTTCCCAGATATGGATGCTTTTAACCTAGATAGTGGCATTAAGTTAGGTTCCCGGAATACAGAGATACACCTTGCCGTTGGTCTCCGGGCTTACATGCATTGACCAATACATAAACTAAATATCTCTCTTTTGCAGTAATGCAGTGCCATATTTTTCCTAGTACATTTTTGGCTTTTTTCAGTGTGCAATTGCTTGCATTTGGGCAATGGGAAGCCAGGGAAGGGATTGGCATAGTGGTTAGGCCAGGGAATAGTGAGGCGAGAGGTGGATTAATTGGGCTGCAAAGTTTAGGATAGATTGGAGAGATGCAAGAGTGTTAGAAGGGAGGCGACAGAGCAGAAGGTTGCAGTAGTCAAGGTGGGAGATGATGAAGGCATGTACTAGTGTTTTTGCTGAATCATGGTTAAGGAATGTACGAATCTGGGAGATATTTTTGAGTTTGAGTCGGCAGCAGGTGAAAAGGGCATGGTTGTGTGCCTTAAAGGATAAAGCAGAGTACAGGGTTACTCTGAGGCAACGAGCTTATAATTATTAAATGATTGAGATTTCTATGCAAACCCCAAAACTCTCTTAATGGCTGGGTACCTGCAGCGCCTCTTTGGACACTCCATTGACAATAGTGTGATTTTTGTTGCCATGATTCTAGTAATCCTTCTTGTTATCTTTTATAAATTACCGTGAGGGAGAACAATTTTTCTTTTTTATATCCTTTACTCTTTCAGGCCATGCCTCATCTACACCTTGCTCCTTCCCCTGAGTGTTTCACACATTTGAAATGTTAAAAATTAAGCTAGAAGTGCCCTGATTAAGGGCTGATAAATGGCTTCTACATGACTAGTACATAGAGCCAACTCATTATTCCAAGATAAAATTAGATCAATGTAAGACGTCCTACAAGATATAAACAATCAGCTAAATGGTGCTTTGAAAATATACATGATAAATCTGAATGCCTAAGTCAAAATATCCATTGTATGACAAAGGCAATGTGACGGTGTAAGTGGAGAGCAGGGGACAGGGGCTTCTAGACTGGCCCTCAGAATAGGGACCCAGCTATCCCTAATCACAGAGTTACCTCTGGTGAGGATATCTGGGCCGCTTTCCTTGCCCTGCTCCTGACCAGCCCTGGTTTTCTATTCCCCTCCCACCAACAACTGGGTTGGCCGGGGCAGGAGTGATAAAGCCAACAGAAATAGGCAAACAGGGGACTCCAAATCGCTATCTCATGGCATACACACACAGAGGTATAAGACAAAAAGAGCTTAGCAGGAAAATAAAAGCAGGGAGGAAACAACAAGACAACGGGAGAACTCCACAACAACTCCACACACGAAAGTAATACAATCACCAGCAGGACTAGAATAGAACAGCACATGGACCAGTTTAGCAAAAGCCATAGTTGGCATGGTAAGACAGGCTCCACCATCTTAAAAAGGTGGGGAGTCACTGTAATCAGTCTCCCACACAATGTGGTTTAAGAAGCAACCAGCAGGCTAGTGGAAATCACCTCCTGCAAGCCTGATCACTAATGAAAGCACAGATGGTCGATACCAGAGCCTGTCTTTGGAACTAAAAATCACCAAAGGAGGCATAGTGTGCAGTGTCAGATTCTGCAGTGTGAACAGCATCAGATGCCGCCATGACGCACAGCAAGTTTAGAACCAAACACCGTGTGACAGGCAACCAGAGCAACTAAAGGTTGGATAAAATATAAAGCTTATTAATAACCAATTACAAAAAGCAAGCATTAGGTCCCTTTCACACTGCATTCTGATCTCTGTTCAGTGGTTCAGTCGGGGCTTCCATCCAAATTCCATGCAAAACGGGTTTCGAATTATGGGCCAACGGGGCCATTGACTTTAATGGTGAAGACAGAGTCACTGTGTGCTCAGTTGTGCACCCTTTTCAGAAGTATACGCTTCCTGAAGGTGGACTCCCAGACACAGTCTACTACAGTACGTCTGGGTGTCCTCCTCCAATAGACGTAGAAGCCTGAAAATGGTGCATGACATACAGTTAGGTCCAGAAATATTTGGACAGTGACACAATTTTCGCGAGTTGGGCTCTGCATGCCACCACATTGGATTTGAAATGAAACCTCTACAAGAGAATTCAAGTGCAGATTGTAACGTTTAATTTGAAGGTTTGAACAAAAATATCTGATAGAAATTGTAGGAATTGTACACATTTCTTTACAAACACTCCACATTTTAGGAGGTCAAAAGTAATTGGACAAATAAATCAAACCCAAACAAAATATTTTTATTTTCAATATTTTGTTGCGAATCCTTTGGAGGCAATCACTGCCTTAAGTCTGGAACCCATGGACATCACCAAACGCTGGGTTTCCTCCTTCTTAATGCTTTGCCAGGCCTTTACAGCCGCAGCCTTCAGGTCTTGCTTGTTTGTGGGTCTTTCCGTCTTAAGTCTGGATTTGAGCAAGTGAAATGCATGCTCAATTGGGTTAAGATCTGGTGATTGACTTGGCCATTGCAGAATGTTCCACTTTTTTGCACTCATGAACTCCTGGGTAGCTTTGGCTGTATGCTTGGGGTCATTGTCCATCTGTACTATGAAGCGCCGTCCGATCAACTTTGCGGCATTTGGCTGAATCTGGGCTGAAAGTATATCCCGGTACACTTCAGAATTCATCCGGCTACTCTTGTCTGCTGTTATGTCATCAATAAACACAAGTGACCCAGTGCCATTGAAAGCCATGCATGCCCATGCCATCACGTTGCCTCCACCATGTTTTACAGAGGATGTGGTGTGCCTTGGATCATGTGCCGTTCCTTTTCTTCTCCAAACTTTTTTCTTCCCATCATTCTGGTACAGGTTGATCTTTGTCTCATCTGTCCATAGAATACTTTTCCAGAACTGAGCTGGCTTCATGAGGTGTTTTTCAGCAAATTTAACTCTGGCTTGTCTATTTTTGGAATTGATGAATGGTTTGCATCTAGATGTGAACCCTTTGTATTTACTTTCATGGAGTCTTCTCTTTACTGTTGACTTAGAGACAGATTCACCTACTTCACTGAGAGTGTTCTGGACTTCAGTTGATGTTGTGAATGGGTTCTTCTTCACCAAAGAAACTATGCGGCGATCATCCACCACTGTTGTCATCCGTGGACGCCCAGGCCTTTTTGAGTTCCCAAGCTCACCAGTCAATTCCTTTTTTCTCAGAATGTACCCGACTGTTGATTTTGCTACTCCAAGCATGTCTGCTATCTCTCTGATGGATTTTTTCTTTTTTTTCAGCCTCAGGATGTTCTGCTTCACCTCAATTGAGAGTTCCTTAGACTGCATGTTGTCTGGTCACAGCAACAACTTCCAAATGCAAAACCACACACCTGTAATCAACCCCAGACCTTTTAACTACTTCATTGATTACAGGTTAACGAGGGAGACGCCTTCAGAGTTAATTGCAGCCCTTAGAGTCCCTTGTCCAATTACTTTTGGTCCCTTGAAAAAGAGGAGGCTATGCATTACAGAGCTATGATTCCTAAACCCTTTCTCCGATTTGGATGTGAAAACTCTCATATTGCAGCTGGGAGTGTGCACTTTCAGCCCATATTATATATATAATTGTATTTCTGAACATGTTTTTGTAAACAGCTAAAATAACAAAACTTGTGTCACTGTCCAAATATTTCTGGACCTAACTGTAGTAAACAGTGACTCCGTCTGCACCATTAAAGTCAATAACCCCGTCAGCGCATACGTCCGAAACCCGTTTTGCGTGGGGGTTTGGATGGAAGCCCCGACGGGACCACTGAATGGAGATTTGTTATGGTCAGGAGATCACAAAACACCTTGCAAAAATCCCATAAAAAATGGTAGAAGATAATGCACAAGAGTAGTTAGAAACTTAGCTGGCTGCAATCCATTGACTACACAAACACAACTAGAAGTAGTGGTGGAGCGTTCCTAACAAACCTAGACGCATTGTCACCGCCAGAGAACTAAGTAACCTCAAAGATGAAATGAGGAATCCTGACTTGCCTCAGAGCAGCCCCAATGGAAAGTCAAAGCCCCCAACATATAACAATGGTGATGTAAGAAAAAACAACACACAGATTGTAGATATATAATTAAGCAAAGTGAGACCCTGCTAGCTAGATGCAAAAGTATGGGATAGATTGCTGGTTGCAGCCAGTAAAAACCCCTGAATAATACCAACAGCTTATAATCAAAAATTCCTTTAAAAGATTACACGATCTTCCTCCCACTATATCAGGAACTCTTGTGCAAATACATTTAAATAGAAAATGCAAATATAATAGAAGAGATCTTAACTACAAAACACATGAGATACAAAAATACAAAACTCCTGATCAAAAAGGGAGTAAAAAATCCCTTTCTTGCTAGGAATAAATAGTCCTCCAAAAATAGTGCAGGAAGAGCACTTATTCACTTGCAAGAAACAAAAAGGGAATATTCTCAAACACAGATTTAGAAAAAGACATAGATTAAGCAGAAACGCCCTTCAGTGCAAATTCAGCCTCTAACCAAGCCCAGACTAAGGCTACTTTCACACATCCGGTTTGAGCCCTGCGGCTCAATCCGGCTGTGAAAACTATGCAACGGATGCGGTGAAAACACCGCATCCTTTGCATTAGTTTTTACATGCGGCTGGTCCGGTTTTTTCCGGTTGCGGCATGCTACTGAGCATGCGCAGTGGAAAATACTGCATGCGGCGACCGGATGCGTTTTTTTCCGCATCGCGCCGCATCCGGCCTCCATAGGGATGCATTGAAAAATGCGCCGCAGCGGCCGGATGCGGCGCGATGCGGTGTTTTTTGCCGGAGCAAAAAACGTTGCAGGGAACGTTCGATCCGGCCGCCGCATCGGCTACATCTGCCGCATGCGGCAAAAACCGGACCGAACGCAAGCCCCTGCGGCACAATGCGGCACTAATGTAAGTCAATGCAAAAAAACCCGCAATCGGCGTTACAAAAGCCGGTTGCGGTTTTTCTGCAGAACGCCGTATTGTGCCGCAGAGCAAAAATCCGGATGTGTGAAAGTACCCTTAGAGAGCAAAATACTTATCAAGCATAGCTGCAGACTCAGGATGACATGGAAACAAAACTGATGCAAAGGAACAAAAAGCCGCTGTGGAAATCATTCCTGGAATATCCAAAAAGATGCTGAAGAATGGCAAAACCTACAGGGAAAGGCAAATGCCTAAAGACTGGAGAACAAATTCAGGACATCTTAACATGGAGCAGAAACAAATATCACCGGCAAAGTTTAGACATAGACTGCCTTCCTATATTCCCCAGGCTGGACTCCATAGGCTTCCTGAAACAGTAATCATCTCCAACACCTGTCTGAGTGACAGATTCAGAATCCAGCAGGCCGCCCACCCGCACAGCAAGGCAACGGCCGCTCGCACACAGAGCCGCACAGACAGCCCCCCCACAAGCTATATTTGGATTTTAAGATGCACCCCTCATTTTCCTCCCAAAAATAAGTCTTATAATAAAGTTCGTCTTATAACCTGAAAAATACGGTATATACTGCTCTTTTTTGAGGGAACACTTAAACAACAATATATATATATATATATATATATATATATATATATATATATATATATATACACATATATATATACACATATACAGTACAGACCAAAAGTTTGGACACATCTTCTCATTTAAAGAGTTTTCTTTATTTTCAGGACTCTGAAAATTGTAGATTCACATTGAAGGCATCAAAACTATGAATTAAAACATGTGGAATGAAATACTTAAAGTGTGAAACAACTAAAAATATGTCTTATATTCTAGGTTCTTCAAAGTAGCCACCTTTTGCTGTCTTTACTACTTTGCACACTCTTGGCATTCTCTTGATGAGCTTCAAGAGGTTTTCACCGGAAATGGTTTTCCAACAGTCTTGAAGGAATTCCCAAAGATTCTTAGCACTTGTTGGCCCTTTTGCCTTCACTCTGCGGTCCAGCTCACCCCAAACCATCTCGATTGGGTTCAGGTCTGGTGACTGTGGAGACCAGGGCATCTGGCGAAGCACCCCATCACTCTCCATCTTGGTCAAATAGCCCTTACAGAACCTGTAAGTGTGTTTGAGGTCATTGTCCTGTTGAACAATAAATGATGGTCCAACTAAACGCAAACCGGATGGAATAGCACACCGCTGCAAGATGCTGTGGTAGCCATGCTGGTCTTCAATTTTGAATAAATCCCCAACAGTGTCATCAGCAAAGCACCCCCACACCATCACACCTCCTCCATGCTTCACGGTGGGAACCAACCATGTAGAGTCCATTCATTCACCTTTTCTACAAAGACACGGTGGTTGGATCCAAAGATCTCAAATTTGGACTCATCAGACCAAAGCACATATTTCCACTGGTCTAATGTCCATTCCTTGTGTTCTTTAGCCCAAACAAGTCTCTTCTGCTTATTGCCTGTCCTTAGCAGTGGTTTCCTAGCAGCTATTTTACCATGAAGGCCTGCTGCACAAAGTCTCCTCTTAGCAGTTGTTCTAGAGATGAGAAAGCATGTTTGGTCTGTACTGTATATATATATATTTATTTATTTTTTTTTCTATATGCTTTTATATAACCAAACTCTTTTTTATACGAGTAAGAACGAAGAGCCTGTTTTCTGTTTACTGCTTGTATCACAAAATCAAGTATGTGTATACCAAGGTCAGCAGCTGAAGACTGATACAAAGATACGGAATGCAGATGTTGATAAGACTGGCTATCTGCCGCAGTTCAAATGTATGGCCCGACGTGCTACGTGCTAAAAACTCTACTAGATATGGAGATGGAGACAGAAGGGGCTGGAGGGGAAGTCCCAAAAAATGCATAAACGTCACAGGTTTCCTGCATATGCTTTACTATATATAGCCAATGGCATACTTAGAAATTTTACTAAAAGATTAACTCATTACTGCTCTATAAAAGTCTTGTAAAAAAAGTAAGCACTCACTTATGCACCTTCACTGAGAAGGAATTCCTACTAGCTAATCTGTGTGGTGTGACTATTAATCAGAGATTTCAGCAGACATTTGCTGTTAACAAGGAGATTTCCGAAACTATGGAATTTCTCCTTATCACCTAGTACACTGAATACTGACAGAAGGAATTAAAGAAAGTCAGGGAGCATTTTGTGCAGCCAAACACTGTGACCTTCTATTGTTAGACATTACTGGACTGTCTGTCACCCATGACACACCCGTGGCACTTTCTGGAGATCAGCCCTACATAGCTATTTGTTAGGCCTAGTGCTAATGCAACAAACTGACAGACAGCCGTGGGCCACACATCATGGCCTTGCGAGCCACATGTTGCTCTTGAGCCACAGGTTGGGGTCTCCTTCCCTATGCACTTACAGTCTAATTTACATGTTTCAAAGTTGATTTTCACTGCATTGGAACATCTCTTTCGTCCTTTAATGCCCTATTGTGCAATATATTAGGTTTTGAAACCCAAAAGCTACAAACAGGATGCCATTATTTTAAACAATATGCCAAGAGCATTCCTAAGCCGTGACCTGGGGTCATTCTGCTTCACGCTACAAACATGTATGTTGCTCACCTGGGTAAATCTGCTACTAGAGTTGATCTGCTTCTTCTGTCAAATTCACAATATGTCGTAAAATTGAGATTACCATCCATCACATGACGGTATAACAATGGCTCTCTGTTCTGGAGGCTCGGGGCTATGTTACATTTTACACTTGGATAGCTCCCAACACAAACAGCTACAGTGCTGGCTCTTACATGATGTAGGTGTTTGGAAAGTGGAATGCAAACTGTGAAAGTCAAAAGTGCACTGGTTTACCTCTTACTGGGAAAAACATACACATCTGGTATCAGTTTATATCCATAAGGTATGACCACATACACTATATATCGGTGGCTGCTCTGGGATGGTCTGGATGATGTCACTTTTTAAGATACCTTTTGCTCAGTGCCAGCTTCCATTTTTCTTGACATTCAGTAACAATGATGGAAAGTGCAGAATTACGAAAGGACAAGCTATTATTTAAGATGTAATCGGATACAATGGAAATTTACTGCCTGTACAAGCAAAATAAATCATGCTGGCAAGGTGGGTGCAGCTTTGGCTGCCTATACACCATTAGCAACCACTTGTAACTGATGCGTTCCATGAGATAAGCAATGCAAGCAAAGTAACAAAAGACAAGTACATGAGAAACATTTTTTTGGCCATTTAGTTGTCACGGGTGTGTCATGGGTGACAGATAGTTATGTGGTTCCTGGCCATAGAAGGTCACAGTGTATGCCTGTGCAAAATGTGCCCTGACTTTCTATTGTTCCTGCTGTCAGTATTCGTTGTACTAGGTATCTTGCCTGCTGGGTTTTCATCTCTCCCCCTTTTGGACCCAACAGGAGCTCGCCTTCCACCCAACTGCTGATCATCAGTATTCTCTTGGTGCGTATATACCCCTTCCTTCCTTGGACTGGTGCCGGTGATATTATTCAGTTCATTTAAGCCTTGGTTGCAAGCAGCTGGCTTGTACTCCTCTATGATATCGTTGCTGAAAACTTGGTGAACCCATCCGTTCCCCATTTAGGGTCCAGCACTAGGGACACCTAGGGTCAGGTATTCGGCTTGGCACATAGGTGCAGAACCTATCTAGGGTGGTGAGGGACCCCAGGGACCAGTAGTAGGTTTGGTCAGGGGTCACCATCTTCCCCTTGCCTAGATACAGGGTTTCCCTTCCCTTTCGCTGATTGCTTTGTACTTCCCCGTACCTAATGTGACAATAGTGCAACTACAGAAGACTATAAATGATTCCAAAATTTTCAATTTCACATTACCGCCAAAGGGTTATTTGCTTTTTATTATATAATAATAATAATATTTATTCATTTCTTTAGCACTATTAATTCCACAGCGCTTTACATACATTATATATTTTTTTCTTTTTGTTAAAATTGTTCTCTAAATACAACATGATCATAGGTCCTCTCACTATTGGGACCCCCAGCAATCAGTAGTTACTAATGGACACTAAGGGGTACTTTGCACACTACGACATCGCAGGTGCGATGTCGGTGGGGTCAAATTGAAAGTGACGCACATCCGGCATCGCAGGCGACATCGTAGTGTGTAAAGCCTAGATGATACGATTAACGAGCGCAAAAGCGTCGTAATCGTATCATCGGTGTAGTGTCGGCGTAATCCATAATTACGCTGACGCGATGGTCCGATGTTGTTCCTCGCTCCAGCAGCAGCACACATCGCTGTGTGTGAAGCCGCAGGAGCGAGGAACATCTCCTACCGGCGTCACCGCGGCTTCCGTAGGATATGCGGAAGGGAGAAGGTGGGCGGGATGTTTACATCCCGCTCATCTCCGCCCCTCCGCTCCTATTGGCCACCTGCCGTGTGACGTCGCAGTGATGCCGTACGATCCGCCCCCTTAATAAGGAGGCGGGTCGCCGGCCAGAGCTACGTCCCAGGACAGGTGAGTCCATGTCAAGCTGCCGTAGCGATAATGTTCGCTACGGCAGCTATCACAAGGATATCGCAGCTGCGACGGGGGCAGGGACTATCGCGCTCGGCATCGCAGCATCGGCTTGCGATGTCGCAGCGTGCAAAGTACCCCTTAGTCATATTGAGCGTGCATGTGTATAGCGGACTTTGGGAGAGATAGCTGTGAGGAGAAGCTGTTGTTTTTGCCAAGGGAAACAAGTTTTGGTGCAACATGCGCAATTTTAAATGTTTTTTTTGTCCTGTCTAGATTTTTATTTGTTACTTCATAAAGATTCACATTGTTTAAATTCAGGAAGTACAACCGATCTTTTGTAGGTATTTCCTCTTTTTTTTTAATTGCATTTGTCTTACACGTACCTTGGTTAATGCTCCATCAATTTACAGGTGCTGTTATTGTTACTTTTTAACATGAAGTAATGACCCAATATCACACCATACCAAAATCCAAGTGACAACTCAATTTATAAAGAAAATGATATAAATATTAAAAATTATATTGAATATAAAACAATAAACAAATTGTGCAACTCAAGGCCATGATAAAAAATATTTTTTTTGAGGAGTATAAAAGTTAAGAATTTTTCAAGTGGATACCTATTAAGGAACACTTCCTTTTGGGGAGCGTTTTAGGAGCAATTTTTATTTTCCCTAAGTGTTTCTTAAGGTGATTTTGAAGATTTTTCTTTTACTGATGCGTGTTTTTACAGTGTCTTGTTTGGAGCTAATTTCATCACATCAGAATTTGCTTCTGAGAAGTGACATTTTTTCTACAAGGCATTTTTTCCAAACCACTTCAGGAAAAAAAAAACAGCTTTCAAAAACCTCCTCATAGTATCAGAAATTGGTCAATTCCAATAAAAATAAAGTGTAAGAGCAGTGGGGTAACAAGGAAGGAGGTGGTGGGGTCAGGCAGGGCATTTGCTCTGGGAGCAGCCAGCAGAGGGATGCTGTGAAGCTGCCTGACGTGATGGTCTGAGGTGTCTCCTAGGTTGTCTATAAAATGAAGGTAGTGGCATGGATATGTCATGGCCTGTCTCGGAAGTATCATGGCCAGCTGACAATCCAGTGGCAGCGAGTGCTAAAAGATCAGAGATTGACGGCACAATGCAGCCAATGGAATCTATGACCCTTGGGAACTGTCAATCCTTCCTCTCAGTTGCTATCCTCTGGCTTCCTATATTAAGCTCACCCAGGGGTGGCTTGAGTGCGGTTTATAGTTTGCTCCTTGATGTGGTCTGCAGTGGTTGTCTCCTGTTGCTCCAGAAACGTCTGTAGTTGCTGCTCCTCAGATAACTGTTTGATTTTTGCTATCTACCTGGGCTCTGGTGATAGCATTCGTGTTTCCTCTGTAATATTTTCTTGTGTCTTCCTTTAGTGTTATTGGTGTTGACTAGCGCCCATACCTGCCATCCTTACTTAGCACGCTTTTGCCAAGGGAAAACAGGGCCCAAGGTATCCTGCTCAGCGACAGGTACAGAATCTATATATGTTCCTTGAGGACAGTGAGGGTGAGCTGCAGGTTGTTGTCAGGGGTCACTAATTCCCCCTTTCGCTAGCAATAAGGCATTTCTTCACCCTTCCTTTGTGTTGTCCTATATGGCTGGTATAGCCTCTCTTCCCTGTCGTAAGAGGTAGTCTCACATTTGAAGCTGTAGTGGATGGTGAGCTATAGAGCCTGAAAGAGAAAAAAAAATCAAAGCATTGTTACCCTTTTGCTTGTCAGTGTATTTCTGTACTGATGGGGATTCTGGCAATATATTCCTGTACTGTTGATGGTTCTGATCATATATTTCTGTACTACTGTGGTTTTGGTTATGTATTTCTGTACTGGTAGTGGTTTCGGTGATATATTTCTGTAGCACTATTTAGAAAATGAAGCACTGCAGCATGCCAAATCCTAACAGCATGTAATATATTCACTGTCAGGATTCAACTTTGCTCTTCAGTTCCAGCAGTCAGCACATGACCAATCATATGTGATTTTCCAACTACCTCGCCTTCCTGCCTCTCTCAGTGAAACATGGGCTGCAGTTTTTTTTTTTACACTGAATATTGAGAGAATTAGGAAGAACAGATAGTTGACATGCGACTGTAAGTATGCAAACCATATTTAAGTGGTCACATGACGACTACTCAAACTACTTAAGCTGTGTGTATGAGGAATGCAAAGTTCCACGGGGCAGGAAAACCTAGATTCACCTCTGGTAAAGTGGGCTTTATACGAAGTGACATTGCTAGCGATGTCGCTGGTGAAAGCACCCACCCCCGTTGGTTGTGCGTCACGGGCAAATTGCTGCCCGTGGCGCACAACATCGTTCGGGCCCGTCACACGGACTTACCTGCTGAGCGACGTCTCTGTTGCTGGCAAACCGCCTCCTTTCTAAGGGGGCGGTTCGTGCGGCGTCACAGCGGCATCACTAAGTAGCCGCAAATAGAAGCGGAGGGGCGGAGATGAGCGGGCCGAACATCCCGCCCATCTCCTTCCTTCCGCGTTGCCTGCGGCTGCAGGTAAGCTGTAGTTCGTCATTCCCGAGGTGTCACACGAAGCGATGTGTGCTGCCTCGGGAACCACGAACAACCTGCGTCCTGAACCAGCAAGGATTTTTTAAAAAGGAACGACGTGTCAACGATGGACGATTAGGTGAGTATTTGGTGTCACACACAACGACGTCGATAACGAGGCCGGATGTGCGTCACGAATTCCGTGACCCCAACGACATCTCGTTAGCGATGTCGTTGCGTGTAACGGGGCCTTAAGTTTTGCAATTGTTTTTTAAAGCATTTTTAATAGAATTTTGGAGCAGATCGACCCAAAAAAAACCTTAAAAAAACACCGTGTGAACGTAGCACTACATTGTTCTTGCCCAGGAAATTGTGTCTATGTGTTGCTTCTTTCTTAATCTGTATGTGATAGGTATCAGCTGGCTCGAAATCTAGAAATGGAAACAATTTAGAACATTCTAGAGAAATATTAAGTGATTTTAATGAGCTTTATAAATACTCGGATGTATTCTTACATTTTGTATAGAGTCTGCAGAGAATCCTTTGAAGCCGCAGCCCAAAAACTCTTCTCTTGAGATGAACTCGGGAAAGCCGCCAAGTCCAGTAACCGTATATCGGGAGCTGTAGCTCTGATTAGACTCCTCTATGTATGTAGTACAGCTGTTACACTGGTGTCATTGGATTTTTGTAAGTCTGATTGTTAGGATTATTTTCTTACATAAATGTCCTGGGAGGAAAATCTATTATTTGATGAACATCATGCTTTTCTTATGTTAATGGCAAATGAGGTTGCCTGCTGCGGGCAATTGGAGAATGAACCAGTCTTTGTTCAGGAAGTCAATTTTAATCAGATAGTTCCTCAGCGCTGGATATTTTGAGGGTAATTTAAGACTGAGGTCATGATGCATTCATCATAATAGCCAAACAAATTCTTCGCTAACATTTTGTGATGTGCGTGTGGGAATGTAAAGTAACAAACGGAGCTAAACGTCTGTACAAACAGTAAAGAAGGTGGTCAGAAGCAATGTAATACAAGATATGGTCTGTGTTAGGTCAGTATTACCTTGTAGAACCCATATCTTGACTTAGGCCCCAGTCACACGTTCAGTGTTTGGTCTATATTTTAGATCAGTATTTGTAAGCCAAAACCAGGAGAGGGTGTGACACGGGTGACAGACCGTCATGTGGTTTCTGGCCGTAGAAGGTCACATCGTTTGGCTGTGCAGAATGCTCCCTGACTTTTCATTGTTCCTACTGTCAGTATTCATTGCTATATTCATCTCTCTCTCTTTTGGACCCAGCAGGATCTTGACTTCCACCCAGCTGCTGATCATCAGTATTCTCTTAGTGCTTATATAACCCTTCCTTCCTTGCATTGGTGCTGGTGATATTATTCATTTAATTCAAGCCCTGGTTGCAAGCAGGTGGCTTGCACTCCTCTGTGGTGTCATTGCTGAAAACTCTGCTGAACTTATACCTGTCATCTGTAGATAAGTAGTTCATGCACTTTCCCCCCTGTGTGTTCTCCTTGTGTCTTCTATAGTGTTTAGTATGGTTGACAAAGAGCTTGTTCCACCCATTCCCTATTTAGGGTCTAGCACTAGGGATACCTAGGGTCAGGTATCCAGCTCGGTGCATAGGTGCAGAACCTATCTAGGGTGGTGAGGGACCCCAGGGACCAGCAGTAGGTTTGTTCAGGGGTCACTATCTTCCCTTTCCCTAGACTCAGGGTTTCCCTTCCCTTTTGCCGTGCACTTGGTACTTCCCAATATCTAGTGTGACAGTGGGTGATAAGTGCAGACGTGGTGCTCATGTTTCAATTAAATTTTTCCTCTCATTATTCCATTGATTGGAATAAATTATTGATTTTGGCTTAAAAAATACTGATGTATAATACTCACCAAATACTGAATGTGTGAACGCAGCTCCAAATTGGGTCTGTCAGCTCTGAACTCCATAAGTAAGAACAGATCCTCGCAGGATCCCTTGCGCTATGAGGATCCATAAATAAATGATTGAACCTAATTTGTGTAGAATATTTAGTGATTTGCTAAATCTGGCATATTCAAACAATGTACGATTTGTTTTGTACAAATTGTCTTATCACACATTGCAGCAGAGATAAGGCTCACATGACCTCATGCACTGCCAGCTTCACCATAATGTCTCACAGCTATCCCATCAAGTGGTACGGCACCGGTAGGATGGACTATCATAGCACAGATAAAATCTGCCAATGTCCTACTGATAAACAGTTGGCTCCCTGCTTCCTAACTGCGGGGAGCAGACTGTCATTTAGCATGGTGTCATCAGTTACGCCCCATCGACACGGAAATCAAAAAGAAAAGACAAAAGAGAAAAGAAGGGTGCTCCTGTGTGCAAACAATTAAAAGTAAAAAAGAGGTGTAATGTATACACTCACCTAAAGATGTTGTACTCCAGGTACAACACCGTAAATTATGCTGCCAGAGGGTTCTGAACACCACATTCACACCGCCGATGATCTTGTCCTGACGTCCCTGCAGGGTTCTCTCATGTGCCGCCGTTAGTGTCGCGGGCGGGGAGGGCACTGCGCTCACCACGCTCGGGTCCGGCGCTGCTGCTGCTGCTCGGTGGCTCGAGCGGTGGGCCGGATCCGGGGACTCGAGCGGCGCTCCTCGCCCGTGAGTGAAAGGGATGGTTTGGTTTTGGGGATTTATTGTCCGTGACGCCACCCACGGTTTGTGGTGATAATGGGACACCACCGCTGCTCTGGATGGGGATCCCGGGAGCGATGACAGGGAGCAGCTGAGATGTTTCTCTCCCCTCCGTGGGTAGGGGATTTTGGTGGTCCTGGGGCCCGGTGATAGCGACTGGAGGGTGGATGGCAGGAGTTGGGGAGGTGCAGGGTCGCGGGGCAGCGTAGTGCCAGACGGCACGGTGGTACTCACTCAGCCAATAACGTAGACGGAGTCTCTGGTAAAATAAACTGCTGGATGGACTGGTCCCACAGGCGGCTGTGGTGTTTTTCCCCTGACCCCAGGTTGGTAGTGTAAGTCCTTTCCTGCACCTTCTTGTATGCTCCTCTTGTGCTCCAGTTTCCAGCTGGCTCCCCGGTTTAGTACCGGATGGGCCACCACCCTGTCCCGGCTACCTACGGTTCCACCAAGACTGTCTTCCCCGCTCCCGCAGACGGCCACTACCATCTGCCTTACTGGCTACATGAGGGCCCTAGGCTCCAACCTAGGCCCCAGTCTGCGTCTGCCTCTCTGCAGACCTCCTCTCTCTTCCTCTGCCTGGACTAGTCTCTGTTGTTTCCTGCCTCAGACCAGTTAGACTCCTCGGTGGGCGTGTCCATCTGCCTGACTCCGCCCACCTGGTGTGTCTGTCTGAACCCGAGGGAGGAAACCAGGTCTCACTGGAGATGACTGCTGTGACCTGCTGGGGGTGGGGGTGTGTGTGTTGTTACCTGTGGCCCCTGGCTAGTCCAGGGCGCCACATTAGTGCTGTCACTTTCTGAGGACACGTGTATATCCCACGTTCTCAGGTCGGCGCCACACAGTGTCTCCTGCTCCGGTACCGGAAGATCACCGTGTATGTCAGTGTCAGGCCAATCCCGTGGTGGAGTGTCAAAGGGGTCAGTAACTCCCACTTTGGCTGCAGCAACCCCGTGAGCTCCAAATGGAGATACAGAATTAGACTTCAAAAAGAAAAAAAATTCACGGTGCTGGGTCGCGCTGCCAAAGGAGATGAATATTATAGATGCTGAAAACATTTATTATTCTGAAGCCACAACGCATTTCGGGGGCATGTCCTCCCCCTTCCTCAGGTGGTGGGTCGCGCTGTCAAAGGAGGAAATGAATATTATAGATGCTGAAAACATTTATTATTCCGAAGCCACAACGCGTTTCGGGGGCATGTCCTCCCCCTCCCTCAGGTGCTGGGCCGCGCTGCCAAAAGAGGAGATGAATATTATAGATGCTGAAAAAATGTATTATTCTCAAGCCACAACGCGTTTCTAGGGCATATCCTACCCCTTCCTCAGGTGCTGGGCCGCGCTGCCAAAAGAGGAGATGAATATTATAGATGCTAAAAAAATGTATTATTCTGAAGCCACAACGCGTTTCTGGGGCATATCCTACCCCTTCCTCAGGTGCTGGTTCACGCTGCCAAAGGAGATGAATATTATAGATGCTGAAAACATTTATTATTCTGAAGCCACAACGTGTTTCTGGGGCATATCCTACCCCTTCCTCAGGTGCTGGTTCACGCTGCCAAAGGAGATGAATATTATAGATGCTGAAAACATTTATTATTCTGAAGCCACAACGTGTTTCGGGGGCATGTCCTCCTCCTCCCTCAGGTAAAAATTGCTACCTGAGGAAGGTGGAGGACATGCCCCCAAAACGCGTTGTGGCTTCAGAATAATAAATGTCAGCATCTATAATATTCATCTCCTTCTTTGGCAGCGTGACCCAGCACCATGAAATTTTTTTTCTTTTTGAACTGGAAATCAGAGCAAGAGCTGCTCTGTTAACATGAGGTCAAATGAAGCAGGAGAATCACCAACAGGACCGCTCCGTGACCGCCCTGAACTTGCGCCGGGAAGAACAGGGAGGTCGTTAGGAACAAACCGCCTGTCAGTTCTTGGCCCCATAAAGAAAATAAAACAGTCCTGGATAACCCCTTTAAGGAGTGATGCAAGTCATTTACACTGTATTGCGTTACACAGCTAAGAGTTTGGGCACTGGATATGACCGCATCACAATGGCATTATTATTCTTCGAGCTTATATGTAAGAACTAGTGATGAGCGAGTACTAAAAAGCTCGGGTGCTCGAAGCTCGGGCCGAGCCTCCCAAGATACTCGTGTACTCGGCCCGAGCAACGAGCCCAATGTTATCCTATGGGAGACCCGAGTATTTTTGTGAAATGACCCCCCGGCAGCATGGAGAAACCCTAAAAATGTCACAAAAGTCTCAGAAGAGTGCTCAAATGACATGGCAACAGCATGGGGAAGACCCCTTGAAGCATTTATCACTGAAAAGTCACAGCTGTGAACAATTTTGTCCGCGTTTTACGCCATTTTTACGGACTCACCAGAAAACCTTCCAAAATGACCCCAAAATGATTTTTCATGGCGGAAATGTTAAGGGCACATACCCAATAGTGAGATAGAGCTGGTGTATGTTACTTTTTGAGATTAATACATGAAAGATTTTACGTGAAAACATTGTGTGGCACTCCGATGTCCCTGAGAAGAGACGTACATGAAGGCCTCTTGAGTCTAATGTGCCCATTTTGAGGAAGGTAGTCTTTGTAGTATTTTCCTTTGCCAGGGCAGTCCAAAATTGTGAGGTTCACCAATGCCCCTGCATACAGACGTGCATGATGGCCTGTAAACCTGAAGTGCCCATTGTAAGGAAGTGGGTCTATTGTAGTATAGCCCTTAGGCAGGGCAGCCAAAAATTGGGAGGCTCCACGTTGTCCCTGGGTAGAGACGTGCATGAGGGCCTCAAAACATTAAGTGTCCATTGTCAGGAAGTGGGTGTATTATAGTATAGCCCTTAGGCAGGGCAGCCAAAAATTGGGAGGCTCCACGTTGTCCCTGGATAGAGACGTGCATGATGGCCTGTAAACCTGAAGTGCCCATTGGAAGGAAGTGGGTCTATTGTAGTATAGCCCTTAGGCAGGGCAGCCAAAAATTGGGAGGCTCCACGTTGTCCCTGGGTAGAGACGTGCATGAGGGCCTCAAAACATTAAGTGTCCATTGTCAGGAAGTGGGTGTATTATAGTATAGCCCTTAGGCAGGGCAGCCAAAAATTGGGAGGCTCCACATTGTCCCTGGATAGAGACGTGCATGATGGCCTGTAAACCTGAAGTGCCCATTGGAAGGAAGTGGGTCTATTGTAGTATAGCCCTTAGGCAGGGCAGCCAAAAATTGGGAGGCTCCACGTTGTCCCTGGGTAGAGACGTGCATGAGGGCCTCAAAACATTAAGTGTCCATTGTCAGGAAGTGGGTGTATTATAGTATAGCCCTTAGGCAGGGCAGCCAAAAATTGGGAGGCTCCACATTGTCCCTGGATAGAGACGTGCATGATGGCCTGTAAACCTGAAGTGCCCATTGGAAGGAAGTGGGTCTATTGTAGTATAGCCCTTAGGCAGGGCAGCCAAAAATTGGGAGGCTCCACGTTGTCCCTGGGTAGAGACGTGCATGAGGGCCTCAAAACATTAAGTATCCATTGTCAGGAAGTGGGTGTATTATAGTATAGCCCTTAGGCAGGGCAGCCAAAAATTGGGAGGCTCCACGTTGTCCCTGGGTAGAGACGTGCATGAGGGCCTCAAAACATTGTTCCCATTGCAAAGGAGCGGGTCTCCTGTCGTTGTAATGTCCATTCTGCAAAGAATGGGCGAAAAAATTTACCACTGGGGGTATACCTGAAACAAAGGCCTAAGTATTGCAATTTGTAACGGTCATCATCATGGTGGCGCATGAGGAGAAGGAGGAGCAGTCCAGCGATTATCCAAAGTCCAGAAGTGTGTACCCATGGGTGAGTGGAGGTAGATGGCAAACTTTAAATTCCGCTCTCATTTGCTGGTGGTGTGGTGAAGTCTGGCCCAATCCAACCCTTGTTCATCTTGATCAGAGTCAGCCTGTCAGCATTTTCAGTTGACAGGCGGGTGCGTTTATCTGTAATGATTCCACCTGCGGCACTAAAAACACGCTCTGACAAAACGCTAGCAGCAGGGCAGGCCAGGACTTCCAAGGCGTAGAGAGCCAATTCATGCCACGTGTCCAGCTTGGATACCCAATAATTGTAAGGCACAGAGGAATGTCGGAGTACAGTTGTTCGATCTGCAAGGTACTCCTTCAGCATCTGGGCAAACTTAGGATTTCTTGTGGCACTACCCCGCACCTCAGGGGCTGTGGTACGTGAGGGGCTGAGAAAACTGTCCCACATCTTAAAGACTGTTCCCCTACCTCTGGCGGATTGGACTTGTGCCTCTCTCGGCTGTACGCCTCGGTTGTCCACTGATTCATGACCTATGCCGCTAGCGTTTTGTGAGGGGAATGCTTTGCCTACTTCCGTGACTATGGCCTTCCGGAACTGCTGCATTTTGGTTGACCTCTCCTCAACGGGAATAAGAGACAAAAAGTTCTCCTTGTAGCGTGGGTCTAACAGTGTTACCAACCAGTAATGATTGTCGGCCAAGATGTTCTTAACGCGAGGGTCACGAGACAGGCAGCTTACCATAAAGTCAGCCATGTGCGCCAGACTCTTAACAGCCAGGACTTCAGTAGCCTGACCAACAAGATGACTGAACATGCTGTCCTCCTCCTCCTCCTCCTCCTCCTCCTCCTCCTCATCTACCCTGTCCTCTGGCCAGCCACGCTGAACCGAGGATATGACTGGTGTGCATGTCATATCCTCAATTTGGCCGGAGAGTTGCTCCATGTCTTCATCCTCCTCCTCGTCATAGTCCTCCACTGCACGTTGTGATGAGACGAGGCTGGGCTGTGTGTTATCATCACCCACACCCACTACTGTTTCTTGCTGCAACTCATCGCGCTCCGCCTGCAATGCATCATGTTTGTTTTTCAGCAGAGACCGTTTTAGAAGGCAGAGTAGCGGTATGGTGACGCTAATAATGGCGTCATCACCACTCACCATCTTGGTGGAGTCCTCAAAGTTTTGGAGGATGGTACATAGGTCTGACATCCATCTCCACTCCTCAGGTGTTATGTGTTGAGTTTGACCCATTTCCCGACGGCTTAGGTGATGCAGGTACTCAACAACTGCCCTCTTCTGCTCACATATCCTGACCAACATGTGCAGAGTTGAATTCCAACGCGTGGGGACATCACACACCAGTCTGTGAGCCGGAAGATGCAAACTGCGCTGAAAGCCGGCAAGGCCGGCTGAAGCAGTAGGTGACTTTCGAAAATGTGCAGACAGGCGGCGAACTTTTACCAGCAGATCAGACAGCTCTGGGTATGACTTTAGAAACCGCTGAACCACGAGGTTGAGAACATGGGCCACGCATGGAACATGTGTCAGCTGGCCTCGCCTCAAAGCCGCCACCAGGTTCCGGCCATTGTCAGACACGACCTTTCCTGGCTTTAGGTTCAGAGGTGTGAGCCAGTGATCTGCCTGCTGTTTCAGAGCTGTCCACAGCTCTTCTGCATTGTGGGGTTTGTCACCTATGCAGATTAGCTTCAGCACAGCCTGTTGCCGCTTCGCCGAGGCAGTGCTGCAGTGCTTCCAGCTTGTGACTGGTGTGGAGGGTACAGTGGATGAGGATGCGCAGGAGGAGGAGGAGGCTGAAGAGCATGACATTCCGGAGCTGTAGAGTGTGGGTGAAACACTGACTGAGGTAGGGCCTGCAAACCTTGGTGTGGGAAGGACGTGTTCCGTCCCTCGCTCAGACTGGGTCCCAGCTTCCACAATATTAACCCAGTGTGCCGTCAACGAGATGTAGCGGCCTTGCCCACAAGCACTTGTCCACGTGTCTGTGGTTAGGTGGACCTTGGGTGAAACAGCGTTGTTCAGGGCACGTGTGATGTTTTGTGACACGTGGTTATGCAACGCGGGGACGGCACACCGGGAGAAATAGTGGCGGCTGGGGACCGAGTAACGCGGGACAGCTGCCGCCATCAGGTCACGGAATGCTTCTGTCTCCACCAGCCTAAAAGGCAACATTTCCAGCGCAAGCAGTCGCGAAATGTTAGCATTTAGAACTGTGGCATGTGGGGTGTTGGCAGTGTATTTGCGCCTGCGTTCAAAGGTTTGCTGAATGGATAACTGAACGCTGCGCTGGGACAAGGACGTGCTTGATGATGGTGTTCTTTCTGCGTAGGCAACTGCAGGTGCAGGAGTGGAGGAGGCTTGTTCGCAGGCAGCATGGACAGGGGATTGGCTCGCATGCACAACCAGCGAAGACGTAGCAGTGACATCAGCAAGCACTGCTCCTCGACTCTGTTGTACTTCCCACAAAGTCGGGTGCTTGGCTGACATGTGCCTGATCATGCTGGTGGTGGTCAGGCTGCTAGTTTTGGTACCCCTGCTGATGCTGGCACGGCAGGTGTTGCAAATGGCCTTTTTTGAATCATCTGGATCCAACTTAAAAAACTGCCAGACTCGGGAAGACCTAACATTTGTACAGGCACCTTGTGTCGTCGTGTTGTTCCGGGGAACGGTTGCCTGACTTCTGCCTGGGGCCACCACCCTGCTTCTTACTGCCTGTTGTGATGCTACGCCTCCCTCCCCCTGTGCACTGCTGTCCTCGCTCTGCATATCCTCCTGCCAGGTTGGGTCAGTTACTGGATCATCCACCACGTCGTCTTCCTCTTCCGCACCCTGCTCCTCCTCCTGACTTCCTGACAATTGTGTCTCATCATCGTCCACCACTTGTTGAGACACGTTGCCAACTTCGTGAGAACGTGGCTGCTCAAATATTTGGCCATCTGTACAGACGATCTCCTCATGACCCACTTCAATATGAGCTGGCGAGAGGCCAGAATGTGTGAATGGAAACGTGAACAGCTCTTCCGAGTGTCCAAGTGTGGGATCATTAATGTCCGAGGAGGACGTGTACTCAGCCTGGTGGTAGGAAGGAGGATCAGGTTCAGAAATGTGCGGTGCAGTATCACGGCTACTGACACTTGACCGTGTGGAAGACAGAGTGTTTGTGGTGGTGCCAATCTGACTGGAAGCATTATCTGCTATCCAACTAACAACCTGTTGACACTGGTCTTGGTTCAAGAGCAGTGTACTGCTGCGGTCCCCAAGAATTTGGGACAGGACGTGCGAGCGACTAGATGTGGCCCTTTGTTGTGGCGAAATTAGAGCTTGCCCACGACCTCGGCCTCTGCCTGCACCACCATCACGTCCACTTCCTTGTTCCTTGCCAATGCCCTTGCGCATTTTGCAATGCTGTGCACTGCTGACGTGTATATTCACTACTTGTGCGTTATATCAAAGTTTGTGGAAATTGCACACAAGTGCACCTGTACGCTGCCACCAACAGGCACACACGTGCGGTTTTAAAAACCAAGCATGGACGCAATAAGAACCTAACAGGTTTTTTTGGGGAGCGACAATTACAGACAAGTCAGACACTATCTAGACTGTTTTACACTGTGTACACCAGCCCCAGATATGATGAAGGCTGGTATACGGTCACCACTAGGAATGGCTATATATACCCTGCCTGCCTGCCTGTATACTGGTACAATAGTCCTGACAAGGACTCTTCTGGTCACTAGCCTGTATTCAGACCTGGCTATACCCTGCCTGTATATAGCAACAATAGTCCTGAGAAGGACTCTGCTACTGTACTCCGACCTGGCTATACCCTGCCTGCCTGTATACAACTAGAATAGTCCTGAGAAGGACTTTTGGTCACACTGTTTGCAGCCCTGCAACTGAAAAAGCTATAAAGGGCCGCAAAGCTTTCCCTGAATCAGCGACACTCTCCCTGCACTGACTGTCTGGATAGCTGTGAGCAGAGCACAGCGCGCCGGCCGATATAAAGGCTCGGTCACGCTGTGCAGGCCGGCCAATCACTGCAATTCCACAACTAACAGGGCTGTGGCATTGCAGTGGTCTGCCAGCCAATCCCTGCATGAGGGCTGGCTCTCAAAAGAGCGCCAACATGCAGAAATGAAGACCACGAGTACAGCACGAGTATCGCGAGATTACTCGGTCCCCGCCGAGCAGCCCGAGTACAGCGATACTCGTGCGAGTACCGAGTAGTTACAAGCATGCTCGCTCATCACTAGTAAGAACGTGTATTTACAAGCTCTGAGTGTGAGATCCAACTTTTTGCTTTTTTTTTTCTTACTGACAACATATTTTATAGCACTGAACAGAGACATAAGTAAATGAGTTGAGCTGTTTTACATAGCTTATGTGCTTTTTATGTAACCAGATTGATACTTTCTGGCAACTGATGAATATTTTTGATTTTCAATGTTTACAATCATATTGTTGGACCATACGATCCCACACAGATAGGTTAGCTGGCCGAGAATGGAAACAAGATGATATATTTAAACATGGAACATATTAATGTTATAAAAATGTTTTTAGTGCTTCACTGATCGCCTGGGTTTTGTCAGATGGATGTTCTTTTTTGCTTAACCTGACCAGCTGCTTTAAATAAAGCAAAAGCTATTCAAAATACAAGAAGATGGATGATGATATCATGACTTAACTAAGGACCGTTTGGATCATTGCCACTGCAGATGAACCTGGACTAAATCACTCATAAAATAATACTCGCACTGATTTTTTTTTTCCTGGTCAATTTAGGTTCGCCAGTGTAGACTAGCGCTCTGTCACAGCATTGTATCTGAACTGTAATGCCTGCGTCACACGGTACGATATAGCGGGTGATATGTCGCCGGGGTCACGTCGTTAGTGACGCACATACGGCATCGTTTGATATATCGTAGCGTGTGACACCTCCGAACGACTGTGAACGAGCAAAAATACTCACCTTATCGTTGCTCGTTGACACGTCGCTCATTTTCATAATGTCAGTCCTCCTTCTGTGCTCCGGTTGTTCATCATTCCCGAGGCAGCACACATTGCTCCGTGTGACACCCCGGGAACGACGAACACAGCTTACCTGTGTCCCGCTGGCAATGCGGAAGGAAAGAGGTGGGCGGGATGTTAGGTCCCGCTCATCTCCGCCCCTCCGCTTCTATTGGCCGGCCGCTGAGTGACGTCGCTGTGACACCGAACGTCCCTCCCCCTTCAGGAAGAGGATGTTCGCCGCCCACAGCAACGTCGCTCAGCAGGTAAGTGCGTGTGACAGGGGTAGACGACTTTGTGCGCCACGGGCAATTAATTGCCCGTGACGCACAAACGACGGGGGCCGGTACGATCGCTCGTGCGATCGCACGATAGATCGTACCATGTGACGCTGGCATAAGAGGTTTTCTCATCATCTATGATGAAAATGATTGCAAAGTGCTTGTAAAATCAAGCAACTTTGACATTTATTTCTTATTAAAAATCTTCTTTGTTCTCAAGAATGGAGGGATTTTTAATGCTATAGTTCACTGCTCGTTGCCTATATTGTGCATTTTATCAGAAGTGGCCAGTTTACAAGGCAAGGAGAGTGTGCATGCAAGCTATTTAGTAATCCGCTTGCAAGAGCAGCATGGTTGCTGTGTATGGCCTTCTTCAGTATTCCTGCGCTTCTCCAATGCTACCTCTGTTTGCTATCTTGTATGGCGGTGATAACAAGGGTTAACACAGCACTGCCGTGACGGAAGAGACAATCCAAAGGTACCTCGATGGTGACGTCATGAGTTCACCGCAGCTCAGTGCCGGCAGCTCTCACGATAGTTTGTGTGAGAAGCGCCACGGGCAATGAACTGCGGTGAACTCATGACGTCATCACCACTCATAACTGCCACATAACTGTGTGCGCCACATGCTGTGACCTGCAGTGCCCTCCATTGCCATGGTTTTCACACAGCACAGTGTGAGAGCTGGCAGTGGCTGCTGTCCCACCCTATAGGGAACATTCTGTTCTTCATAGGCTTGGACAATGAGACTGGGAACGATGTGGGACCTCCATATGGTTACGGCAGATCTGGATAAGGGTTTTGATAGGTAATGAATTGGTGAATGAGGGTGTCTCTTGTATTTTTTCCTTTTAATATTTCTCTCTTTTTATGTCTTTCAGGTTCACTTTGGAGGAATGTTGTGGGACCTCCATGTGGATTATGGCAAAACCTAAAGGATTTAAAAAACATAAATAAATAAAAAAATAAAAAATTGGTTAATTAGGGCTCATGTCGAGGTTTTTTTTTAAATTATAAATGAAACATTTTTGTTAGTTTTTAACCATTTACAACTACTGGATTAGTAATGCACCCCCATAGTCGCTCACCAAGTACTAATACAAAAGCTTGATGCCAGCTGGCAATTCACAGCTGGCATCAACCCCATATATTGCCCTGTTTGCCAGCGCACCAGGGCAACGAGAAGAGCCATGGCAAAGCACCAGGATTTGCGCATTTTATGGATGCAACACTTTTGAGGGTATCTGCAGCCTGCTAAGTTTAGACTGGGAAGGGCTAAATAGCCATGGACCTCCCCAGCCTGAAAATGCCAGACCCCAGCTGTCAACTTCACTTTGGCTAGTGATCTAATATGGGGGGAGACCCTACACTGTTTTTTTTTAATTGTTTGCTGTTTAAAATTATGTATAAGTTAAACAATGTGGGGTGAC
Organism: Anomaloglossus baeobatrachus; assembly: GCF_048569485.1. Lineage (NCBI taxonomy): Eukaryota > Metazoa > Chordata > Amphibia > Anura > Aromobatidae > Anomaloglossus > Anomaloglossus baeobatrachus. Next base: position 522,570,268 of record NC_134358.1, read on the forward strand.
CTCTGCTTTGGATTACCAGCCAATGGAAAGCTGCCAGCTGCGGTCTGCAGCTGTCTGCTTTACCTTAGCTGGCTATCAAAAAGAGGGGAAGCCCCATGTCATTTTTTTAATTAAATTATTGAACTTGTGGCTAAATACAACAACAACCATACTTTAGGGCCACATGCAAGGCACTAAAAGGTGCAAGCTTACGATATGCAGTATTTCTCCCACACTATAATATGGCTCCAAGTATTTTCCCCACACTGTATAATGGCCCCCAGCAGCGTCGGACTGGCTACTGGAGGAATCTCTAGTAATGCCAGGCCTGGATTCAGGTACCTGCATTGCACTCCGGAGCTCTCACCTGAGCTCTGGACTGCAGCCGAGACTGTACCGCGAGCGCCGAGTGATTGATTCCCCGGCGATTGCGGTTCAGTTCATGGCATCTGCAGACAGGTCGGGGTAATCTCCGGTGCTCTCACCTGAACTCCGGAGATCAGCCCGGCCTGTCTGCAGCTGTCGTGAACTGAACCTCAGTCGCCGGGGAATCAATCACTCGGCGCTCACTGTACAGTCTCGGCTGCACTCCGGAGCTCAGGTGAGAGCTCCGGAGTGCAATGCAGGTACCTGAATCTAGGCCTGGCATTACTAGAGATTCCTCCGGTAGCCAGTCTGACGCTGGCCCCCAGTATTCTCTTACACTGTAATATGGCCCCAGTATTTTCCCCACACTTTAATATGGCCCCTAGAATTGTGCTTTACTTAGGCATCCAGCAGTAGAGTACAGCTTTTATCAACTGATGTACCCTCTAATTATATTGAGATGACTCTGCTAATATTGTCCCAGTCTATACGGCAATGCTGATAAGTGACCTATTTTGTTTGCGCTAGTTGCCAGTATCACAAATTGAAATGTTTCAAACATTGCCAGCACTATTTCTAATATGTTTGGAATAATCAATTAGGAGTCCTCCTCCTCGGACACATCCAGTGTAACATTATAAGTACCTATCACCAACAAATGTGGAAGAGGAAGATGTCTGAGAGCAATTTCTCAAAATAATCCATTAGCCATAAGTGGTCTTTAATTGATAAGGAATTGGATTAGAAGCTGGAAATTGCGTTGCCTGGTTTAGAAAATCAGTTTAAAATATTTTAATAGAACTTTTTATATTAATAGCAGACCCTCATATATCAGCCAAAATAGAAAAAAAAAAGAGGTTACAAAGAATGTCTCCATTTGGGGAACCCAACACTTTATTGAGAATTAGATTAGTATCAGCTTTTTTCCCCCAGCAATAGCGCCACTCTTGCATCTGGTCTATGTTGGTATTGCATCTCAGCATGGGGACATAGCATGGATAACTGGATCTTTTTTTTCGTATTCCACATGTCCTATCCTGGAAAACCCTTTTTATAATAGCAGCTCGTGTATATTCTTGACTTGTTTGCATTCTTTGAGTTTATGGAGCTAATTCACATTCTTATCTAATTCTTTTAAATATTAACTATACTTCAATAATGTAATGTCAACCACAGCAATAAAATGTGTTTGAGAATCAGTGATCTGTGCAAATGAAGCATAATTTCACATGTCCTCCTGTCTTTTCCTTTATTTATGGCATTGTAGGCGTTTCTGAGCCTGTCTGTCCGTCTTCATGAGTTCCGGTAAATGATAGCATGTTATCATGCATGAACCAAACAGCCATACTGATGGTTACATAGTGGCGAGCGGTAGTAGTGCATGCAGTGCACTAAACTATTATATAATCCAAGCTGATTAGGATAATGGGGTTGTTTATTTGCATACATCTTGTCCATAGATGATGGATTTGTCCATAGAGATCTCTGTACATATTCTGTCCATATGGAAACAACATCTTTAAAAAGAGAACATCTCCCACCCCTTACCCCTCGGCCATAGATTAGTGTTTGGAGACTGGACAAGAATGCTACACATGCTGTTCAAAACAATACAAGACGTTAAGGTCTACTATATAAGCTATAAAGTATATAAAGCTGTAATTCGGTGCTTAAAGAATTATGTGGGACTTTTCATTATGACCAGTTGGGTTTTTTCTCAAGGAAATCTGGTAGGAAATGATTACAACATGCTTTCTAAAGGATAGAATATTCAATTCTAGAGGAAAATATCTCAGAAATACCGTGCCTAAGGCTATGTGCGCACGTTGCGTAATTACATGCAGTTACGCTGCGCTTTGAAGCGCAGCGTAACTGCATGCGTCCTGCGTCCCCTGCATAATCTATGGAGATTGTGCAGGGGCCGTGCGCACGTGGCGTCTTAGAGCGCAGCGCTTCGGCTGCTGCCCGAAGCGCGCGTTCTAAGAAGTGACATGTCACTTCTTCCGTGTGCTTTGCCGGAAGCCCTTGCTCTGTGTATGGCAGGAGCTGCATGCAGAGCGCACGTTCTCTACCGGCACCATGCGCTTCAGAATGGAGCTTTTCAGCTGCGCTCTGAAGTGCACCTTTTAGGTGCGGTGCAGAGCGCACATGTGGCGCCCCTGAGGCTTCCGTCGCCACAGGTCATTGCACCCCATCAGCGGTGTGATGCCCCATTCTGGGAGAGGAAGAGAGTGAACTCCGGTCCCCTGGTAAATCCACACTACACCCATTGCTAGGGACACACAGGACCAGGGAAAGTGGCAGGCCACCCTCCCATGCTGCATGCTGAGAGGGGCTGTAAGACCCATCCCTGCTCCCATAGGGTGGTAGCTTAGCAACTGGGGAGGTGGGAGGAGCCACCAGAGAGCAGATAGAGAAAGGAAGGTCAAGTTAGTTTCAGTTTTACCTCAGGGAGTGAGAGAAGCAGCATGTAGTTGGAGGAGAAGAACGAGAGAAAGGAGGGAGGAGGAGGCCTGCTGGAGACAGGCAAGGAGGAGAAAGAAGAGAAGGAAAGAAAGGGTCGCAGGGCCGCGGGTAGTCCTGTAGGTACCACGAGCTGTCCTTGTTGGGTACCGAAGCCGAGGGCCCAGAGGCGCTACGAGTAGCTGCAGGCTGCGGTGGCCTGGTCCACATTGACATCGGTGGAGTGATTAAGCTGCGACAGGGGACGGTCCCTAGAGACTGGAGGAGTGAAAAGACAATCTCCAAACAGTAAAAACCGAGGCCCAGGGACGTTGCAAGCTCCCAGGGCCAGAACCCAGAGCAGCCCTTCAGAAAAGGGGTAATCAGCCGACAGGTGACCCCCCAGCCTGGAGGCTGTAATGGAGGCCAAGCCAGGGCCATCCTAACTCGGGCAAGGCTAGTGAAGACAGCAGAGAAGGAGACACTAAGAGAGAGGGTACCGGATTTCACACTCTGAATCACCCAGAAGACGGAGGTCCCTGACAGTGGTCTCAGCAGTCCAAGGGTCCTGTCTGCCCTGAAAAGAACTGTGAGTAAAGAACTTAAACTGCACCTCTGAAGTTGCCTCAGTTATTTCATCTGCATAGACATTCACAAGCACCAACTGTGCCCCGGGCATTGCTCCACCTGTGGGGAGCAGTACTACCATTGCTGCCATAACATCATCCCGGTGGCCTCACACAGCAGCGGCGGCTTATTAGCCGCATAACACAGGTGGCGTCACGAACACAACCATTAACTTAAGCCACATATTCTACTGACACCCACCAGGGCCACGGAGCCGGGCCCAGCCACCACTGACTACCACCGGACTAGTCCGGCCCGGCACCGGGTGTCCCATAGCCCTGGGGTGGGCGAGTCACACACGTGCACACATAACCTTAGAAAGACGCAACATAGCACAGTTTCTTTGACCTCGGCATGCCACCACATAGGCACCATGAACACAGCTCTGATTTCCAACAGTGACTGAAGCCTTTTCCGAAAGGATGGGGGGGCCATAGTCATGCTACTTTTTTACGACCATAGCCCTCGACATCTCTTCATGCCCCTTCCAAGTATCTGCCATGCCCCCTCTACAAGACAGTCTGTGCTGTTTTCTGGGAGGTTTCCAAAGACTCTTCTGGCACCAGAAACTTGGCCGAATCTTTTGGGGGCTCCTTCTTTTTTTTAGGAGCCTCCTAGACGTTCCACAGACAGTTTGAAACTATGATGAAGGCTTTTTTCCATATTTCCTCAAATGTATTTATGATTGAGCTTATTGAGAGTAGGACTTGTATGCCAATGGATAAACCATAAGGTAACAGAAAAACCAGGCTGATAAAAGGAGTTTCACAATTATACACCAGTTGAAATTATCTCTCCAGGAATGGAGACAAACTCTAGCGCAGCGTTACCTATTGGAAGTAGCGATCCTAAAATACACCAGTTGAAAATGTATTTCTAGCTATCTATATACTTTCAACATATTATCCAGTACTGTACCAATAGGGTTAGTTGTTGTCAACAGAGGGGCTCATTTCTGTTCATATACACTTGAAACGCAGGATGCCGGAACACTCATCCTCCCAACTCACCCCTCACCCTCAGCGGGACCTGCTCTGTCCCCTGTCTCTGCTGCCCCGTCAACTCTCAGGGCCAGCTTGTGCTGCACAGGCCTCTTGGGAGCACACTTAGATCAAGCGTACTTATTCTTAAAAGGCCAGCACTTCTTAACCCGGAAGTGCCTCTCAGCCTATAGCGGAGTGATCAGTCACTCATTTTGACTGACCAATCACAGTGAGCGGGTGTAAACAGGTGCCAGAAGTGCAATGATGCAATAAGGCAACTAAGTGGTGACTTACCACAAAATATTTATTCTACAACAATGGGGAATTCGAAAAGGGATGTGAAATTGATAAACAATACAGTGATTCAGGAGATGGCAAATCAATTCACAGTAAGCAATATACTAGATCACAATCAACTGATCTATCACATACAGTGGAGAACATAATTATTTGATACACTGCCAATTTTGCAAGCTTTCCCACTTACAAGAATGGAGATATTTGTAATTTTTATAAGTACACTTCAATTGTGACAGACAGAATAGAAAATAGAAAAAAAAATCCAGAAAATCACATTGTTTGATTTTTTTTAATAATTAATTTGCATTTTATTGCATGAAATAGGTATTTGATCACCGACCAACCTGCAAGAATTCTGGCTCTTACTGACCTGTTATTTTTTCTTTAGGAAGCTCCTACTCTGCACTCATTACCTGGATTAATTGCACCTGTTTGAACCCATTACCTGTATAAAAGACACCTGACCACACAGGGACAAAATTGTAGACCTGCACAAGGCTGTGATGAGCTACAGGACAATAGGTAAGCAGCTTGGTGAGAAGGCAATAATTGTTGGCACATTATTAGAAAATGGAAGAAACATAAGATGACTGTCAATCTTACTTGGTCTGGTTTTCCATGTACGATCTCGCCTCATGGGGTAAGCATGAGTCTCATGAGGTCATGAATCAACTACACAGGAGGACCTGCTCAATGACCTGAAGAGAGCTTGGACCATAGTTTCAAAGATTACCATTAGCAACACACAAAGTCATCATGGATTAAAATCCTTCAGGGCACACAAGGTCCCCCTGCTCACGCCAGGACATGTCCAGGCCCATTTTAAGTTCGCCAATGACCATCTGGATGATCCAGAGGAGGCATGGGAGAAGGTCATGTGGTCAGATGAGACCAAAAAAAGGACTTTTTAGTTTCAAGTCCACTTATAATGTTTGGAGGAAGAAGGATGAGTACAACCCCAAGAACACCGTCCCAACCATGACGCATGGGAGTGGAAACATCATACTTTGCAGGTGTTTTTTTTCAAAAGTGGATAGGACGACTCACTGTATTGAAGGGAGGATGGATGGGGTCATGTATTGTGAAATTTTGGCCAACAACACCTGAAACACACAGCCAGAGCAACCAAACAGTGGTGCCGTAAGAATAATTTCAAAGTCATGGAGTGGCCAAGCCAGTCTCCAGACCTACACCTAATAGAAAATCTTTGGATGGAGCTGAAACACAATATTGCCCAGTAACAGCCCCGAAACCTGAAAAATCTGGAGAAGATCTGTATGGAGGAGTGGGCCAAAATCCCTGCTGCAGGGTGTGCACACCTGGTCAAGAACTACACAAAATATCTGACTTCTGTAATTGCAAACAAAGGTTTCTGTACCAAATATTAAGTTCTGTTTTTCTATTGTATCGAATACCTATTTCATGCAATAAAATGTGAATTAATTAGTTAAAAATTATACAATGTGATTTTCTGGATTTTTTTTCTTCTGTCTGTCACAGTTGAAGTGTACCTAAGATAAAAATTACACACCTCTCCATTCTTTGTAGGTGGGAAACCTTGCAAAATATGCAGTGTAACAAATACTTATTTTCTCCACAGTATGTAAGAGGTGGTCATAAGAAGATGCCTATGTTCAGTGCTTCATGACATTTGTATCCCAACATTGCCACCTGTGGACTGGAATCAGCAGGACCTGAACTGTAGGGACTGTTTCCTCAAGGGAGGAGTTGGAAGGGGGCGCTGGATCAGGTGACAGCTGTGGCACAGTTACAAAATATAAAAGGATGAGCCGGCAGCAATGAGGTGAGCTGGTGCCAAGACTACCAGGGGAGCAGACATGTATGCAGCAGAACAGGCCAAAGTCATTTTGCAATTGGTTGGATGTGTACCAAAGACTGAATGCAATCACCTTAGGACTCCGAAGACAAAATACCATTGCCAAAGGAACTTGAAGACTGAGTACCATTGCCAGAGGAACTCGAAGACCGAATACTGTCACTCGAGGAACCCGAAGACCGAACACCAAATACCGTCATCCGAGAAGGTCAAGACTACATAGGCAAGAACCAATAGTTGAATATCCAGAATCGGGAATGTTCATTATTATCTCAATGATTGTATGCAACTGATCAGTCAATTGTAACTGATAAACTGTGATTTGATTTGCCAGTTCAAATTTCTGCATCGCCTTCCGATTACCATTTCTCTGTTCCCGCCCAATAAATACTACTGAGTTGCTTTTAATACATGTTGCATTCCTGGCACAAGTTTTAGAAATACAGGGTTGGCCATAAGTATGGATACACCATGGGCGAGCCATTAGTATGGATACACCCTGGGTGGGCCATAATTATGGATACACCCTGATAAAATGGAAGTGGTTGCTGATATCACCTTACCATTTGTGGCATATTAGTACATGGGAGGGGCCAAACATTTGAGGCCGGGTGATGCAATTGGCTGCCATCTGCAAAGCCGCCATTTTGAATTCAACTTTACTATTTTTTATCAGGGTGTATCCATACTTATGGCCCACCCAGGGTGTATCTATACTTATGGCCCACTCTGTACAACTACTAAAGATTATGTTTAATACATTTCACTAGCATTAACTCAATCCCAGTTTTTCTGTCAGATAGAGCATCAGTGTCACCCTACTTTTCGTCACAGTATATGCTTATGCAGGAAAACTGAAGTTCTATATAAGTTTAGCTATCTTAATGGCACACTAGACATGGCGCAGTTACATTGCAATCCACTGCCTCAACAATCACTTTGGTAATAAGTTTTACAATCGTAGTACCATATGGCAAGGCGGGAAGTAATGGCCCGGCTGACTTGGACAATGCACTGGAGTGAATGTTCATTTCCCGATCTCCAGTCCTCAGTGCACTGTCTTCAGTGCTTTACCGCGAAGTCTGGTCCTCCTCTGGAAACAGTGCTTGGTGTTCTGTCTTCGGTGCTTGACCGCAAAGTCTAGTCCTCCTCTGTAGACAGTGTTTGGTGTTCTGTCTTTTGGTGCTTGACAGCAAAGTCTAGTCCTCCTCTAGAAATAGTATTCGCTATTCGGCTTTAGCTTACTTTGGCAGTGGTATTCAGGTTCCTTAGGGAGAAGATATTCAGTCTTTGGGTTCCTCTGAAAATAATAGGACTCAAGTCTTCTTTGAACTCCGTATACTTCCAGATTCCTCCACTACAGATGACACGGGACTGCTTTGCTGTCCGCTCTCCTGCTAGTCAAGGTACCAACTCAACATCTTTCCTGCTGGCCCAGCTTTTTATTATTGCTATAAACGCCTTGCTTTTTTGTATATTTGACTTGAAGTGTGGTTGTGACTGGTGCCCTTTCTGTAAGTATTTAAAGCAAAAGGGCTTGCTATGATGATAGAGGTCTTCTGAAGTCTCAAAACACGTTATGTCTGTTGAGACCTTCAAGAAAGATGTCTTTACTCACATTTTGCATCACCAGCTTGTCATCTGCGCTGACTTGAGTGTTCCTGTGTGGGGTGTCTATTCTTCCCGTTCCTACTTCTTTGAGACTCCACTTGACTTCTAACAAGGTTTAGCAAACCCAACTGAGGACTTGGAACAATGGCAGTGACCATATGCGGCTATCTGTTTCTTCCATGCCCTCATTGGAGTTGTGGCCATTTTAGATCAACTAAGGTGAGGCTTCTACTTGACCTTCATGTCCTTTAGTTATCTTGACTTTCCATAGGAGCACATTTTTTATGCTTCCCATACTAATTGAATGACATCTTTAAATAAGAATTCATAACACCAGATTAACTTTTTCACCAGCATTGAATGCTCATAGTCGGTAAACCAGTGTTATGTACTACCCAAAGGCCACCATAAATTTACAGATTTTGAACCAAAACTTGTGGTTAAAAATTAAAATTTAGAACCCAAGTTGTTGAACAAGGTAAAATCTTTCCAAGTCTGGTAGAAAAGAGGGCCACCACAAAAGAAAAGGACAACATAAAATACAGGCAAGGACACCTGATGCATAGAGATGATCAAATCTTCCAATATTAGAATTTGACATATTTGCTTGAATTTGGTTAGAAAATTTGATTCACTGTATATTTTTTTTCAATGCAAGTAACATTTGACCCTTTAAGATATTTATTATGCATAATATGGGCAGAAAATATCTAAATAAAATAATTGCTTTTCCTAAGCCCTAACTTGTCCCTCTTCAGTTAACTCAGGTTTTGGTCATTCTTCAGGGGTCTTTGGCACCCCCAAGTCTGACTAGGCTATAGGCGAAGAGGAGTCCAAAGCTAGCGGTATCTGCTTGGTTGGATTTTTTTATACCTATTCCCAGCTCTAAACCGAATCCACTTAATTGTTTGCCGACAGTCTGACATTTTACTGGATTTTGAGAAAATACAATAACCAAAAAATTCAGATTTGGGAGAATTTTTCGATTTCAATCAATTCTCATCTCTAGAGACTAGCTGAAACAAATTTAATACCGTTGAATCGACGTCTCAGGGAAATACACACTGCGGTTCCTGGCAAACCCTAACCTTTTTTCATTTAGATCCAAAACCCAATGTAAACCATCCTAGTACTGACACAGCTCATGTCCTAAAGTTACCCTGTACCCAAGACTTTGTAAATAATAAGTTATAGAAGGGTAAATTTACACCATAAAGTTCTGTATGTTCTAATAAAATCCTGTATTAATTCTCCAAATTCGAAAAAGAAGATTGGATTCACTACTACTATTTATTTGATAAGATTATTCCGTTGGTTCCCGCGTTGAACTTTACTTACTTTATAAGGCGATTTTATGTTCACTAAGAAAACAAAGAGATTTAGTTGGAAAAACAAAATGAAATGTGATCTTGGGTGAATAGCACAACACATTGGCCTCAGTTCCTGCTATATTAATGTATTTTCACAAGGAATCGCAGCTTTCATATGAGCTGTTGCTGAACAACATGACATAAATATAAATAACAGCTTTTGCCGAGATTCTAGTTCACGTCTTTTCCAAAAGATTAAGTGAAAACACTTCATCGCTGCAATGTCCTAATCAGGTTATAATGTTAGCCTCGAGCCACAAATGTAAGTTACGACGTAGTTTGTAATATTTCAGGCTCGTTGAATATTCACCAGGGTTCCCAGAGATCCGGTAATTATGTAAGGAAAATAGTACATTTGGAAACACTAATGTCATACTTGGAGAAATATTGAGTTATTTATCTATGATTATTACTGCCGACTTAGGGAAATGGGGTGCTCGGGGATAACGGCACCGGGGCTCCTAAACTGGCAGGCTAGGTGGGTCCTAGCTATCCCTGATCCTAGAGATACGTCTGATGGTAATGATGTCTGGACTGCCTTCTTTCCCCTGCTTCTGACCAGCCTTGATCTAGTACCTCCTCCTTCCCTACCCCTGAGGAGGGCCGGGACAAGAGAGTGTAAACACCAACAGTCATAGACAAACAGGGGAAACCAAAACTCTATCACACAGCAAACTCACACAGAGTAATCAGACAACAAGTGATAAGGAGGAAATTTTTTGTGTGTTCTAGACAATTTTTCTGTCTGCAAATCAAGTAAGATGTCTGTTGGAATTTTTATAGAATAGCATTTGTGAGGTCAGACATTAATATTGGAAGAGAGGTGGCCATTCTGGTTTAGCCCAAATGTATTTGATGAGGTTGAGGACTGTGCTCTGTGCTGCCAGTCAAGTTGTTGCTCCTCAAACTCCCCAAGCCTATCTTTATAGGTTTGGGTAGGCGGATCTTCCGGCTGGTCACCTCTCATCCTGTCTGTCACACACGTGGTAAGTTACATCGCCTCTCTGTCCCCTATACACTATTCACCTTCACTTGGATTTATGTTGTGGGCTAACTTGCCTTGTGGGACTTATGACCTCGCCTCCACTTTATAAGAGGTGAATTTTTGCAACCATTATACAGCAGGATTGTGTGTATATATACTCCCACGTGGTCCATGCGTGACTTCTGCCAGCACCAATGTCAGTGACATAGGCTAATATTGAAGCAGCATATTTTATAATATATGTGGTTGTCACAAACCACCGGGGGGGTCACTCAGAAATCCCCCGCGCTGGCTACCAGTACGTCACAATCGGGGGGTAACAAGTGGGGGTCACCCCTCCTTTATACCTCCCGACCGACAGACAGAGCACGTGACGCGCTCTCTAGCGCCCCTCTTATAGTCAGGCCAATTATGGAATTGCCCGACAATAAGCAAGGAGGCCGCTATACTACTTATGCCGATTATTGAAGGGTCCCCGGTGAGAGTAGGGTATATATTCCCCCGACCTCCACGGGCGGAATATATAAAATCTCCCCGAATCTCACTGGCCTCCCCACAATAATCCTTGGCACAACTCGCTGCCACCAACCGCTTCACGGTAACTATTAGCCGAACACACAGACGTGGGATTCAAGATCGAGATAACAGAACAGCCCAAGATTAATTATATAATTTAATCAGCCTAAAGCACACTAGAAACTACAATATATACAATAGGGAATCTACAGAATATACAGTTATGTCAGAGTACAGTTACAATCAAAGCATGGGTTACAAACAGGCATACACAGTTCCAGCAGTTACCTTGTTGCGTCTGGCCACAGGGGGGCGCTGTACCCAGGTTTCTAGGATCCTTCCCACAGATGTTTCCTACACGTGCCCCCAGCGAAAAGAACACTGGAAAATGGCCGAAGTAGGGTTATCAACCTGGGCAAATCCAGGTCCCCTCCTACCTTAGTGACCTCAGAGGGAGCACTGCTCCACCCCTGGCTTGAGTTATGGACAATCCACAACATGGAATATGGGCCATAACTTTGCCTGGGAGCGTCGTAGGCGGACGCCAATGCTCTCATTGTGACAGTTATGAATTTAGCTACAGAACGAGGGGACTCATGACCTGTCTGCCAGTTCCCCATTGGCTGATATCACGCCTGGGGCATTTCCCAATGTCCTGCTCCCATAAAAAGGGTGTGCCGGCATCGTCCGCATGCGGAGACACCATTTTTATGGTTGCCATATTTATCGGAAATATGGCTTGCGAGATATGAACCATTTTTTACTGGAGTCGTTCTGTCTGGCTAGTTCCATAGCCTTGCTAATGAGATACAACTCTTGTTACAGGGTGACGGCAGGGAGTCATCCTGTGTCCATTGTTCCCACACCACCTCATCTCCATATCACAGGACATGGCCATGGAGGTGGGTTGCTAAACAAGTTGTGTGAAGGAAAGGGGGGGTGACACCAGGAGAGGGCTTCCTGACATAACTTGAATATCATGATTTATCGTCATATCTCCGGATTTACCTCACACCTCCCCCCTTTTGAGGGCGCTAGGGGGCAGCACACTCCGGTGTTCCCCCGTGCGCCCGTCCGCGACCTCTCCTTGTCGGGACAGCCCGTCTGCGTTACCGTGGTCACGGCCCCTTTTGTGGCGAATGGTGAAGTTGTATTGCTGGAGCGCAAGGCTCCATCGCAACAATCGCCCATTCGTCCCAGAGACGGTGTGCAACCAGCTGAGGGGATTGTGGTCCGTCTCCACGATGAAGTGGCGCCCGTATAGATAGGGTTGCAGACGCTGCAGGGCCCACACTATGGCCAGGCACTCCTTCTCCATTGTGGAATAGGCCACTTCCCTCGGTAACAGCTTCCGGCTCAGGTCCATGATGGTCAGGTACTGAGCCCCGGCCAACTGATCGAGCAGGTCATCGATGCGTGGCATTGGGTACGCATCGGCGACCGTGACCGCATTGAGCCCCCTGTAGTCCACGCAGAACCGAGTGGTTCGGTCCTTCTTAGGGACGAGGACTACAGGCGAGGCCCAAGCGCTGTTGGATGCCTGGATCACCCCCAGCTTCAGCATCTCGTCAATCTCCTGGCGCATGTGTTGCTGCACCTCCAGGGAGACCCGATATGCTGAACGCCGGATCGGGGGATGATCCCCAGTGTCCACGTGATGGACAGCCAAGTCAGTCCTTCCGGGCTGGTTGGTAAACAACCCCCGGAAGGGGAGGAGGGTGGCCCACAGCTGGGACCGTTGGTCTTCCAAGAGCTGGTGGCCAACCTCCACATCCTCAATGGATCCGCCTGCCCTAACCTGGGCTAGCATATCCAAGAGGGTTTCCGCTTCTCCCTCCTCGGGCAGGTTGCACACGGGGAGCGCACATGCCTCCCGCTCATGATGTGCCTTCATCATGTTCACATGGAAGGGCTTCCGCCTTCCACGGGCAGGGTCCAGGGTGACCAGGTACGTCACAGGGTTGAGCTGCTGGTACACGAGGTATGGGCCTTCCCAGGCTGCCTGAAGCTTGTCCTGTGGTACGGGGACCAGTACCCACACCTTTTGACCCACTTGGTAGGTCCTCTCACAAGCGTTCTGGTCGTACCAACGCTTCTGATCGGCCTGGGCTTGAGCCATATTGTCGTGTACCAGTTGCGTCAAGGCCTGCATTTTGTCCCGGAAGCGCATGACATACTCGATAACCGACACTCCAGGGGTGGCCAAATCCCCTTCCCAAGCCTCTTTCACCAGAGCCAGGGGGCCCCGCACACGTCGCCCGTACAGGAGCTCAAACGGTGAGAATCCTGTTGAGGCCTGTGGAACCTCCCGGTAAGCAAATAACAGGTGTGGGAGATACCGCTCCCAGTCACGCCCATGGGAGTCGACCAACATCTTAAGCATCTGCTTTAAGGTGCCATTGAACCGCTCGCACAGGCCATTAGTCTGTGGATGGTACGGGCTGGCCACCAGATGTCGCACCTGGACTTGCTTACAGAGGGCCTCCATCAGCTGGGACATGAATTGGGTCCCCCGGTCAGTGAGCATTTCCTGGGGAAAACCCACTCGGGAGAAAATCTCCAGCAATGCGGTGGCCACCTTGTCAGCCCGAATGGACGACAAGGCCACTGCTTCTGGGTACCGGGTGGCATAGTCCACTACCATCAGTATGAAGCGTTTCCCGGAGCTGCTGGGGATGGCCAGCGGGCCGACCAGATCCACAGCCACCCTCCTGAAAGGCTCATCGATGATTGGCAGAGATACCAGTGGGGCTTTGGGGTGTGGCCCCGCCTTCCCCACTCTCTGACAGGTTTCACACGAACGGCAGTAGGCAGCCACATCGGCCCCCATTTTTGGCCAGTAGAAATGCAGGTTTAACCTGGCCTTGGTCTTAGCGATCCCTAGGTGTCCGGCCATCGGAATCTCATGTGCGATCCGCAACAACTCCGTCCGGAACGGATAGGGTACCACTAACTGTCGGTCCCTGGGCCACGCCTCCGGTGAACCCTGCTGGACCGTGGCCCGGTACAGCCGTCCTTGGTCCCAGACCACTCGCTCCGGGTCCGAGTCCGAGGGAGGCTGTGCCGCCTGCTCCTTAAGAGCTTTCAGGCTGTCGTCAGCTTCTAACGCTGCCTGAAACCCCTGACTAGATGTGGCCAGAATCGACGAGACTGTCACATCTTCAGTCAGTACCCCGGGACCTGTGTCCTGGCCTCCACCTGACTCGGCTGCCACTTGGTCAGAAGGGGAAGAGCTATCGGACCTCCGGGAGGCCCCTTGGCTTCCAGCACTCCCACTGCGGGTGACAGCGGCCACAGCCGCTGCGACCGTGGGTCGTGCCTGCTCCTCCTCCGTTCCTGACCAAGTCGCCGGTTCAGGCAGACCTACCTGGCTTCCTGACACCCCGGTTGTGGGGGAACCATGCACCGAGATCTTACCTGGGAGCACTTCCGCTCCTGGACCGGCCCCAATCTCACCTGCCTGTTCCCCTCCTGCAGCAACAGAACCCCGCTGTGAAATCTCTGGGGACCCCACATTTGCTGTGGTAGCCCCCACCCCACACACTGGTCCTCCCCCTGCAGCACCCTGCTCTCTGCTTATCCCTTCAGAGGGCAACAGATCCCAGCTCACAGGCTGATTACTTGTAGAGGCATTGTCACACCTTTCTCTGACCCCCTCCCCTGTCACAGCTGCAGCTGTGTGTGTGTCTATGGTGTCTATGCAAGCAGAAATATCAGAGTTCACTCCCTCCTCCCTTACATCATTCATAGATAACACATTAACATTGTCCGGAGGCATGTCAGTACTGGCTGAAGGTTCAGCCCTTGGTTGGGGCCCAAACTGGGAGGTTATCTGCCCCAAATCTGTCCCAAGTAGCACGTTTGCAGGGATCCGATCAGTTACCCCCACCTCCCTCACCCCTCGCCCTGCGCCCCAGTCCACATAAATGTCAGCAACAGGCAGCGCCGGGTCAATGCCTCCAATCCCGGAGACAGCGAGGGTTTTTCCAGGGATCAAGTCTTGGGGGGACACCATCTCAGGCCGCACCAGAGTCACCTCCGAGGCGCTGTCTCGCAGTCCTATGGTCACAGACCGGCCGACGGTGACAGGTTGGAAGCTGTCCAGGGACCTACCACCACCCCCACCCACCCAATACACCTTGGGCGGCCCTTGGGACGGGGACGGAGCCGGGGCCTTGGGACGCTGAGGGCACATGGCCTTGAAGTGTCCAGGTAGGTTGCACTGGTGGCACCGTCTTGGTTCCGCCACGGGCCTGGAGAGGGGAGTTGAGGGGGACACCCCCTGCAGTCTAGGGGCAGGTGGGGCAGTCGCAGAATTCATCTTACCCCCTCTCCAGGTGCTGCTGGTGGCCGCTCTCCTGGCCTCAGGGGCCCGGTTGTTGGTGTAGTCATCGGCAAGGGCAGCTGTAGCCGTGGACCCCTTTGGCTTCTGGTCTCGGATGAACTGGCGGAGATCCTCAGGGCAGTTCCACAAGAGTTGCTCCGTGATGAACAAGTCCAGGATCTCCGGTCCGGTGGAAAGCTGCAGGCCTTGGGTCCAGTGGTCGGCAGCTCGGGCAAGTGCCCGCCGGTGGTCAGCCCAGGAGTCCTTTGGTCCCTTCTGTAGGCTCCGGAACTTCTTGCGGTAGGACTCTGGAGTGAGGTTGTACTGTTGGATCAGGGCCCGCTTGATGGTGTCGTAGCCCTGATCTGCCTCAGCAGGCAAGTCCCCAAGGATATCCAGGGCCTTACCCCTTAAACGGGGGGTCAGGTATTTGGCCCACTGGTCCTTGTTCAGATGGTGCTGCAAGCAAGTCCGTTCAAAAGCAGTCAAGAAAGAGTCCAAGTCTCCATCCTTCTCCAGCACTGGGAAGTCCTCAACACGGACCTTTGGAAGTTTGGTGTCTCGAAGGTCACATGTGGCTGATGAGGGCCGGAGCTGAGCTAGCTGCAGCTGGTAGTCACGGTCTGCCTGTCGCTCTCGCTCTTCACGCGCTGCCTGCCGCTCTCGCTCCGCAGCCTCACGCTCTGCGTGCCGCTCCGCAGCCTCAGCGTCACGCGCTGCCTGCCGCTCTGCCCTGCGCTCTGCCAGGAGTTCCTTGTAGCCCTCCTGGTCTCCAGCCTGGAGAAGGGCCATAGCCATTTGAAGAAGGCTATCCGAGCCTCCCAGGCTCGGTGGAATGGCACGTGGTGATCTGCGGCCCGCTGCGGAGCCTGGTGATTCACTGTCCATTGCAGAGCGGAGGGCTGGCATCTGGCTCGTTGAGGACCCTTGGGTGAGCTGCTCCTCATCTTGTCCATAATTGCCAGCTTGTGCGCTGTCCTCTGCAGAACGGTTTTCTGGCGTCGAGCTCCTGGAGGACTCGTGGGCAATCTCCTCATTACTGCCCACAGCACCATCCTCCCTCTCTTCGGCTCCTGCTTTAGCATTGGCCAGTTGCATAGCTCTGCTCCTGGTGCCATCAGCCATTCTTGCAGACTTTTGGTCACTGACACAGAACTGACACCTGATGCCTCCACACACCTTACAGTATCTGCACTCTGACACTCTAGTGTTGAGCTGGTCTGAAGACCCCAGCAGCCACAGCTGCTGCAGGCAGTCTTTAGTGTCTGGGAGTATGGGTCTCACACTCACACACACTATTATCTCGATCCCACCGCTATGCCACCAATATGTCACAAACCACCGGGGGGGTCACTCAGAAATCCCCCGCGCTGGCTACCAGTACGTCACAATCGGGGGGTAACAAGTGGGGGTCACCCCTCCTTTATACCTCCCGACCGACAGACAGAGCACGTGACGCGCTCTCTAGCGCCCCTCTTATAGTCAGGCCAATTATGGAATTGCCCGACAATAAGCAAGGAGGCCGCTATACTACTTATGCCGATTATTGAAGGGTCCCCGGTGAGAGTAGGGTATATATTCCCCCGACCTCCACGGGCGGAATATATAAAATCTCCCCGAATCTCACTGGCCTCCCCACAATAATCCTTGGCACAACTCGCTGCCACCAACCGCTTCACGGTAACTATTAGCCGAACACACAGACGTGGGATTCAAGATCGAGATAACAGAACAGCCCAAGATTAATTATATAATTTAATCAGCCTAAAGCACACTAGAAACTACAATATATACAATAGGGAATCTACAGAATATACAGTTATGTCAGAGTACAGTTACAATCAAAGCATGGGTTACAAACAGGCATACACAGTTCCAGCAGTTACCTTGTTGCGTCTGGCCACAGGGGGGCGCTGTACCCAGGTTTCTAGGATCCTTCCCACAGATGTTTCCTACACGTGCCCCCAGCGAAAAGAACACTGGAAAATGGCCGAAGTAGGGTTATCAACCTGGGCAAATCCAGGTCCCCTCCTACCTTAGTGACCTCAGAGGGAGCACTGCTCCACCCCTGGCTTGAGTTATGGACAATCCACAACATGGAATATGGGCCATAACTTTGCCTGGGAGCGTCGTAGGCGGACGCCAATGCTCTCATTGTGACAGTTATGAATTTAGCTACAGAACGAGGGGACTCATGACCTGTCTGCCAGTTCCCCATTGGCTGATATCACGCCTGGGGCATTTCCCAATGTCCTGCTCCCATAAAAAGGGTGTGCCGGCATCGTCCGCATGCGGAGACACCATTTTTATGGTTGCCATATTTATCGGAAATATGGCTTGCGAGATATGAACCATTTTTTACTGGAGTCGTTCTGTCTGGCTAGTTCCATAGCCTTGCTAATGAGATACAACTCTTGTTACAGGGTGACGGCAGGGAGTCATCCTGTGTCCATTGTTCCCACACCACCTCATCTCCATATCACAGGACATGGCCATGGAGGTGGGTTGCTAAACAAGTTGTGTGAAGGAAAGGGGGGGTGACACCAGGAGAGGGCTTCCTGACATAACTTGAATATCATGATTTATCGTCATATCTCCGGATTTACCTCACAGTGGTTATGTATATCATGAATCCATATCCATTGATTGATACAGTTATCTATACACTGTCATATTCATAGTTGGTGTATGCTCAAGTCAGACATCCAATAACTCCTGTGACTGTTACATCGCCGGTTGCTCCTTTTTGGTGTTTTAACTTTTACCTGTGTGTCCACCTCTAGCACTGCTCAATAAAAAACTTCTTTTTTCACCTTATGGACGTTTGATCGTTTTTCCTCTCTCCCTTCACAATTATTACTATGCGATTTGTCCAGCATTTATATGTAGTCGATGGTTGCTTTATATAGGGGATTTCCATCATTATTATCGCATGTATCATCATAAAAATGCAACCTTTTTTCCTGTGTGTTCTTCTTGTCTGTAACTCTAATGTCTAATCTGAATCTCCTTCGTTTTAGTTTCATCCCATTGCTTCTTGTACTTCCTCGTATTAATGAAAATAGGGCAGTTCCCTCTGCACTGTGACTACCTTTCAGATATTTGTAGACCACAATTAAGTCTCCTCTCAGCCTTCTCTTTCTCAAACTAAACATTCCTAGTTCTTTTAGCCGGTCTTCATATGACCTGGTTTGCAGACTTTCTACCATCTTGGTTGCTCTTCTCTGGACTTGCTCCAATATATCAATGTCTTTCTTGAATTGGGGTGCCCAGAACTGTACCCAGTATTCCAGGTGGGGTCTGACCAGGGCAGAGTATAGGGGAATAATGACCTCTCTTGATCTAGATTCAATGCTTGTCTTGAAATATCCCAGAATTTTGAAGGCCTTAACTGCAGCTCTGCAGTGTTGGTTCATGTTGAATCTGAGATCCACTATTATGCCCAAGTCCTTTTCCCTGGTGCTATCACCTAGTTCTATTCCTCCCATACTATATATGCCTTTTACATTTCTTTACCCAGATGTAAGACTTTGCATTTGTCCTGGTAACACCATTCTGATCTCCTTGGACCATTGTTTGAGTGTGTCTAGATCCTTCTGAATACGCTCGTTTTCCTCTCTAGTGTTGGATACTCCTCCTATCTTAGAATCATCTGCAAATTTTATGAGTTTCATTGTCCAAATCATTTATAAAGATATTAAACAACACTGGGCCCAGGACAGAGCCTTGCGGCCCCCGCTTTTACCTTTTCTCCAGTTTGATGTGTAGCCATTTAGTATTACTCTTTGTTCATGATCATTAAGCCAGTTTTGAATCCATCTGATTTTCTGTTGATTCCAAACTTAGTCATTTTTTCAATGAGGATGTCATGTACTACTTTATCGAATGCCTTACTGAAGTCAAGGTATACTATATCCACAGCATTCCCCTGGTCCAACCATTCAGTGACTTTGTTATAGAAGGAAATCAGCTGGGCTGACAACATTTATTGGTCATAAAGCCGTGCTGGCTCTGGTTAATTATTGCCTTTCCATCCAGGTGTCCAAGTAAATGTTCTTTGACAATTTGCTCGAAGATTTTTCCTGCAAAGAGGTCAGGCTTATTGGCCTGTAATTTCTTGGATCCTCCTTTTCCCCTTTTTGTAGATAGGAACCACATTTGCTCTTTTCCAATCTAGAAGGACCACTCCTGTTTCCCATGACTTATTGAAGATTATGGCAAGCGGTACTATTATTTCCTCAGCTATCTCTTTCAAGACTCTAGGGTGTAAATAATCTGGACCTGGGGACTTGGTTTCCTTTAACCAGGCTAAGTATTCTAATATCAATCCTTTGCTTATTGTCAACTTGGACTCCTCCTGACCAACATTTCTATTGTGATTAATGTTGATGCTTGCATTAGTTTTTTTTTGTAGAAGACAGATACGAAATACGAATTTAGTAGCTACACCTTATTGACTGTTTCACCTTTTTGATTCTGCAAGACTCCTATGGTCTCCTTCACTTTTCTTTTGCTTTTAACATACCCCCAAAATCCTTTTAGTTTACTCTTGGCCTCTTGTGTAAGTCTTGTGTTCGGCCTTAGCCCCTTTAACGCTTGTCTTGTAGAGTCTGTAAACTGCCATGTATTCTTCTCTAGGTATTATCCCCATCTTCCACTTGTATGTTTATTGTTTAACTTTTTCTTTTAAGCAGGTGATGTAATTTTTTTGGTCATTCAACCTGGTTTCTTTAGGTCTTTCCAATTTTTCTTCCTTTTAGGTATTGTTAGGCACAGGTCATCAGGCTCTGGTCATCAGGCACAGGTTATCAGATAGAGGTAATCAGGTGCAGGACATCAGGCTCTGGTCATCAAGCACAGATCATTAGGCACAGGACATCAGGCGCTGGCCATCAGGCACAGGTTATGAGGCACAGAACATCAGGCTGTGGTCTTCAGGCTCAGGATATCAGGCTCTGATCATCAGGCACAGGGCATAAGGCTCTGGTCATCAGGCACAGGACATCAGCACCTGGTCATCAGGCATAGGTTATCAGACAGAGGTAAGCAGGTGCAGGACATCAAGCTCTGGTCATCAGGCACATGACATTAGGTACAGGACATCAAGTTCTTGTCATCAGGCACAAGTTATCAGACAGAGGTAATCAGGCACAGGTCATCAGGCTCTGGTCATCAGGCACAGGTCATCAGGCTCTGGTCATCAGGCTCTGGTCATCAGGCACAGGTCATCAGGCACCGGTTATTAGGCTCTGGTCATCAGGATGTAGTCATCAGGCTGTGGTCATCAGGCACAGGACATGAGGCACAGGACTTCGAACCTCAGGCACAGGACATCAGAATTCAGCCACAGGACACTTTCCTATATAGTGTATATTGCTTAGTTTATTATATTGGCTTGATTTATGCAAAGTGTAATAAATTGACAAAGACTATTCAATTCTGACAAAACATGGAAGCCGCGGAGACACCATCACATGTTTCTCAACGCTGGCAGGTAACTAGCCAGGTCTTTCACCGGGCTTCTACTAGGCATTGCTCCCACTAGCCAGTTTCCTACTTCACACTAATGAGGGGCAAATACCCCGAAACAGCTGTCTTGGCATAGGTGGTTTCCTTGACTGGAGACTGCCCTTCCCGTGGTTGTTCCTTCCCGGTGAAAGACCTGGCTAGTTACCTGCCAGCATTGAGAAACATGTGATTGTGTCTCCGCGGCTTCCTTGTTTTGCATATTTCCCAGGGGGCATTTCTCTAGAATCACTGCGTTGAGAAACACATGATGGTGCTCCGCGGTGCTGGATGTTGATCTCCCTAAGGTCAACCATCCTTATCTATGTATTCAATTCTGACAGACCCTTGCACATACAGGTCACATCATACTAAAAGCTTTCCCTTAAATGGATCACCAATATATGGCATATACTTCGTTATTAAGTATGGAAAATCATGTTTGTACTAGAGTTTATAATAGTCGTATTGGTGTTAATGTAAGGGTGATAACTCCTGTGTCATTCATCATATTGCTGATTCCTTATTTTAATGGCTACTTTGAGGATAGTAAAATTAGGGAGTGAACTGATCTCAGTGAGTTCCCTGCAAAGGACCCACACATTTTTTTATTCTCAGCATTTGCACTGCATAAGATAAAATAATGATTGCTAAACATAATTACAAAGGCTAAATACATCTTATCACAATCACCCTACAATGTGCCAGATCTGAGAAAGACGAATGTGAATTTCACTGTAACGATGACTTGGACCTTACTTCTACCTAGAACATTCCCCGCTGACTACAGTATTAAGACCGCTTTAATCAGAGGGCAAGTGGTGCAGCAGCCTTGAAAAAAACACCCACCCCCCCTTTTCCTACACATTAGTGGAGGCAGGTGCGCTGAAGAAGCCTGACCTACTTGTGAGGGATATGATGAAGGATACTGTATATCTGTGGCTCACTCTTTTGGGAGTATCTGAGGCTGAGGCACTTATGGGAGCATCAAAAGCTTAAGGAATTAGGGGGCTTTGTGATCTGCACAAAGTGTTAAGGGAAAGCGAAACTTCCCACTCGTGCTGACAATTGTGCTACTGTGGGTTGAGATAAGTGATGTCAGATTTAAAGGAGTTGGTCACATTTATCTGTATTTTAACAAATATTTTATGGACTTGTTTTTATGCCACTACCTAATATATGTGTTAATGGCAATGCTCCTGCACTAGTCAGTGCAGATTTTGTTACAAACTGCACAGCTCTCCTGTTATCAAAGCGGCTGCTGACAAAGGAACATGTGACCGGACTTGTCTAACAGCCACATTTCTCTTGTGCAGTGTTTTTCAGTTGGAAAAGACTGCTGGATGGGTCTGGTCACATGCTCCCTCATCAATGCTACTAGTGGAGCTACAACTAGAAGCAATCAGTGTTAACTTAACTAGCTACTATGATGTTTCCCATACATAGTAAACACAGAGACATGAGGGTTTCCCTCTCTTTTGTCACTATGCAGCTCTATATTCGGAACCAACAGCATTTAGCAAGGTATATGGCAGTATTGAGCAGTAAAGCTGTGAATCCAGCTCTGGGGCGAGATAAACACTTACTAGAAAGTAAAAGCACCATATGTGTGTTTGTCTATTACTCTCACACTGTTCTTCCCTACTCCTCCCATCGCCGCTCTACATAGACTTCAATTGGTAGCTGTAATCTAATTCTTCAGTGTTAGTTGTATAATGTCACTATAGTGTAATGGCAATAACCGTGTAAAATCTCTATTATAAATTGTATATATAACTGTAAAGAATACAGCAAAACTGCCAGGTGAGAACTACCGTGTTTCTCCGTAAATAAGACCTACCCCGAAAATAAGCCCTAGCAGGTTTTTTCAGCCTTTCGGAGTATACTTATAATACAAGCCCTACTCCAAAAAGAAGCCCTAGTTGCGTACCATGCTATAATAGGATTCTGAAATAGTGCAGCCCTTTTAGGATATGTAACTTTTATTGGTGTACTTTGCCCTATTGTGTTGCTGTAAGCTAAATAGAAAATTCATATTCACCGTTTCCCCTGCCCACCCCTCTGCACCGGCGTCAGTGATTGGAATGTATGTTAATGGTAAATGAATATTCACCCCTTTACCCCACTCATATTCCCGCCCCCCCCCCCTCTGTGCCAGTGTCAATGATTGGAACGTCTGTTCATGGCAAATTAATAATCACTCTCTTCCCCTCTCATAATATCACACACCCCTCTGTGCTGATGTCAGTGATTAGAACGTGTATTTATGGCAAATGAATATTCACCCCTTTCCCCCACCCATAATCCCACACACACCTCTGTGCTGGTGTCAATGATTGGAACATGGGTTAATGGTAAATTAATATTCACCCCTTTCCCCCACCCATAATCCACCCTGTCGTCAGTTATTGAAACATGGGTTAATGTCAAATGAATATTCACCTCCTTCTCCCACCCATAATCCTGCCCACCCCTCCGTGCTGACATCAGTGATTGGAACATCTGTCAATGAAAAATGAATATTCACTCCCTTCCCCACCCATAATCCCACCCACTCCTCTCTGCTGGCATCAATGATTGGAATGTCTGTTACTGGAAAATGAATATTCACCTCCTTCTCCCTCCCATAATCCTGCCCAACCCTCTGTGCTGTCATCAATGATTGGATGGTGTGTTAATGGTAAATTTACAATCACCCCCTTCCCCTCCAATAATCCTGCCCTACCCGAGGATCACATTGCAATGCTCAAACTGGTCGGCGGCTCTCCTGGTCCTAGAGTGTATTTCTATGCAGCTGTCATGCTCAGGTGAGGAGAGCCGCTGGCCAATCTGAGCATTGCAATATGATCCTCAGGTAGTAATAACGGCAGTCAGACTGAATCACTGATGACGGCACAGAAGGGTGGGGATGAATATGGCCTGGGGAAGGGGATGAATATTAATTTGCCATTAACACACATTCCAATCACTGACACCAATGAAAAATATAAGACATGCCCTGAAATTGAGCCCTAGGACATCATTTGGAGCCGAAAATAGTATAAAGCGGGCTTTACACACAGCGACATCGCTAGCAATGTCACTGGTGAAAGCACCTGCCCCCGTAGGTTGTGCGTCAAATCGCTGCCCATGGTGCACAAAATCACCAACACCCGTCACATGGACTTACCTGCCTAGCGACGTCGCTGTGGCCGGCACACTGCCTCCTTTCTAAGGGGGCGGTTCGTTCGGCGTCACAGCAGCGTCACTAAGCGGCCGCCCAATAGAAGCGGAGGGGCGGAGATGAGTGGGACGAACATCCTGCCCACCTCCTTCCTTCCTCATTGCCCGTGGCCGCAGGTACGATGTTGTTCGTCGTTCCTGCGGTGTCACACGTAGCGATGTGTGCTGCTGCAGGAACGACGAACAACCTGCGTCCTGCAACAGCAATGATAATCGGAATTAGAACGACGTGTCAACGATCAACGATATGGTGAGTATTTTTGATCGTTAACGGTCGTTCCTGCGTTTCACACGCAACGACGTTGCTAACGAGGTCGGATGTGTGTCACGAATTCTGTGACCCCAACGTCATCTCGTTAGCGATGTTGTTGCGTGTAAAGCCTGCTTTAGACCCTGTGTTATTTTCTGGTAAACACTGTACGTCCTTCATTCCATCTACAGTAGATGTCACTTTTACCTGTATGACCAGCATCGCTCTTAATATTAGAAGCATGCACATTTGTCTGGCCGTACTTGCATGTCTATAGCCAATATAATACTTTTCATTTTTTATTCTTTGTAACCTTCAGCAAATACAAAGAATTTTTGCGCATGAATGCCAAGACGAATTAGTGGGGAGGAAGAGAGGAAACATTATGATAATGGAGACCCCCTTATGTATAAAGACATTACAATGGAGTGAAGTTCAGACTGATCCGCAGAGAATCGCAGAGGTTTATGTCTAAATACCAAATTGATAATTACGGTATGTTCTGCTCTTATGAAACCTCGCAATCTTAATGCTCTAAATGTTTTCTTAAATTCCAGATGTTTCCTAGAAGTGGAATACAAAACATTGCAGAAGAGTCACGTTGGAATTTAATTTCATTGTTCCCTATTTTTTGGCAGTAAATAATAAGAAAACAATAGTTATCGGACAGGAAGTTGGGCGTGTTCCCTGTCTCTGAAAATTAGGCTCAGCCTCAATAATGTTATAACAGATTTTTAAATAAAATGTATAATGCACTTTCTGGGAAGTTCAAAATTAAAATCACTGCTTCATAATTTGGGATTTAAGTTACTTGAACTTCAGGTTGATGAATATAATGGGGTACTTGTCTGGATTTTTCAGGTGTGGCCTCCTGACAAAGCTGGAAAGGTTTACAAAACAATCCTAGCAGCTGCTTAAAGAGGACCTATCACTTGGTAAAAAAAAACATTAGTTAAAATATTTGTAAAATCCCTGAGTTTCCTTGGTTCTGCGGCTCTTTTCCGTTTTGCACTGTGTTGCTCCATTACAGAGATATTCCATTTGTTTCTACTGTAGCGCAGTATGTGAAATCTCTGCTTTGCTGTCCAAGTGGGTGTTTCTCCGCAGTGTGCATCCATCCCACCCTCCCAGATACTGTCAGTCACAGCTCGTCAGATTGCTTGACTACTACCTCAGCTGCCAAGCTGATATATAACAGTAATGTAGTCCAAATTTCATACATTCAATGTTAGTATACATCTTAGCACTTACAGAAGCTGCTGTATCCTTTTGCTTGTACAATATGCAGTCAGAGCAGCTTTCACACTTGCTTTATTCTGTTTAGAGGTGCTGGTAATTTCTTAAATTATTTGTAGTATACAGTGGGAGGTGGTGACTGTCTCCATATTTGACTGAGTTGAATGTGGGGTACCACAGGGCTCTGTCCTGGGCCCAGTGTTGTTGAATATCTTTATCAATGATTTAGATGAAGGTATTAAGGTTGGGTAAACTGATTAAATTTGCTGATGACACAAAGCTAAGGGGAATAGCTAATACTAGAGAAGAGACAGAGAGGATTTAACAAGCTCTAAACAAGCTGGAACAGTGGGCAGCAACTAATAGAATCGTTTTTAATAGGGAGAAATGCAAAGTCATACATCTTGGCAAGAATAATAAAAAGAGCATATACAGCATGGGAGGAATAGAGCTATCCAACAGCATGTGTGAAAAAGACTTGGGTATACTAATAGATCACAGACTGAACATGAGTCAACAGTGTGACGCAGCAGCAAAAAAAGCAAACACCATTCTAGGATGTATTAACAGAAGCATACAGTCTAGATCACATGAAGTCATTATCCCCCTTTACTCCTCTTTGGTCAGACCTCATCTGGAATAGTGTGTCCAGTTCTGGGCACCACATTTTAAAAAGGACATCAACAAACTGGAGCAAGTTCAGAGAAGAGTGACCAGAATGGTGACTGGTCTGCAAGCCATGTCCTATGAGGAATGGTTACAGGATTTAGGATTGTTTAGCTTGCAAAAGAGAAGACTGAGAGGAGACTTAATAGCTGTCTACAAATATCTTAAAGGCTGTCACAATGTAGAGGGATCAGTTTTATTCTCATTTTCACAAGGAAAGACTAGAAGAAATGGGATGAAACTGATGGGGAGGAGACACAGATTAGATATTAGAAAAAACTTTTTGACAGTAAGGGTGATCAATGAGTGGAACAGGCTGCCACGAGAGGTTGTGAGTTCTCCTTCAATGGAAGTCTTTAAAAAGAGGTTGGATGGACATCTGTCTGGGATGATTTAGTGAATCCTGCTTTGAGCAGAGGGTTGGAGTAGATGACCCAGGAGGTCCCTTCCAACTCTAATATTCTATGATTCTATGATTCTATCAGTTCCTCCCATCATCCTAGGGCTGTTTTTAGTTAGTGTTGAATCCTACTAGTCCATTAAATTTGCAGGCTTTTAGCCTGTGAGAGGAATGTTTGATAAATATTGGGTTTAGCATGGGTTTAGCATCCCAAGAAAGAAAAATGCACCTTGTTATGGCTGATGGTTTGTCATTAAATGGCCAATTTATGCGCTAAGTACCTTCATTTTATAACTATATTCTATATAGCAGTAATGGAGACCCAGTTCTATATATTCAATGTTTGCATACATCTTAGCGATTGCAGAGTGCTGCTGTATCCTTTTGTTTGCAGGAAGGAAATCACTAAAGAATTAATGGGAACTTGTCACCAGGTTTTTCCCATATAAGCTGTGGCCACCACCAGTAAGCCTTTATATACTGCATTCTAGAATACTTTATACAGTGTGTCCACCCATATCCTGTCCATCGCCATTAACTTGAGAGCGGCGGCAGCTATAGGCATAGAAGTGGTGTCTAGGTATAGTAAAGTAGCCATGCGCTACGCAATGAAACCACCTATAGTGCCACCTTGTGGAAAACAACAGAGTTAGCATTTTTATCTCGAAAACGGAACGAGATAGAGAAAAAAAGTGAATTAAAAAATTGTAGGGCATCATCAATTCAATACGAATCAGCACCTTGCATACAGAAATGCTAT
This sequence comes from Anomaloglossus baeobatrachus, assembly GCF_048569485.1. Classification (NCBI taxonomy): domain Eukaryota; kingdom Metazoa; phylum Chordata; class Amphibia; order Anura; family Aromobatidae; genus Anomaloglossus; species Anomaloglossus baeobatrachus. The sequence continues at coordinate 522,597,647 of NC_134358.1, forward strand.
GATATGAAACCCATGACCCCCCCCAAAACATTGAATGCTGGTCACGCATATAGCGCTCATTTAACTTTGATGCTCAAAGTGGCCACCGTCAGCTGCTATGCACATCTGGACTCTGGACAGCATACTGTATCTTGCTGTACGTTGTGCAATATGGTAGGTGACACGTTTGCACAAGCATCTGTGATACGTCGTCGTAGGTCCTGCAATGTTGGTGGAGGGGTCGCATACATCTGCTGTTTGATGTGACCTCACAGAAAGAAGTCCAATGGGGTCAGGTCAGGTGAGCATGGAGGCCACTCCATGCAGCCACCATACCCAGTGAGTTGTAGGAAGGTCTCCATGAGGTATCGCTTCACGTCCGCAGCCTTGTGAGTTTTACACGCTCTAATCATAGCATTTCTGTATGCAAGGTGTCGATTCATATTGAATTGATGATGCCCTACAACTTTGTAATTCACTTTTTTTGTCGATCTCGTTCCGTTTTTAAGATAAAAATGCTAACGCCGTTGTTTTCCACCAGGTGGCACAATAGGTGGTTTCATTGCGTTACGCGCATGGCTACTTTACTATACCTAGACACCAGTTCTATACCTATAGCTGCCGCCATTTTCAAGTTAATGGCAGTGGACAGGATATGGATGTACACACTGTATATGAGCCCAAGGCAATCTCTATAACATAAAAAAATACCTTTATACTCAGCTATGGTGCTATTTGGTACAATTGACATCGCTGATCTTGACTCGGTGCCTCCTCTCTGCTTGTGATCGCCGGCCTTTTTCCTGCTTCGTGTGGATGAGGCATCCTACGTCATCCACATAGTGTCCTCAATTGCGCTCCTGCGCACGCCCACTGCTGAGGGCAGAGCAATCAGTTATAGTGCACATAGGCGGGCATTCTTTAACCTTTCTCCTGCTTGCACATTACATTACAGTACTTCGCTCTGCCCGCTCCCTGTTCTTGTCGTGACCTCCTGGCTTTTGACCGCGGACCATTACCTGACCACGTCTCTGTCTGCTCCCTGTATCAAATATGAACTCTCTATGTATTCTGACCCTCGGCCTGTTACTTGACTGCGTTTTTGCTTACTCTCCGTGTCCTGTCATGTCCTCCTGTGTTCTGATCCCGGCTTGTCTGACTACTCTTCCGTCCATACTGCCCATAAGTAGTGACTAGCATCACACAAATTTTGGACTAAGGAGAATGTCACAGGCACTGCCAAAACATTTTTGAAACCTTTTGGAAAACAACTTGGAAATCATCAGATGAAGCCATGGCATCCAGTTGCACAATTGAGGGGTGGAAAGGGTTTTGTAAATATTGTTCAGTAGAAACAAAGCTTCAGGCTGAAATAGATGGACATTGTCATGATCCAGGACCGGTATTCTCCGCTCCAGAGTTTCACAGACCCGGCCTGGTCATATGAGGGGTTAACTCCCATCAGCCTCATTCTGGTTTCAGGAGACACTATATCTGGTTGCTGCACTTGCATTCTGGTGCTGGCTATAGTTTTGCTCTGCAGCCTGTGACGGGCTCTGGTGAGAATTCCTGTTTGATCTGACTCCTTTTTACCATGCCCTGACCTGTACCCTCCCCCATTCGTCTCTGTTGTTTGTGTTTCCCTCTCCATACCTGATCTCACGGCTTCCGACTCGGTTCTGTTTTCTGACTTTGATATTGATCCTCCCTTTGCAGTGACTCGACTTTCCTGGCTTCAGACTCTGACTGTTTGACTACTCTATTGCCCCCTGGTGGTTCTCCTGTTTACTGCCTGCTGAAGTCACTCTGCTGTACTTCAGCTGCATTTCCATTACAGTGTTTCTTTGTCTCTCCTTCACTGTTCTGCTGCCACCTAGTGGGGAATACACTGTACTACGTCTCACTTGCCCTTTGTACAGCGTGACAGACATACTGTAGAGTGGCGCTGGGCAGTAGTTGTTGGCGAGGGATTGACCCTGACACCCCGACTCGGTACATGAAAGAGCTGGTCTCGGCTTGGTGTGTGAAATTGTGTCATGTGGGCTGTGAACCCTTGAAGGAGGTAGTAGTCCGCCTTACCTCTTGGGCCCCAGTGTGGGTGCATAAGTTGCATTAATGGTATGTCCGCCCTTGCCTTCTTAGTGCCATCTGCTTCCGCATGCAGCAACTGCATTATTGGATCCTACTCTAAGGCATTCTAGCAACGAAAGATGGTCTTCACATTATGCTATTCAATTAGCACTACATACGATCTCTGTTTCTACTAGGGAAAAGTCAAACCTTTCTTGAAAATCTAAATTTGGTTTGCTCTCAATACTATAACTACATTACATTTAGAGTACCAAGCGAAAGTATTCAGCCCCCTTGAATTTTCATCCTTTTCCCACATTTTAGGCTTCAAACATAAACATAGAAATTTTTAATTTTATGGTGAAGAATCAACAACAAGTGGGACACAAAATTGTGAAACCGAACGAAATTTATTACTTATTTTAAACTTTTTAAAAAATATTAAACTGAAAATTGGGGCGTACAATATTATTCATCCCCCCACGCTGCACCGATGATACGATTACGACGCTTTTGCGCTCGTTAATCGTATCATCTAGGCTTTACACACTACGATGTCGCATGCGATGCCGGAAGTGCGTCATTTTCAATTTGACCCCACCGACATCACACCTGCGATGTCGTAGTGTGCAAAGCCCGCCTAAGGTCTTTTGCAGACTCCAACAGGTTTTTTTCTAGAATGGTCCTGTATTTGGCTCCATCCATCTTCCCGTCAGTTTTAACCATCTTCCCTGTCCCTGCTGAAGAAAAGAAGGCCTAAACCATGATGCTGCCACCACCATATTTGACAGTGGGGATGGTGTGTTCAGGGTGATGAGCTGTGTTGCTTTTATGCCAAACATATCATTTGGCATTGTGCCCAAGTAGTTTGATTTCGGTGTCATCTGACCAGAGTACCTTCTTCCACATGTTTGGTGTCTCCCAGGTGGCTTGTGGCAAACTTTAAACAACACTTTTTATGGATATCTTTGAGAAATGACTCTCTCCTTGCCACTCTTCTATAAAGGCCAGATTTGTGCAGTGTACGACTGATTGTTGTCCTATGGACAGACTCTCCCACCTCAGCTGTAGATCTCTGCAGTTCATCTAGAGTGATCATGGGCCTCTTGGCTGCATCTCTGATCAGTCTTCTCTTTGTTTGAGATGAAAGTTTGGATGGACGACTGGGTCTTCGTAGATTTGCAGTGGTATGATACTCCTTCCATTTCAATATGATCACTTGCTCACTGCTTCTTGGGATGTTTAAAGTTGTGGAAAATCTTTTTGTAACCAAATCCGGCTTTAAACTTCTCCACAACAGTATCACGGACCTGCCTGTTGTGTTCCTTGGTCTTCATGATGCTATCTGCGCTTTAAACAGAACATTGAGACTATCACAGGTGCATTTATACGGAGACTTCATTACACACAGATGGATTATATTTATCATCATCTGTAATTTAGGACAACATTGGATCATTCAGGGATACTCAATGAACTTCTGGAGTGAGTTTGCTGCACTGAAAGTAAAAGGGGATGAATAATATTGCACACCCCAATTTTCAGTTTATTATTTATTACAAAAGTTTAAAATAAGCAATACATTTTGTTCAACTTCACAATTGTGTCCCATTTGTTGTTGATTCTTCACCATAACATTAACATTTTTATCTTTATGTCTGAAGCCTGAAATGTGGGGAAAGGTTGAAAAATCCAAGGGGGCCAAATACTTTCGCAAGGCACAGTATATATATATATATATATATATATAAAAAAAAAATAAAGAAATGTATGAATTGCTTTACCAGTATGCAAATACCAAAAAATAGGTGATCATATTTGTTTAGAACATTTTCTCTTCGTGTGACCTGACGGTTGCTCTTTATAAATACGAAATGAAAGGTCGTCCTAATAACTATTGACCGAGGCCTGTGGTTGACATTCTGGTAACATTTAGTACCAGAAGGATCCCATGCTCTCTGCTTACACAGACAGTGGTAAATGTCAGTGAACAGACTGCTCATCACATGCACCAAATGTTTCTAGTTATTGTTTTTGCCGATGAGAACAACACTGCAGAATGGCCGAATATTAATCAATTTTTTTTTTCTAAACCGTTTAAATGTCGACAAGCAATGCATTGTTCCTTCATTTCCTTCCATGACGTCTGCTTCAGCAGCAAAAGGTCACAAGACGCCTCAAAAAATACTCATCACAGTTAAATGAAGGGACTGCGCTGCAAAAAAGGATATATTTTTTTTTTATCTTCAAAATCTACTTTTGGCTTTGAACTTATGTTTGTATCAGTTTCCTAATGGAAATACTTTCAAGAGCTTTTTATTCAGACTGACTATAAATATGATTCTCACGGCAAAAAGGAAACTTGCACATCATTTCTGACCAATTATAACCCATGGGGCTAAAGGTTGTGAACTTTTTTGAAAAATGTAGATTTTTAAAGATATTTACATGTTAGAAACTTTGTTGCAAATTTTTCTTACAGTGCCCCAGACTATCACATATCTTATTATTATTATTGTCTTTAATACTATTGGTATTCTCATATGGACCTAACACACCTTTTGGACCCCCTAAGCACTAAGGGGTACTTTGAACGCTGCGACATCGCTAGCCGATGCTTGCAATGCCGTGCGTAATAGTACCCGCCCCCGTTGCACATGCGATATCTTGTGATAGCTGCCGTAGCGAACATTATCACTACGGCAGCTTCACATGCATGCCTGCCCTGCGACATCGCTCTGGATGGCGAACCGCCTCCTTCTTAAGGGGGAGGTGCGTTCGGCGTCACAGCGACGTCACACGGCAGGCGGCCAATAGAAGCGGAGGGGCGGAGATGAGCGGGACGTAACCATCCCGCCCACCTCCTTCCTTCCGCATAGCCGGTGGAGGCAGGTAAGGAGAAGTTCCTCGCTCCTGCGGCTTCATACACAGCGATGTGTGCTGCCGCAGTAACGAGGAACAACATCGTACCTGTCGCTTCAGCGAAATTATGAAAATGACCGACACTACACAGATCACCGATTTACGACACTTTTGCGATCGTTTATCAGTGCTTCTAGGCTTTACACGTGGCAACGTCGTTACTGGCGCCGGATGTGCATCACTTTCGATTTGACCCCGGCGATATCACAGTAGTGATGTCGCAACGTGCAAAGTACCCCTAAGACTTGAGGGTGACAGCAACCCCTGCACCCACTATAGTTAAACCCCTGAATAACACTGTTCATTGTACAGAATTTACACTTGACTAGCTTTGCATCCTGTATATGACTTGTATCTTTTCCATATGTAAATATATCTTTGAATATCAAACACACAAACAAATACAATCTGTTTCATATACACAAAGATGTAAATATAAACATTATATACAGTACTTTACAAAAAGATTTATGCAGGAGTGGAAAAAAGTTGCAATTCTAATCCTGAAGAATGTACCATATTTTTTGGTTTATAAGACGCACCCCAAATTTAGAGGAAAAAAAGGGTGGAAAAAAATGGGGTCTGCCTTATTATCTGGTGGTGTCTTACCGGAGTGGGGTGGTAGCGGTGGTGGATCGCGGTTACAGGAGGCAGGGGTGATGATGGAGCAGGGTGATGCTGCAGGTGATGCGGTGGGTGTCCCAGATGCTGTCCCAGAAACTGTCCGTGGTGTGGGAGGTGCAGGCTTCAAATATGGCGTCCGGAGTCGGCGTGTGTGAAGATTTGAGCTCTCGGCTCAATGACAAGCCGAGATCTCATCTGTGCACGCGCCACCTCCGGGTGCCATTTTCCTTAAGTCCGGTGCTGGGAGATCAATGGGCCGGAGGTGGCGTGTGCGCAGATGAGATCTTGATCCGATTATTTGCAGCCCTCACCACCCGCAGCCCCAGCACAGCAGCCCTAACCGCTGCAGACCCAGCCCAGCCGCCGCAGCCCCAGTTCAGCCACTGCGGACTTTGCACAGCCACTGCAGCAACTGCACAGCCGGCCCAGGATTCCCCCGGCCCCTTGAAACCCCTCTCCACACCCCCCAACCCCCGGTAAGCTACGTTTGGATTATAAAATGCACCCCTCACTTTCCTCCCAAATTTTTGGGAGGCAAAGTGTGTCTTATAATCCGAAAAATATGGTATATAGAGATTTTACTCTGCACTGCAGCACGTGGTAAAAATGTCCCAACCAATAAATTTATTTTCAGGACTATAAAATTCAATGTGTCAATATTTTAAAGCGTAACCACTATATAAATTTTTAATTCAGAAATGAATCGTATCCATGAAAATAATCACCTTTTTAATACAACTTATCAGACAAATTTGCTTCTTTCACTGCCAGAATCGATCGGTCATTATCAAAATTCTCAATTCTTTGTAAAATCTGTCTTCAGTGAAGTCTTTCCCATTACTGAGATAGGAGATGGCAGTTGGTGCTGATGACATTCTATGATGATGGGAGGAGGAGGAGCTAGAGGCAGAGGGAGGAGCTAATGGCAGAGGGAAAAGCTGGGTGCAGAGGGAGGAGCTAGATGCAGAGGGAGGAGCTAGAGCTAGAGGGGAAAGATAGAGGTAGAGGGAAAAGCTAGAAGCAGAGAGAAGGGCTGGATGCAGATGGAGGAGCTAGAGGCAGGGGGAGAAGCTAATGGCAGAGGAAAGGGCTGGATGCAGAGGGAGGATTCAGTGAAGTCTTTCCCATTACTGAGATAGAAGATGGCAGTTGGTGCTGATGAGATTCTATGACAATGGGAGGAGGAGGAGCTAGAGGCAGAGGGAGGAGCTAATGGCAGAGGAAAGGGCTGGATGCAGATGGAGGAGCTGGAGGCAGAGACTGGAGCTAGAGGCAGAGGTTGGAGCTAGAATTAGAGTGAGAAGATAGAGGTAGATGTAAAAGCTAGAGTCAGAGGGAAGAGCTAGAGGCAGAGGGAGGAACAAAAGGCAGAGAGCGGAGCAAGAGGTGGAGGGAGGATCTAGAGGCAGAGGGAAGAGCTAGAATCAGAGGGAGGAGCAAGAGGCAGAGGGAGGATCTAGAGACAGAGGGAGGATCTAGGGACAGAGGAAAGAGCTAGAGGCAGAGGGAGGAGCAAGAGGCAGAGGGAGGAGCAAGAGGCAAAGGGAGGAACTAGAGGCAGAGGAAGGAGCTAGAGGCAAAGTGAGGAGCTAGAGGCAGAGGGGGAGATAGAGGCAGAGGAAGGAGCTAAAGACAGAGGAAGGAGCTAAAGGCAGAGGAAGGAACTAGAGGCAGAGGGAGGAGCAAGAGGCAGAGGGAGGAGCAAGAGGCAGAGGGAGGAGCAAGAGGCAGAGGGAGGAGCAAGAGGCAGAGGGAGGAGCAAGAGGCAGAGGGAGGAGCAAGAGGCAGAGGGAGGAGCAAGAGGCAGAGGGAGGAGCTAGAGGCAGAGGGAGGAGCAAGAGGCAGAGGGAGGAGCAAGAGGCAGAGGGAGGAGCAAGAGGCAGAGGGAGGAGCAAGAGGCAGAGGGAGGAGCAAGAGGCAGAGGGAGGAGCTAGAGGCAGAGGGAGGAGCTAGAGGCAGAGGGAGGAGCAAGAGGCAGAGGGAGGAGCAAGAGACAGAGGAAGGAGCTAGAGGCAAAGAAAGGAGCTAGAGACAAAGGGAGGAGCTAGAGGCAGAGGGGGAGCTAGAGGCAGAGGAAGGAGCTAAAGGCAGAGGGAGAGTTAGAGGCAGAGGGAGAGCTGAAGGCAGAGGAAGGAGCTAGAGGCAGAGGGAAGATCCAGAGGCAGAGGAAGGAGCTAGCAGCAGAGGAAGGAGCTAGAGGCAGAGGGAGAGCTAGAGGCAGAGGAAGGAGCTAAAGGCAGAGGAAGGAGCTAAAGGCAGAGGAAGGAGCTAAAGGCAGAGGAAGGAGCTAAAGGCAGAGGGAGAGCTATAGGCAGAGGGTGAGCTAGAGGCAGAGGAAGGAGCTAGAGGCAGAGGGAGAGCTAGAGGCAGAGGAAGGAGCTAAAGGCAGAGGGAGAGCTAGAGGCAGAGGGTGAGCTAGAGGCAGAGGAAGGAGCTAAAGGCAGAGGGAGAGCTAGAGGCAGAGGAAGGAGCTAAAGGCAGAGGGAGTAGCAAGAGGCAGAGGGAGGAGCTAAAGGCAGAGGGAGGAGCTAAAGGCAGAGGGAGAGCTAGAGGCAGAGGAAGGAGCTAAAGGCAGAGGGAGAGCTAGTGGCAGAGGAAAGAGCTAGAGGCAGAGGGAGGAGCTAAAGGCAGGGGGAGGAGCTATAGGTAGAGCTCCGAAACCTTCCTCCCTCTTCTATCTACATAGATTCTCATCAGCACCAACTGCCATCTCCTCTCTCAGTAATGGGAAAGTCTTCACTGGATACAGATTTTACCTCAGAACTGAGAATTTTGATAATGACTGATCAATTCTGGCAGAGAAAGAAGCAAAATCTAATATAAAGCTGCTTATTTTCATGGGTGCAATAGATTTCTGAAATGAAAATTAAAACGACGGTTACTCTTTAAAATAGCATTCCCTTGATACAATGAGGTGTAGACAAGACAAGGCAACTGTTGAGGGGCAAATAACAGCCTTCGTATTTCTTCCATATCTGGACATGTTTTCCCAGGATTAAACAAAGATAAAAAGCCAGTAAAATTATAACTCTAGAAATAATTAAATGTTTTCTGCAATTTTTTTTACAATTTCTTTTGTCCTCACGTGATTATTATCATTTACAATTTACTTGTTGTCATGTGACCTATAATAAAACCTTGTTATATAAAGTGACATGAGCAGATTGCAGCCTATCAATTAAATTAGAAAAAATGTTATTCTTGGCTCTTGTACTGATTTTACTGTAAAATGTGGCAGACGGCCAACACACTACTGTTATCCTGGCTAGGCATTAGATGAGGTTATATACTACATGGGTTGATATGCTCAATATTGACTCCTATGTAGCACTGATGTAATTACCCAATAATATCAAAATCAGCAAGTAAGATTGCAGGAGGCACGAAACCGAGGGAACTACAGTAAGGACATTTATGGCAGTAATTCAATTTTAAAGGAATCCTTTCGAACACATGCTCCATTGTTACCAAAAAAGTGGATATAGTTTCCCACACAATGTTTGGCTAATATACAATACATTGCTATACTTTTTTTTATTAAACTTTTTGGAGAGAGTAGTATACATTAGGGATTTTCTCCCCCAAACTATCTGGCGTATATGTTGACAAATATTCCCATTAGATTAGACGAACATGGACTGAAATGGAAGCGGAATGAGAAGCTATTACCTTACAAGATATTTATAAATATGCTACATATTGGATAGTTCCATCATTAGGTGACAGAAGATGATGGACATCTCATTAAATATTATGGTTGCTATATTGGTACTTCTGCCCAGATGTCCATCATTTCTGATAAGTTCAGTCCATCTGTTTTTTTTTTCTGAGGAATGACCCTTATCCATTACTAGCTGTAGTACCCGGCTCTTCCAGTCTCTGTCTGTCTGTCTATCTCTTTCTGTCTGTGTGTCTGTCTCTGTGTGTGTGGCTCTGTCTGTATCTGTCTCTTTCCCTGTCTGTGTGTCAGTCTCTATCCATGTCTGTCTGTCTGTTTGTGTCTATCTCTCTGTCTGTCTCTGTATTAGTCTCTCTGTCTGTCTGTCTCTCTCTCTGTCTGTCTGTTTGTGTCTATCTCTCTGTCTGTCTCTGTATTAGTCTCTCTGTCTGTCTCTCTCTCTCTGTCTGTCTCATTCCAGGTCTGTCTTTTTACCACTCTGTCTCTTTTCCCACTCTATCTCTGTCTCTTTTCTCCCTCTGTCTCTTTTCCCACTCTCTCTTTCCCCGTCTATCTCTTTTCCCCCTCTGTCTCTTTTCCCCTCTCTCTCTTTCCCCCTCTCTCTTTTCCCCCTCTGTCTCTTTCCCCCTCTGTCTCTTTCCCCCTCTGTCTCTTTTCCCCCTATGTCTCTTCCCCCTCTCTCTTTTCCCCCTCTGTCTCTTTCCCCCTCTGTCTCTTTTCCCCCTCTGTCTCTTCCCCCCTCTGTCTCTTCCCCCCTCTTTCTTTCCCCCTCTGTCTCTTTCCCTGTCTGCCTGCCTCTGTCTGTCTCTCTCTGTCTCTTTCCCTGTCTGTCAGTCTCTGTCTTTCTGTCTCTTTATGTCTCTCTCTATCTGTCTCCACACCGACATCTTATTACCTCACACATAAGCTTCTGATACTAACAATTTATTTTGTTCCTATAGCAACCAATTACAGCTCCTATTAATAAGCTGTAGCTCCTATCTCCATTAACTTTAATGGAAACAGGTGTTTTGGAGAGTAATTGTAAAGTGCGGGGTTAAATTTTCCTGTCAAAACATAGTCTATGACGTTCCCTGAGTCACATGGGATGCAACATTTTGTGATTGTAAATGCGACAGTGCAAATTCCTTTAGCGGACATACATACACTCGGCTTTATATATTAGATTTTCACTTGGCAATAAAAGAGTCCAGAATGTATAAGTGTAAGCAGCTGTTGCATCTATCTGCCATTCATAATACAGAAGGAAGGTATACAGTGTATTAGGCATGTCCTTTAGGGATAAGTTTAAGCAGACATTGTTGTGTTCAGTACATCATAGTTACTTAATCCCATAATAGCCTGTGTGGGAGGATGGGTCTCCTAATCCTCTTATTACCTGTAAACAAGAATGTAATTGTTACAACCATTGACTTCTCGGACTTTTTTCCGTTTGACATTGTATTACTTGATAACAAACAAAAGTTTAATCTGGCTCCAAATAACCTTGTGGTGCAGGAATTACCGACCTGTCCACAATGATACCATTGGAGGCGAGGAAATGTGTCAACTAAATATAGACAGTCATTCCTATGTGTCACAAAGACGTTTTTACAAACATCACCCACTGTCATGGCAGTGTCAGGATCTATGGAGACTACAGGATCTGGCACTCTACCTGCTGACTTGTCTGATGTCTGTGATCAGTGCAGGCATACTCGAGCATCGACCCACAGACTTGTAGTTCATAGGCAGCTAGCAAGAGTTAATCTCTGTTGGGCTGCTTGATAGTCTCCTTTGATCACATGCTGTGGGAGAGCCCGTCACATTCGGGCCCCCCCTATATATGCTTGTAGACAGTTCCTTTAATGCCAGCTATAGCTTCTTCATAGTAGTCTGGTAAGGTGTTAGTGGTGGTTGTAGTACCTTATTGCTGTAAGCGATTGAGGTGTAAACTGTTATAATCCTTTTGTTGCTGCCTTACTTCTCTTGCTTTTCTCCTTAGTTTCTTATTCTTTGTTCCTGTGAGTCTGTAGTCTGTAGTGTGTCTGAGTTTTGTTTTTTCCCTGTCTGTCTTTATCTGTGTTGTCATCACACTCCTACCCCTTTCTTACCTGAGGGGATGGAACAGATTAGTTCTGGTCAGGAGAATAGCCAGGCTTGGGAGTCAGGTATCGCCACCATTAAGAGTAACTGAGGTTAGGGATAGTCTAAAGCCTGCTTTACACGTTGCAATTTCGCATACGATATCGTATGCGATTTGCAACGCTCCCATCGTATGTGTGGCATGTTCAATTTGTTGAACGTGCCGCACAAACTATTAAGCCCCGTCACACGTACTTACCCGTCCATACGACCTCGATGTGGGCGGCGAACGTCCACTTCCTGGAGTGGGAGGGAAGTTCGGCGTCACATCAACGTCACGCGGCAGCCGGCCAATAGAAGCGGAGGGCGGAGATGAGCGGGACGTAAACATCCCGCCCACCTCTTTCCTTCCACATTGGCGGCTGGAGCCGCGGGAGGCAGGTAAGATCTGTTCAATGTTCCCGGGGTGTCACACACTGCAATGTGTGCTGCCTCGGGAACATTGAACAACCCGACGTGCAATTCATCAGGATTCAACGACTTGCGTGCGATGAACGTTTTAACTTTCAATCGCAATCGCACGTACCTGTCACACACTACAATGTACCTTACAATGCCGGATGTGTGTCACTTATGACGTGACCCCGTCGACACATAGTAAGATATATTGTAGCGTGTAAAGCGGGCTTTAGGTCCCCTAGCATATACAATCTCCTGTTCCTCGCTATCCTGCAGTCACATCGGGACACTCCGTCCATGAGATCTGTTTATTAGCGTTCATACATGTAACAAAAGCTGGAATCAGTAATGAATAGCTTTATCACCAGTGGAAATATGCAAAGTGGAGGTGAATTTAAGGAATCAAGCTAAGTCAAATGATGTGCTAATTGGTTAATGACTATAGGGCCATTAACATGGACTAATTGGCGGCACGATATGACTGCCTATCGGTAAACCTTTACCTATTGATGGTTGTTTAAATGTCAGTTAAGACAGCCAGACCAAACTTAACGGGATCGCTCCGTGTGCATAGGCTGCCATTGTTCTCAGAAGTGCGAGTCCTATTTACACTGGACGATGTACCGGGAAGATTGATTATCTTTTGCTCTGCACAAATGATCATTTCATGAGTGTTTTGCTCGTCCATTGGGTGATCGGCAGCTTGTCTACACTTCACAATTACTGGGAAATAACTACTTTTAAGAATGCTTGTTGACAATTATCTTGTAGAGTAAAGGGCCCGTTACACGCTACGATATATCAAACGATGGGTCTCGTCGATAGTGACGCACATCCGGCATCGTTTGACATATCGTAGCGTGTGACAGCTACGAGTGACTGTGAACGAGCAAATATACTCACTTATCGTTGATCGTTGACAGGTCGCTCATTTTCTAAAAATCGATCGTCCTTCTGCACGCCGGTTGTTCATTGTTCCCGAGGCAGCACACATCGCTCCGTGTGACACCCCGGGAATGATGAACACAGCTTACCTGCGTCCCGCCGGCAATGCGGAAGGAAGGAGGTGGGCGGGATGTTACGTTCCGCTCATCTCCGCCCCTCCGCTTCTATTGGGCGGCCACTGTATGACGTTCCTGTGATGCCGAACGTCCCTCCCCCTTCAGGAGGATGTTCGCCGCCCACAGCGAGGTTGTTCAGGAGGTAAGTGCGTGTGACGGAGGTAAACGACTTTGTTCGACACGGGCAACAAATTGCTCGTGTTGCACAAACGATGGGGGCGGGTGTGATCGCTCATGCGATCGCATGATAAATCGCCGCGTGTAACGGGCCTTTAAAGCTGCTTAATTCCTGCTTTGTTCCTGAGTGTTTATAGGAAACCTGCTATAGGGTTCTGCCCACCAATGTGCCATCTCCCTGCAGTAAAAAAGTGTCCTTAGAAACACTCAAATATCTAATTTACGTTAAAATTTTGAAGACTTGTTTCAGTTGTCCGTTTTTCAGTCATGTGTTCTATCCCTGTTATCAAAGTCTATAGTTTATTACAGTCTATTTGGATACTGATCTTCCAGTGACATATCTGGCTTGATTTTTTAGGTTTTTGCACCCAGTTCAGACTCAGAATTGGTGTTCCAGACATTATTTCTTAATTGATTTGTAGTCTTTCGTTTGTGAACCCGGCCCCACCACACCTATTGCCAGTCCACATTATACGCATAAATAGCCTGGGTCTCAGCTTCCCATACACGGTAAGTTTTTTAACTGCATGAGAGGACACACACAAGCTAGGGACCCCAACGTAGAGAAATACTTTGGTGTAGTGTTGGGGCTCTATTGCATTGATCAATTCAATAGCTACATTTCTCTTTATTCATATGTTCATGGCAGTAATGCAGATTCCATTTTCACATATTCACTCTTGCATATAGCTATTGGATTTTTCAAGTCAGTATTCACATAGCAGTTTCTGCTTTTCATATATTCCCCTTACATAGTCACTGGTGTGCATACCTTCTCTCCATATAGTATAGTTTATTACAGTCTATTTGGATACTGATCTTCCCAGTGTGTTTTTCTTTTTGTGGACCAAATGGTCCGCAAAGAAAATGGAAACATGTCCATTTTGGTCTGGGACCTGGATCCAAATCAGACATAAAGCTATATGCCCACATTGCGTTTTTACGTATAGAAATTTTTTTTATTGCATTTGTGTGGTTTTTCACATGCTTTTTTCCATGCTTCTTTTTGTGCTTTTTTAGTCATGGCGACTGCGGGGGTTCAGGCGCTGTACCCCCGCGGTCGCCACTGGGTCACTGGGTAATGTTACAGCTGGGACCCGACTATCGCTGCCAGCAGGTGGTCCTTGCTTTCAGTGACATATCTGGCTTGATTTGTTCCAAAATTAATTTGTTTGTTTTTTTTACACAGTGTACCGAGCTGTTTTTTTTGTTTTTTTTTAATCTATCTCTAGATAGTGCTATTATCTTGCCGCCACCACAACTGAAATGGCTAATCAGTGGGGATTTCAAGTGTCAGACTCCCACCAATGTGATATGTTCAATATTGAAGTAATGTAGAATGCATTTACTATACTTATGTATAGTCCTACATACAGGACGCAGAAATTACCATGAATATTAATCTGTCTAGTCTTCACTATCTGAATGTCGGTGCAGGACAGGTAAGACGTTATTATGTACTGTGGAAAATGAAATCTGCTTTATGCTCTGGGAATAAGTATTTATGTGGATGATTGTAAAAATAATGTACTGGCTTCATTTTCCTAAAAAGAATAATATATTCCTTGGGGGAGTCAGAGCAGATCTGCGGTGAGGTCATTGATTGTACAGTGTAATTCACTGCAGATGTGGAAGGACCGGTACCCCGAGTTTTACGCTTAGTGAAATTACCAGGGAAACTCTCTGACCACAAGTTGTGTTTATGTTTCTGTTGGCAAAACTAACATTAGAAAGTGATGTACAGTGTAACATTATTATATTCAGGCCAATTACAGGATCAGTCCATTATGACAGCTGGAATGAAAACATTTCGTAATGTGTTCCCCTTAATGTAGGTAGATGACATCTCTTGGGTTTACACTTTTTGGGGTTTTTTTATACCGGAGATTACATAGAAACAAAGATAATATCAATGGAAAACATGAATATGAAATGCAGATGGAAGAAATAACAACACAATAAGATTCTGAGTAAGAGTCAATAATAAAGTTATCATGGAGTTTTGGCTTTGGAGGCACTGTAATTGAACTTCATCAGAAAATAATTATCTTATGCAGTTTTTAAAAATTTTCTTACAGTATTAAGTTATCTCACTCCTTAAAAAAATCTTAAAAACATTCAAAATGCTATTAAAAAATACCTGTTGATTCCTCATTACTCCTATTCCAACACAGTCCAGGTTTTATGGCCGGTCTCTCTATTTCCAGTTCCATCCAGTAATATTATTATTATTATTATTATTATTATTATTATTATTATTATTATTATTATTATTATTATTATAGCACCATTTATTCCATGGCGCTTTACAAGTGATAGAGGGTATACGTACAACAATCATTAACAGTACAAAACAGACTGGTATAGGAGGAGAGAGGACCCTGCCCGACCGGGCTCACAGTCTACAGGGAATGGGTGATGGTACAATATGTGAGGACAGAGATGGTTGCGCAGTGGTCTACTGGACTGAGGCCTATTGTAGGTTGTAGGCTTACATACATACATACATGTGTCTGGTGAACCCTATCACAGTGATGTCGTCAGTCATTGACTGCAGCGGTCACACGTTAATCTGATACATCGCGAGCCACTGGAATTCTGCAGATCTTCCGTCATTAGAGTGGATTGAGGCAATAGACAGGATCTACCGTATGGAACGAGACATACGCCAGTTTTGCGGGAAGGCCACAGCCAAAGCCACCAAATGGTTTCACTGGGAGGCCTTCGTGATAGAGCCAAAGTTCATCGCTATGCATTAAACTCTTGATTGAGTACATCCCTAAAGGACAAACATTCTTCCCATCTTCTTACCATATGTTTTTGGTACTACTGGGTCCCCCCTTCTTTACTCCTCTGCTGCCCCCTTTCTATCTATCCTATCTTTGCTCTTTTCCATTTCCACGCTTTTCTTTTCTTCCCTTTCCTTTTTTCTTTTGGTCATTCTGGTGCGTTTTTATATGCCAGCATAAACTTGGTCTACCTTCAAATATGATCCTTCTCTTGTAGCTGATCGTGACTATTACTATGCCTTCTGTTCTTATTGTTTTTATTTTGTGTGTAAAACCAATAAAACATTGAATTGAAAGGACAAGAAGCACAGAGATGATCTCTTAAATTCCCGCTTGGTTCAAAAAGACATGTGACCTCTGCTGCCGATCAATGTCCACAACTGTGACTGGCTCTCTGCTCCAGGGGCAGACTTACCATTCATGCACGTACAGCCACACAGGGGCCCAAAAGACAGGGGGTTCATTTCCATCTCCAAAGCAGGTAGATTTGTGTCTAATGAAGAACAACTGGACCGCAAAAGACCGATATACTCCTTGTGCACAAGAGCCATTTACTGTCTGTGTCCACCAGTCTTCTGCTACCATACTCAATACAATCTTCCACCAATAGTGGTGCACCAATGGTGCTTCGATAAAGTACCATATACGACAGAAGAGCGCCACCTGGTGGCTCACATCTGTTCTCTCTTGCCATTTAGTTTTTCTGTGCCGTGTGTCTACCAATCTTAGTTTTAAATTTTGATACCATAAAGAAAGTTTTTGTTATGAAGATACCAGTGCTGGCTTTCATTTGGACCATTTATGCTATTGACAACAAAAAACATAGATGGAAGGATGGAAAGCTCAAATATGAGCTCCTACTCAATGTAAGAAGATGAAAATATTGACTACTGCCAGGTACAACCAGGACACATTTGAGATGGATGGCGACGAACTGGAAGTTGTAAAAGACTTTAACCAATTCGAATCAGTGATCACTGAAGATGCAACGATGACACCGGAAGTCAATAGGGGAATAGCTATGGGCCACACAACAATGAAGTCACTGGACAAGCATCTCAATTCGAGGAACATTTAACTGGTGATGAAGGCACGACTCGAACATAGTTGGGCTGTCTCTGTGGTACTATATGGATGGGGAACCTGGATGATAAAGAAACAAGAATCAATGCCTTCGAAATGTGGTGCTGGAGAAGAAGGTTATCAATACCATGGATGGCAAGAAGAACAAACAAGTCAATTTTGGAACAAATCAAGCCAGACACGTTACTTTAAGCAAGGATCACCAAGTTAGGACTTGTCTACTTTGAACTCATCATACGAAGAGAGCAATCACTGGAGAAGGACATCATGGTCTGAAGAATAGAAGGAACAAGGCAAAGAGGAAGACCTGCAACCCAATGACTTTATACTATCAAGATAACAGTGGAGAAGACCCTGGTGGACCTATCTAAGCTTCATAAGATCGATCTTCCTACAGAGCACTCATCATCCATCAAGTTGCTATGTCTCGAGTTTGAGCTGAAGGCTGTTAAAAAGAAAATGTGTGCGGTTCACATTGCCATCAGAGGGTCCAGAACCTTTATCAGTGGCTTGTTCATATTTGACAGCAAAGAAAGTCCGAGTGAATGGATATTCTTCTTTCCTCAGGGTTATGGAAACTGACAAACTAATTTGTATGTCATATGATAGACCCATGAATATAAGCAATGCTGTAGTTGTGAACAAAACCCAAGTTATTTTCATGTTTTAAATAAGGGAGTAAATACTAGAGGACTTCTTTATTAGTGAGAACAGACATTTACTGCCATGGAGGACTCAGAGAAGTAGAGAACTTGGTTACTTGACTTGCAAAATAGCTGTGCTGCATTACATTGCATAGAACATGTTGACGTATCAGGTGAGTAGAGGGGTTATCCTGGTCGAAATTCCCTTTAATTAGAATTGCTTTTCAAATTGCAGAAAACACTCATCAAACTTTTATGAAGTAGATGAACAGCTGCCAGACACTTCTGGAGCCACTTAATGCGTAATATATTCTGGAGTATAGGATAATAATATTATCATGGGCAGTAAAGAACATAAATGTTATAAAAAGAATAAATAAATAACATTACCAACTTTTCAGTCCCTCACAGATTCACGAAGATGCTTTGGCGAACGCCCAGTGGCCGTTGTTCACACACTGCCAGCAATGATGTTCTGCATTTTGCAGTGATGCCAGTCATATGTCTCATGTGTGACAATGCCAGCAATAAGGTCATGTTCTTGACCTTATTATACAAAGACAGAAGGGGGTCACTAAAGCATTTCCCCTGATTCAGAAAGGGATTGATCAGTTGAACAGTGTTTCTGGGCGGAGGCATCTCAATCACCTCATTGACGTGCATTGACGCCTACACGACTGTGTGAAGATCCGAGACCTGCAACAGCTGTGGAGGACGGGGAAGGGGGTCAGGTGATGTCACGACTGTGTCCCAACCAAATGTGATCTTGGGGGGAAGGGGGGAGCTGGGTTCAGAAGGTCATAGCGTGTTGTCGATCACAGATCCGCTTTAGTGCCCTCTCGTCATTTACCCTGAGTTGGAGCGTATTTAATTCCATCCGGAACTGAAGGATTTAAGGTTAATTTCTATCCTGCAGTGATCTAACAGGTAGTTGTAACGTCAGCTGCAGCCACTGCCTTCTCTATAAGTATCCACTCCTCACTGCTTCCTCTGCCGGCTATAGCTCATATCTATGCTGTTCAATTGGAAGGAGTCAGTCTCTAGAAAGAGCTGTGGTGTCGCTTCAGTTGCAGCTGAGAAGTTTCTACTGAAGTGTTGTTTGTTGTATCTTTCCCCACCTGTTTGTCTTTCCTACCTTGTGTTGTCTTATTGCAATGGTGAGGCTAACATCTTGCTGGTCTTTACTAGTTAGGGTGAGTTTAGGGTCAACGAGGACCTAGGCACATGATCGATGTATGGGGCGAAAGATGCATCTAGGTACATTAGGGAGCTCAGGGATCCGCCTCAGGTGATTGTCTGGAGGTGACCTCGCTCTTCTCCTTTGCACCAGGGCCCTTTGCTGTATTAATACCCTGGTGTTCCCTCTGTGTGATGTGACTCGCTGGGTTTATTCTCGGACCTGGCGCGAAAGGTGCAGTTGACAAGCCCGCACCGGGGCTGTGGGGCACTCGTTACCGGGCCGCGGTTCAGTTTTTGGGGACGCTATGGTGGCGGCAAGGCCCGATTCTGTGACCCCGACAGTGTCGTTCAAAAGGTGTGATAGTGGGGCAATATAATAGTTCGTGACACCACCTGCGGTATGTGGCAAGATAGGTGCCGCTGCTGTGCGATGGGGCCTCCGGGGCGGATGATGACGCAGCTTGGTTGGTATAGCTCTCCATAGGTAGAGCTGTGCCCCAGGGCGGATGGAAATGGTAGTTGGTGATGGTGAGGGTGCAGGGTCGGAGGCACAGGCAAATAATTGTGCGACACAGGGATGCAGTCTGAAGTATTTTACTCACTATAGCAGGTTCCAAGGTAACACGATTAGTCAGTGACTTCCTTTGGAGTGCTGGGTTCCAGTGTGATGGGCTCCAGTCGGTCCAGGGTAGTTCGGAGGTCAAAACCGGTGCACCCTTCTAGTGTTCCTTCCCTGGTCGTCTTACTGCGCTGACTTCTCTCCCACCTGTCCCGCGCCTACACCCACAGTGCCCTGAGCCAGTGTCCGCGGACCCTGTCGAGAGCTTGAAGCTCAATCCCTTGACCCTATCTGGTCACCTTCCCGCGGATTCGTGTGCAGAGTTGGCTTCGGTACTAGATGTGTCCTTAGCTTCTGGCTTTATTAGCGGAGTACGTTGGTTCTTCTCCTCTAGTCTAGGGACCAGTTCCCGTTCTGCGGCCAAGTCCCTACACTCCAATATGTCGTATGTGGTACGAGGCCACGGGAGTATGGCGCACGTCCCGTGGGCTCTAGAAACCCTTCTCACTTGTGCCTGGGCCGAGTTGCACCAGCTCCAGACCACAGGTCTTCACTCCTCCACTGCTCCTTCTGACTCTCTCTGTCACTACAATGTCCCCTATTAACTAGACTCCACCCCTAGGCCCTGTCGGATTAGGGAGAGGGAGATGCCATCACCAGTGGTGGCTCTACATAGCATTAATGGCACCAAGCCCTAACCCTGACCCGGTGGAGAGCTGCTAATTTAGAGTGTTGTGTGCTTTGTGTGCATATCGGTGGATGACCTCTTCCTTACAAAGGATGGGGCACTACACCTCTGGTTGAGATGCAGTACCTCTGTGGCAACTGAAGCCTCAGGGGTGCCACACAGTCACATCTTGATAGGTGAGGA
This sequence comes from Anomaloglossus baeobatrachus, assembly GCF_048569485.1. Taxonomy (NCBI): domain Eukaryota; kingdom Metazoa; phylum Chordata; class Amphibia; order Anura; family Aromobatidae; genus Anomaloglossus; species Anomaloglossus baeobatrachus. The sequence goes on from NC_134358.1 coordinate 522,617,807, forward strand.
CTAAGAGGAGTATAAAGTGTTTGTTTTTTTTGAGTTTGGAGAGATTTTCCCACAATATTTGCACTTTATCTTCGCATGGATTTTATTAATGGATTCATTCAAAACTATTGGAATCTGCCAGCTGAATTGAATGAATCTGCCATAAAAAATTTTGGGAGATTCACTCATCTCTTGAGGATGATCATGATTTTATGAGAGTATTGTATTCTGATAGAGTGATGGAGTCTTTTTTTTTTCCGTATAAATCCATTAGGTAGAACATGTGGTCACATAAGGAATTAATCATAACTAACGTTTCCATAGGAAAATAATCACGCGGATTTAATCACATATCTGATTCACTGTAAATATCATTAATTTTCAGCCCCTCTCAGATCTTGTTATGGTCATTATCCATAATTACTTTTGTCTGTGATAGATTTGCACTCTTCATTGGATTTGCAGGTTTATTTGAGATGATCGGCCATACGTCGTTATTATGTATCGCTTGCACGTTGCTTTCTGATTACTCATCTCATATATTCTGTCATCCATTATGGTAATACAATCATTTCAGAAAACACCTTAGTATCCAATATATACCCAGTGCAGTATTAACACGTGCAATTGATTTACACGTAGGAGAGACATATGGAAATAATTTCATTGGAAATATTTACAAGAAATGTCATTTTGTGACATTTAGTCTTAATGCGCTCGTATTGATTTGAATTTCACAATCTTGATTGCGATGCCGAGGGCAATTATTATTGACCTGAAAAGTTGTTGATTCAGTCCTGGTAACGAACTTTAACTAAGCGTATGCATATTTTCCCCTTTGTGGGTTCTGCTAGAGTTCTTCTGAAATAATGAACACATTAGCTGCTATGTATAAAACTAAGGCTTAATCTTTTAGGAATGAGCAACTTTTCCAGAGCATATTGCAAAAGGGCCCCATACAATTTAGACTAAAGTCAGTCGAACCAATGATGCCGGTCTCAGGTGGGCTAGGATACCAGGGGAGACCTGAACTGGCCCTCAGACTGGGATCCCTGCGCTGAACCTTCTCCCAGAGGTAGGCTTGTTGGTAGATAGGTCTGGGTCCCCAGCATGTCCCTGCCTCCTCACCAGTCCCTAACCTAACTCCCCTGTACCCCTAACCCCAGTGGGCAGGACAGACTGAAATAACCCCCCCTCCTCCCAAAAGACACAGACAGGGGTTGAACTGAAACCCGCTCAAACAGCAACCAACTACAAAGGGCTGACAGTAAAGGATCAGGGGGTAATAAAATATAAGGGAGGACGATAGGCACACCAAGAGACACTTCCATAACACACAAGCAGCAGATCGCAGGTCACCAAAGAGGATTGCAAAGGACACTGGATATTTGCAAGAGCATATGTCGCGGGCGGAGGAGGGGACGCTGCGCTCTCCCACTGCTCAGGTCCGGCTGCTGCTGCCGCTGCTGCTCGGTGGTGGCTCGAGCGGTGGGCCGGATCCCGGGGACTCGAGCGGCGTTCCTCGCCCGTGAGTGAAAAGGGGATTTGATTGTGGGGATTGGATATTGTCCGTGACGCCACCCACGGTTGTGGTGAGATTGGTGAAGCCACCGCTGCTCTGGATGGGAATCTCGGGAGCGATGACAGGGAGCAGCCTGGATGTTAGTTCTCCCCTCCGTGGGTAGGGGGTTGGTTGTCCCGGGGCCCGGTGATGGGGTAGGGATGGATGGCAGGCGGGTTACGGGGCCTGGTGAGGTGCAGGGTCGCGGGGGCAGCGCTGTGCCGCACGGCACTGTGGTACTCACTCAGCCAATGATGAGGACACAGTTCTCGGTAAAACACATGGCTGGATGGACGGGTCCCACAGACGGATGCGGTATTTCTCCTCCCGGCAGGTTGATGGTGACTGCCTTTCCCTGCACCTGTGTAAACGTGTACGGTTCCAATGGGTTCCCACCGGTAACCCGCTCCCCCAGCTTGGATGGGTGCTGAAGGAGCCCCTTTTGCCCGCAGGCTCTGGCCCTGGGAACTTTAGCCTTGGCGGTGACTGTGTTTCCCCCTCTCGGTTGGACGGTTGCCTTCTGTCGGGACTTGGCTGCTGGGAAATCCAGGAGGTTGCCTTCGCTGACGAATTTGGCAAATTCACGGCGACTCCTAGCCTTGCCGGGGTCCATAAGCCCCTGCCGGATGGTGCTGGCTTCTCTTTGCGTACCGGTCCGGTACCGCCGGGCCACCGCCCGTCCACGGTACTTACGGCAAGCTCCAATAGGCCACTCCTGCAGACAGTCACCACCGTCTGCCAACCTTGCTGATCCGTCCGGGCCACACACCCGGACAACTTTCTGTCTGCTCAACTGCTACTTTCCTTCCTCTCACTTTCACTTCCAAAACAGAACTCTCTACTTTTCCCGCCTCCAGGACTGTGAACTCCTCGGTGGGCGGGGCCAACCGCCTGGCCAACCCCCTGGTGTGGACATCAGCCCCTGGAGGGAGGCAACAAGGGTTTTTGTCTGACTTAGGTGTGCCTGACCGGGAGTGTGGGGTGTGTAGGTGTTGTTCTGTGACGTCCTGGCTTGTCCAGGGCGCCACACATAAGCAGATGCTATTTTTGGCGATCTCCTAACAAACTCCCCAGCCTTAAATAGGGAGAAACTAGCTAGCTGGTAATCAGCAATCTGACTTTCAGAGAAGGATTAACTCTTAGGGTATGTGCGCACGTTGCTTTTTACCTGCTTTTTACCTGCTTTTTTGCTGCTTTTTCTTCTGCGCTGTTTAATGCCAAAATGGATGTGTTCTTCTATTCAAGCAAAGTCTATGGGAATTTGGGTTTCCTGTTCACACTATGTTGTTCAAAATGCTGCCTTTTTGTGGCAGAACTTTGGTCAAAAACTCAGCTTTTCAAAGAAGCAACATGTCAATTGTTTTTGCCATTTGGGTTTTGCACTGCAAAGCTGAGTTTTTGACCAAAGTTCTGCCACAAAAAGGCAGCATTTTGAACAACATAGTGTGAACAAGAAACCCAAATTCCCATAGACTTTGCTTGAATAGAAGAACACATCCATTTTGGCATTAAACAGCGCAGAAGAAAAAGCAGCAAAAAAGCAGGTAAAAAGCAGGTAAAAAGCAACATGCGCACATACCCTAACATGGCTGGGAGTAGTGGACACAATTCAGCCGACGCCCGACAGAGCTGAGCACAAAAGAGAAACCAGATTACCTGTCGGACTCTGCAATGTCAACAGCGTCCAACGCCATTGCTGTCATCCACGAGTGCAGATCCGGACAGCGCATTACAATCCCAATGGGATTTGCCAACAGTCTGAAACCCCCCTCATACACCATTAGTGTCGTCGTCTCTTCCATACACAGGAGGGCTCAGTAAGGTGGCTGCGGACATTAGTGTAATATGTGTCGAGGCTTAATGTGTATGAGACCCTGCAGACCCTATCTGTTGCTGACTGCAGAATGAGTTATCTAAGATCCAACAGTAAGCTCAGTCTGAAAGGAAAGTTTCTAACTCTTGTCTTTTTCTCACTTAAAAATCTTTTATTGTATGCTAATGAGCAAGGGGACTAGTCCCCTGGGCATTAGTTCACCGGCAAATCGGCTTCATTAACATGTTAGTACACCCCTTTGGGTGTGCTAACATGCTAATGAATGCACAGTATCAGAGGATGATCTCACTCACCTCTCTGCCGCTATCGCTGCCGGACACTGGATTTTGGCTTAGTGCGCATGACTCCGGACTTTCGGTCATGCGCACTACTTCAGTTTGAAGCCAGGACGCGTACACCCAGCTTCTTAGGGCATATGACCGGAACTTTGGGGTCATGCGCACTGAGCCTAAATCCAGCGTCGGGCGACGATGGCAGCGGAGAGGTGAGTGAGATCCTCCTCTGACACTGCGCAGTCATTAGCATGTTAGCACACCCATGCTAATGGAGCCGACTAGCCAGGGGAACTAAAGCCCTTGTGACTAGTCCCCCAAACTCATTAGCATAAGAGAAAACCTCTTTAGAAATTATTTTCCAACGATCTCTTTATCTATGCCAGTGTATACAGGGATGGTTAGGCAGGGAATAGCAATATGCACCCAGAACTGCTCGTGGTTCTGGGTGCATATTGGACCTGACAGGTTCACTTTAAAATCCAGCTGATAAGCCACAATCTGGCTTCCGACCCAATCATTCCACTGAAACTGCCCTAAGTAAAGTCACTAATGACCTACTAACCGCCAAAGCCAAGCGACACTACTCTATCCTCCTCCTACTGGACCTGTCCTCTGCCTTCGACACAGTAGACCATTCCCTCCTACTACAGATTCTCTCATCTCTGGGCATCACAGATTTGGCCCTATCTTGGATCTCCTCATACCTAACCGACCAAACTTTCAGCGTCTCCCACTCTCACACCACTTCCTCATCTCGTCCCCTATCTGTCGGTGTCCCCCAAGGCTCAGTTCTTGGACCCCTGCTGTTCTCCATCTACACCTTCGGCCTGGGACAGCTCATAGAGTCCCACGGCTTCCAGTATCATCTCTATGCCGATGACACACAGATCTACCTCTCTGGACCTGACATTACCTCTCTACTAACCAAAATCCCACAATGTCTGTCTGCTATTTCATCCTTCTTCTCTGCGCGATTCCTAAAACTTAACATGGACAAAACCGAGTTCATTGTCTTTCCCCCTCCTCACTCATCTCCTCCAAGAAGCCTTTCCATCAAACTTGATGGTTGCTCACTCTCCCCAGTCTCACAAGCTCGTTGCCTTGGAGTAACCCTCGACTCTGCTCTATCCTTCAAGCCACACATCCAAGCCCTCTTCAACTCATGCCGATTACAACTCAAAAATATCTCCCGGATCTGAGCTTTCCTTAACCAAGAATCAGCAAAAACATTAGTGCATGCCCTCATCATCTCCCGCCTTGACTACTGCAACCTCCTGCTCTCTGGCGTCCCTTCCAACACTCTTGCACCCCTCCAATCTATCCTAAACTCTGCGGCCCGCCTAATCCACCTCTACCCTCGCTACTCCCCAGCCTCGCCACTCTGCCAATCCCTTCACTGGCTTCCCATCACCCAACGACTCCAGTTCAAAACATTAACCATGACATACAAAGCCATGCACAACCTGTCTCCTCCCTACATCTGTGACCTAGTCTCCCGGTACCTACCTGCACGCGACCTCAGATCCTCACAAGATTTCCTTCTCTGCTCCTCTCTTATCTCCTCTTCCCACAATCGCGTACAAGATTTCTCCCGTGCATCCCCCATACTCTGGAATGCTCTACCTCAGCACATCAGACTCTCACCTACCGTGGAAAGCTTCAGGAGTAACCTCAAGACCCACCTCTTCCAACAAGCCTACAACAGCCCTCAGTCCAGTAGACCACTGCGCAACCAGCTCTGTCTTCACCTATTGTACCATCACCCATTCCCTGTAGACTGTGAGCCCTCGCGGGCAGGGTCCTCTCTCCTCCTATACCAGTCTGTTTTGTACTGTTAATGATTGTTGTACGTATATGTGTCGCCCTGGGCAAGCCAGGGGACACAGATAACAACACCACTACACCCCACACTCCAGGTAGGCACATCTGCTAACCACAAATCCTTGTTGCCTCCCTCCAGGAGTCTGTGATGCACACCAGGGGGTGGGCCAGGCGGTTGGCTCCGCCCACCAAGGAGCTCACAACTCTGGAGGCAGGAAGTAACCAGGCAGTCCAGTCAGGGACATGAACGAGTGAACAGCAGAGTAGCCCAGGCAGGGGCTAGAGGAAACAACAAGAAGTGAAAGTAAGGAAAGGAAAGTGGAAAAGGAGGAAAGCAAGAAGTGGTGACAGAGCAGAGAGAGTGCAAAGCCTGAGAGCCCAGCTGTGTGTAGGGCTAGAACAGCAAGGTCAGCGACGGCGGTGACTGTCCGGAGTGGGACAGTTCGGAAGTTCCTGGAAGGACCCCGTTGGCTGTGTGCCCGGTGGTCTGGAGCAGTGTTCCGAAGGACAGTCAGCACCAGGGCAGGGGCCTCTCGGACCCCGGCAAGGCTAGGAGTCGCCCAATTTGCCGAATCCGTCAGTGAAGGGGACGCAGATCCCCCAGCACCAAAGTCCCGATTGACGGCAACAGCCCGACCATTAACGGGGAGACACCGCCACCGCCAAGGCACCAGTTTCCCCAGGGCCAGCGCCTGCGGGCAAAGTGTAGAGCTCCTCCGGCCCAGATTGCAGTCGGGGAGCGGGTAACCGGAGGGAATCCACCGCTACCATCAGTCAAACAGGTGCAAGGAAGAGAGACGTCACCGTCACCTACCGGGAGTGCAGGTGCAACCGTCTGTGGGACCGTCCTACCAGCCGTTGGTTTACCGTACAAACTGTGTCCGTGTCTCAGGCTGAGTGAGTACCACAGTGCCGCAAGGCATAGCGCTGCCCCCGCGTCCCTGCGCCCTCCAGGCCCTACCCTTCACATCTCTTCACCGGGCCCCGGGAACACCAACCCCTACCCACGGAGGGGCAACACAACACCTGGCTGCTCCCATCACCATCCCCGGGACCCCCACACTGAGCAGCGGTGGTGCCATCACCACAACCGTGGGTGGCGTCACGAACTATAATCCCAACAAACACCCCCTTTTCACTCACGGGCGAGGAGTGTCGCTCGAGACACCCCGGGATCCGGCCCGCAGCTCGAGCCACCAGGAGCAACTGCCGGACCCGAGCAGAAGGGGTGAGCGCGGTGTGCTGACACCCTCCTCCCCGCCCGCGACAACTTGGCGTCACGAACAGGATCTTACCGCTCTGCCATCAGGTAGAGGTGCGCCTTGTGACCGCCGGAGATATCCGGCAGAAAAATTTCAGAAGCCGCCATCTTTGGCGCGAAAAGTTCCCGCTCGAGCGTCTTCTCGAGCAGTAGAAGCGCGAAGGCCAAAACCCCGCCCCGAGAGAGGAGGGGCCGGAAAGAGCTAAGGGGGACGGAAACAAGATGTCTGCGCCCGACGGAGCCGCTGGAGGAGCGGTGGTCGCAGCCGCAGCGGCACCCGCGGATGGGAATGGGCCTGCCCAGGTCCCGGCCGTACTGGCGGGAGGTGCCGCGGCCCCCGCGCTTGCTCAGGTCATGCCGTTTTCCTTGCCCTATGCGCCCGGAGCTGCCTGGCTACCGCAGTATGACGGGAAACCGGATGCCCTACAGGCCTTCCGGAAAAAGCTTAACCCGTTGCTAGAGCTGTACCCCCTGACTGATAAGCAACGTGCAGCGATAGTGCTAGGCCAGTTAACCGGTGTGGCGGAGCAGGAAGCGGAGACCTGGGCCGAGGGGGACCGGCTCTCTGTAGCCACCATCTTCGAGAAGCTACAGACTGCCTTCGAGACCCGGACAGAAGCTGAGCTGAGGATGCAGTTTTACCAGTGCCGGCAGCGAGCTGGGGATAGCATTCGGGACTATGCTCTACGTCTGCAGACCGCCCTCCGCACGCTGAAGCGGGTGAACTCTATTAATGAGGCGGATAGCAACAAGATGTTAGTGGAGCAATTTGCGCAGGGGATGAGGTCCCCTGAGGATCGTAAACAACTCCGGCTGTGGGCCCTGGAACACCCTGATGTGGACTTTGCCGTGTTAAAGGAGCGGGCTATCAAAGCACTACAGCCCCCAGCTGCTGAAATTCTGGAACCCGTCCCGTGGCCCGTCGAAACAGCTCCCGTTGTGGCGGCCCCAGCCAAACCAACCTCCTTACTACCTGCAGCCTCGAGCAGTACAGTGGAAGAACTGGCAGCCCACGTCCGTCGCCTGGACGGAGACCTTGCCAAAATCCTTGCTGCACTACAACCTCTGACCAGACCTCAACCCCCAGCACAGATACAGCTTGCTGACAGTCCCGAGGATGTTCCCTGGATGCAGCGGAGAAGCACTACCAACCCGCGGAGCAGACTTCCAATCTGCTACAAGTGCCGTAAGCCGGGCCATGTTTACCGACAGTGCCCGTTAAACGAGCAACCCCTGGGGCCCCGGGCCAATCCTCAGGAGTAGAACACCGTGGCCCCCCGGACTGGCGAGACCGATATGTCGGGGCCCGCCCTATCATCCCTGTGGCTGTGGACGGCATACCCGTGATGGCTCTCCTGGACACTGGATCACAGGTAACTACCATACCGTATACCTTGTACCAGCAGTATTGGGCCACAGACGAGCTGGCGCCTCCAGACCCTAGTATAAATTTGATTGCCGCTAATGGACTTCCATTGACCCAGGTGGGGTATAAAGAAGTGGCTATGACAGTGGGGCAAGCTGAACTGCAACATCAGGGCATGATTGTGATCATGAATGAACCCAGTGATCATAACCCGAAAATAGTGCTGGGAACCAATGTGATGGAACACTGCATGGCTGATGTGTTGAACCTTTTGCAACGGCTAGCCGCCACGGCGGCGGGGAGCCGGCAGAGGGCTGTGCAGCGTGAGATCCGCGCTCTGATGTACCGCCAGCATGTAAGCTCAACCGGAGGGGAGATTGGTGGAGTGCGAGTGATGGATGCTGCTCCATTGACTGTGCCCCCTAGGAGTGAGATGATGATCTGGTGTAGGGCAGCAGTAGGGCCTCAGGGGCGTGACTACCCTGCGATGATGGAACCCATGCCTTCCGAACACTGGCCCACTGTAGTGGCCGCCCGAGGGGTGGTAGATGTGAAGAAAGGGAGAGTGCCTGTGAGAGTGTTGAACTGTGGGGAGGAAGAAGTCAGGCTCCCCCGGTATGCCACCATTGCCAAACTGCTCACCCTAGACCCTCACACTATCCAGGAAGCCCGTCCATCCACACTCCCACCTACCACCAGCACTTCCCCACCCCAGGGGGACACCAAGGAGTGGCACCAACAGCTACATGTGGGCACTGATGATACCCCTACACATCACAGGGCAGGGGTACACAGGGTAGTGCAGGAGTACGAACAAGTTTTCAGTAAGCACCCCCTAGACTTTGGGCAGATCAAGGGGGTCCAACACCACATTCCCACGGGTGAACATCCCCCTATCAAAGAGAGGTATAGACCTATTCCCCCTGCACATTACCAGTGTGCCAAAGATATGTTGAAGAATATGAAGGAGGCAGGGGTTATTCGGGACAGTTGTAGTCCCTGGGCCGCTCCGTTGGTACTGGTCAAGAAGAAAGATGGTACCATGCGGATGTGTGTGGACTACCGGAAGATCAACCAGATAACCCATAAAGATGCCTATCCCTTGCCTCGTATCGAAGAATCTTTGGCTGCACTGAGAACTGCAAACTACTTCTCGACCCTTGACCTCACCAGCGGATACTGGCAAGTGGCCGTGGCCCCCGAGGACCGGGAGAAGACCGCCTTCACCACCCCGATGGGGCTCTGCGAATTCAATAGCATGCCGTTTGGGCTGTGCAATGCCCCCGGGACCTTCCAACGGCTGATGGAGTGCTGTTTGGGACATTTAAACTTCGAGACCGTCCTGCTGTATTTGGACGATGTGATTGTTTATTCCCAGACGTATGAAGCCCATCTGGAGCACCTGGCCGAGGTGTTCGCGTCCCTTGCCAAGTTCGGGATGAAGTTGAAGCCCTCGAAGTGCCATCTGCTGAAACCCAGGGTACAGTATCTAGGACATGTGGTGAGTGCGGATGGTGTTGCCCCCGACCCTGAGAAGATCACTGCCATCCAGAGCTGGCCGAGACCAACCACAGTGAGGGAAGTAAGGCAGTTCCTGGGCCTGGTGGGGTACTATCGGCGTTTTATAAAGGGGTACACGAAGATGGCTGCCCCCATGCAAGATCTCCTCGTGGGACAGACCAAAGGTGGTAGACCCGTTGTAGCCCCACTGTTGTGGGAGGACCAGCATGAAGAGTCCTTTGGCCAGTTGAAAGCGGCCTTGACCGGAGAAGAGGTCTTGGCGTACCCCGACTATGGGCGCCCGTTCATTCTCCACACGGACGCCAGTAACGTGGGGCTAGGAGCGGTCTTGTCCCAGCTCCAGGATGGAAAGGAGGTGATTGCCTACGCCAGCCGGAAACTCCGGCCGACCGAAAGGAACCCTGAGAACTATAGCTCCTTCAAGCTCGAGCTATTGGCGTTGGTGTGGGCTATCACCGAGCGGTTTCGCCACTACCTGGCGGCAGCGAAATTCACCGCGTTTACGGACAACAATCCGTTAACTCACCTGAACACGGCCAAGTTGGGCGTGCTGGAGCAGCGGTGGGTAGCTCGGTTAGCCAACTATGATTTCACCATAAAGTACCGAGCTGGTCGTGTCAACATCAATGCAGATGCACTCTCCCGGATGCCCCATTTGTCAGAAGAGGGGTGTGAGGACGACGACCTCGAGGAGATTGAGTTACCTGCGTTTCACCAGCCGCCTACTGAGAGGATACAGGTATGTCAGCAAAGGGTGGATCTGGACCCGCGGCCCAGTCAGGAGTGGCAGGACGCCCAGGACCAAGCGCCGGCTGTCCGCCTTGTCAAGACTCTGGTGGAACAAGGCGCCATGGGAATGGACCCCAGCGCTCCGGCCGAAGCCCAACGCTTGTGGAAAGAACAGAAACGGCTTTACCTACACCAAGGGAGGCTGTACCGTGAGCTGATCAACCCGAAGACCCATGAGAAAATATGCCAGTTAATCGTTCCTCAGGCTGATGTCGCTACTGTACTGCGGGCATACCATGATGGTGCTGGCCACTTGGGGTGGAAGAAGCTGGAGATGCTGTTGAGGGAGCGGTTCTATTGGAGTGGGATGCGTGAATCGGTGGAAGCCTGGTGTCGAGAGTGCGGTCCTTGTACGCTGAGGAGAAAGGACGAGACTAGCCAGAGGGCGCCGTTACATCCCATCGTCACCCATCAGCCGCTGGAACTGGTCGCCCTAGACCATGTTAAGCTCACCCCTAGCCGAAGTGGGTACACCTACGCATTGACCATGGTAGACCACTACTCAAGGTTTATGGTGGTAGTCCCCGTCAAGGACCTGACTGGTCGAACTGCTGCTCGTGCGTTTCAGGCTTATTTCTGCCGACCTCATGGGTACCCCGAGAAGGTGCTGACTGACCAGGGCCCGGCTTTTGAAGCAGAGGTGTTTCACGAATTCTGCCAGTTGTACGGCTGCAAGAAGATCCGGACCACTCCGTACCATGCCCAAACTAACGGCATGTGCGAGAAAATGAATCACTTGGTCCTGGGGCTCCTCAAGACGCTACCGCTGGAAGAACGGAACATGTGGCCGGAAAAGTTACCCGACTTGGTCGACATGTACAATAACATCCCAACCAGCTCGACGAAGTGTACCCCAGCGTATCTGATGAGGGCTCGGCCTGGCCGCCTGCCGGTGGATCTGGAGATGGGGTTGGAAGCCCCGGAAGCACTCCCTTCAACAGCAGAGTGGGAAAGTCAGAGGAGGGCCCAGTACCGGCAAATCCAGGAGTATGTGGAGAAAAACCTCAGTCGAAGTCGAGAACAGCAAGAGCACCGGTTCAACCAGAAGGCGCCTGCAGGTCCTTTCCAGCCAGGAGATGTGGTGCTGAAACGGAAGAGAAAAGCCCACAAACTGGATGACCAGTGGGAGCAAGTCCCTTACGTCATACAACCCACTGAGTGGGACAATGGGAAGACCTACCTGATCAGTCGTGACCAAGGGGACACCCTGGCCACAGTTTCTCGGGACCATCTAAAGAAATGCCCCCCAGCGCTGAAGGCAGAGGCCGAAGTACCGGTTCCCCCACCAGTGGAAAAGGTAGCAGAGGTAATCCACACTGTAATGGGTGACTTCCCAGCAAACTGGCCTACACAGAACGGCGCGGTGATACTTCCAGTGATACTGTTCCCACAACCCGTGGATGAAGAAGTAGTGGAAGCGGTCAACCGTGAGCCAGAACTAGTGCCAGTGCCCAGGGATGAACCTGTACCCAGCTCCCCTGCACCTCCGCCTGCCCCACACTGTAGCAGGGAGGAGGAACCGATTGTTCCCTCTACCCCACTGTCTAGTACCACTGACACCGGGCCCCGAAGGTCCACCCATTCCAACCTAGGTAGACCCCCACTTAGGTACAGGGAGACCGTTCTATGAATGAAAAGGGTCCGCGAATGTAAAAGAGTGTTGTTTGAAAGGTTGTTGAAAGTTTTGAAAATTGAAAGATGATTACCCGAGTTTGTTACCTGATTTGCTGCAGTGATTTGCAACCGGCAGGAGCCGGCACCGTTGTCCCCGTGGGGACCGTTTAAAATGCATGGGAACTATCCATGGACAAGCCCGTGAACTCTGCAGGGCAACCACAAACGTTAGTGGCTTGTAAATATGTTGGGTACCGTTACCGTTTCCGCAATGCCGCCTCCGGAGAGGCAGGTTGGAGGGAGGGCCCTGAGCAGAGCAGGCCAGGGCCTAGCCACCAAAGGGACCGGTGGCTACCCTCTGGAGGGGAAGGACAGATCCCGCTCGGGTGACTTGTGCTGGACTGTGGGTCAAGGGGTGCTGCCTGGGTTTTAGGGGCAGCATCAGGGCCAGGTTGCTTGGGTGGGAGAGAGCGGAAACCGTGACCGTACACCGTTGAAACGTTAAAAGTAAAATGTGCCTCCCGTCTTGGGAAGAGTTGATTAAAAATGGTATGCTTATGTTTTGTTTAACCCTGTTATCCCCTTTTTACAGAAAAATAAAACCGGTGTAGGACGGCAGCCCGCGGACGGTCTGCATTTTGCTAAGGGGGAATGTGTCGCCCTGGGCAAGCCAGGGGACACAGATAACAACACCACTACACCCCACACTCCAGGTAGGCACATCTGCTAACCACAAATCCTTGTTGCCTCCCTCCAGGAGTCTGTGATGCACACCAGGGGGTGGGCCAGGCGGTTGGCTCCGCCCACCAAGGAGCTCACAACTCTGGAGGCAGGAAGTAACCAGGCAGTCCAGTCAGGGACATGAACGAGTGAACAGCAGAGTAGCCCAGGCAGGGGCTAGAGGAAACAACAAGAAGTGAAAGTAAGGAAAGGAAAGTGGAAAAGGAGGAAAGCAAGAAGTGGTGACAGAGCAGAGAGAGTGCAAAGCCTGAGAGCCCAGCTGTGTGTAGGGCTAGAACAGCAAGGTCAGCGACGGCGGTGACTGTCCGGAGTGGGACAGTTCGGAAGTTCCTGGAAGGACCCCGTTGGCTGTGTGCCCGGTGGTCTGGAGCAGTGTTCCGAAGGACAGTCAGCACCAGGGCAGGGGCCTCTCGGACCCCGGCAAGGCTAGGAGTCGCCCAATTTGCCGAATCCGTCAGTGAAGGGGACGCAGATCCCCCAGCACCAAAGTCCCGATTGACGGCAACAGCCCGACCATTAACGGGGAGACACCGCCACCGCCAAGGCACCAGTTTCCCCAGGGCCAGCGCCTGCGGGCAAAGTGTAGAGCTCCTCCGGCCCAGATTGCAGTCGGGGAGCGGGTAACCGGAGGGAATCCACCGCTACCATCAGTCAAACAGGTGCAAGGAAGAGAGACGTCACCTACCGGGAGTGCAGGTGCAACCGTCTGTGAGACCGTCCTACCAGCCGTTGGTTTACCGTACAAACTGTGTCCGTGTCTCAGGCTGAGTGAGTACCACAGTGCCGCAAGGCATAGCGCTGCCCCCGCGTCCCTGCGCCCTCCAGGCCCTACCCTTCACATCTCTTCACCGGGCCCCGGGAACACCAACCCCTACCCACGGAGGGGCAACACAACACCTGGCTGCTCCCATCACCATCCCCGGGACCCCCACACTGAGCAGCGGTGGTGCCATCATCACAACCGTGGGTGGCGTCACGAACTATAATCCCAACAAACACCCCCTTTTCACTCACGGGCGAGGAGTGTCGCTCGAGACACCCCGGGATCCGGCCCGCAGCTCGAGCCACCAGGAGCAACTGCCGGACCCGAGCAGAAGGGGTGAGCGCGGTGTGCTGACACCCTCCTCCCCGCCCGCGACATATACCCTCTTTCACTTGTAAAGCGCCATGGAATAAATGGCGCTATAATAATAAATAATAATAAATAATAATAATAAATTATGGGATGGGACTGAGATATCTCTTTAAATACTAAAGACAGGTGTAACACCCCGGGGTCGAGGGGCTTTCACCTGATACTTTACTGAGCTGGGGGTGCAGGTCCTCTGCGTCGTCATGGGCTGGCCTGACCCCGGTTTTGTGACCCCGAGATGTACAGGAGGGAGGGAAGGCAGTGTACGGTAGGAAGGATGGAGGATGAGGTTGGTAGTGACGGTTTAGGAAAGTCTTTTTTATGATCGTGATGCCACCTGTGGTACTACAGCCAGGGATTGGCTGTCACTACGGGTGCTGCTCTCCGAGGCTGATGGCGTGGGTTGCAGCTGGGATGGTGTCGCTCACCACAGGCGGAGCGGGGTTACCCCGGGGAGGATAACGAAGGACGGACGGGGGTGGTGGTAGTCCCCGTTGGCACCACAGCGCTGGGAGACGGCGCCGGCAAATGAGAGGCAGAGGCAGGGGCTGCGGTTCCAGGTCTTTTACTCACAGGTAGTTCAGGCGCTTCCTCAGAGTATCGATTTCTGCCACAATGGGCTCCAGCCAATCCCAGATAGTCGACGGTCACTGCCGGCGCCCGTGAAAGTCTTTCTAGTGAAGTTTCCTTCGGTTGCTATCCGGAACCTGGGCCGAGCCTTCAGCTCCAAGCCACGGGTCCCATGAAGAAAGAGAAACACTAAACTCCAATTGTCTGTGCTACATGTTATCCCAAGCTGTGCCCGTGAAGGTCAGCGCTAGTGAGATGGTTGCGCCTACTTCCCCCCCCCCCAGTGGTTGTCCTAGCGACTGGGGAAGTTCCATGCTTCGTGATGGCTGACTACCCTATCTGCCCTAGTCCACCCCCCTGTGGGAAGCACCTTATTGTTTTGTGTGTGTGGTTTTGTGAAGGCACTGGCAGGTTAACCCCCTCCTAACCCGGGATAGATATTACCTCTTAAAAGTGGTGTAATACCCTGTGACGCCTGAAGCCCAGGGGCGCCACACAGGGAAGAGGGGGAGGCTTCTGCTGCAGCCAGTTGTCTAAAAGACACACACACAGAATAGTGATGAGGATGAGAAGGCACATTATTGATCAATGGAGAAAATACAAGTTTGCAGTTTGAAATGGGATAAAAGAAAATGTTGAATGATGGAAGCATTGGGATCTTTTTATATATATATATATATATATATATATATATATATATTCTCTGTGTTTAGTCTTCAATGAAATCCTAAAATAGGTCATAATATAGAGCAAGTCAGTCATATGTTTGCATTATTCACTGTTACTGCCTTATGTGATAAAACATTGCATTGTACCTGCAAAACACAAAAATTCGTGAGCTTTTATAGTGATTTATGCTGCCACCTAATGACTGTTTTTTTAAATGACTGACAACCACGGAAAGCAGAAGAAATGTAAGCAATGTCCCAGGCGAATACTGTACACAGATATACAGTCAGGATACGTACAATAACATTATTGTATAGTTAGGTTTACATGTACAAAACACTTCTCATAAAGACAACCTCTGTGCATGTGCCGCCATATGACATATGGATGCCAAACCTATAAAGTTTTATTTTTTCATCCTATGAAGGGACTTATTTGTGTATGCAGTATATAGTGCCTCTTCATGTAGATGCACCGTACAGTACCTCTGGTATATCCACTGTTGTTAAAGGAAGGATATTGCGGCCTTCGGCATAAAATTTCAAATTGCTCTTAATCTGTTGCAGAAGTAAAGTACAGAGAGATCCAAGCAGCAAAGATGGGGTATGCCATTTTACGACTGCAAGACAAAACGATCACTGATCTCGGGGAGACCAGCCAGAGAAAGCACTGCCGGCACCCAGCAAAAGCGCTCAACACAGTGAAATCCTAGGTGCATTGCCCCCTGGGAAGTATGCAAATCAAAAAAGGTCTGTGGAGCCTCTATTAGGAGTCTCGACACAGAAATTAGCCAGATATCTCTCCGGGAAGGACCTAGCCAAGGAGTGGCCCTTTTTAAGGAGACCACCATAACCACCATATTAAGTGGCCCTTTTAGTCAATATCCAACTTTTTGACGAGTTTAAAGATATGACAAGGGAAATACCAAGGCCAGGTATCCATCCACAGACAGCTGTTTCGGGGAATAGCCCCTCATCAGTGTGGAGTAGGATTCTGGCCAGGTGGGAGCAATGCCTAGTAGACCAGCAACACAAAACAATCACTGATCTCGGCGAGACCAGCCAGAGAAAACACTGCCAGCAGCCAACAAAGGTGCTCAACACAGTGAAATCCTAGGTGCATTGCCCCCTGGGAAGTATGCAAATCAAAAAAGGTCCGTGGAGCCTCTGTTAGCCAGAATCCTACTCCACACTGATGAGGGGCAATACCCCGAAACAGCTGTCTGTGGATGGCTACATGGCCTTGGTCAAAGGGTTGGATTTGACTAATATGGTGGTTATGGTGGTCTCCTTAAAAAGAGCCACTCCTTGGCTAGGCCCTTTCCTGGAGGGATATCTGGCTATTTTCTGTGTCGAGACTCCTAACAGAGGCTCCAGGGACCTTTTTTGATTTGCATATTATGACTGCACTTATACTGTATATTATGACTCCACATATACTGTATTCTAAAAAAATTGTTAAAAAGAACTGAGAGTCCTCAGTGGTTGATACCTTTTAATGGCTAATTGAAAAGATGGTAATATATAGCAAGCTTGGACAGCCACATATATTCTAGGCAGGTAATAGATGCCTTAAACGCATAAATTAAACACATTTCTGTTGCAACCATTTTTAATATGAACAAAAAGTAGCAGTTTTCTAAAAAAAAAATTCATTGACATGCAAAATTTAACACTTTGATGTCATCTAACATTGGGAAGTGTACTACCATGCTTAAAAAACTTGCCCCAAACTTATTAATGTGCAACATTTTATAAATATGGATTGGTGAAGAATAAATGAGAACACTGTAAAGATTTGGAGCAAATGATATCATTGTTGATGACAAGGGCCAATGTATTTTGAAATATTGTAATGTATGCATTGTACTATGGAATTACAATCTGGAGAATTGGGATATGGGGGCTTGTTATACAGTATACATTGGAGATCAAAATTAAAGAACAATACACAATTTCCTAAATGTTGCGGTCATTGTGTCGTCCTATGAGTAAACTCACAGTATTTTAAGCTTATTTCATAAATTAAATTTATTTGAAAGCACATAATAAAAATGTAAATGAGATAAATGAAAAATAACACTGATCAGAATTAGAGAACACTGTCAAATACCTGCAAGTTATTGGTGTTAATCTGGCACCTGGTGCTAATTTCCTTAATTATCTGACAAACCCTATGTAACTGGCTCCTAACTTTCTAGTTTGCACTGACTTTGCAAAAATGCTGTGCCGTTCCAAAGTGACTGAAACCCTCTAACAGCAGGTTGCCCAGTTGAAGGCCAAAGGTATGACCCTATCAGCCATAGCAAGAGAAGTTGGTCGTTACAAGTCTGTGATTTTGAGAATATTGCTTCCTTACAACATCACAAACTCTTTCAAGTTCCTCAAGAAGGCTGGCTGCCCTCGAAAGACAAATGCAAGAGAGGACAGGACAATGCGGAGAATGTCCATGTGTAATCATTTCAACACTGCAGCTGGAATTGCTCGCAAGTTCAGCACTGAACGGTAAAAATCTGTCTCGTCAAACGGAGTCATGACATAGCATTTGGACTGAAAGCCCACTCTGCAGTTGCCAAACCTATCATTAGCAGAAAGAATCAAAAGGCTAGACTCACCTTTGGTGAGGAGCATGTTGTGTGGACAGAGAAGTGCTCCACAGATCATTTTAGTGATGAAACAAGTTTAATTTATTTGGGACTGATGGGAAACATTATGTTTGTCGACAAACTGGGAAAAGGCTGAACCCAAAGTGTGTTAAGAAGTTAGTGAAATGTGGTGGAGGAAGTGTCATGGTTTGGGAAAGTTTTCTGCAGCAGGAGTTGGACCTGTCATACAGATACATGGCAGAGTGAATGCAAGTGTGGATCAGAACCTTCTTCAGCAACACGTGGTTCATTACTTGTGTTCATCACTCAATCAGAGAGCAATTTAATCCAGGACAATGCCTCCTGTCACACAGCAAAGCGGCTAAGATAGTTCCTTGAAACAGAAAACATTGAAACAATGAAATGGCCAGCCCAGAGTCCTAATCTAAACCCAATAGAAAACCTCTGAAAAATCTTTGGTGACAAAGTTATGGCCAAGAAATGCACAACAGTCAAATAACTGTGGAAGAGACTGGAAGAAAAGTGGACCAAAATCCCACCAGAGCAGTGTGAGAGACTAGTGATGTCCTGTGGCCGCAGATGTGCTGAAGTCATTCACAGCGACGGCCGGTACACGTCCTACTGATTGTTACTAACTGTTGTTACCTGCAGAAAATTTACTTATAATCTTTCTCTGTGCTACAGTCATTGTTGTTCTCTAATTATGATCATCACGTTTTGGGCAAAACAAAGATTTTATGTTGATAACCTTTGGACTTTTGTAAAACACTGTTCTAGTGGCATGGTACACCCCTTACAAAAAAATTAAAATATTGATTAATGTAGATTACATTTTCTCTGAAAAAAAGCAAGTGATCATAGATTGTTCTCTAATTTTGATTTCCAGTGTATGTTCTCACATGTGTTCATATGAAGGGGCCCCTAGTGACAACGTAGTTTAGGGACCTCAGAGTACATATAGACACAACTAATAGGAATCCATCTTTCATTTTTACAATAGTCCTCAGATTTCGAATCCTGACTGAAGACTATAATCACGGCCATGAGATTGTTTTGGAGATTAGTCGTACAATTTGTCTGTATGTTATATTTGATGCCTTATGTGTAGTGATGGGCAGACGCGCAGCTATCCGGGATTGGCGCGTTTAACTGTTTTTTTTCAAAAAAACTGTTCAGGCCTGGAATTGATCCCGGATATCTGTACGGACGCCGTTCCCCATAAGATTCTATGGGGACCAGAATCCGGCGCTTAAAAATGGTGGTAGAAGGGATAGGATGATGAGAGCAAGCGAGTTATACTTACTGAGTCTACGGCGCAGCTGTAACTGCTTCCGAGCCGCTCACTCTACTTCTGGGGGCACTCATTACCCTCATACATATTCATTTCTTTCCCCGCCCACCGGCAGTCCTGGCGTCTGTGAATGGTTGCAGTCAGACTGTGACCCCAGCCTATATGACAGCATGTCATATTGCTTGCAATCACAAACCTTGTTTGGAGGTCACTGTAGATTGATGTAAAAATAAATAAATAAATACAAAAATTGTTGTAGGGTCCCCCATATTATCATACCGACCACCGATAAAGCATACGGCGCTGCAGCCCTTATCCATGCGCTTATCTTGGCTGCAGCCCCCAGCTGTGCGCTTATCTTGGCTGTGTATCAAAATAAGAGGAACCACATGCGGCTTTTTAAAAAAAAAATATTTAAATAAATAATTAAAAAAAAACCAAAAAACTATTTTGATACCCAGCCATGATAAAGCCCAACAGCTGGGAGGTGGTATTCTCAGGCTGGGGAGACCCGTGTTTTAATTAGAGCAGGATGTAGAAAGAGGGCAGGAGAGTCCCCAGTAGGAGAAAGAGATAATAAGCCCAAACATTTGATTACAGAAGATCCTAAGGGTTAACCCTTTGACACGGGACACAAGGGGTCCTGCTCTTAAGAAGACTGTGTTTAACTGTGTCCCCAAAAGAGGGATTGAGTCCAGGCAGTCGGGTGGCATCTGTCTTTCCTGGAATAAAAACTCAACAAATTTCCCTGCGAGACTGAAGGTCAGAGGACTTTTAAAGAAGAGTAGGTCCTGGCCAGAAGCACAGGTGGAGGAGTACTGTCGAAATAAGCCCCTTCAATAGCACAAGCTAAATCCCTGTGGGTGGAACGGAGAGGCTAAAGGACTTGTTGAATCGGCTAGTGCAGTATGTCGTCAGACAGGAGAATGAGGGGCCTAGTAGTATCTGAAGGAGCTCAGGTGCCAGGAAAGTGGTCGTCCGTTAAATTTACTTATGGAACGAAGTCTGGAGGGAATCCGGTCGGGGTCAGAAGCGGTGCCCGTGTCATGCGAGTTGAAAGTGTCCCTGTAACGAAAGCAAGTAAAGTTTCGCTGTTTAAAAGAAGTACATCTGTATCTTATTTATTGACTCAATGGAAGAATGGACTATGGGGAAAGCATCCCTGCAGTGCAGACGGCTGCGCTGCGGCCTGGCAACCCCTGATTACACAACTACTACTGCCTCCCCTAGCCACCCTACAGTGTGAACAGTGTCTGATAGTCGTGCCGTGCCAACATCGCATGACAGGGGACAAATAAATGCACTGCTATGTACAGATGCATCTCTATGTATCTGTATAATCTACTTCTAGGTTCACTTTCTGCAATACAGCTCAAGGATACCAAATTCTCCTATCTTCCTCAGTTTGTGACTTTGGCTTCTCGCTAGAGATGCTGCCTTCAAATATGAAGGTTGCGAGTTTGGGTAGAACAAAGAAGAGAATTGCTTATTTTAATGTCTGTGGATGCGCAGAGGTTCTAATTTGTAGTATACAGAAAGAAAAATATTTTCCATCACCAGGAGAAAAACAGTAACATGACAAGAATCTGCATAACCAATAATGATAAATACTGTAGTTGCAAGTCAAATTTATGTACAAGATGATTGTCTATAAAATGAAGGTATTCTTTCTTTCGAAGCTGTTGTGGATGGTGAGTAATGGAGTCTGAAAGTCAAAAGTTCAAAATAAGTGTGACGCCCCTGGACTAGTCAGGTCGTCACAGGGTACTGCATGCTTTTTATCTCCCAGTGCAGGACTCAACCCCCCCATGGTTCTGGGTTCCCAACTGGCAGCACGGCCTCTATCTAAAAATCCTAATCACACCTCGCACCACACAGGCACACCAGTGGGCTGCTAAGCTGGAATAGGGCCGCCCACCTAGGGGTCAGGCAGAGAGGTGGGAGGTGACAAGTCAGTTCAGTGGTAGCCCTCGAGCAGTGAGGAGCTAGGAGGAAGCTGTTGTGGCTCCCAGGGGAGAAGTAGATTAGGTTACAGACGGTGGTCTGGACACGGAGGAGTTGGAGACCCGGTCGCGGGATATTGTGACTGGGTGCCTCGCTTAGTTGAGGAGGACTGTCGGCAGCTACAGTCCAATAGCCGGTCTGGGGCCGAAAGCACGTCGGGGTACTGGACCATAGCTCGGGGATAGGCTTCAAGCAACCCGGCAATTAACCTGCGGAGGACAGGGCTTTTATAGACTGTTCTCATGAAGCTCAGAGATTGGGGGCACTAGTGCAACGAGGGGGATAGGGCTTTCCAAACAAAGCAGCCCACTGAAATCCCAAGCGTGAGCTCCTGAGAGCAAGCTCTTCTACTACTCATAGTAGGGAGCGGGGCCCAGACAGCTTCAAGCTTACGGGACACTTGGACACTTCTAAAATTCTGTGCACGGAGGCACGCTCCGGACCATCAGGCAGTACTGCAGGGCACGGAACCCGGACGAGCTCCCCCAAGAGGGCAGCGGCACCCAGAGACTTGGTTTACCACGTTGTCAGCGTCTGCTTTCCTTCTGAGTACGTGATCAGCCCCTGCTTTCAGCGAGCCTGCACTCCCCCTGCAATCCATCCCTCCATCCAGAGTCCCGGGGCCTTCCCCTACCTGTGTAAGGTAACGTCATCTGGCTGCCCCACTCCATCACCCCGGGTACTCCCAACGGCAGCGGCGGTACTCCCTATGATCGCACACCACGGGTGGCATCGCAAACTATCTAATTCCCCTATAAATAACCCCCCGATCACATTTTAGAGTGACCCTGAGCCCCCGGGTCCAGAGACCCTTGAGCCACGAGTAGAGACACCCGGATCCGAGCGGTTCGACCGCTGCTGGGGCGGTACACAAGCATTACCTTTTTGCTTGGCACAGATAGTACTGCCTTCTTGCCTCTCTCTCTCTGTGATGTGTGCTGCCAACTTGTTTCTGTGTCATTATGCAGTAGCTGCTCCTTCAGCTATACCAAACTAAGCAATCAAAGCAGAAACTTCTATGTATAAATGTAAGTAAATGTGACTATTGAGTTTAAAAATTGAGAAATGAATATTTCATATAGTAGAAATCTGTGTATCTATGTGCTTATAAATAGGCAATTAATATAACATTGCAGCTTTTTGAAAGCTGCTGCTAATGTACTTTCATCTACCATATGGGTCTTATTATTCCTCATCATGATGCATATTTTCACACAACTGACTTACACAGATGGCTCATTTTATTTATGAGATAAAACATCCCATTTCTGGCTTCTTAGACAGAAAATGATG
Source organism: Anomaloglossus baeobatrachus (assembly GCF_048569485.1). NCBI lineage: Eukaryota > Metazoa > Chordata > Amphibia > Anura > Aromobatidae > Anomaloglossus > Anomaloglossus baeobatrachus. The sequence goes on from NC_134358.1 coordinate 522,640,133, forward strand.
TGTTATAAAGGGTATAATGTAATGGAGGGCTCAGTGCAGGCATCTCACCTCATATAACTCCTTACATAGAGAAAGTATATTTTGTAGCAGAATATTCTCATGGATAGGATGCTACGTAATGACAAATGATGGACAAGTATCCTACCTGGATTTATTATTTAAAGGGAATCTGACACCAAGTTTTTTTTCACCTAATATGAGAGCAGCAAAATGAAAACCCTAATTCCAGTGCCACTTTCTAGGCTGCTTGCTGTAGCTTTGATAAAATCACAGTTTTACCAGCAAGACCTGCTGCCATGTAGTCCCACGTTTTCATAACCTCTGTACAATCCTGCCTTCAACACTGATTGGCAGCTTTCTTCCTATGAACACTGTACACAGAATGTTGTCAATAAGTGGCATGAATCAGGGTCTTTGCCTTTACATCATGCTGCTCTGAGATGGGATAGCAAAAACTTGGTGATAGATTCCCCTTAATGCGCACCAATCACCAGCATTTTCCTATATAACCTAAAGCCAGTGCTATACTGGCACTATCATGCTGATTCTATACATACCTTTAGTTGTCAGGATGTCAGGTTTTGAAACACAAGCAAGTAAAGTTTGTAAAATGAGCAGCTTTTTGATTGGCAGCAGCTGCCGATCAGCTGATAGCTGGGGTGGGTATTCATAGTGATTCTTGTACCCTATCTGTTGTTCCTCTCCCTATCTATTATTGATTAATTTGTGGCATAAATCATGGTGACTAGAAATACCTTGCTGATATCATACCCATGTGACCAGAAGTGGCGGGGCCTCAGCAACAGAAAAATATTGTTGCTTCCTGGTATCATCTATGTTGGATGAGGCCCCACCCCTTCTGGTCACATGGGTATAATGTCAGCAAGGTCCTTCTAGCCACCATGATTTATAGCCACACCCATTAGTAAAACACCTCTAAAATGGAATTAGCATGAATAATAGGGGGAGGAACAACAAGCAGGGGACAGTAATGACTATCAAACTCCAGGGCCTGGGAGAGGGGAGGGGCGCTACACACAAGATGGATGTGTCGCGGGCGGGGAGGAGGGTGTCGGCACACCGCGCTCACCCCTTCTGCTCGGGTCCGGCAGCTGCTCAGTGGTGGCTCGAGCTGTGGGCCGGATCCTGGGGTTTTTCTCGAGCGACACTCCTCGCCCGTGAGTGAAAGGGGGGTTTTGTGGTTGGGTGTGGGGGAATTGTTATAGTTCGTGACGCCACCCACGGTTGTGGTGATTTCACCACCGCTGCTCAATTCGGGGATCCCGGGTATGGTGATGCGGAGCAGCCAGGTGTTGTGTTGCCCCTCCGTGGGTAGGGGTTGGTGATCCCGGGGCCCGGTGGTGGAGAAGGAGGTGCGGGGCCTGATGGGCGCAGGGACGCGGGGGCAGCGCTGTGCCTTGCGGCACTGTGGTACTCACTCAGCCTGAGACGTGGACACAGTTTGTACGGTAAACCAACGGCTGGTAGGACGGTCCCACAGACGGCTGCACCTGCACTCCCGGTAGGTGACGGTGATGTCCCTCTTCCTTGCACCTATGTTTGACTGATGGTAGCGGTGGATTCCCTCCGGTTACCCGCTCCCTGACTGCAATCTGGGCCGGAGGAGCTCTACACTTTGCCCGCAGGCGCTGGCCCTGAGAAACTGGTGCCGTGGCGGTGGCGGTGTCTCTCTGCTTCAGGTTGGGCTGTTGCCGTCAATCGGGACTTGGTTGTTGGGGGATCTACGTCCCCTTCACTGACGGATTCGGCAAATTTGGCAACTCCTAGCCTTGCCGGGGTCCGAGAGGCCCCTGCCCTGGTGCTGACTGTCCTTCGGAACACTGCTCCAGACCACCGGGCACACAGCCAACGGGGTCCTTCCAGGAACTTCCAAACGGTCCCCCTCCAGACAGTCACCGCCGTCGCTGACCTTGCTGTTCTGGCCCTACACAGAGCTGGACCCTTCAGGCTTTCTTTCCTTTTTCCACTTTACTTCCTTCACTTTCACTTAGCTGTTGTTTACTTTTGCCCTGTCTAGGCTTCTCCTCCACTCCTTCACTTTCTCCTCCCTGACTAGACTCTCCTTTCTCTTGCCCTCCCTGGGCTCAACTGCCTGGTTTTTCCCGCCTCCAGAGCTGTAACCTCCTTGGTGGGCGGAGCCAACCGCCTGGCCCACCCTCTGGTGTGCATCATCAGACTCCTGGAGGAAGGCAACAAGGATTTCTGGTTAGCATTGGTGTGCCTACCTGGAGTGTGGGGTGTGGTGGTGTTGTGACCTGTGTCCCCTGGCTTGCCCAGGGCGACACAGATGCGTTACTAGTATTTCTCTTATTGCTCTGCTAAAAGGACTGATTTTCTTGCCCTTAAACAATTTGAGTGTGAAACTGAGTTAAATACGCTGTGAGGATGCCTGAGATTTGGAGCCTTGCCAAGCCAGTTACTGCGCTGCCACCGATAAGTCCCACAGTAAGTGCCACAGCAGGAGAAGATATTAGTAGCTGTGATTGGAGCTGTGGGTGTCCAATCTGGACAACTGTGTGCCACAATGTGTGGGGCTGAAAGAAGGACCATGGTGCTGGACACAAACCTTATTAGTAAGTGCTAATGTAACAGTGTGTTAGGGGGCACTGTAGTCGTGGTCTGTGTTGTGTCTGAGTGCAACCCCCTGGCCCTGCTGCAGGCAGATTGTACGGCCCGTGAACTTCTGGGGTTCTTCCACTTACTTGCAGCTGGGGATACTTTGGTTCCTTCACTCCTCTGGTAGTCTGGTCCGAGAAAGGAGATGACACAACGGAGTTTCTTTAAAACTATAACTTTTACTTTGCTTCACACAGGCTACAATAGCTTCAAATCCTTCCTCTCTCTCTTCTTACTCTGTGCACTCCTGCACGGTACTGAAACTGCTTTACTGGCTGCGCTTTCTAACAGCAGACTGGTGTAGCCCTGTCCATTTCTTAGGGTCCCAACTCTACACTGTGCTTTTTCCCAGGGTCCCGCTCACCCCTAGATTTGCCCAGCAGTCAAGCAGAGAACAGGGACCTCCCTATAGGGGAACCGGTCCGACCCCACCACACCACACACCTTCTCTCTCAGGCAGCCATCTTCTTCTCCCTAGCTTCTTCCTGTCCCTGGGACTTATCCCTCTAGACTCCTCCCAGGGGGTAAACCTTTTCCTTAACCCATGGTGTACTTGCTGTGGGATGCAGCTGAGTTACCGAGCTCTTACAACCTAACCAGCAGCTACTATTTACTATCACGTTTGCCCTCTGTCTGTATAGCCATCTCTTATCCTTACCAATGACATACCTTACTATTCTAGAACATTTCACCTTATAAATGTTACATAAAATGCAAACATTTACATCAAATATCTACTAAGGTCCTACCAGGCCTCAGCACTAGGCGACACCGGCCGCACACTTCTGAAGCTCTGCTACATTACAGGCAGCAGTAGCACTTACACAATACCCAACATTAAATATAATAAAATATTATGGTTGGAGTCTTCAGGGGGAAGTCTTTTATACGCCGAACCACCTTCTTACTTTCCTCCCCTCTTTGCATATGGTCGTCCCTGACAATTCTGACCTGTAGAACATTACATGCAAAAATACCATACACATAACAAGATTAATAACATTTCTTTACTAATATCAAGTCCTTAAGATACATTTTAAAACAAAAAGTATGTCGCCTGTCAAGCCACCGACATCGCCTGCAGGTGGCTCACACGTAAGTAAGTAATTTCCCTGTTGCCCCTTTTTTTCTTTAACATAGCATAACACAGGGGTCAGTCCTTCAAATGTTGCAAGAGGCCCAACAAGTCCTTGCGTCATCAATCCTTTCTCGTATATTTTTCCAACAGGGCCCAACAAGCCCTCAAGACTTCTGTTCTCCTCCCCCCCTTTTCTGGATAACGGTCCTGTGTCACGCTCCCCGGGTCCCGACGTCGTTCCTCACTCACCGCTCCGGTCCCCGGGTCTCCTGCCTCCAGTCACACGTCCTCCTCGGCACCGCTCCCTGCTCTGGCCTCCGGCACCCGGGCGTCGCGCATGCGCATTAGGGCGCGCGCGCGGTCACTGACCTCCTCTTTAAGGCCCAGCACTCCCTAAACAGGATATTGCATCAGTCAGGGTCAGGTATATTAGGAGCTTCCTGCCTGGAGGGCGTCGCCTGTTCTACGAGTTCTATAGCTAGGAGTCCAGGTCCCGCTTGCTGTGTCTTGCATTAACACTGTGTCTTCCACAGAACCACTTCTACCAAGTTAACCTGGTCCTGTCCACAACCTGTCCGAGAGGTCCTGTGGGGACTGTCCTGCCAAGGTATCCTGGCCTGGGCCACAGCCTGTCCGAGTGGTCCTACGGGGACTATTAGCTGAGACGCTACCATCTTCTTCAGTCTGAACCTGCCTCCTACCCTCGGCTTCACCCGGTGACCTTTGCCTCCTCTACCGGTTGGACTCTGTTCACGTCTGACATCTCTACCTGCCATCAGTACCCGGGCACCGTCATCACACCTGGCACCAGGAACTCTTTGTCCCCAGGGACTTCCTCATTCCAGCTTCTGGAAAGGACTCTGACCTTATCCCGCTTAGTGCTCCGGCAACCGTGCACCTAGGCCCTCTAGTGGGGTGACCGGACAGTCCCTGTACAGGGGTTAGCTCTGTGTTGCCTCACTGGGGGAGTCCGGTGCACGGCCCAGAGGATCCACCACCCGGGCATTACATCCTGTGACAACTCATTGCCTGAATAATGGGGGGTGGGGACAGGGTTCAATGGGGCAGTCCAATGGAGCAAAGGGCAGTCTGTGTCACAAAGTTCCAGCAGAGGGGAGCGCAACAAGCACAAACAAAACTGGGGAAGAGGAAAACACACAAAAACGTAGCCCACATCCATGACCAGCTGCAGCCACTTCTGATGCGGGGGTCTTCTGACCACCACCTTCAGGAACGCAGAACAGTTCCTGGCACCTTTGTGCAATAAGCATAACTCAGCAGAGAATAACATGGCTCACATGAACTCCTATGCCAGCTCCCATCCAGGGTTTTTTTTCCAGTTGGCCACATTCACATAAATGGCAGAGTGAGCCCTCTTTGCCACGTGAATCACGGACAGAAAGCCCTGTGGTTCGGACGAGCTCCCACTCTGAATATCAAAAGTAGAGGCCTTAGTGACGGTAGCTGAATCTCTGCTGTCTCTTCTGGCTCTTGGGGTCAAATGTGGTACCGTGGTGGCCCTGGCTGTTGGTGCTTCTGGTTGAGGGCGCACAGCCACTGGAGGGTGTAGGTCTCTGGGCTGAGCGTGGCATTTTGCAACCACGTACCAGCTAGTGTGGGACCTTGACACACAGAGTCTTCATTAACATACACTTTGTCTCCAGTGGTGACCTCCTGGATGAACCCACATCCATGTTTCATAGCCAGATGGCAGACAATCCCATACTGGAAATCCGGCCTGCTACAAGTCCTACTCTCAGCATCCGCAGCGGGGCCTGAACCCACTTCTTTTTTGCTCTATTACCCGGGACATCTATTTGATCTCCTCTGAGTGACGGGTCGGGGGCTTTGGATCTACGGACAGTGGTTCTGGGGCCAGTGATTCCTTTACCTTGGGCTCCGGTTCTGGCGTCAAAACAGACTCGGTTTCTGGCATCTCCTGCAGAGGGCCTGGTTCCTGATCTATCAGCCATGCCCAGATCTGTTGCAGTCTCTCACCTCGGCTGTAGGGCCTAGGGCAGCTGTCTTTGAGGCCAACTACTCCAGTATAATTGCAGGAGTACCAGGTGGAGGTGGCTTCCAGGTGTTCATGCTTCCTAGTCCAGCCTCAGTCTCTTGCTCTTGCAACAGGGACCTACCTCCACCTGTGACCGCAAATCACGCCGCGACTGAAGTGAGCCGCACGATTAGCGGTGACGTCACTCAGGTGAGTCCTCCACCTGTGGCTCACTTCAGTTGCAGCCTGATTTGCGGTCACAGGTGGAGGACTCCAGCTGTGACTGTAAATCACCTAAGAGACGGTACCGCTGATCGCGCTTACTTCAGTCACTCAGGTGATTTGCTGTCACAGGTGAAGGATTCCAGCTGTGGCTGAAGGTAACCTGAGTGATAACACCGCTGATAGCGTGACTCACTTCAGTTGCTGCGTGGAGCTCACAGCAGGCAGTCGTGTTCTATGGAGCTCGCTGTGAGCGTCAGATGTAGCAGTGCTGGAAGTGTCGTGGCACCTCGTGTGGATTATGTTGGACCTGGAGGGGTGTTTGGGAGGTTAATAAAGTGGTGAAAGAGGGGTCTTTTTTTACTTTTATTTCAAATAAAGGATTTTTTGGGTGTTTGTGTTTATTTACTTTCACATACAGATTAGTGATGGGGGCGTCTAATACACACTTGTCATCACTAAGCTATGGCTTAGGAGCAGCTGTGGGCTGTTATTAACTCCTTATTATCCCGATTGACACCGCACCAGGGCAACATCAAGAGCTGGGCCCAGCGCAGCTGTCATTCATTCCAAAATGTCTATACCCACCATCAGGAGCCTAGTGGCGATTTCCTTTTATTTATTATGATTTCTGTACTGGAAAAGGAAGTATCAGAGGAGGAAGAATCCATTACTATGTGATCCTTGTTGAGACACACTCATAGTAGCTATACTGTACATCTAATACAAATATATTACAAAAGGTATTGTTTTGAAGAGCTATGATGTCAAGGGGGTGAAAATGTATTGGAAAACCCTTTTACGTACCTATGTCCTGTATCTGAGACCCTATGTTATGTCCCTTTATGGAGGCAAAGTAATATTGTTCCTGAGTTTAGCCGGCTGACATCTTCTTCCCTCCTTGAATACAGCAGTCTTAGTTTCTCTCCCATCTTCCTTTTGTAATGCTACATTAATCCTGAGAAACTGTAAAGCCGGATGCGTTTTACCCCAGGAATAACAGCTGATCACAGAAGTTAGGGAAGCGGATCAATGGTATTTTGTAGCGTTTATGTGAAAGGGGGTTTGCGAAATTATCCCTGTAAAGCCAGTGACCTGAACTGAAGGGACTAAAATGTGCGTTATGTGCTGGGTATATCCTGTAGGAGTCGGTTGCTCCTGTTACTCTCCTGGAAGACATTGGGCTGATGGCTAAGGAGAGCAGTATTGGGCAGTACTAACGTCTTGGGTTCCAGCTGTGACCCCGGCTTCTGTAAATACACTTTATGACCAGTAAATCATATTTCCCTCTCGGCTGATGTGATGGCCGGCGGATCTCATTTCTCCTGAACACAAGCTGTTTTGGGTCCAAGGACAGCGCTATTTATGGGATGACTGTAAATTTTAAGACCTGGTAATGATTTCCATTTAAAATTTTTCAGATGCAATGATTATAAAGTTGTTAAACAACTAGTGTAGCCAGGCAATTCTTGTATTTTAGGTTTGTAAAAATTGAGAGACAAACACAAATATATATACTAGCTGTAGTACCCGGCATTGCCCAGGATAGTAACTGTCTCTCTGTCTCTCTCCCAGTCTGTCTGTGTGTTGCTGTCTGTCTGTCTCTCTGTCTGTCTCTTTCCTTGTCTGTCTGTGTCTATGTCTCTGTCTGTCTTTTTCTATCTCTCTGTCTGTATTTGTATCAGTCTCTGTCTCCATCTCTGTGTCTGTCTGTCTCTATCTCTGTGTCTGTCTCTCTATGTGTGTCTGTCCGTCTCTCTCTTTCCCGTCTCTCTCTTTCCCGTCTGTCTCTTTCCCCGTCTCTCTTTGTCTGTCTCTTTCCCCATCTTTCTCTTTCCAGGTCTGTCTCTTTCCAGGTCTGTCTCTTTCCCCATCTGTCTCTTTCCCCATCTGTCTCTTTCCCCATCTGTCTCTTTCTCAGTCTGTCTCTTTCTCAGTCTGTCTCTTTGCCCGTCTGCCTCTTTGCCCGTCTGCCTCTTTGCCCGTCTGCCTCTTTGCCCGTCTGCCTCTTTGCCCGGCTGCCTCTTTGCACGGCTGCCTCTTTGCCCGGCTGCCTCTTTGCCCGGCTGTCTCTTTGCCCGGCTGTCTCTTTCCCTGTCTGTCTCTTTGCCCGTCTGTCTCTTTGCCCGTCTGTCTCTTTCTAGGGCTGTCTCTTTCCACGGCTGTCTCTTTCCAGGGCTGCCTCTGTCTGTCTCTCTGTCTGTCTTTTTCTGTCTCTATCCGTCTCACCACTGACATCTTTTTACCTCACACATAAGCTTCTTATACTAACAGTTTAATTTGTTCCTATAGCAACCACTGACTGTCGCTATTAATAGCTTGTAGCTCCCACCTCTATTCAGTTTAATGGAGGCAGGATTTTTGGAGAGTAACTGTAAAGGGCAGGGTTAAATTTTCCCATCAAAACATAGTCTAAAACGTTTCCTGAGTCACATGGGGTGTTTGTGCAAAATTTCGTGATTGTAAATGCGATGGTGCAAATTACTTTAGCGGACACACACACACACACACACACATTCAAACATACACACATACATACACTGAGTTTTATATAATATATATTTTTTATTTTTTTTGTTTTCTACACCACTTTTTGGTAAGACAGAACAATTTTCTTCTATGGTCTGCCCAATTGACGGGAACACATTACACACGGTGCATTATGATGTCCTCTCTACTGATGATGATGAAAGTTATATCTACCCTGAGAACCATTTTACTGTGAGGCCTTAAAACAAAAAATAAATAAATAAATAAATGAATTTCGAAGAAATTGTGAATTAAAGGGAATCTCTCAGCAAAGAGACTCTGAATCTAATGATTTATCACTTAGATTACTCAGTGCAGCTATTCTGATATAACCTAAGGAAGTGTTCCCCAACTTCAGTCCTCAGGAGTCACCAACTGTGCATATATTCGTGATTTCCTTAGTATTGCACAGATGATAATATAATTACTTGCACAAGTGATAATTCTATCACCTGTGCAATACTAAGGAAATCCAGAAAATACACTGAACTGTTGGTGGCTCCTGAGGACTGGAGTTTGGAAACACTGATCTAAGGTTTTAGATTTAGCAGAGCTGAGAGAGCTGCTCCCACCCACACCAGGCTCTCAAAAGAGATTGTACCCTGACAGTGAGGTGTCAATCAGTGGAGGGGGAATGTCAGACATCATCCATGAGCAACCTAGTCACAGCAATGATAATCATCAAGCATTAAAGCCTTTAGTTTAAGTAAACAACAGTACATAGCCTGATAAGAGAAACACAGCTAATGTTTGCTTTTTTAACCCCTACAGCATGCTAACCTCAGCGTACATAGCAAAAACCTCCTGACAGATTCCCTTTGATGTAATTAATTTTTAGAAGCTAATCACTTTGTCCCTTAATTTTTGATTGATAATCAATGTATGTTAATAAGAATTGGGGTTTGCTCATGCTTGCGTACATTTGATTTGGGATATCATCAGGGGATGAGGGACAGAAGTTGTGACAAGTGACCATAGCACCATCCCCTAATAACACCCTGTTTCCAGGGGGGTGATAGAAGCCCCATAGCTTCTCTGCGGTGCCATCCTCCTGATGATGTCCCATGTAAAACTGCCCTCAAATGAAACATCACAGGAAGTTAAAGGCAATCTGTCAAGTGATTTTGTTTTACACTACTAATGTTATTTTTAAATAGGGAAAGTGAGACCTTTCAGAATCAGTAACTTTTATAGCTCTACTACCTCCTGTTATCTTGTTGTTAGCTCCTTAGAATTCAGTGTAATGTAGTATATAGTCAAGCATATACAATACACCAGGAGGTGGGTGGAGCGAGCTTTGAATATGCAAATTGTATTTACATACACTTGACTAGTATACACTGAATTCTACAGAGCTTACAGCAAGATAATAGGAGAAGATAAAGCTATAAAATGTACTGATTCTGAAAGGTCTCTTTAAGCCCTATTTAAAGATAACATTAGTATTGTACTACAAAATTACTTGACAGATTCCCTTTAAGTTTAAAATAGATGTTTAAACAGAGAATTATATTTATTGGACAATCCCTTTAATTGATTTTAAATATACAGCACAGCCATCCGGTAAGTATAAACTCCAAATTTTATTTCAATATATTAAAAAGTGATCCTATCTGCAGTGAGTTTAAAACAAACGTGTTTCTGCCGGTGTGGTGCCCCCTGTTCATAGTATGTGAATCAGGGTACTACACCACGAGAAACCCATTTGTTTTAAACTCACTGCATATATGATCGCTTTTTAATAGATTGAAATAAAATTTGGATTTTATACTTACCGGATGGCTGTGCTGCACTCCTCCTTCTCCCTTCCTGCATTCGTTTGCTGTGTTGCACCAGCATTGGACTAGCGCCCTCCGGCTCCACTTGTATCCTAGTATAAAGCTTACGGAGGGGTGAGTTCAACAATCCTCTTTTTCCTGATTTTAAATGTATATAGGGTTTGTCTTCCTTAGTTCCTTTTTTCTTTGGCTTTAAATAAATGTATTAAGCTATTTGCTTTGGAACACACATTTTTTTTTATAACTTTTCTAGTGTATTCTGCAGTTACAACAAGTATCATCTGTTTTTCTTGATGCACTCAATATCAGATCCCTTCATTTATATCCCCTAACTTGACCATTTTTGAGTTCCATTGCTGTGAGATACAGACGTTCCAAATGTACCTGATGATCGCCTTTGTTTGATGAACATGTCCTATTGTACAGTCCATGTTAAGTTTTATAGGGAACCTGTCATCAGATTTGGTGACTATAAGCTGCGGCCACCACCAGTGGGCTCTTATATACAGGATTCAAACATACTGTATACAGTGTGTCCACTATATATCTTGTCCACCGCCATTAACTTGAGAACGGCGGCAGCTATAGGCATAGAAGTGGTGTCTAGGTATAGTAAAGTAGCCATGTGTTACGCAATGAAACCACCTATAGCGCCACCTGATGGAAAACAACGGAGTTAGCATTTTTATCTCGAAAACGGAACGAGATAGAGAAAAAAAGTGAATTACAAATTGTAGGGCATCATCAATTCAATACGAATCGACACCTTGCATACAGAAATGCTATGATATGAAACCCATGATGACCTCCCCCCCAAACATTGAATGCTGGTCAAGCATATGGCACTCATTTAACTGTGAGACTCAAAGTGGCCACTGTCAGCTGCAATGCACATCTGGACTCTGGACAGCATACTGTATCTTGCTGCACGTTGTGCAATATGGTAGGTGACACGTTTGCACAAAGCATCTGTGATACGTCGTCGTAGGTCTTGCAATGTTGGTGGAGAGGTCGCATACACCTGCTGTTTGGTGTGACCTCACAGAAAGAAGTCCAGTGGGGTAAGGTCAGGTGAGGGTGGAGGCCACTGCACACAGCCACCATACCCAATGACTTGTAGGAAGGTCTCCATGAGGTACCGCTTCACAACCGCAGCCTTGTGAGTTTTACACATTCTAACCATAGAATTTCTGTATACAAGGTGAAGATTCATATTGAATTGATGATGTCCTACAACTTTCTAATTCACTTTTATTCTCTATCTCGTTCCGTTTTTGAGATAAAAATGCTAACTCCGTTGTTTTCCACCAGGTGGCGCTATAGGTGGTTTCATTGCGTAGCGCATGGCTACTTTACTATACCTAGACACCACTTCTATGCCTATAGCTGCTGCCGTTCTCAAGTTAATTGCGGTGGACAGGATATGGGTGGACACACTGTGTAAGAGCCCAGGCCGCTGTGTAGAATATAAAAATCACTTTATACTACTTACCTAAACGGTCGCTGCGGTGGAGTTGGCTCATATGGGTGTCTCCGTTCTCCAGTGCTGGTGCCTCCTCTTTTGGCCATGTTTGTAGTCTTTCTTCTGAAGCCGGGGTGCATGACGTGTCCTATGTCATTCACACTAGCCGACATTGAGCTCCTGCGCAGGCGCACTTTGATCTGCCCTGAGTAGAGCAGATCAAAGTATTGTAGTGCACCTGCACGTGACCAGCGAGTGTGTATAACGTAGGACGCGTCATGCACCCAAGCTTCAGAAGAAGGACTACAAACATGGCCGAAAGAGGAGGAGCCGGCACCAGAGAACAGAGATGCCCATATGACCCAACTCCACCGCAGCGACCGTTTAGGTAAGTATTATAAAGTGATTTTAACGTTCTACACAGCGGCCTGGGCTCTCATATACAGCGTGTTAGAATGCTGGTGGTGGCCGCAGCTTATAGGCCCCAAATCTGCTGACAGGTTCCCTTTAAGGCCCTTTTACACTGGGCACAGATCCAACAACCAGTATGATAATGCCATATCATTACCCAGTGTTAAAGGGAATCTGTCACCAGGTTTTTGCTCCCCTATCTGAGAGTTGCATAATGAAGACACCCAGCGATGTGTCACTTACTGAACTGTTTACTGTGATTTTGATAAAATCACTATTTTCTCTGCAACAGATCTAGCTATTATATGGAGCTCATGAATATGCTGGACTACCTGGCAGCACACCAAGTAGTCCTGTCATGATAATCTCCTGCTAGTTAAAAACTAACTTTATCAAATTTAAACTAAGCAGCCCAGTAAGTGACACATCACTGGAATCAGGGTCTCTGCTCTCAGATTAGGTGGCAAAAACCTTGTGACAGATTCCCTTTAAATGCTCAAGCAGTAAATTTAGGAGGACTTTATAAAGATAAGTACACAATATAAGTTATACTTTCATTCTCTGATGTACCTGTGATGCCCCTGGACTATTCAGGTCGTCACAGGGTACTGCACAAACTATCCTACCCGTGCAGTATTCAACCCCCCATGGTTCTGGGTCTCCATCCTGCAGTGCTGCCTCCATCAGCTTTCACAAATCCTAGATACACTTTGCACCACACCTGTCAGGCACACCAGTGGGCTGCTTAAGCAGGAATAGGGCCGCCCACCTAGGGGTCAGACAGGGAGGTGGGAAATGTCAAGTTCAGAGAGTTGAGGAGTGACCTTCGAGCTGTGAGGAGCTCTGAGGGAGCTGGGAGTTGGAGCTCCCAGGGGAGAGGAAAACTAGGTAGCAGATGATGGTCTGGACCTAGAGGAGTCGGACCCCCGGTCGCAGGGGATTGAGGCTAGGTGCCTGGGACCCGTCGAGGAGAACGTCCAGCAGCCTGGTCCTATCACCGGTCCGGGACCGAAGGCACGACAGGGTACACGGACCCTGGGTCGGGGAGAAGCTTCAGGCAACCCGGCAATTAACCTGAGGAGAACGGGGCCTTTATGGACTGTTCTCACCAGCTCCAGAATCGGGGCACTAGCGCAACGAGGGGTATAGGGCTTTCCTAGCAAGCGCCCCACTGAAATCCCAAGCGTGAGCCCTGAGAGCAGGCTCCTCTACTTAGCCACAGTGGGGAGCGGGACCCGGATAGCTCCAAGCTACCGGACCAGAACGGACAATCTAAAACTTAGTGCCAGGAGGCAGGTTACAGACCACCAGCAGCACTGCAGGGGATGGGACCCGGACGAGCTCCCCTCGAGAGGCAATGGCAGTCAGAGACTTGGTTTACCCTGTTGTCAGTGTCTGCTTCATTGCTGAGTGAGTATCCGAGTGACCCCTGCACTGTGTCCTCCGCATCACCATCCAGAGTCCTGGGGCCTACCCCTACCCGTGTAGGGTAACGTCACTTTGCTGCCCCACTCCATCACCCCCGGTACTCCCAACGGCAGCGGCGGTACTCCCAATTACCGTACACCAAGGGTGGTGTCACAAACTATACCAAATCCCCTGTAAAACTCCCTTTTACATTTGAGTGTGGCCCCTAAGCCGCCGGGTCCGGAAACCCTTGAGCCACGAACGGACACAACTCCCGAACCCGAGCGGTTCGATCCGCTGCTGGGGCAGCACATACCCATAGCAAATAATGTGGGCAGCACCGTTACCTGAATGCCCGCTATAAGCAGTGCCACCATTAGCTTTCAGCTTTTTATAACTCTCATGGCTTTTCTCACCATTTCTTATACATCATGTACGGTAAGTTCCTAATTTCTAGATTTTGTGCTGGTCGTTAGCGGTTGATATGAGTTTGCTGAAATACCGGTGGAGAATGCCTCTGCTAATGACGGAACATTTTAAAAAAGAAACTTGATAGGAATCCCTCCGACCCTCAGCACGACTTGTAACATCTGCAAACCAGATAGAATAATTTCTCATCGGTTTTATGACTCAACAGAATAATAGTTTTGGCCGTTTTCCTGGGAAAGACATAAATATTGTATAACTAAGAGAGAAGCGCATGTTACCAGACTCCAGATAGCTCGCTATCAATGTCTGCAGCTCAGGGCGAGCAACACCGATCAGTCAGAGAAAGGGTCATGATATTAGGTCTCAGCCTAATCTGGATTAAAGAGGTATCAGGTTAGGACTATCCCCAAAGAAATAATGTCCAGAGTCTATGAAATGTTCAATTAAGGAATTATTAAAAGTAAACTAAACCAGTGTTTCTCAACCGCTGTCCTCTAAAAGTCCTAACAGGTCATCCGTTAAAGGGAATCTGTCGCAAAGTTTTTGCTATATAATCAGAGAGCGGCATAATGTAGGGGCAGAGGTCCTGATTCCAGTGATATATCACTTTGTTTGGGTACAGAAGTTGGATAGAATCACTGTTTTCTCTGCTGCAAATCTAGTAGAGCTCGGTATGCTAAGGCCTGTAAAACCACTGATTGGCAGCTTTCTGTGTATTCTGTACATTAACAGAAAGATGCTAAAAAATGGTGGAAAAGGGAATACACAGAGTAGTTGACAAGGAGGCATGAGGTAACTAGTCCTGTAGTGATAATTTCCTGGTGATAAAACACTGACTGTATTGAAACAGCAACACAGAGACCAGTACATCACTAGAATCATACTCTCAGTCCCTACATCATGCTGCCCTTAAATTATATAGCAAAAACCTCCTGACAAATTCCCTTTAAGGATTTTCTATAGAAAGAACACTTCTAACAGGCACTGTAAAAAGGACATGTCACAATGCAGTGAATGACAGGGGCTCCTATACTGTCTCTCAAACTAAGGGACCCTAGGCTATCCCTAACCTCAGGGTTACCCCTAATGGTGGACATGCCAGAGTCCCATACCTGGCTATTCTCCTGGCCAGAGATAATCTATTCCCCCTCCTCAGGGAAGAAAGGGGCAGGAGTGTGGTGGAAACACAGATGTAGACAGACAGGGAAAAACAGAAACCCACACACTCTACAAACTCACAGGAACAAACATTAAGAAACTAAGGAGAAAAGCAAGAGAAGTAAAGCAGCAACAAAAGGACAACTAAGGTTAACACCACAACTGATCACAGCAATAATGCACTATAACCACCAATAAGTCTGGATCAAACCACCTCCCCAAACCAGTATAGATAAACTATAGCTTTCACTAATAGAAGTGTCCAGCCAGCATATATAGGAGGGGAGCGAATGTGATGGCTCTCCCACAGCATGTGACTGTCACGCGATGTTCAGTTTCAGACTGATTAGGTGTCATGGCAACATGTTCCGTTAATTCCTGCTGACCTGGGGAACTTTGCTAGGAGCTCAGGTTGCTAATTACCAATCACTCCCATCTCCTTCCTATATAAGGTTCTGGACCTTGCTACTCAGAGTCGATAATACCTTTAGCTTAGCTCCAGCAATTCCGGTCTTTGTGGTGATCCAGTTCTTAGTGATCTGTAGTTGCGATTTTGAATGGTGTGGAAGTTCCCCGGTTGGGCGTTATTTCCTTCCCTTTTTCTTTATTCCCTTGTACTGTATTGTCTCTCCTTTGTGTTTGAGTGCAGTTTGTAAGAGTTTCTATTCTCTCTTGTTTGTGTCACTTCTGTGGGGTTTTGTTACTGTGTTTCTAGCCCACCCCAAGGGTGGGTTAGAGGGGCAGTACGTTCAGGGCTCAGACAGGAGTCAGGGTCACCCTGGGGGCTCAGACCTGGCTACCATCAAGCCTACCTCTGAGATAAGAACAGCCCAGGGTCTCAAGACTGAGGGTCAGCCTAGGAGATTTGGTTCTGTCATTTCATACCCCGTGAAAGTGACCAAAGCAGCCCGGCAGAGATTAACTCATTCTAGCCTGCCTATGAACTACAAGTCTGTGGGTAGACGCTCGAGTCTGCATGCGCTGATCAGACGTCAGAGAAGTAAGTGTCACGGGCGGGGAGGAGGGTGTCAGCACACCGCGCTCACCCCTTCTGCTCGGGTCCGGCAGTTGCTCCTGGTGGCTCGAGCTGCAGGCCGGATCCCGGGGTGACTCGAGCGACACTCCTCGCCCGTGAGTGAAAGGGGGGGTGCTTGTTGGGATTATAGTTCGTGACGCCACCCACGGTTGTGGTGATGGCACCACCGCTGCTCAGTGTGGGGGTCCCAGGGATGGTGATGGGAGCAGCCAGGTGTTGTGTTGCCCCTCCGTGGGTAGGGGTTGGTGATCCCGGGGCCCGGTGAAGAGATGTAAAGTGTAGGGCCTGGAGGGCGCAGGGACGCGGGGGCAGCGCTGTGCCTTGCGGCACTGTGGTACTCACTCAGCCTGAGACACGGACACAGTTTGTACGGTAAACCAACGGCTGGTAGGACGGTCCCACAGACGGCTGCACCTGCACTCCCGGTAGGTGACGGTGACGTCTCTCTTCCTTGCACCTGTGTTGTCTGATGGTATCGGTGGATTCCCTCCGGTTACCCGCTCCCCGACTGCAATCTGGGCCGGAGGAGCTCTACACTTTGCCCGCAGGCGCTGGCCCTGGGGAAACTGGTGCCTTGGCGGTGGCGGTGTCTCCCCGGTAATGGTCGGGCTGTTGCCGTCAATCGGGACTTTGTTGCTGGGGGATCTGCGTCCCCTTCACTGACGGATTCGGCAAATTGGGCGACTCCTAGCCTTGCCGGGGTCCGAGAGGCCCCTGCCCTGGTGCTGACTGTCCTTCGGAACACTGCTCCAGACCACCGGGCACACAGCCAACGGGGTCCTTCCAGGAACTTCCAAACGGTCCCCCTCCGGACAGTCACCGCCGTCGCTGACCTTGCTGTTCTAGCCCTACACACAGCTGGGCTCTCAGGCTCTGCGCACTCTCTGCGCTCTCTCCACTTCTTGCTTTCCTCCTTTTCCACTTTCCTTTACTCTCACTTTCACTTCTCTGTTTACTCTAGCCCTCAGCTAGACTGCACTCTTCCCCTGCCCGGGGCTATCTGCCTGGTAACTTCCTGCCTCCAGAGTTGTGAGCTCCTTGGTGGGCGGAGCCAACCGCCTGGCCCACCCCCTGGTGTGCATCAACAGACTCTTGGAGGGAGGCAACAAGGATTTTTGGGTTAGCAGGTGTGCCTACCTGGAGTGTGGGGTGTGGTGGTGTTGTTACCCGTGTCCCCTGGCTTGCCCAGGGCGACACATTCCCCCTTAGCAAAATGCAGACCGTCCGCGGGCTGCCGTCCTACACCGGTTTTATTTTTCTGCAAAAAGGGGATAACAGGGTTAAACATAACATACATGACATTTTTAATCAACTCTTCCCAAGACGGGAGGCACATTTACTTTTAACGTTACAACGGTGTACGGTCACGGTTTCCGCTCTCTCCCACCCAAGCAACCTGGCCCTGATGCTGCCCCTAAAACCCAGGCAGCACCCCTTGACCCACAGTCCAGCACAAGTCACCCGAGCGGGATCTGTCCTTCCCTCCAGAGGGTGGCCACCGGTCCCTTTGGTGGCTGGGCCCTGGCCTGCTCTGCTCAGGGCCCTCCCTCCAACCTGCCTCTCCGGAGGCGGCATTGCGGAAACGGTAACGGTACCCAACATATTTACAAGCCACTAACGTTTGTGGTTGCCCTGCAGAGTTCACGGGCTTGTCCATGGTTAGTTCCCATGCATTTAAACTTTAAACGGTCCCCACGGGGACAACGGTGCCGGCTCCTGCCGGTTGCAAATCAACAAAATAAATCAGGTGACTTCTCGGGTAATCATCTTCATCTTATCATTTTTCAAAACTTTCAACAAACTTAACTTCACTGGTGGTCCCAACGGGGGACGGTGCGACGGGCATCCGCTACCCTACTCGGTATCTTCGTCCTCCTCACCCGGCTCGGGGTGAAAGGACATAGGCACCAGCCCCTCCAGCGCATAGCACGCACGGCGTGGAAGGATCGCCCGATACCCGTCGCCTCCGGCTCGGGGAACATAGGTGGCCTCCATGCCAGGCAAGGTAACGACCTCCTCCTCTTCTTCCGACACAGGCTCGGTGTCAGGCCCGGGGTCGCTATCTTCTTCCCCCGCCGCAGTCACAGAGGGAGGCACACCAGACGGGGCGGGTGCGGTGCAGCACGCGAGTGCGTAGGACGGAGGTAATACAGGAGCCAGGGGTAGACCGGGTCCCTCAGCCGCAGCGACCGGTCCCTCGGGGACACAGGGGCGTGGGTCATTTTCCAGCTCCTCCATCACGGCCTCCACTCCATACACTCGCGCCACAGCAACTAGGGCCTCTACCTCCGCGGACCACTGCGCCATCAGCCCGCCGATCTGTCTCTGGTAGCGACGGCAGATCCCCGCCGCCCGGGCCCTCAACCATGCGGCTGTGCCAGACACCGGCTCGGTATTTTCCGCAGAACTAGGTGGGGCGGACATCTCGGCAGTCGTGCCTTCCAGGAACCCAGTATTCTCGCAAGGTCCTGGCGTCCTTGCTTCCAGAGCCGCGCTTACATGCGGCCAGCCGCCATCGCGTCCCCCTTAGCTCTTTCCGGCCCCTCCTCTCTCGGGGCGGAGTTTTGGCCTTCGCGCCTCTACTGCTCGAGAAGACGCTCGAGCGGGAACTTTTCGCGCCAAAGATGGCGGCTTCTGAAATTTTTCTGCCGGATACCTCCGGCGGTAACAAGGCGCACCTCTACCAGACGGCAGAGCGGTAAGATCCTGTTCGTGACGCCAAGTTGTCGCGGGCGGGGAGGAGGGTGTCAGCACACCGCGCTCACCCCTTCTGCTCGGGTCCGGCAGTTGCTCCTGGTGGCTCGAGCTGCAGGCCGGATCCCGGGGTGACTCGAGCGACACTCCTCGCCCGTGAGTGAAAGGGGGGGTGTTTGTTGGGATTATAGTTCGTGACGCCACCCACGGTTGTGGTGATGGCACCACCGCTGCTCAGTGTGGGGGTCCCGGGGATGGTGATGGGAGCAGCCAGGTGTTGTGTTGCCCCTCCGTGGGTAGGGGTTGGTGATCCCGGGGCCCGGTGAAGAGATGTAAAGTGTAGGGCCTGGAGGGCGCAGGGACGCGGGGGCAGCGCTGTGCCTTGCGGCACTGTGGTACTCACTCAGCCTGAGACACGGACACAGTTTGTACGGTAAACCAACGGCTGGTAGGACGGTCCCACAGACGGCTGCACCTGCACTCCCGGTAGGTGACGGTGACGTCTCTCTTCCTTGCACCTGTGTTGTCTGATGGTATCGGTGGATTCCCTCCGGTTACCCGCTCCCCGACTGCAATCTGGGCCGGAGGAGCTCTACACTTTGCCCGCAGGCGCTGGCCCTGGGGAAACTGGTGCCTTGGCGGTGGCGGTGTCTCCCCGGTAATGGTCGGGCTGTTGCCGTCAATCGGGACTTTGTTGCTGGGGGATCTGCGTCCCCTTCACTGACGGATTCGGCAAATTGGGTGACTCCTAGCCTTGCCGGGGTCCGAGAGGCCCCTGCCCTGGTGCTGACTGTCCTTCGGAACACTGCTCCAGACCACCGGGCACACAGCCAACGGGGTCCTTCCAGGAACTTCCAAACGGTCCCCCTCCGGACAGTCACCGCCGTCGCTGACCTTGCTGTTCTAGCCCTACACACAGCTGGGCTCTCAGGCTCTGCGCACTCTCTGCGCTCTCTCCACTTCTTGCTTTCCTCCTTTTCCACTTTCCTTTACTCTCACTTTCACTTCTCTGTTTACTCTAGCCCTCAGCTAGACTGCACTCTTCCCCTGCCCGGGGCTATCTGCCTGGTAACTTCCTGCCTCCAGAGTTGTGAGCTCCTTGGTGGGCGGAGCCAACCGCCTGGCCCACCCCCTGGTGTGCATCAACAGACTCTTGGAGGGAGGCAACAAGGATTTTTGGGTTAGCAGGTGTGCCTACCTGGAGTGTGGGGTGTGGTGGTGTTGTTACCCGTGTCCCCTGGCTTGCCCAGGGCGACACATAAGCAGGTGGAGTGCAAGAATCTGTAGTTTCCACAGTCGACGATGCTTGCAAATACCTCCTTGGCATTGACAAATATAGCTATAAATGGGGTGTTTGCCCCTGTAATGTATAATGCAGTGGCCGTTGGGTAACACAGATGTGTGTATGAGCCCTAAGATGGTATACAATATAAGTTTTTGCTCAAAAAACTAAGTTGAAATGGGTTTTCAAATCTTGTACATAACATTGGAGAGAAGTCCCCTGCTCCGGACCTGAGGGTCAGAACAATGAGCCACTCAGTAAGAGCCTCTCCACCGGACCTGTCTTGTCCATATATTACATGCCATCAGTGGCTTCATTTTGCCAAAAAGTAAAATTGAATTAAAATGTCTAGTTGCCTCAAGTAAACTAGTAATTCTTCCTTTCTTGCCAATATTCTAAAGAAGCAAGACGTGTCATGCCCCTAATTACTTGTCAATAACCCTACTGTTGTGATTGATTCTCATGTCTATGCTTGTTCTTTATTATTTTAAAAAACACAGGTAGAAAATGTCTTCAGCTTCGCTTCTCCTCAGTCACTGTTTAGATTTAGTATGGAAATCTAAGTAGAAAGGTCGATGGTAATGAAATACAGTTGAGGCTCTAAAAGGATCTTTACTACTGTCACAATCCATATAAAATATGCCATCTTCTTTGAAAGGTTCTTGAAAGGAAATCTAGCCAAGGAATGCACAGAATCCTTAAAACTACAGAGAAATCCAATTTATTGGACCCTCTGCAGGAGATGGTGAAGACATTCAGTTACCTAAGAGAGCATAAGTCATCCATCTCCAAGAGGAACGCTTGGGACCTTGTGCCAAAACTCATACCTCGTAAGAGCTGAAAAGCCTAGAAGTTCTCTTAAAACGTAAAGTTGGATGAAAGATGAAATTACAAACATAGAATTCAGCTTACATCATCATATCTCAGAATTAATGTTATTATACCATCAGCAAAATAGCAATAAGGAGCTGGAGCAGTTTCTTAGATGGTGTCACGCTAGGTACGGAGAAATACCAAGGGCACTGCGAAAGGGAAGGGAAACCCTGTGTCCAGGGAGAGGGAAGATGGTTTTCTGACCGATCCTACTGCTCGTCCCTGGGGTCCCTCACGACTGTAGATAGGTTTCACACCTATACGCCTAGCCGGATACCTGTCCCTAGGTATCCCTGGTGCTAGGTCCTAAATAGGGAATGGATTGGATGAGCTCCTTGTCAACCCCACTAAATACTATAGAAGACACAATGGGCACACAGAGGGGGAAAAGCGTGAAGTATTTATCATTACATGAATCTGGTTGGAGTTCAGCAGAGCTTCCAGCAACGATACCACAGAGGAGTACAAGCCTCCTGCTTGTCACCTCAGCTTGAATGAACTGAAAATATCACCAGCTAAGTCTATGTCAAGTAAAGAGTATTGAAAGGGAATACTGATGATCAGCAGCTGGGTGGAAGGCGAGCTCCTGCTGGGTCCAAAAGGGAGAGAGATGAATCCAACAGGTAAGCTACTGAGTCGCCCACCACAGCGCTGCAGCGGTCGCCTCCGAGACACTGCGGGGACTTCTCTTTAGGGACCCTTCCGGCAACAGGTATGTCAGGTTCACTTTCATAGGAGTCGTGACGCCACTTTCTGTTTGCGGTCAGGGCAGTGACCGCCACTGCAGTTTAACGAGCGTCTGGGGCTGATGGTGTCTGCAGTCTGGTGGTATGGCCTCCCGAGAGTGAGGCTGGCCCCAGGGGCTCGGGTGTATGTGCGTAGAATTACAGGGCGCAGACAAACTCAGTCTCAGTCCAGAAATGTCTTTCAACTTGTTTACTCACGTTCAGCTGGTTTTGTGAGGTAGCCCGGGCGATACTGAGATAGACCAGAGAGAACCAGGTATCCTTCAGGCTGGTATAGGGGTTACTGCTGACTCGCCTTCCTAGCACTTCTTGTTTCGGACAACTCCTGACTTAAAGTACCGTGGGATTCATCCAGGGAAGTCGCAGCTGCCTTTTCTCCCCTTTCTGGCCCGTTTGCTGGCAGCGTGGACCAAGGTGGATATCTTCAGGCTCGATCCTCCTTTATGGGCCCCCTCGTTGCTGCTGATGCTCGGACTCTGTGTTGGTTGGTGTGGGACTTGTTGTCCACCTCACCGGCAGGTTTAGCAGACCACTAAATGGATGTCTGGCTCTAAAGACCTGTTCCCCATGTGTGCCTAGCCCTCCAGGAGTCTCCGTACACAACCAGCTGATTCCCTCAGTGTCCTCCAGACCAACTGACTTCCTCAGCGTCTTTCTGTCTAACTTCTGGTGACCGTTCTCTCCCGCCAACAGCCACTACACTTGCAGGGTCTGACTAGCGTGTCTGCATACCCGCTCTCCACTTCAGACTCTGCTTGCTCCTCTGCTTCTGCTCCTTCCTCTCTCACTCCTTTTTTCCTGACTGCCACTGCTACATTCGCTTCCAGCTTCTCTACCGCACCACTAGCTGAGATGTGGAGGCCACGCCCCCTCCTGGGTCTGCCCAGGGGTCTCCTCTAAGGTGTGTGTGAGACCTGGTCACTATGTGTCTGTGCGTACACACCCTATTCAGCCTTCAGGATTACCTGTTTGCACTCACCCAGCATGGGTGCAGTACTCAGTGGTGCCTGACCAGGTCAGGGGCGCCACACTACCTATACCAATGAATACTCACAGCAGGAACAATGGAAAGTCAGGAAGCATTCTGTGCTGCCAATCGCAGTGACCTTCTACGACTTGAGAAAACATGACTGTGACACACCTGTGACAGATGGGCCAGTAGTTTGTAATAAAATATATGTGACAATAAAAACTAATGTATTAAGACATGTATGTTCTCCCCTATGCTGTGCATGCACCAATGTCATTCATAGTCATAACCACAGTGTCCTCAGTAAAATGGCGCTGAAGATCACTGTACGCACATGCGCTGATTCCGGCACCATTTTAGTAAACAGTTGGAGAAAAACTTGAAAATAGTACTGCGCACGCACCAGTCATATCGCTGATCATGGTAGCAGAGGGGAAAAATTTACATAGAGGGACGGCAGGCAGCCAGGGGAGGATTTATTACAGAAGACCCGACCCACAAAGTCTCTCCCCGATGCTCAAGGCAATGCACCTGTGGCGCCCCTGAGGCTCAGTCGCCACAGGGTACTGCATCTGACTCAAGGTGCAGTACTCATCCCGGGTAAGAAAGAGGTTAACTACTGGTGTTCACTTACACAACACACACACAGCTCAGGTGCTTTCCCACTGGAACTGGGCTAGAGGTAGTCACCATAGCAATGGGACTTCCCCAGCACTAGTGAGTCATCAGGAAGGTGGGGGCAGCATGAGGGAAGTGAGAGAACACACAGATTTTACCTGAGAATAGTCTGGGAACTGGAGCAAGGCAGTTGCTGAGGAGAGTGCTTGGGAGCTTCCTCAGAAAGGCCAATCAAGGAGAGTGCTTTAGAACTTCCTCGGAGGGAGAAGGACAAGAGTACCATAACATCCAGGAACTCACAGAAACACGGCTGCTAAGGAGAGTGCTTCAGAGCTTCCTTAGTTAGGACCGGGCAGACTGGAAGAAGCAGGAGTTTTCCGGGTGAGCTGGAGAGACAAAGGAGCAACATGGTAGCCGAGGGGTGAGCCTAACAGCCCCTTCAGGGCCGGCGCAGTCAGGGTGCAGAACCCTAGGGTGGCGTACACTCCCCATTGCGCCATCAGAATCTGCAGCAAAGGGGGATTGTATGTCCCATTGCCCACCACAAAGGTCCCGGGGCACAGCAGCATACAGAGTTAGGAGTCAAGACCACGGTTGGCCCCACATTTAATTTCCGTTGCCTGCGGACGGGACGGAAACTAAACCCAAGGACACTGGGGTCCCTAGGTAGCTTCACGCCACGGGGATCCACACTACAGAGCGCAAGGAAGGAAGGTCTCACAGCTTCACAACACCGTTGCCTCTGAATCATCCGGGATCGGCTGGGGCCCATCACGGCGGAAACTGGAACTCCAAGGGTGACGACCTGGCAGTGAGTAAAAGAACTTTTTCCATAGTCCTGGTGTCGCCCCGTCATTGCCATCACGCCGCGCTCCGGCGCCAATTGCCGCTATCCCCCACCATCGTCCTCCCTGCGGGCCGGGCCTAGCTCTGCCTATGGGAGCTGGACCATCTGAGCTGCGTTACCGTCCGCCCGAGAGGAGAGCGACATCTCGCAGCAACGGCTGATCGTTGGCTGCATACCACGGGTGGTGCTGCAAAGCAAACCCCCATCATCCCCTGTACCAGTCACCTTGCACCTTTTATTGACACTGATGGGGCCACGGAGCCGGGTCAGGCTGTTCACAGCAACCCCAAATACCACTGGCCCGGTGACGAGTAGCCCTGGGCGCGTCACACCAAAGACGTCATGTTTGGATATTTGGAAAAAATTTACTCTGCAATCAAGACTCGGAGTCAGCTAAAGGTATCATTTAATTCAGCATATGTTTAAATAAAGTTAGTTTCATTCACCACAAAAGCAGCATAAAACGCACACAAAAAAAAATGCAGCAAAAAGCTCAGAGGTTGGATTTTTGCACTCTCTAATTACTTTCAATAGTGAAAAAAGCACAAAAACGCTGAAAGACTTGACTGCTTCTTTCAAAAACACAGCTGCTTTCCATTTCAGTCAGGAAAAAATGTGTATAAGACCTCTTCAATCTCATAGGTTTTGCTGGTACTGTAAAAAAAAAATCAGCTTTTTATAAAACCAATGAAAAAACATGCAAAAAAACCCCCAACTGTGTGAACATAGCCTTACCTGCATATAGTCTTACCTGCTCCAGGTACTTTTGCCTCTGTCACCAGGTGGCGCCACACTTACTCTGCATGCGGCGCTAATGATGGAGAAGGTGGCAATACCAGCATCAATGGGTGACACAGATATGGTCCAGTCAAGTGAATTGCTGTGATAGGGTGGGGGGTGCTGGACGACCAGGCAGAGTGTGTTTCTTCAGGATAGCTAGTAAGGGTATGGGGTAGCACCATACCTTTTCCATATCCACCCCTACCAGTCTGTTGGGAGTTGCCAGTTATAGGTATATTCTGATCCCGATTGCTACTCCTGTTTATTTCGGCTATCTTATCTGATTTATCAGTTGCTGGCCCTGGACTGTTGTAACCCTCTCCTTGCCATAGGGTTTCACAGTGAAACATTCAAGCTGGAATAGTTCTGATTCATGCTGCCCGTGGCTCGAGCAATATGTATAACATTTTCCTATTGACTATATAAGATAAAGTAGTGCAGTGGACTGTGCCATTCTCTCCAGAAAAAAGTTTCATAAAAGACCGATAGCAGCCACCAGTATGTTTTTCTGTAAAATGATGGAACAAAATACATAAACAGAGACTTGTGAGCCAACCTGGACTATTTTTTTCTTTTAGCGTATTAATCTTTCACACGATCCGTTATCTTGTACTTTGGCTCCATCTTGTGGTTCCCTAAGATACAGCAGCTACATAGCTTTTGCAAGTATTGTATATACTCCAGTATTCAAAAGGAGATTTATATTACTAATATATATATACATATCTCACCTTAAAATCTGTTGCATTGTATTTATGCAACTTATTCACCAAATATCATCTATCTGCATAATGTCGCGGGCAGAGGGGACGCGCTCGCCACGCTCGGGTCCGGGGCTTCTGCTGCTGCTCGGTGGCTCGAGCGGTGGACCAGACCCGGGGACTCGAGCAGCGCTCCTCACCCGTGAGTGAAATGGGAATGGGATGTTTAGGGAGATTGTTAGTGACGCCACCCACGGGTCGTGGTGATAATGGCACCACCGCTGCTGGTAACGGGGATCCCGGGAGAGATGGCAGGGTGCAGCTGAGATGTTGCCCCCTCCGTGGGCAGGGGTTGGTGATCCCGGGGCCCGATGGTGTAACGGGGAGGCTAGATGGCTGGGGTGCAGGGACTGCGCGGCGCGGTGCCGGACGGCACTGGTGTACCCACTCAGACAATCAGTGACAGAGTCGTAAGTAAACCAAAGCAGTGTTGTTCTTGTGCTCTCCCCGGACGGCTGATGGTGGCTGTCTTTCCCTGCACCTTGTAGAAAGTTCTTGACTCCTGTGGTTGCCCTCTCCCCGGTGTATAAGTGCCGTAGGAGCCCGTTTTACCCGCAGGCGCTGGCCCTTGGATCTCTAGCCTGTGGCGGTGGCTGTATATCCTCTCTGGGTGGACGGTTGCCTTCAATCGGAACTTGGTAGTTGAGAAACCCCTGGGGTTCCTGTTACATTCAGATTTGACTATTGACGGCGGCTCCAAGCCTGGTCGGGGTCCGATGGCCCTGCCTGTGTGCTTAGCGTCACTCTGTTCCCCGGTCCGGTACCGGCGGGCCGACGCCTGACCCCAGTCCTTACGGCTCTGCGGAGTTCCACCAACTCCTGCAGATGGCCACCACCGTCTGCCAACCTTGCTGTTTGTGTCTGGGCTCCAACCCAGACACCTCAAGTGTTTACTCCTCTCACTTCCACCTCCAAGACTAAACTGTCACTTTTCCTGCCTCCAGGCCTGTGAACTCCTCGGTGGGTGGGGCCAACCGCCTGGCTCCGCCGCACCTGGTGTGGACATCATACTCTGGAGGGAGGCAACAAGGGTTTTTGGTTTGGCTGGTGTAACTGCCTAGGGTGGGGGTGTGTGTGTGTTGGTATGTATGTGACTACCTGGCTAGTCCAGGGTGTCACACTCCCCCTTGGTAAAATGCAGACCGTCCGCGGGCAGACAGTCAATCACCGGTTTTATTTTTCAAAACTGTAAAAAGATAAATAACATGGTAAAACGGTAAAGCATAAAACATAAGCATACTTTTCAGTTCTTCCCTTACGGGAGGTGCATTACTTTTAACGTTTCAAACATTTTTATTAACGGACGGACGGATATCTTCCGCTCTCCCACCCAAGCAACCTAGCCCTGATGCTGCCCGTAAGAAGTGGGCAGCACCCCTTTACCCCTTTACCCCTTTACCCCAGTCCAGGTCCAGGTTACCCGAGCGGGAACGGGTACGGTGTCTCACACCCGACTGTCACTTCAGGGGACCCCACGTCCAGGGGGACCCCTGACCCCTGGAGGATGGCTACCGGTCCTGCTGCGGGCCCTTCCTCCAATCTGCCTCTCCGGAGGTGGCACGGACGGAAAACCAGCCGACAAAACTATTTACAGGCCCACAAGTTCGTGGGTGGCCTGCCAGTTCTCGGCCATGTCCATGGGCAGTCTCTCATGTGAACGGTAAACACATAGGGTCCCTCCGGGGACAACTTGCCGGCAACGGCCGGGATAATCACAGTAGATAATCAGGTAACAACTTCAGTTGATTCGGATTCATTCATTCTGCTATTTACACGTTTAACATACGGTACCCCTAAATGGTAGTTTCCCTGTACCTAAGTGGGGGTCGACCTAGGTTGGGGCGTGTGGAACTTCTTTGCCCAATGTTATCAGTGGAGGGCAAGGGGACAGAGGAAACAGTCAGTTCCTCTTCCCTTATGGCAGGTATGGCAAGTGGAGACCCAAGGGGAGGGGGTATAGGTGCATCCCTGGGCGCTTGTTCGAGCGGCTCACTGGCGGGCGTTTCCGTCTCCACGTTTTGTGGGAACATTATCACCGGAACAATCACTGCACCGTTTTGCATAGGCCAGTCTGCTGGAAAATCACCAATCACTGTGTGGATCACCTTCTTCTCCTCTTCTCCGCTCGGCGTAGGAACCGGAACTTCGTATGTCACTCTCAAGGGGTGAGGACACTTCTTCAGATGGTCCCGGGAAACCGTAGTGGCAGTCTTCCCCTGGTCGCGACTGATCACATAAGCCTTCTCATTCTCCCACTCAGTGGGCTGTATGACATACGGGGTTCTTTCCCACTGGTCATCCAACTTGTGGGTTCTTCTCTTCCGTTTCAGCACGACATCTCCCGGCCCAAAGGGGACGGCTGATGCTCGCTTATTGAAGTGTTGCGCTTGTTTCTCTCGGCTCTGACCGAGATTCTTCTCCACATACTCCTGGACTTGCCGGTATTGGATTTGCCGCTGAGTATCCCAGCCAGCAGTGGAAGGGAGGGCTTCCGGAGCTTCCAAGCCCATTTCTAGGTCCACCGGCAACCGGCCCGATCAGGCTCTCATCAGATACGCATTTGGTAGAGCTACTGGGGATGTTGTTGTACATGTCGATCAAGTCAGGCAGCTTTTCTGGCCACAGGTTCCGCTCTTCCAACGGTATCACTTTGAGGAGGTCTAGGACCAGATGGTTCATCTTTTCGCACATCCCATTAGTTTGGGCATGGTATGGCGTGGTCCTGATCTTCTTACAACCGTACAATTGGCAGAACTCTTGAAACACCTCCGCTTCAAAGGCTGAACCCTGGTCCGTGAGCACCCTCTCCGGGTATCTGTGCGGTCGACAGAAGTAGGCCTGGAATGCCCTGGCTGCGGTACGGCCGGTCAAATCCTTGACTAGAACAACCACCATGAACCTGGAGTAGTGGTGCATGATGGTCAAGGCATAGGTATACCCATTCTGGCTGGGTGTAAACTTGACGTGGTCTAAGGCAACCAACTCCAGCAGTTGGTGGGTGATGATCGGCTGTAGAGGGGCTCTTTGGCTGACTCCATCCTTTCTTCTTAGCGTACAGGGGCCGCACTCTCGGCACCAAGCCTCCACAGATTCTCGCATCCCACTCCAATAGAACCGCTCTCTCAACAACATCTTCAGCTTCTTCCAGCCGAAATGCCCAGCGCCATCATGATATGCCCGGAGAACTTTGGGCATGCTAGCCTGAGGGACCACCAGCTGATGAACCTTTTCATGAGTCTTCGGGTTGATCAGCCCTCGATACAGCTTCCCCTCGTGCAGGTACAGCCGGACACGTTCCTTCCACAACCGCTGGGCCTCAGGAGGCGCTGCCGGATCCATTCCGGAGGAGCCTTGCTCAATCATGGTCTTGACCAACTGGACGGCAGGCACTTGGTCTTGGGATTCTCGCCACCCCTGGCTGGGTAGCAGGTCCAGGTTCGCCTGTTGTTGTTTGACATGTACTTTTTCGACCGGTGGCCGATGGAATGCGGGCAACTCAATTTCTTCGAGATCATCGTCTCCTGATTCCCCATCCGGCAGGTGGGGCATCTGAGACAACACATCCGCGTTGGTGTTCTTGCAGCCAGCTCTGTATTTGATAGTGAAGTCATAATTGGATAGCCTGGCCACCCACCGCTGTTCCAGGGCGCCCAGTTTGGCCGTGTCCAGGTGAGTTAACGGATTATTGTCCGTGTAGGCTGTGAATTTTGCCGCTGCGAGATAATGTCGGAACCTCTCGGTGATTGCTCACACCAGGGCCAGGAGCTCAAGCTTGAAGGAGCTGTAATTTTCGGGGTTCCTTTCCGTGGGCCGGAGTTTTCTGCTGGCATAGGCGATCACCTTTTCTCGCCTGTCCTGGACCTGGGACAGGACTGCTCCCAAGCCCACATTGCTGGCGTCGGTGTAGAGGACGAACGGGAGGCTGTAATCAGGATACGCCAGGATTTCCTCTCCCGTCAAGGCCGTCTTCAGCTGGTGAAAGGACTGCTCATGCTTCTTCTCCCACACGAACGGCGATCCAGGGGACCTGCCACCCTTAGTCTACCCCACGAGAAGGTCTTGCATGGGGGCGGCCATCTTTGTGTACCCCTTGATGAAGCGACGGTAGTAGCCCACCAGGCCCAGGAACTGTCTCACCTCCCTCACCGTGGTCGGTCTCGGCCAGTCTTGGATAGCAGTGATCTTCTCGGGGTCTGGGGCGACACCTTCCGCGCTCACCACGTGTCCGAGGTACTGCACCCTGGGCTTCAACAGGTGGCACTTGGAGGGCTTCAGTTTCATCCCATACTTGGCTAGGGACGCAAACACTTCAGCCAGATGTTCCAGGTGAGCCTCGTACGTCTGGGAGTATACGATCACATCGTCCAGGTACAGTAGGACCGTTTCGAAATTGAGATGTCCCAGGCAACACTCCATGAGCCGTTGGAAGGTTCTGAGGGCATTGCACAGCCCGAATGGCATACTGTTAAACTCACAGAGTCCCATGGGAGTTGCGAATGCAGTCTTCTCATGGTCCTCCGGTGCAACCGCTACCTGCCAGTACCCGCTGGTAAGGTCAAGGGTAGAGAAGAAGCTAGCAGTCCTCAGTGCAGCTAGCGACTCTTCGATACGGGGAAGAGGATAGGCATCTTTATGTGTGATCTGGTTGATCTTCCGGTAATCCACACACATCCGCATGGTGACGTCCTTCTTCTTTACCAGCACCAGTGGGGCTGCCCAGGGACTACAACTATCCCGAATGACCCCTGCCTCCTTCATGTTCCTCAGCATGTCTTTGGGGCATTGATAATGTGCTGGCGGGATGGGCCTATATCTTTCTTTAATGGGTGGATGTACACCTGTAGGTATATGGTGTTGAACCCCCTTAATCCTCCCAAAATCTAATTGGTGCTTGCTGAAAACCTGTTCATACTCTTGCACCACCCTGTATACGCCCTCTTTGTGATGTGTGGGTGTGGCGTCAGTGCCTACATGTAATTCCTGGCACCACTCCTCTAACTGTTCAGGGGGTGTATGGTTACTGGCAGGGGGTGCTGAGGTAGGAGGGCCGGCTTCGTGAATGGTGTGAGGGTCTAGGGTGAGCAACTTGGCAAGGGTAGCGTAACGGGGGAGCCTAACTTCTTCCTCCCCACAATTCAGCACTCTCACAGGCACTCTCCCCTTTTTTGACGTCAATCACACCTCTGGCCGCCATCACCGTGGGCCAGTGTTCAGAAGGCGTGGGTTCCACCATCGCCGGGTAGTCGCGCCCCTGGGGGCCTACTGCTGCCCTGCACCAAATCATCATCTCACTTCAGGGTGGCACTACTAATGGGGCCACATCCATCACCCTCACTCCACCAATCTCTCCACCAGTTGAGTTCACTTTCTGCCGATACAGAAGGGCCCGGATCTCACGCTGCACAGCCCGCTGTCGGCCTCCTCCTGCTCTGGTAGCCAACTGCTGCAACAGATTCAGCACTCATACAATGCTCCATCACATTGGTCCCTAAAATTACTTTCGGGGTATGATCACTGGGTTCATTCATTACCACAATCATCCCTTGATTCTTTAACTCCGCACGCCCCACAGTCAGGGTCACTTGCTTGCATCCCACCTGGGTTAGCGGGAGTCCTTTGGCTGCGACAAGGGTCAGGCTATCATCAGAGGGGGCAAGTTCGTCAGTACCCCAATACTGCTGGTACAGTGTATATGGTATAGTGGTTACCTGCGATCCTGTGTCCAAGAGGGCCATGAGCGGGACGCCGTCCACTGCCAGGGGAATGATGGGGCGAGCTCCGACGTACCGGTCTCGCCAATCGGGGGGGCCGTTGGTGTCTACTCCTGAGGATTGGCCCTTGGCCCCAGGGGTTGCTCGTTTAACGGGCACCGCCTAGAGTAGTGGCCAGGCTTGCTGCACCTGTAACAATAGGAGGCCTGTACCGTGAGTCATTGGTCCTTCTCCGCTGCATCCAGGGGACGTCCTCCGGGCTGTCGGCGAGCTGGATCCTCCCTGGGGGCTTGACTCTCGTCGGAAGCTGGAGTGCGGCGAGGATCTTGGCTAGGTCTCCATCCATTCGGCGGACATGGGCAACTAGCTCCTCCATCATCCCGACAGGCGCTGCAGGGGCCGGTAGAGCCGGGAGAGGAGGTGCCACCGTAATGGGAGCGGTTTCAGCCGGCCATGGGGCCACCTCAGGAGCGTCTGGCGTTGGGGCCTGCAGGGCATTGATGGATCTCTCCTTCAGCACTGCAAAGTCCAGATTGGGGTGTTCCAGGGCCCATAGCCGTAGCTGCTTGCGGTCTTCCGCAGACCCCAGCCCTTGCAGGAATTGTTCCACTAGCATCTTATTACTGTCTGCATCGTTAATAGTGTCCACCCGCTTCAGTGTACGGAGGGCTGTCTGCAGATGCAGGGCATAGTCTCTTATATTATTCGCAGGTCGCAGTTGTCGCGGGCGGAGGAGGGGACGCTGCGCTCTCCCACTGCTCAGGTCCGGCCGCTGCTGCTGCGGCTGCTGCTGCTCGGTGGTGGCTCGAGCGGTGGGCCGGATCCCGGGGACTCGAGCGGCGCTCCTCGCCCGTGAGTGAAAAGGGTGGGGATTGGATTGTGGGGATTTGATTATTGTCCTTGACGCCACCCACGGTTGTGGTGATATTGGTGACACCACCGCTTCTCTAGACGGGGATCCCAGGAGCGGTGACAGGGAGCAGCTTTGTTGTTAGTTCTCCCCTCCGTGGGTAGGGGGTTGGTTGTCCCGGGGCCCGGTGATGGGGGTAGGGATGGAGGACAGGCGGGTTATAGGGCCTGGTGAGGTGCAGGGTCGCGGGGGCAGCGCTGTGCCACGCGGCACGGTGGTACTCACTCAGCCAATGATGAAAACACAGTTCTCGGTAAAACACACGGCTGGATGGACGGGTGCCACAGACGGCTGCAGTGTTGTTTCTCCCGTCAGGTTGATGGTGACTGCCTTTCCCTGCACCTATGTACGGTAGACGGTTCCAATGGGTTCCCACCGGTAACCCGCTCCCCAGCTTGGATATGGGCTGGAGGAGCCCCTTCTGCCCGCAGGCTCTGGCCCTGGGAAACGGTTGCCTTGGCGGTGGCGGTGCCTCCCTCTCTTGGTTGGACTGTTGCCTTCTGTCGGGACTTGGCTGCTGGGAAACCCAGGAGGTTCCCTTCACTAACGAATTCGGCAAATTCACGGCGACTTCTAGCCGTTTGTAAGCCCCTGCCAGATGGTGCTGGCTTCTCTTTGCATACCGGTCCGGTACCGCCGGGCCACCGCCCGTCCACGGTCGTTACGGTAAGCTCTGATAGGCCACTCCTGCAGACGGTCACCACCGTCTGCCAACCTTGCTGCTCCGTCCGGGCCACACACCCGGTCCAACTTTAGTACGCTCAGCTGCCACTTTCCTTCCTTCCACTTTCACTTCCCTAGCTGAACTCCTTACTTTTCCCGCCTCCAGGACTGTGAACTCCTTGGTGGGAGGGGCCAACCGTCTGGCCCACCCCCTGGTGTGAACATCAGCCCCTGGAGGAAGGTAACAAGGGTTTTGTGTCTGACTTCGGTGTGCCTGACCGGGAGTGTGGGGTGTGTGGGTGTTGTGCTCTGTGGCCCCTGGCTTGTCCAGGGCGCCACACTGTCGACACTGATAGAACTGCATCCGCAATTCTGCTTCCGTGCGAGTCTCAAAAGCGATTTGGAGCTTCTCAAAAATGGTAGTCACTGAGGCCCGGTCCGTGTCGGCCCAGGTCTCCGTCTCCTTCTCAGCCGCGCCGGTTAGCTGCCCTAGCACTACCGCTGCCCGTTGCCTGTCAGTCAAGGGATATAAATCGAGGACCGGGCTAATCTTTTTCCGGAACACCTGCAAAGCATCAGGCTTCCCATCGTACTGCGGTAGCCAGGTAGCACCAGGCACATAGGGCAGGGAGAACGGCATCACCTGGACGACCGCTGGGCCCGCGGCCTCCCCCGCTTTTGCGGCCGGAGCACGGGCTATCCCGTTTCCATCTACGGGTGCGGCGGCGGCTGCGACCGCCGCTCCTCCAACGGCTCCGTTGGGCGCAGACATCTTCTTCCCGTCCCCCCTTGGTTCTTTCTAGTACTTACGCTTGTTGGGGGCGGGACTTCACTTTCGTGCCTTCCCTGCTCGGGGAAGACGCTCGAGCGGGAGATTTTCGCGCCAAAGATGGCGGCGCTTTCAATTTTTCGGCCGGACGCCGGTGGCGGAGACTACAAGGCGCACTTCTACTGGGGAGTAGATTGGTTCTATCCTGTTCGAAGACGCCAAGTTGTCGCGGGTGGAGGGGACGCGCTCGCCACGCTCGGGTCCGGGGCTTCTGCTGCTGCTCGGTGGCTCGAGCGGTGGACCAGACCCGGGGATTCGAGCAGCACTCCTCACCCGTGAGGGAAATGGGAATGGGATGTTTAGGGAGATTGTTAGTGACGCCACCCACGGGTCGTGGTGATAATGGCACCACCACTGCTGGTAACGGGGATCCCGGGAGAGATGGCAGGGTGCAGCTGAGATGTTGTCCCCTCCGTGGGCAGGGGTTGGTGATCCCGGGCCCCGAAGGTGTAACGGGGAGGCAGATGGCTGGGGTGCAGGGACTGCGTGGCGTGGTGCCAGACGGCACTGGTGTACTCACTCAGACAATCACTGACAGAGTCGTAGGTAAACCAAAACGGCCGGATGGACGGGTCCCACAGCCGGCTGCAGTGTTGTTGTTGTGCTCTCCCCGGACGGCTGATGGTGGCTGTCTTTCCCTGCACCTTGTAGAAAGTTCTTGACTCCTGTGGTTGCCCACCGGTAGTCCGCTCCCCGGCGTATAGGTGCCGTAGGAGCCCGTTTTGCCCGCAGGCGCTGGCCCTTGGATCTCTAGCCTGTGGTGGTGGCTGTATATCCTCTCTGGGTGGACGGTTGCCTTCAATTGGGACTTGGTAGTTGAGAAACCCCTGAGGTTCCTGTCACATTCGGATTTGACTATTGACGGCGGCTCCAAGCCTGGTCGGGGTCCGATGGCCCTGCCTGTGTGCTTAGCTTCACTCCGTTCCCCGGTCCGGTACCGGCGGGCCGACGCCCGACCCCGGTCCTTACGGTTCTGCGGAGTTCCACCAACTCCTGCAGACGGCCACCACCGTCTGCCAACCTTGCTGTTTGTGTCTGGGCTCCAACCCAGACACCTCAAGTGTTCACTCCTCTCACTTTCACCTCCAAGACTAAACTGTCACGTTTCCCACCTCCAGGCCTGTAAACTCCTCGGTGGGTGGGACCAACCACCTGGCTCCGCCCCACCTGGTGTGGACATCAGACCCTGGAGGGAGGCAACAAGGGTTATTGGTTTGGCTGGTGTAACTGCCTAGGGTGGGGGTGTGTGTGTTGGTATGTACAGTATGTGACTACCTGGCTAGTTCAGGGCGTCACACATAACAATAGCTGTCAAACAATTAACACATCCCTCTTCAGAAGGCTTATTCACATAATATTTCTGGGGATCCATGCATCTGTGGTGACCCTACTTTGTGCATTATACTATGGGTATATTTTCCATATTCATGTGAATGAGTTCATATTTATAATATAGTTTCCGTAATCTGCAAAGTTGATACATTGTATTTACCTATTCTGTTACATTATGCACTGTTATGTTTCCAGGGAAGGTGTCATAAAAAAAATAAAAAATGTAATAACTGAAATGTAAAATATTAATGTTTTAAGTTTTTGTTTAAATATTATTATTTATTTTTAATTAAAAAAAATAGCAAAAAAAATATTTAAAAGTTTGATATTTTCCACCCTTAAACTCTCAGGGAGCAGCTGCTGAAATCCTGCTGTAGAACTACTGTAGAACTGGCTCACATTACAGCTGCAGTAAAAGTGGGTGTAATCTGTTCTCCTGTGTGTGATGTCACCTCCCCTTCCAATCTGGGTGTTTCCAAAAAGATAAGAGAGAATGAAGTTTATGATCACAGTGCGGAGCCATTTTGTTGGTGACTGCAAAGGGATCCTAATGTCTAAAGTGTGACTAAGGACAGCTGGCATAGTGCCCCACTGTATCTCGCTCCGCACTGTGTCCTGCACTGCACTGTATCTCGCACCGCACTATCCCGCGCCGAACTGTATCCCGCGCCCCCATATACTATGCTGTCGGCCGGGATCGGAGGTCTTAGGTGACATGCGGCGATGAGGGGTGATCTGCTGCCTGAGTGGCACTGCACTACAGATGTTGCGCAGCGATCACTGCTTCCAGCCACATGCACTCACCTCAGACTTGCGCCCCGGCAGCCTGTCCTGTCAGCTTGATGGCTGTTCCTCCCATCAGCAATCACAGCACAGAGCAGCGAGGTGCGGAGGCCCTAGGTAAGCACATGCCTCGGGTGTGAGCGGCGGAGTGGGGGATGAGTGGAGGGGGATGGGGGGTGAGCAGAGGGGTGGAGAGCCGCACGCCATGATTAGTTACGGTGCAATCACCGCTGCCCGCCACCGGTACTCACCCCATCCTGGCGGGTGACAGGGAAAAGTGAAGCACACAGCATATGCTGTGAGCTCCATAAAGATAGCGGCGATCTCCTCCCTCTGCTGTGATCTGGACAACCCAGGTAATAAATAGTGTTTAATTTTTATTAAAAATACTTGATTCCATAATCACTATTATTAATACAAAAATAAAAAAGCGACACCTTCCCTTTAAACAATATTTTATACATGAAATTCTAATAAAAAATTATACTCTTTTCATGTCTTTGTATTATTTTAATGCTTGCCGCTGAAGGAAGTGGTACTGCGGTGGGCAGAAGTGGACCCACTGGACCACAGGGAGACCCCAGGCTTACCCTTAACGTGGGCTAGTGGACAGAGACTGTGGTGACTCGCCCACCCCAGGGCTATGGGACACCCGGTGCCGGGCCGGACTAGTCCGAGGGTCGTCAGTGGTGGCGGGGCCCGACTCCGTGGCCCTGGTGGGTGTCAATTAAATATGGCTGCAGTGTTGGGGGTGAATAAAGTTTGTGTTCGTGACGCCACCTGTGGTATGCGGCTATTAAGCCGCCGCTGCTGTATGAGGCCTCCGGGGTGATGGAATGGCAGCAATGATGGTACTGCTCCCCACAGGTGGAGCGGTGCCCCGGGGACACTGTTGGTGCTCGTGAGAGTCTATGGTGTGGTGGAAGTCTATGCAGGCGACAATAACTGAGACAACACCAGAGGGTGCAATTCCAAGATGTTTACTCACACTTCCCGGTAGGTGCACACTGGTGCCTTCGGACTGCTGAGACTGTCAGGGACCTCCGCAGATCCTGGGTA
The DNA here is from genome assembly GCF_048569485.1 of Anomaloglossus baeobatrachus. Taxonomy (NCBI): domain Eukaryota; kingdom Metazoa; phylum Chordata; class Amphibia; order Anura; family Aromobatidae; genus Anomaloglossus; species Anomaloglossus baeobatrachus. The sequence goes on from NC_134358.1 coordinate 522,677,134, forward strand.
ATTCCTGGAATGAAAGCCGGTACCCTTCTCTCTAAAGTGTCTCTGTCTTCAGCTGTCTCCTTAAGCCTAGCTCTTTTAGGATGAACCTGCTCGGCCTCCACTACAGCCTCCAGGCTGGGAGCTCGCCTGTCGGTTACTTGCCCCCTTTCTAGAGGTTCTGCTGTGGGCTGTGGCCCGGGGAGTCTGCAACTTTCCCTGGGCCTCGGTTTTCACTGTTGGAGATGATTTTTCACTCCTTCTGTTTCTAGGAACCGTCCCCTGTTGCAGCTTGATCCCTCCACCGATGTTCCTGTGGAACAGGCCACCACAGCTCTACAGCTATCCGTGGCCCTGGAATCCCTTCTCTTCCTCTGCTTGGTGTCACCTGGACCCTCTGAGTCCCAGGTTCTTCACCAGGAAGCGTCACTTTCTTCTCTTAGCTCCTGTCTGACTAGAGCTTTCTTTCTGCTTCTCCTTCTTGTCTGCCTCCCGCAGACTTCCTCTTCCTTCCTCCCTCTCTCTCTATCTAACTAAACTTGACCTTCCTTTCCTTGTCTGCTCTCTGGTGGCTCCTCCCACCTCCCCAGTTGCTAAGATGTACCCTATAGGAGCAGGGATGGGTCTTACGGCCCCTCCCAGTGTGGCACCCCAGGGTTGCCACAGTAACAACACAAAGGGTTAACTCCCCACACACAACACCAAGACCTCCTGGCCAGAAGGGGGAGACCAAGCTGCTTCCCTGTACATTCTGCTGGGGGGGAGGAAATGGTCAGGAGTAGTTTCAGTTTGGAAGTTCAGTGCAGAGCACTGAGGAGACAGGATCTCTGCAGGTTGGAAGCTGGCTTTAGCTCACCTCAGGATCCACTGACCAATTCCAGGCCTAGCTGAGGGTCTGAGGAAAGGAGACAGATTACACAAAGGAACATTCCTGGGAGACAGAGCATTACTTAGCTCATCCCCAGTGGAGCACACAGAACGGATGCTGGATCCGAGACTGCAGGTTACATACTGCACAGTTACCACCAGAGAAGTGAAGATTCCAGATCTTTCACCTGTACCACAGACACAAGCAACAAGCGCAGAGTTCAGGAACATACTAGGAAGGACTCGAGTTGCCTGTCAGGTCGGTACCTAGGAGCAGAACAGAGCAGAGCCAGCTGCATAGTTCATACCGCAGCAGGGCCACAGACACACAGTGCAGGCAAGGAAGCCAAAACGGCCCGGCTGGGTGGGAGAAGCCCTGAACCCCTCACAGACTCCGTGGACAGTACTCTGCTGAATATCATCATCAGTAAAGGACAAAGAAACTGCAAAACCGTGAGTCTGCCTGTTTATTGTGCTCGTGTCCTGCACTCCCCCCATAGACTAACATACTGCCCCGGGGAAAAGGCTCTACCCGTGGGGAGCCGTCCCATCTCAAGCTGCCTTCCATCACCCCGGAGGTTCTGCAGCAGCGGTGGTCATCTCTGATCACATTCCACGGGTGGCGTCACGAACACAACCCCCCTTTTTATTGTGGAACCAGGGAGCACAGACCGGGTCACGACACCGTGATCCCCTTTCCAGAAGCGACCCCTTGGCCCGGTTCTGGGTATCCCCTTAACCCCTGGCGACACAGCTTTGGCGTCACGAACAGGATGCGGACTGGACCCGGCTGCAACCCGGGTGACGTGTGCCTGTAAAGACTTATTGCATCGCATAAAAGACTTGCACTGTGAATTGTTGCAACAAAGAACGGACTTTAAACTTTGCAAAGATACCTGGAAAAATCCATAAACATCATTGGTAAAATTTTCCAGGCGCCATCTTTAATCACGCCATTACCTGCTACGCGCGGGAAAACATCGCGCCTAAACTAAGACTCTGCCTACCGCTTGCAGAGGAGGTGCGCTCGGTGCTGCGACTCGAACGAAAACGCAGAAAAGTGTCCCAGGCTTGCTGTCAAGAAGACTGGTGAAATTAACTAAGGGGGCGCAAAGATGTCGCAGCAGGGAGACGCTGTTGTACCCGGCGGTGCAGCGGCACCTATCATGCCGTTCCTGATGCCGTACACCCCGGGTGCAGTGTGGCTGCCGCAGTACTCAGGTGAGCCCAACACACTTAATGACTTTATCGGAAAGCTAAAAATCTACTTCAGCATGTACCCCCTGACAGAAGCTCAGCGTGTTGGTATGCTTATGGGACAGTTAACCGGCAATGCCCAGCGGGAGGCTACATCCTGGCCGGATGATGCAAAGGACACTGTAGAGCATATAATAGCTGGACTAAAAGCAGCTTTTGAATCCACTGCTGGCAGCCGGGCTAAAATGAGGTTCTTTGGATGCAAGCAAAAACCTAGAGAGAGCGCAAGAGACTTTGCCTTAAACTTGCAGGAGGCGCTCAGAGCACTTAAATTAGCAGAACCTGCCTTAGCCCCTGGAGCAGATAAGCTGCTGATAGACCAATTCCTGGATGGACTCTCATCCCCTTCCCACCGGGGACAACTGAGCATGATGGTGATCCAGGATCCAGGACTAACATTTGCCCAGCTAAAGGATAGAGCCATCCGCCTCCAGCAGGTGGAGGAGCCGCAGGATATAGACTCTGTTCAACACCTTACAGTGGCACCCCAGCAGCCAGTAGTGCCGGTGACATCGGCCATGTCAGCGGCTGCTGCTAACCACCTGGAGCCGATCACTAATGAGGCTCTACATCAAAAGCTTGAAGCCCTTACAGACACTGTTGCTTCCATGGCTAGAATCGTCCAGGAGCTGCGTGGATCCAAGTCTGCACCCAAGATTGAGCTGGCGACCAGCAAGGAGGATGTCCCATGGATGAGGCCTAGGAGATACCAAGCGACGAGAGGACGACCCAGCGACCGCTACCAGCCGGATGGACAGCCCATTTGCCGCCGTTGCAATGAGCCAGGTCACTTTGCCCGTGAATGTGCTTTAAATGGGGATCCCCTGGGGAGGCGGGCCGCTCCTCAGGAATGAACTCTCAAGGTCCCTCACCCTGGCACGACAAGTATGTGGGGGGACGTCCAGTCATCCCCATCGTGCTGGATGGCATTCCGCTCAACGCCTTGCTGGACACTGGTTCCCAAATAACATCAATTCCGCATGTCCTTTATAAGAGGTACTGGGCTGATTCAGACGTTAGCAGTGGTCCATCTAATGTTGCATTGGATATATGGGCTAGCAATGGTGAATTAGTACCACAGGTTGGTTTCAGAGAAATGACCATTAAGATTGGGAGAGTAGAATTGCAGAATCAGGGTATTATCATTGTTGATGTTGACCGACGAGAACGTGAACCAACTATGCTGCTAGGAATGAATGTAATTGAAAATTGTTTTGCAGAGGTAATTACTGTCTTGCAGCAGATCGTCGAGACTGCCAAACCTGGGCAACAGAGACTCCTGCAGAAGGAAATTAAAGCCTTGATGCTGAAGCAGCAGGTAGAAATGTCAGGAGGTGAAATTGGCAGTGCAAGGGTAAGTGACCCAATACCTATTGTAATTCCTCCCAAAACAGAAATGCTGGTCTGGTGTAGAGCCGCAATAGGCATCAGAGGGCGAGACTATCAGGCCCTGGTAGAACCCGTGTACTCAGACAGTAGGCCCACTGTACTGACGGCCAGAGGAATAGTTGAGGTACACAGGGGAAGAGTGCCAATACGCCTTCTAAATTGTGGGGAAGATGAGGTCACCCTACCAAAGTATGCTACCATGGCTAAGCTATATACGGTTGATAACAACGCCATCACCACCGTTGAGCCCTTGAAGCCGTCAAATCAGGCGGAGGACAATGGCTCAGAGGGAAAGCTGGAGGATTGGTGCCAAAAGCTACATGTAGGTACCGATTCTACACCCTCCCATCAAAAGCATGGAGTATACAGGGTAGTGAAGGAATATGAACAAATATTCAGCAAACACCCATTAGACTTTGGGCAGATCAAAGGGGTAGAGCACACTATACCCACAGGTAACCATCCACCCATAAAGGAGAGGTATAGACCAGTACCACCGGTTCACTACCAATGCGCCAAAGACATGCTCAAAGAAATGAAAGAAGCAGGAGTAATAAGAGACAGTTGTAGCCCCTGGGCAGCCCCACTAGTGCTAGTTAAGAAAAAAGATGGAACCATGAGGATGTGTGTAGACTACAGACGGATCAACCGCATTACACACAAGGATGCATACCCATTACCTAGGATAGAAGAGTCATTGGCTGCATTAAAATCCGCTACTTACTTTTCCACCCTAGATCTGACTAGTGGGTATTGGCAAGTTCCTGTGGCAGAGGCTGACAAGGAGAAGACAGCGTTCACCACGCCGATGGGCCTCTGTGAGTTCAATTGTATGCCGTTTGGACTCTGCAACGCACCTGGAACCTTCCAGCGACTGATGGAGTGCTGCCTAGGACATAAGAACTTTGAAACTGTCCTCCTGTACCTGGATGACGTCATAGTCTACTCCAAGACTTATGAACAACATCTACAAGACCTGGCAGAAGTGTTTGAAGCCTTATCCGGATACGGCATGAAAATCAAGCCATCCAAGTGTCACCTTCTAAAGCCAAGGGTACAGTACCTGGGACATGTCGTGAGCTCAGAAGGGGTAGCACCAGATCCTGAAAAAGTTACCGTGATCAGAGATTGGCCAAGACCCACCAGCGTGAAAGAGGTGAGGCAATTCCTGGGACTGGTAGGCTACTATAGAAGATTTATAAAAGGGTTCACGAAGCTAGCTGCTCCCCTACAAGACATCCTGGTAGGACAGTCAAAGAAGTCGGCAGCCCGAAATCCTCCTTTCCAGTGGAGTGATGAGAGAGAAGAGTCCTTTAAGAAGTTGAAGTGGGCACTGACAGGAGAAGAGATCCTGGCATATCCAGATTACCATCAACCCTTCATTTTGTACACGGATGCCAGCAACGTAGGACTGGGAGCCGTATTGTCTCAAAAGCAGGACGGCAAGGAGAAAGTTATTGCCTTTGCAAGCAGGAAGCTCCGGCCTACAGAAAGAAACCCAGAGAATTACAGCTCCTTCAAGTTAGAACTACTGGCAGTAGTTTGGGCTGTAACAGAGCGTTTCAAACACTACCTGGCAGCTGCAGAATTTACCATCTTTACTGACAACAATCCGTTGACCCACCTGGACTCTGCAAAATTAGGTGCGCTGGAACAGCGATGGATAGCCCGACTGTCAAACTACAACTTTGTCATCAAGTACAGGGCAGGCCACAAGAATGGGAATGCAGATGCCTTATCCCGGATGCCACACTCGGGGAACGTGGAAGAGGAACCGGAGGGACTGGAAGAAATTGAGCTGCCGGCCTTTCACCGTCCTAAGGTGGGACAGTACCAACCGAGTGTCTACCAAAAACAACAGCAGGCAACTCTCAACCCATTAGCACACCACGGATGGGCTGACACACAAGACAGCGATCCAGCTGTGAAGCTAGTGAAAGAACTGCTTACACAACAAGGTGCTTACCCTAATCAGAATGCCCCAGCTGAGACGCAACATCTCTGGAAGGAGAGAGGTAAATTGTTCCTGTACCAAGGGAAGCTCTGTAGAAGGCACACCAATCCAAAAACACATGAGTTGGTCTGGCAGATCATTGTGCCCAAGAGAGACGTCAAGATGGTTCTGGAAGCTTACCACAACGGTGCTGGTCATTTTGGTTGGAAAAAGTTGGAAGTGCTCTTAAGAGAAAGATTCTACTGGGTTGGCATGAGAAAATCAATTGAAGATTGGTGTAGAAAATGCGGACCATGCAACCTCAGAAGAAAGGATCAACAGAACCAGAGAGCTCCACTCCAGTCCATAGTAACCAAGCAACCACTCGAGCTAGTCGCATTAGACCACGTCAAGTTGTCACCAAGCCGGTCCGGCTATGTCTATGCCTTAACCATCGTGGACCATTACTCACGCTTCTTAGTGGTGGTACCCGTGAAAGACCTTACAGCTAGAACAGCAGCTAAAGCATTCCAGACGTACTTTTGCAGACCCCATGGTTACCCAGAACAAGTCCTTGCAGATCAAGGTCCAGCTTTTGAATCACAGATTTTCCAAGAATTCTGCAACATGTATGGCTGTAAAAAGATCCGCACAACAGCATACCATCCCCAAACAAATGGCTTATGTGAGAAGATGAACCATATTGTGATTGACCTGTTGAAGACCTTACCAGAGTCAGAAAGAAATCAATGGCCAGGGAAGTTGCCAGACCTAGTGGACTTGTACAATCATGTCCCGGTGAGTTCTACAAACTGCACCCCCGCTTACCTTATACGTGCAAGGCCCGGTAAACTGCCAATTGATTTAGATATGGGAATTCTGAAGCCAGATGCGGAACTTCAAGAATCCAATTGGGATACCCTACGTCAGCAGCAGTATCGCCAAGTACAAGAGTGCGTAGAGAAAAGTCTCCAACAAGCTAGGGGAAGACAAGAGAGAACCTTCAACCAGCATGCTCTAGCAACCCCATTGCAACCTGGTGACCAAGTTCTCAAGAGGAAACGGCGCACAAACAAATTAGATAATCAGTGGGAAACCACCCCATATACAGTCTTACCATCCAGAATGGATAATCCCAAAGTGTGTCTCATCAGTAAGGATGAAGGAAGGACATCAGCTGTCGTGTCAAGAGATCAACTCAAACCGTGTCCTGAAACCCTGAAGACACCAAAAGTCACCTTACCCATACAGGTACAACCTGTCAAGGAGGAAGAAGACGTGTTCCATACAGTCTTAGGAGATTTCCCAAAAACATGGCCAAATTACCATGGAGCAGTAGTAGTCCCAATGATCGCCTTCCCTCAAGTGGCAGAACCAACATCAGAATCCATACCACAAGAAGTCTCAAGACGAGAAGAACTGGAAGTTGAAACCGTAGAGGAAGAACAGATTCCTGGTCCCAGTGAGCTTGCCAGTCCTACAGTCAGCCCCCCATCCTCACAAGTACTAGAAACACCAAATAGGTACACTTCCACCCACACCATTATGCTAAGTACACCCAGTACACCAGCAGTACGCAGGTCACAGCGTAGTACTCAGGGTCAGATACCAGCAAGATATAAAGACTAATGTGGAATTGCATATAAAATGTACATATGTTATAATGTTTATATGAAAAACCGTAACAGTTTAGTGTACAGAAAAGGTGAGAGAAGAGTGGTGTAAGGTGGCAGCACGGAAAGTTACAACTTGATCACATTGTTGGTGGCCCGAGGGCCGTGAGGCCTACTGCACTTACGACCAGAGTAGAGATACCTTTAAGAAGTGTTTGGTTATTGAAATAATTTATATAATTGCACCGTTAAGACCAATAAGCCCAGTACCTACAGAGACTATACTGTATGAACACTTATATATTTTTGAACATTTTGGACTCTTTTTGAGCTTTAAGGTTTTTGTATTTTTTCCTTTTGAGACTCTGTATATATATAATTGTTGTGATAACTTGTTTGTTTGTTTCACAGTCCCGGAGTACTGTTCTTCACTAAGGGGGAATGTGGCACCCCAGGGTTGCCACAGTAACAACACAAAGGGTTAACTCCCCACACACAACACCAAGACCTCCTGGCCAGAAGGGGGAGACCAAGCTGCTTCCCTGTACATTCTGCTGGGGGGGAGGAAATGGTCAGGAGTAGTTTCAGTTTGGAAGTTCAGTGCAGAGCACTGAGGAGACAGGATCTCTGCAGGTTGGAAGCTGGCTTTAGCTCACCTCAGGATCCACTGACCAATTCCAGGCCTAGCTGAGGGTCTGAGGAAAGGAGACAGATTACACAAAGGAACATTCCTGGGAGACAGAGCATTGCTGAGTTCATCCCAGTGGAGCACACAGAACGGATGCTGGATCCGAGACTGCAGGTTACATACTGCACAGTTACCACCAGAGAAGTGAAGATTCCAGATCTTTCACCTGTACCACAGACACAAGCAACAAGCGCAGAGTTCAGGAACATACTAGGAAGGACTCGAGTTGCCTGTCAGGTCGGTACCTAGGAGCAGAACAGAGCAGAGCCAGCTGCATAGTTCATACCGCAGCAGGGCCACAGACACACAGTGCAGGCAAGGAAGCCAAAACGGCCCGGCTGGGTGGGAGAAGCCCTGAATCCCTCACAGACTCCGTGGACAGTACTCTGCTGAATATCATCATCAGTAAAGGACAAAGAAACTGCAAAACCGTGAGTCTGCCTGTTTATTGTGCTCGTGTCCTGCACTCCCCCCATAGACTAACATACTGCCCCGGGGAAAAGGCCCTACCCGTGGGGAGCCGTCCCATCTCAAGCTGCCTTCCATCACCCCGGAGGTTCTGCAGCAGCGGTGGTCATCTCTGATCACATTCCACGGGTGGCGTCACGAACACAACCCCCCTTTTTATTGTGGAACCAGGGAGCACAGACCGGGTCACGACACCGTGATCCCCTTTCCAGAAGCGACCCCTTGGCCCGGTTCTGGGTATCCCCTTAACCCCTGGCGACACACCAGCATGCAGCATGGGAGGGTTACTGCCACTGTCCCTGGTCCCAGTGTGTACCTAACAATGGGTGTTGTGTAGATTTGCCTGGGGACCGGCGTTCACTCCTATCCTTACCCAGAATGGTACATCACACCGCTGGATGGGGTGCAATGTTCCTGTGGCGACGGAAGCCTCAGGGGCGCCACAGTGGCAGCTGACCCCGAGGAAGACACAGGAGCAGACAGGATTGAGTCTCAAGTGCAAACAGGGACCACGAGAGTGGCTCCAGGCAGAACGGACTGGCAGAGTGTCTAGCACCAACAAGGCAGGACAGACAGACAAAGTTACTAGCAAGGCAGATGGGAGGGCCAGGTGCCAACAGGCAGGATGGGCTGTGACCAGGTACGGGCAAGACAGGCTGGACGCAGGTGCAAACAGGCAGGACAAGCTGTGACCAGGTACAGGGCAGGAGAGGATTGGCACCACGTGCCAACAGGCAGGCTGTACTGTGACCAGGAACAGGACAGGACAGGATTGGCACCAGGTGCCAACAGGCATGACGGGTTGTTACCAGGTACAGACAGGAACAAAATGGGATGGAACAAGATAGGACAGGACGGACAGTGTGACCTGACAACTAACTAGACAGAACTCAACTGACTAAGCTGATGGTGTTGAACAGGCAACTCTCCTAGTGGGACCTTGCCTTAAATATCCAGTGCCTCTCAGCGATAGGCTGAGAGGCACTTCCTAGTAGTGGCGTGCTGGCCCTTTAAGAGAGGTGCAGCAGCGCGTGCCCACTCCTTAAGGCCCGTTTCACACGCCAGTGAAAAACACTGACGTTTTTCACTGGCGTGTAAAATACTGACGTTTTTCACTGGCGTGTAAAACACGCACATGTCCCTGCGTGTGCCGTGAATCACGGCACACGTGGGTTGTCTAAGTGCAATCCGGGTTCCGTTCTCCGTGGCCCGTGATTGCACTTAGAGATTAACTCACCTGTGCCCGCTCCCGCTCTCCATGGTGCTGATCGCTCCCGCGGTGCAGCATCCGGCCGGCGCTGACCCCCGCAGCAGCTGCTTCCGGGTCGGCTGTGTCGTGCATCATGAACATGCGCAACAGTAATGAGCCGGCTCAGAAGCAACAAGCTGCACGGGCTGCAGAGAGCGCGGCTGAAGACGGGTGAGTAAAAATGATTTTTATTTTAAAAGCACGTTTTTTTCTGGCACGTGTTTCACTGCGTGGTCCATGGGACATCAGTGATGCCAGAAAAAAATGGACATGTCTCCGTGCGGCAATCACGGACACACGGGTACGCCGCACGGAGACACGTGCAGTGAAAAATCACTGATGTGTGAGCAGACCCATTCATTATAATGGGTCTGCGTACGTCAGTGATTCTGGTACGTTTAAAAAAAAGCACAAACGTCCCAGAATCACTGACGTGTGAAACAGGCCTAAGAGCGCTCCCGGGGATCCTGTGACGCCGGGAAGAGGAGAAGCTCACATGGAGGAAAAGCAGGACAGCGTGTAAGGACCTGGCCACAATGGTGAGTCAGTGCGCATCACTGCAGGAGAGGAGGGGCAGGGACGCAGCATTACAATTATATTCTGTTGGAGTAGCTAATAGTCATTTTTATAAAGCTATGTATTTGTTTTTACCACTTTGATTTAATGGCCACAATCACAAGCTAAACATGTACATGTTGGATTTATTGTTTCTAACAATATTTTTGCTTGTGCTTAATTTGTTGTTTTACCACTTAGGCAATATAATTATCATGTATCACTTGTACTAAGAAGTCTAAGATTTTCAGATGCTTAGTTATGGAGTGTGCCAATGATTAAAGTGGAATCGTCGTTTTAATTTTTATTTCAGAATTCAACAGTTCACATGAAAATAAGCAAATTTGCAATATATCTTATCAGACAAATCTGCTTCTTTCTCTTCCCGGACCAATGTTTCATGATCAAAATTCTCAATTCCTGGGTAAAATCTCTATTCAGTGAATATACATTTTCATATTAATGAGTTAAGAGAAGGCAGGTACTACTGACAAGATTCTATTGAACAAGGAGTCAGGAGGAGCCATAAGCAGAGAGAGGACCTGGAGGCAGAGGGAAGATCCAGAGGCAGAAGAGGAGCTAGAGGTGCACCTTTTTCTACCACGCTTTTTTCTTCCACTCAACTTTCCATTAATATTCTTGGATACAGCACTCTGTGAACAGCCATCTTCTTTAGCAATGACCTTTTGTGGCTTTCCCTCCTTGTGGAGTGTGTCAATGACTGCCTTCTGGAAATCTGTCAAGTCAGCAGTCTTCCCCATCATTGTGTAGTCTACTGAACCAGACTAAGGGACCATTTTAAATGCTTAGGAAGCCTTTGCAGGTTTTCTGGTAATTATTCTAATTTTCTGAGATAATGACTGTTGGGTTTTCATTGGCTGTAAGCCATAATCACCAACATTAACAGAAATAAACACTTGAAATAGATCCCTCTGTGTGTAATGACTCTATATAATATATAGGAATAGATCCCTCTGTGTGTAATGACTCTTCATAATATATAGAAATAGATCCCTCTGTGTGTAATGACTCTATATAATATATAGGAATAGATCCCTCTGTGTGTAATGACTCTATATAATATATAGGAATAGATTACTCTGTGTGTAATGACTTTATATAATATATAGGAATAGATCCCTCTGTGTGTAATGACTTTATATAATATATAGGAATAGATCCCTCTGTGTGTAATGACTTTATATAATATATAGGAATAGATCCCTCTGTGTGTAATGACTCTATATAATATATAGGAATAGATCCCTCTGTGTGTAATGACTATATAATATATGCATTTCCCTTTTTGTATTGAATTACTGAAATAAATTAACTTTTTAATGATATTCTAATTTATTGAGATGCACTTGTACAGTATATGTACTGTGTATCAATGTGATCAACTTTATCTGCTTTATAATATGTTGTATAATTATGTTTATAGAACTAGATTCCCTTTCAGACCGACCTACAAAGTGAATGTAAAGCTCATCACGATGTGGAGGAGAAGTGAGTTTATTGTTCAGACTTTTATAAAAAAAAAAAAAGAAAAAAGTATTTCTAAGCTGTAGTCACATATAAACGTGACCTAAGAATGAATGTCTGTTTATATACAGGATTGGGATGTATATCTTACCTCTCCAAGCTTCGGGCGTTGTTTGTGTATCTTTTCCTGTTAGCGCTTGTGTCTATCTTTGACCATCTCATGGTACACGTCTTGCACCCCTTGTACCTCTGCACCATCTCCTAGTTCTGCACTCTGTGAAAACTGAAGACATCATGAAATGTAACGATCTAGAGGATTTCCTGAATTCTGCACCAACAAGATGTTGAATAAGGACAATTCCGCTGTTTATAACCAGACCCTGTTTTCACCATTCAGCTGAACATATTGTACATTATTTACTACTTCCTGAAAAAGTTGACGTTGGAGTATTTGCGCTGAATCAGACACCGAGGCCCTTATGGAAATGCTGCTGAATCTTCTAGAACTGTGCACTATATGCCCTGGTTTAGGCTTCTTTAGATTTACAATTTCTTCAATACAGATCTTTGGAGGCAGTTTACATAGTTATTGTGACGTGTGGAAGAGTAAAGTACAAAATGTTTGTGGTACAGCTGAAGTTAGGACTCCCGGTGGCGATTTGGGACAAGAAATGATTAAACGAGGTCCATGATTAAATGGAACCTGTCAGGTCCAATACGCACCCAAAACTAAAAGCAGTTCTGGGTGTATATTGCTAATCCCTGCCTAACTGTCCCTGTATCTAGTAGCATAAATAAAGAAATCTTTAGAAAAAGTATTTCTAAAGATCTTTCACATATGCTAATGAGGTCAGGGACTAGTCACAAGGGCATTAGTTCCCCTGGCTAGTCGGCTCCATTAGCATGGTAGTATGTCCCTGTGGGCGTGCTAGCGTGCTAATGAATACGCAGTGTCAGACGATGATTTCACTCACCTCTCCGCTGCCATCGCGTCCAACGCTGGACTTCTACTCTGTGTGCATGTCCCTGGAGTTTGGGTCACTAGGTTTCATAGTGCGCATGATCGGAACTCCGGGGTCATGCGCACTAAGCCGAAATCTCCCGTTAGACACGATGGCGGAAGAGAGGTGAGTGAGATCATCCTCTGACACTGCACATTCATTAGCAGGATAGCACACCCACAAGGGTGTACTAACATACCGACTAGCAAGGGAAGCAATGCCCTTGGGTCTAGTCCCTGCGCTCAATAGCATACAGTAAAGGATCTTTAGAAATACTTTTTCGAAAGATCTCTTTATCTATACTAGTGTATACAGGGACAGTTAGGCAGGGAATAGCAATATACACCTAGAATTGTTCGTGGTTCTGGGTGCATATTACACCTGACAGGTTCCCTTTAAGGAAATGCCAGTGTCCATAGGAGGCAATAAGCAAAATATTGGTATCACTGGAACTGTGGTGGAGTGATGGAAAATGATTAATGCCTCCAAGCAGTATCCTCATTTAATGTGTATGGATATTTAACATATGTTTTGTAAATGTTATATGATTGCCTAGAGGAATACATGCAGTGTATAGGATTGCCCACCTTCTTCTGGGGTGCCGCTCCCTCTATATTTGAGCCATATCCGTGACCAGGTGTAGTAGTGTTCTTTCGTTTTCCCTTTTTATTTTATGTAACTGTATATATTGTATTGTATTGTTTCCCTTCTGTAAATTCCTGTATATTTTATAACCCTACATATGTTATACACTGTCTATTCTTTTGGATGAAATATATCAAATTTAATAGCTCCTTTCCTTTTGCTCTATAGACGAATTCCGAACCCAAAAAGCTTTACGCTATCTGAAACGAGCATCCAATCTACCTATTGGTGATGGCAGCTAGTAAAGATTGGTGGTGGCAGCTAGTTTTTTTGCTTAAGGTTACTGTGGTGCCACCAGCGAGGGTACCGAGGTATAAATATATTCCATCAGCGGGAACCGGTGATATATATACACATTACCCTCACTGTGATACCTTCAATATTTGGCATATTAGCAGAGCAACCACCTCATTTATTTATTGTACGACAATTCCTTAACTGACCTGACAATAAGGGGGGGCGCTAGATAGCAGCTTTTCGTGACAAATTGGTGATATGATTGTGACGCCCCTGGACTATCAGGTGGTCCCAGGGTATTGTACAATCTGCCCTACCGTACAATATCAACCTCCTCCTTGGTTATGGGTCCCCAACTAAATGGTGTTGCCTACAACAGCTAATAAAATCCTAGGAACACTCTGCACCACACCCACCAGACACACCAGTGGACGGCCTGAGTGGAACGGGGTTGCCCAATTGGGGGGTTGGTTAAGGGGAGGTCAGGAGTGTCAGGAGTAGGTCAGTGAAGTGTAGGAAGTAAAGGAGAGAGTAGGTCAGGAGCTGGGCTCCTTGGAAGCAACTAGGTAGCAGATGGTGGACTGGGCCTAGTAGGAGCTGGACCCCCGGTCGCAGTGGATCGTGGCAAGGGGCACGGAACTGTCGAGGAGTACACCCGGTGACCTTGCACCATCACCGGGCTGGGACCAGAGCACAACGGGGTACGTGGTCAGGGAGTAGCTTCAGGCAACCTGAAAATTTACCCGACGAGAATGGAGCTTTCAAGATCCTCTCTCCACGTGCTCCAAAATCGGGGTACTAGCGCAACGAGGGGGATAGGTCTTTCCATCAAAACGGTCCAGAAAATCCCAAGCGTGAACCCTGAGAGCAAGCTCCCACAGTTAGCCACACTGGGGAGCGGGACCCGACTAGTTTTATACTACAGGGACCAACAAAGAAGTGAACTCAGTGCCAGGAGGAAGATTACAGATCACCAGGCAACACCATCGGGGACGGGACTCAAACTAGCTCCCTTCAGTGGCAGCGGTGTCCAGAACTTTGGTTTATCCAGTTGTCGGTGTCAGCTTTTTCAACTGAGTACACAAGTGACCCCCTTTACTCCCCACGGCACTCCCCGAACACCATCACTGAGTCCCGGGGCATCCCTCCTACCCATGGAGGGTCCTAACATCCATCTGCTCCACTCCATTGCCCCCGGGTACTCCCAATTGCAGCGGTGGTACTCCACATTACCACACACCACGGGTGGAATCACAAACTCTAACTGCAATCCCCTGTAAATCCCCCTTCATTTGAGTGGCCGCACGACCCCCGGGTCCAGACGCCCCTCGAGCCACCGCGGATCCGGATCCGAGCAGCCCAGCTGCTGACACGGGGGCGGCACATGATAAATTGTGGTTTCATAAGTTTGCTGCTGCCTTTTCAAACATAATTGTCATATGTATGTTTTATTTTAGGTTTAAAATAAAAAAATGTTTGGCTGAGAACTAAAACCCTCGAGTCATACAACTGTATCGCTGCTATGAAAATCCACAACCTCCGATCTGTGTCCTCCAAAAAATTTTGTCTAAGTATATCACTGTTAAGGGTTTGCTCACACGAGCATACACATCGGACGAGTGGTATCAGATATTTTATCAGATAGCCCTTGGTTCATTGTTAGGCTATGTGGTAGCGCCAATCAGCATATTTTTTCTCATGAAGATCCTTTATGTGAAAAAATTTACAGCATGCTGCAATTGGCTGCATATTTTGGACCACACGCACTCATACAAGTCTATGGGTGCGTGCAAAACATCGGATTGCAGTCAGATTTACACAAACACAGACTGGAGAAGATGGAGAAATTAAGTTCATCCAACCTCTCCAAATCTGTGATGTGATTCTTGCATGAGAGACAATCGGATCACAGTAAATGACACTCGGCTCACTCCCTGATCAGAGTTTGTGCTGAGTTCATTCCCATATTCATTCCTATTCTCTCGAAAGAGAGAATCATCGCTCGTGTGAGCGAACCCTAATAGTGATCAAATGACAAGCAGGCGTTAAAGGGGTTGCTCACTCACAATATATTGATAACTTAGCCAAAAGGGTAGGTCATCAACATCTCACACTTACGATTAGCTCCAATGGTGGCCAGATGTAAATTTTTGGAGCTGCACAATACATTCCGTTTGAGTTTTGGAACCACATTAAACTATCATCTATGCTTCTTCCTTAAAAAAAATTATAGCCAAAGGGTAAAAAGCAAAAAAAAAACAATTATTCACCTTGTGAAGGTGGGACTCTAAAATGTTGATAGCCCACAATGGAAATCCTGGTGACTGAGGGACGTGGTTCTCTGCTCATCACTGGTGATGATGATCGGAGGGGACGCCATCATCCTTCGTCCTACTGCATGTGACCATCCTAAAGGTTGTTTGTTGGAAGAAGGTGACAGGCAACTGAGAAGGAATATAGAAGACGGCCTCCTTGAAGTTGGTAAGGAGCAGCTCATCCATGAGCGGTGACTATACAAACGGCTCACTGATGACCCTACCACCAACCTAAACGCAACATTTTTTTCCCCAGTTCCATCTTAACCTAATGTACAGAACTCTTCTTCTTGTACTGAACATTTAATGAATAATTTGTTTTTCTGATTCTACAATTTAAAAATGTATTTTTTTAACCAGGATTACATGTTCTTGAGCGTAATTGAAAGAAAACAATCGGCGTACAAGGCTGTCACTAGAGAAATATGTTGTTTTACTTGGTAGAGGAGCAGGTAGAAAAATAAAAGAAGGTTATATGTAATCTCCATATTTGTTATTTCTTCCACCATAACCCCGGGACATAATTCTTGAAGGAACAAGCTACACCCTAGAGACAGATGGATGAAATTAATTACTAGAGGATAACGTGCTGCATTACTATGAAGACCAGCTATGGCAATAGTCCAGTTATAGGGTAGCTATGAGCCCGGGTGGTATAGCTTGTGTACCATCAGTGTCATACATCTTAGAGATGTCATACCTTTTATCCCCTTCTGAAATGACACTGGCCTGCCGAATGACATTAAATTTTATACAAAGCCATCAAAATATGCTTAAAGTGTAGAGGGGTTTTTATAACATTATTTTACTAAATATCTAGGAATTACAGACACTTTTTATAGAGCTACTCAAATTTCCCCAGCGTTAAAGTAATTGGATAAGTGACCTTAATTATATATAATTGTATGGCTGCCGGTGTAGTCTGGCCCAAGTGGAGAAGTGTTATGGATCACTTGGTGAGGCGGATTCTCTAAGGTTACTTTCACACTTGCGTTGTTTGGCAGCCGTCACATTTTGCCGCTTTGGGAAACAGCACAATCGGATGTGCTCTGTTTCCCATTGACTTGTATTGATGACGCATTGAGACGGATGGCCTTGCATTGTATCCGCCGGCCAACGCTGCGTTGCATCCGCCGGACGGAAAGAACGCAGCATGTAGCGTTTTTCTGTGCTTCGCAGAGAGTAAAAAAAACGTGCTGGATTCCGTCGGCGTCCGTCGTTTTTATAATGGAAGCCTATGGTGGCGGAATCCGTCGGAATCCGTTATTTGACGGATTCCTGTGATGGATCCGTCTTTACACAACTGCGCATGCTCAGTTGAGTAAATTGCTGAAAAAAAAGCTACAATGGATTCCGTTGTTTTGCAGGATCCGTCCCATCACTTGTGCCACTATATGCAACGCATCTGTTACATCCGTCACACAACGCAATGCGACGGATGCCGTTCAACGCAAGTGTGAAACTAGCCTTAGGCATAGGTCTGGATGTGCAGCACGGATCTGAGGTTTGGGTGCAGAGAGAAACAGCAGACCTGGATACAATGGACTTCACATAGAGCAGCATGAATCAGCAGGGTTGTATATGATGGATGGCATGAGGAAAAATGTGAAATAGCAGAATTGGATCTGTTGGACAGTACATGGAACGGCAAAGAGCAAGCACAGATGAATTTGCTAATAGGCATGTAGAACAGCAAAGCGAAATATGCTGGATGACACCTGGAGGAACATGGATTAAGAGGGCTGAATAAGCCGAAATGTACCTCGGATGTGATACAGCAGAGCTAAATATGGAGGTCAGCCCCTTAGATTTGGTGTTTAATCAATGGCGGCACCTTGGAGCAGCAGCTCTAAAAATGCAGACAGGCACTTTCCAACAGTAGGATTGAGTGTGCATACAGGCACCTTGGAATGAGAGCCAGGCAGATGTGAAGCCCCACAGGTGTTGTGTCGGTGCATTACCTTCAGGGACTCCACTCAGCTGGATCTGGTCACAGGTAGGAAATCTTCTATTTGTCGTGACGCCACTCTCAGATTTGCGGTCAGTGGGGACCGCCACTGCAGATTAAGGGATGCCTGGGGCTGATGGTGGGTGCAGCCAGTTGTAGTAGCCTCCTGAGAGTGAGGCAAGCCCCAGGGCCCTGTGGAGATGTGTAGAACTACAAGGCGCAGAATGACTCCACACAAGCAGGATGTCTTTCAGGGTTTTTACTCACAGTTGATGGCAGGGTGAGTGACCCGGACGTAGCTGGGATGAACCAAGTGGGAACCAGGTGTCCTTCAGGCTGACTTGTGAGGGTGACTACCAACTCGCCTTCCTTAGCCCTTTTTGGTTTGGGGCAACCCCGACTTTGAGTCCCTATGGGGGTCACCCAGGGAAGTTGCTGAAGCCTCACTCCCCTTCAGTTGCCGTTTGCTTGTCGCCTGGGCCAGATCACTCCAGCTGCTTGCCTCCTGCGAACTATGGGCCCTAACTGTGGCTACGTGGCTGCGGCTTTTGTGGTGTTGTGGCGTGGGCTTTGAGAGCCCCACACCGGCAGGTTTAGCAAGGAAAGGTGGATCTATCCCCGCATCGGGATCTGCCGCCCGTTTGGGCCTGGTACTCTCTAGCAGTCTCCTTACTTCCCACTCCGTTGCTCTCTCTCTAGCTGAAGATGGATTTCGGGTAGCACTCCTAGTTGACCGTTCTCCCCCGTCGGTAGCCACTGCGCGGGCGCTGTCAGACTGCACAGCCCCAGGGGTCTGCTCCTCACTCGAGCTCCCCGAACTCTACACTGAACTGGCTCACTGCCCCTCCTCTCCTGTTCTTGCCTACGCCACCTAGCAACCAGACTCTCTTACCACACCCCTTGAGTGGAGATGGAGGCTTTTGGCCCCCTCCACTATTCCAGTGGAGGTCAAGGCTTTTCCCCCTCCTGGGATCCCCAGGGGTCCTCTCAAAGGTACATGTGTGAGACCTGGTCACTATGCGCCTGTGTACCACACCTCGGTCAGCCTTCTGGATTACCTGTATTGTACTGTCCCCAGCATGGGTGCAGTACTCAGTGGTGCCTGACCAGGTCAGGGGCGCCACATTCCCCCTTAGTTATCACCAGCACGTCCTCGGGCTGCAAGACAACATTTTAAAATGCATGCATAAAACGTTAAAACATTTTAAAACCACCAGGTACCATACATCACCACCCTCCACCCACAAGTCCGTTAACCCACCCAAAACCCTCTCAGGAGGCAGGTCACCGGTCCTTTTGGTAACCAGGTCTGGGCCATCCGTTTCCCCGGACCTTTCCTCCAATCTGCCTCTCCCGTTGGCCGCGCCTTCAGCCACTTCTGGCAGGATGTAGAGGCGGCTTTCATGGTCTGGTGGTTTCAGGGTATACCTGGCCTGGTGGAGCCGCGCCTTCAGCCTCTTCTGGCAGGATGTAGAGGCGGCCTCCACAGTTGGTGCTGACCAGGTACCCTCTTTGTGGTGGAGAGCCAGGCCCCATAAACAGGCATGCTCTTTGGTTGCAGGTGAGCCAAGGCCCCATAATGGACGTGCTCCCTGGTTGCAGACGAGCCAAGCCCCTAAACAGGCTGGCTCTGGTGGTGGTACCCTCCGGTGTAACTATTTACACTGCGAGAGTTTGTGGCTATAGCCAGTTCATAGCCTTAAGGTTCATTTCTCACATCAGTTTATGTGGGCACATTCTTAAACTTGTAAAACGTTGCAAAACAAACTTTTCAAACTGGTAACTTGCTTTACTTTACATGAACTTTATGCAGACTCCTCCTCACCAGGGCTTGGGCCTGTAGGGCTGCGGCACCTGTTGCTTCCTTGACCTTTTTCCTCATCTGTGGTAGTCTCGTCAGTAGGTTCTTTGTCTTTTCTTTCTTTATCTCTGTCTTTCCTTTCTTCTTCTGTGTCTGTTTCTTTTCCTTTAGGACATGGTATAACATCAAGCGCATACCAGCCTCTTTCTCCTTGATGCATGGTAAATTGTACTGTGTCTCCCATTCTTAGGTTTCTTCCAGGATGTCCTCTGGGCAAGTGGGCTCTGACGTCTCTTCTATTGACAAAAATGCCCTCTTTCATACCTGGTGCCACTATAAAACCATATCCGCTCTTCAAGTTAAAGTCTTCCACAACTCCTCTACAAAGGGGTCCTCTGACCTGTGCTTTGGCTCTTCTCAGGAACCGCTTTTCTTCTAGGTCTCTGGCCGTGACTTCTCTCTGCTCTGGGGATGGCGGTGCAGGGGAAAACTGGGTTCTGCTACGGCGCCGTGTCTTGCGGGCTGGATTCTGCGAGGTACAGCTTACAAGCTCCCAGGTGAGGCTTTTAGGCAAATCTTCTTCAGCAGACGGTGTCAGGTCTTCTTCATCCCAGCGGGAATATGGCAACATCTCCGGCTCTGGGCATGGATCCACTGCTGGTATCTCCGGGGTCAGCTCCTCAGCCTCCTGGCTTCCTCTCCCCCTTAGTTCTTCTGAGCACTCCTTCGGTGGCAGTGCTGGGGATGGGCTTCCTTCAGCAGACCCAGACGGGGAACTCTTTGGCGTGGTTGCTGCAGGAGTTGTCGGAATCCTCTTGGGGGTGTGTGGAGGGAGCATGTACTGATCCACCATCTCCTGTGGGAACTTGGCCTCCAGGTCAGCCTTCAGCTGCCAGTATGCGGGGTCCTCCCCCAGCGTGGGCTTCCTAGCAGGGACTTCCTTGGACTGGGGAGCGGTGTCTGCTCTGGCCTTGCGGGCCGGGGTAAACAGAGGTACATACTTGTCTTGGCGGGCCGCGCCTGACATGGCGGCGGCCTGGTCTTGGCGGGCCGCGCCCTGCATGGCGGCGGCCTGGATCGGCGTCGCAGCTGCGATGGGATCTGTGCAGGCTGGGCTGGGCGTCGCTGCAGCGATCGGAGCTTGGCGGGCCGCACCTGGCGTGGCTGCGGCCTGGTTCAGCACCTCACTTGCGGCGCGGACGAGCGTTGCTGCTGCGGTGGGGTCTCGGCGGGCCGGGCCTAGCATGGCGGCGGCCTGGGTCAGCGTCACACCTGCAGCGCGGATGAGGGTCGCGGTGGCAGCCGGTTCTTTGCGGGCTGGGCAGGGCATCGCTGCAGGGACCGGGTCTTGGTGGCCCGAGCAGGGCATCGCTGCGGCGGCCTGGGCTTGGCGGGCCGCACCTGGCGTGGTTGCGGCCTGGCTCAGCGTCGCCGCGCCGGGCGCCTCCTCAGGGACTGCGGGCGTGGCAGCAGGGGTCGGGGCACTCGCGCTGGCAGGGGCAACACCGGACTCACCCATCGGTAGCAGCATCGGGGTCTGAGTCGTCACCGCCCGATCTGGCACTCGGCGCGCGGCTCTCCCCTCATAGGCCTGAACCGCCGCGGTCATCCACAGAAACTCCGCCTGCCCTTCTCTAATCAGCCTTCCGACCCTGGCTTCCAGTTGATCGCAGAACTCAGCAAGCTCCCGACACCACCAGGCAGCGGAGCCTGGCTCTGGGTCTCTGCACTCAGACGCCATTTTCTCTAACAGCAAGCTGCTGGCTTCTCTTCTGCTCCGCCGTCTCTGGACGCTTCCGCTCCCTTTACCAGCGAGGTCAGGACTCTGCAGGGGATCTCTGGGTAGCCACACCTCTTCGTGGGCGGTAACTTCTTCCAGCGCGGGCTGCTGTTGTTTTTCAGCGCGCTTTTCATGGTGGCAATATGGCGGAGCTTCCAATTTTTCAAGCGGACCGCCCAGGCACATGGTCACCTGTCTGAACAGGTCTAGTCCTTATCCTGTTCGTGACACCAGATGTGAAGCCCCACAGGTGTTGTGTCGGTGCATTACCTTCAGGGACTCCACTCAGCTGGATCTGGTCACAGGTAGGAAATCTTCTATTTGTCGTGACGCCACTCTCAGATTTGCGGTCAGTGGGGACCGCCACTGCAGATTAAGGGATGCCTGGGGCTGATGGTGGGTGCAGCCAGTTGTAGTAGCCTCCTGAGAGTGAGGCAAGCCCCAGGGCCCTGTGGAGATGTGTAGAACTACAAGGCGCAGAATGACTCCACACAAGCAGGATGTCTTTCAGGGTTTTTACTCACAGTTGATGGCAGGGTGAGTGACCCGGACGTAGCTGGGATGAACCAAGTGGGAACCAGGTGTCCTTCAGGCTGACTTGTGAGGGTGACTACCAACTCGCCTTCCTTAGCCCTTTTTGGTTTGGGGCAACCCCGACTTTGAGTCCCTATGGGGGTCACCCAGGGAAGTTGCTGAAGCCTCACTCCCCTTCAGTTGCCGTTTGCTTGTCGCCTGGGCCAGATCACTCCAGCTGCTTGCCTCCTGCGAACTATGGGCCCTAACTGTGGCTACGTGGCTGCGGCTTTTGTGGTGTTGTGGCGTGGGCTTTGAGAGCCCCACACCGGCAGGTTTAGCAAGGAAAGGTGGATCTATCCCCGCATCGGGATCTGCCGCCCGTTTGGGCCTGGTACTCTCTAGCAGTCTCCTTACTTCCCACTCCGTTGCTCTCTCTCTAGCTGAAGATGGATTTCGGGTAGCACTCCTAGTTGACCGTTCTCCCCCGTCGGTAGCCACTGCGCGGGCGCTGTCAGACTGCACAGCCCCAGGGGTCTGCTCCTCACTCGAGCTCCCCGAACTCTACACTGAACTGGCTCACTGCCCCTCCTCTCCTGTTCTTGCCTACGCCACCTAGCAACCAGACTCTCTTACCACACCCCTTGAGTGGAGATGGAGGCTTTTGGCCCCCTCCACTATTCCAGTGGAGGTCAAGGCTTTTCCCCCTCCTGGGATCCCCAGGGGTCCTCTCAAAGGTACATGTGTGAGACCTGGTCACTATGCGCCTGTGTACCACACCTCGGTCAGCCTTCTGGATTACCTGTATTGTACTGTCCCCAGCATGGGTGCAGTACTCAGTGGTGCCTGACCAGGTCAGGGGCGCCACACAGACACTTTTAGATTCAGCATTGGCAAGTATGTGGAGCTGGGTATGCTGGACAGCACCCAGAGAAGCATGGTCTGAATATAATAAATTGCCCCTAGGACTTGGTACAGAAGAGGTGACTATGAAGGCTGGCTACTGAGATGTGGAATAGCAAAGCTGAGTATTGGAGGGCTGCACTTTGGAACATCAGCACAAATTCAGACACCCACCTTACAGCAGCAGAATGGAGTGTGCAAATAGGCACCTTGGAACAGCAGAGCTGAGTGTGCAGACCAGAACCTTCCAGCAGCTGAGCCAATTATGCAGGCAGGTACCTGGGAACAGCAGAGCCAATTTTGCAAACAGGCATCTTGAAATAGCAAAACGGGTGTGAAAAGAGGCATCTTTGGAACAAATGGTTTTAGCAGACCTGAGTTTGAAGGCTACTTGTGGCTATGTAGAAGAACAGCAGAGCTGCATATGACTGTGAGGCTCACTACTGCATAGTAGAAGCACTGGAGAAGTCAGAGGGCATGGAATGCAGAAGCCAAGCAATATGATATCAATGTGGATTATTAAAGGGAACCTTTCACCAGATTTTGGCCTTCTAAACTAAAACTGTGTTGCGTTCCATGAAAGAGCACGTTACCCCCTGACCTCCCCCTGTAGACACCAAAAATATTTTTATAAAATCTCCCGCCCTGTATTTAAATTGTCCGGTCCAGTCTGATGGACGTATTACTCTGCGTCTCCTGTCCCTCCTTTCACCCTCCTCCTTTGCTGATTGATGTGGATGGTGCCTTGAAAGCTTCGAAAATCTTCATATTCCTGGCTCGTGCAGGCGCACTTCATTCTGCCCTGTGGCGGGAACCACCGAGTTCTCTGCATAGGTGCGAGATTTTGTCTGGCGATGTGGATGAAGCGGGTGACATCAGAGAAATCGCAGGTTCACACAGGTGCACCTATGTTTTTGGATCTGCCCGCATTAGGGTAAAGCGAAGTGCGCCTGCGCGAGTCAGGAATATGGAGATTTTGCCCACCAACGTGGATGGTGTCCGAGGCGTTATCCACGTCAATCAGCATAGCAGGAGGGTGAAAGGAGGGACAGGAGGCGCAGGCCCTTCGGACCGGACAATTTACATACAGTAGCTTCCTCTTTGAGAAAGCAACAGTACTTTTGGAAATGCGCGTTGGTGGTGATTCTGCATTCCTCCATGGGTGATTTGTACTGATGTTTGACTGGACCTTGGTTCTCCCTTACTGCACCAGCACTTTAAGTAATAATTATTGACTTTTTGCTCTTGCAATATCCATACTGTTATCACTTTTGGATATTGACCTTTGTATTACAATATTTGTATACTACTTGGTTGATTTCGGAGCGTTTTGATGCCTATATATATTTTTTTTTTAATCTTTCCTATTTTCCCCTTACCATCGGTTTCAGGATTCTATGGCTATGTAGGGACCTCGTCCAATCATGTGCACGTACACTTTACAATTTTTTGTGGGCTATCATGATATATGTTTAAACACATTGTCCCATCCCCCCTCATCTCCACTTCTTAACAAAACCCTTATTCTGGGTCACCTTTATTCTCTCATTTAATCCACCAGCTTTATTGTGGATTGATGAGAGGTGAATGGGATTGTGGAGTGACTCATTGCCCACTGGCTCATTATGCATCTTGTACTCCCCCTAAATTTCTCGGTAGATTTAATATTGTGATTTTATGTCTTGTGTGTGATCTTTAATAAAATATTTGTATTTTGCACATATACTCCCAGTTTCTCTTGTTTTTAATTTACATATAGGGCGGAAGATTTTATAAACATATGTTTGGGGTCTACAAGGGCAATCAGGGAGTAATGTGCACTTTCATAGCATGCAGCACAGGAGCTGCTTAAAGTGCTAGCTTTAGTTTAGAAGGCCAAAATCTGGTGACAGGTTCACTTTAACTTCCTGAATCCTAGGTCTAAAAAGGCCTAGGAGCATTATATTAGATATTAGAGATTTGTACCTAGTTATCATCATAACCTGTCATGCACAGGAGCAGAGAAAGGAGGAAGATGGAGGACAGATGAGTTAGTATATGTGCCCATGACACGCCCACCAGGCGTACCGGGCCGGTTCTGTTCTTAGGGAGGATGTCACAGCGGCAGGGCTCAACTCCGTGACCCTGGCGGTGTCATTTTAAATGAGTGGGGGAATATTTACAGAGGATACTGATTCTTGATGCCACCCGTGGTATGCGGCCAGGTATGGGCCACGCTGCCATTCAGTTCCCATGGGGTCGGTGGTGATGCAGCTGAGTTGGTATAGCTCTCCACAGGTAGAGCTGTGCCTCAGGGCTGTTGGTGGTGTATGATGGGAGTAGTGGTAGTCTTTAAGAAGGACAGCGCGAGGATGGCGGAGCAGAGGAGTCCAAAACACAGGGGGATGCAGTCACAAGTTGTTTAATCACGGTTTGACAATTCCAGGAAATCATGACTAGTCAAATGCTGCCCCAGAGTGCTGAGTCCCGATGGCCAGTGTTACTTTCTGTGACCCCTTTCTCGGTCGTCTTCCTGCTTTGGCCTCTCTCGCCTGCCCTGCGCCTCACACACAGTGACCTGAGCCGGTACCCACGGAGCCTATTCTGGGCTGCTTCTTGCCCTGTTCTCTGGTCCTATATGGTCACCTTTCAGCGGATTTATGTGCGGATGTCGGCTTTGGCACGTAAAGCCACCTCAGTCTCTGGTTTACTAGCTGAGCCTGTCTGTTCTCTACTAGTCTTGGGCCAGCCCCCCGTTGTGGCATACTCCCTCCACACTGGTACAGCGGCTGTGGATGCGAGCTCATGGGTGGGTCTCTCACTTCCCGTGGCTCTAGGACCCCTTCTTTCTCTTCTTTCTTTCCACCTGGCCCTAGAACGAGCTCCTTCGGCTCCAGTCCCTAGGACCTATCTCCTGCACTGCTTCCCTGTTCTCTGTCTTGCACTGTTCTAAGTTACACTATTCTAAGTGTCCACCCACTAACTAACCCCACCTCCAGACTGGTTTCCGGGACTGTGCTTTCCCTAAGGAGCAATCTTGCCCTAACCACGGCGTGATGGAGTGCAGCTATGCCAAGTGTATTTGTGTGTGTGCTATGATCTGTGTGCTCTTCGTTACCAGGTAAAGAGATAGCACACCTTTGGCTGAGGTGCAGTACCTCTGTGGCGACTGGACCCTCAGCAGCACCACACCCACGATCTCGATGTGCTGCATCCTGGACGCAGCATGTCCTCCCCAACAGGGCCATGAGTGCTGTCTGCAGGAGGCCGCAGCTGCCTGTGCCCATAACCATTGTTCAGGAAGATGCTTTGTTCTTAAGCAATCTCATATAAGACCCAATGACGCCATGCGGCCGGGGAATCAAAGTAATGCCACTAACAAACAAGACTACGACATTACCTGTGTATGGCAGGCAATCCCCACGTTTATTGGCTTGAAACTGCGGGGCGAGGGCTGCAGTATGGAGCTTGAGCACCTGCGATGATCTGCCAAGTAACGAGCGTGTCCGAGCACCCCGATGCTTGTTCAAGTAACGAGCAGTGCCAAGACACTCGCTTATTACTAATTTTATGTAAAAAGCAGGAATGTGGAGGAGACAGCTCCTATCTGACTGTAGATGCTCTTTATGTTATATTTCTGTTTTTGCTTCTGAAGATCTGCAAATTATCTTTTCTGTCATTGTATAAGAAAGACGTCCTGCCTGGTGCACTGTTTACCTTATCTGTAGATACTGAATATTCTGCTTTATGTAGTGTACACACCGACTTACGTTACAGAATCACTTATAAACACATACATATAGTTATATTATATTATGTTCTGGGTCTAATTACGATTGCTACCTGTACACCTTCTGCACATAAGCCTTTTATACTATCCTAGGACAGTTGTTAGGTGCATCTGTGCCGCCCTGGCAAAACCAGGGTGTCACAAAGGTCTGCATCCATGTTTTTGGTGCAGATCTCACACTCCCTTGGGAAGTTTCCCACACACAGAAACACACCATCCAATCAGGTCCCACTCACCCCCTCCCCAGGAAAAGGGAGGGGCGGGAGGAGCTTAGAAAGAGCAGAGCAGGGTTGAGTTTAGAGTCAGTCTGCAGGAGGAGAGAGTTCTGGAAGAAGCTCCGTTGTGAGTGTGTCGCCCTGGGCAAGCCAGGGGTCACAGGTCACAACACCACCACACCCCACATCCCAGGTAGGCACACCTAAGCTGAACCAAAAATCCTTGTTGCCTTCCTCCAGAGGCTGATGATTCACACCAGGGGGTGGGCCAGGCGGTTGGCTCCGCCCACCAAGGAGATCACAGCTCTGGAGGCGGGAAGTACCAGGCAGTTAAGCCCGGGGAGGGCAAGAGTAAACAACGGAGTTGAGTGAGGAGCAGATAAGAGAAGTGAAAGTGGAGGAAAGAAGAGTAGTAAAGGAGGAAAGCAAGAAGTGGTGACAGAGCAGAGAGTGTGCCAAGCCTGAGAGCCCAGCTTTGTGTAGGGCCAGAACAGCAAGGTCAGCGACGGCGGTGACTGTCCGGAGGGGGACCGTTTGGAAGTTCCTGGAAGGACCCCGTTGGCTGTGTGCCCGGTGGTCTGGAGCAGTGTTCCGAAGGACAGTTAGCACCAGGGCAGGGGCCTCTCGGACCCCGGCAAGGCTAGGAGTCGCCAAATTTGCCGAATCCGTCAGTGAAGGGGACGTAGATTCCCCCAACAACCAAGTCCCGATTGAAGGCAACAGCCCAACCCGTACAACAGAGGCACCGCCACCGCCAGGGCACCAGTCTCTGAGGGCCAGCGCCTGCGGGCAAAGTGTAGTGCTCCTCCGGCCCAGCTTGAAGCCGGGGAGCGGGTTACCGGTGGGGACCCATCGCAACCAACCGTACATACAGGTGCAAGGAAGAGGGACATCACCGTCACCTACCGGGAAAGCAAAGCAGCCGTCTGTGGGACCGTCCTACCAGCCGTTTGGTTTACCGTACAAACTGTGTCCAAGTCTCAGGCTGAGTGAGTACCACAGTGCCGCAAGGCACAGCGCTGTCCCCGCGTCCCTGCGCCCACCAAGCCCTGCACCTCCCAAGCCATCACCGGGCCCCGGGATCACCAACCCCTACCCACGGAGGGGCAACACAACACCTGGCTGCTCCCCATCACCATCCCCGGGATCCCCGCATTAAGCAGCGGTGGTGCTACACATCACCACAACCGTGGGTGGCGTCACGGACATTATCCCAACATCCCAAACCCCCCTTTCACTCACGGGCGAGGAGTGCCGCTCGAGGAAAACCCCCGGGATCCGGCCTAAGGCTCGAGCCACCACTGAGCAGCCGGACCCGAGCAGAAGGGGTGAGCGCGGTGTGCCGACACCCTCCTCCCCGCCCGCGACATGAGCAGAGGAGAAGTGGTAGTAAGGGCCTCAGGAGCAGGCCAGCCACTTGTGGGGACCCGGAGTGGACTGGGCGAGGGTAGTGCCACCCCCCCCCGCCCCGGTGCCAGCTGTCGGGACCCAGTCCGGACCAGTGTGCAGAGCAGACACAGACCTCGGGCAGGAAAAGGGCACCTGAATCACACACACGGGTGTGGGACCAGTCCTCACAGCAACCGCCCGTGGGCACCAGTTACCAGCAACTTGGTTCAATTCTGGACTCGTGTCAGTTATTGCTTATACTGTGAGTACTCCTGCACCAACCGGTCCAAGCCGTGGACTGCACCCGTTATTCCCCAAACCACCACAACTCCCAACTCCCCTACCCGTGGACGGGATCTCACCTTGCTGCCCCCACAACATCAGTCCCGGGCACGGTCCCCAGAGGGAGTGGCGGTGCCACCACCTTATGACCATAACCCACGGGTGGCGTCACGGACAATTTCCCCTACTTAATCACCCTTTTATTGTGGAGCCTGGGATCACAGACCGGATCGCGCCACCGTGATACTTACTGAAGTGAACCTTGGCCCGGATCTGAGTACCCCTATCCCCCGGGCGACACAAATTGGCGTCACAAACAGGATCGAACCCATCCACTTACCGGTGGAAGTGCGCCTTGTCCAGTCCGTCAGCGGCGTCGCGCTGAGGAAAAATCCCGAAGTCCGCTATTTTGGGGGCGAAAAATTCTCGCCACAGTTATCTTCCCCGAGAGAAAGGGTGCGAAGGTGAAGCCCCGCCCCCTGGCAACAGAGTGGTGCTGCAGAAAGAAAGCGGAGTGCCCCGAAAAGACCAAGGGGGGGCGGGTGAAGATTGCCTGTCATGTAACCAGGACTGTAAAGGCAGGGATGCCAGGACTTTGCCTAATCCTGTTCCTGGACAAGCAAGCCGCAACCCCGATGACATCTCACCCGGCTCCGGCAGTCCGCCCAGCCGCAATGGTGATAGTGTCGGCTCCGGCAGTCCGCCCGGCTGCAACGGAGGAGGCACCCAATTGGAAGTCTGCCCCAGATGCAGTGCCAGCCACTCCCAGGTACCCTGTCCCGGCTGTGGAGCAGCCGGAGTGCACCTGCAGAGAGGAGGAGCAGGCCAGTGAGAGATAGAGCCCTCGGCAGTTAGCGAGGTCAGTTGTAGCCGGCGCCGAGGGCATCCGAGTGGGCCTGGCTCTTAAGCAGGAGGCGGAGCACGGGACCCATGCCCCGTACTGGGAGCGGCGGCAGCAGCAGCGACGGTAGCGGAACATGGACAGCTACCCGCGAGTTATAAAGTTGACTGTTTTATGGACTGTCACCCCTGCTGAATGTCCTCAAGTTACGGAGGGGGCCGTCTGCACCGCAGGTGAGGGTGGCAGAAAAGTTTAAAGTTTGAGCAAACGTACCTCCCGATGTGGGAAGATGCATGTTTGTAATGCTTCATTTTTCCTGTTTAATAAATGCAGGTAGCTGGGCAGCCCGCAGACGGTCTGCATTCAACCAAAGGGGTGTGTGCCTCCCTGGCAAAACCAGGGTGTCACAAAGGTCTGCATCCATGTTTTTAATGCAGATCTCACACTCCCTTGGGAAGTTTCCCACACACAGAAACACACCATCCAATCAGGTCCCACTCACCCCCTCCCCAGGAAAAGGGAGGGGCAGGAGGAGCTTAGAAAGAGCAGAGCAGGGTTGAGTTTAGAGTCAGTCTGCAGGAGGAGAGAGTTCTGGAAGCAGCTCCGTTGGGAGCAGAGGAGAAGTGGTAGTAAGGACCTCAGGAGCAGGCCAGCCACTTGTGGGGACCCGGAGTGGACTGGGTGAGAGTAGTGGCCCCCCCCCCCCGGTGCCAGCTGTCGGGACCCAGTCCGGGCCAGTGTGCAGAGCAGACACAAACCTCGGGCAGGAAAAGAGCACCTGAATCACACACACGGGTGTGGGACCCTCACAGCAACTGCCCGTGGGCACCAGTTACGTGAGTACTCCTGCACCACCCGGTCTAAGCCGTGGACTGCACCCGTTATTCCCCAAACCACCACTCCCAATTGGGCCCCGGGACTACAACTCCCCTACCCGTGGAGGGGATCCCACCTTGCTGCCCCCCACACCATCAGTCCCGGGCACGGTCCCCAGAGGCAGCGGCGGTGCCACCACCTTATCACCGCAACCCACGGGTGGCATCATGGACAATTTCCCCTACTTAATCCCCCTTTTATTGTGGAGCCTGGGATCACAGACCGGGTCGCGCCACCGTGATACTTACTGAAGTAACCCTTGGCCCGGATCTGAGTACCCCTATCCCCCGGGTGACACACATCTATGCTACTTTCTTTCTATGTAAAGAGCACCTGTCAGCACATTGGCTATAGCCACTTACCTCTCAATAAAACTGATAAGAAATTTGTAGAAACCATAGAATCATAGAATGGTAGAGTTGGAATCCAAGTCGGGTCCAACCCCCTGCGAGTGCAGGATTTCCTAAATCATCCCAGCTATTTTTCGGACTATAAGATGCACCGGACCATAAGACGCACCCTGGTTTTAGAGGAGGAAAATAGGAAAATACAATTTTAAGCAAAAAATGTGGTCATGACTCACTTATGGGGCGAGGATCTTCTGATGACACTGTTATGGGGGTAATGTCTCCAAATTCTCTACTACGGTATCCCATCCTGGTAATGATCCTATTGCCTTGTATATGATCCCCATCCTTGTATATATGTCCCTCATCCTGTTATATACCCCCATCCTGCTAAACACCCCCATCTTGCTATATACCCCCATCCTGCTATATACCCCCATCCTGCTCATAATATACCCCCATCCTGCTCATAATATACTCCCATCCTGCTATATACCCCCTCCTTCTCATAATATACCCCCATACTGATATATATATACCCCCATCCTGCTAAATACCCCATCCTGGTATATGGCCTGCATCCTGTGGCACAAAAAAAAAAATAAACGTTTATACTCACCTTTCCTTACTCCCTGCAGCATCGATCATCTTCCTCTCTGTGCTGGCAGCAGCATCGCTGACCTGTGTGGAGCCGTTCACCTGCAGCATCGCAATGTCCTCCTGTCTGCCGGCTTGCTGATGTGTGTGGAGACTAGCGGTGCGCACAGGGATGACGTCATCACTGTGCTCACCGCTCTCTACACAGATCAGCTAGCCGGCAGACAGGAGAAGATTGCGATGCTGCAGGGATCTGTGGTCATTGAGTATACTTATTCACTGCCCCCCCGCGCTGATGACGATGCACGGGGGGGGTAGTGAATACAGCCACACATGATTACTCCAGGCTGTAGTTGCCAGGGATGAGCACGCAGTCCGGCTCCCCCGCACATCCTCCCACCCACCTGTCAGCGCCGGCTTCAGCGCTGAGAGATGATGGGCGGGAGGATGCATGCATATGAAATGAGTGGGCCCACGTGGTCACGGCAGGTGCTGCACAGCCTGCTCATGCCACCGATGACCCACTCTACTGCAGCACCCTCATTCCCCACAGCCCTACATTCAGACTATAAGATGCACCCCCCACTTTCCCCCAACATTTGGGGGAAAAAAAGTGTGTCTTATAGTCCGAAAAATACGGTATATGTTTATCCACCTTCCACTTGAAGATTTCTATTAATGAAGAGCTCACCACCTCCCGTGGTCGACTGTTCCACTCTCTGACTGCCCTCACTGTTAGAATTTTTTTCCTAATGTCTAATCTGTATCTCCTTCGTTTTAGTTTCATGCCATTGCTTCTTGTACTTCCTTGTGCTAATGAGAATACGGTGCTTCCTTCTGCACTGTGACTTCCTTTCAGATATTTGTAGACCGCTATTAACTCTCCTCTCAGCCTTATTTTTTTGCGAAGTAAACATCCTTAGTTCTTTTAGCCGTTCTTCATATGACATGGTTTGCAGAACTTCTAACATTTTGGTTGCTCTTTTCTGGACTTGCTCCAATAAATCGATGTCTTTCTTGAATTGGGGTGCCCAGAACTGTACAAATTATTCCACGTGGGTTCTGACCAGGGCAGAGTATAGGGGAATAATTAACTTGCTTGATCTGCAGTGGGGAAAAAAATATTTAGTCAGCCACCAATTGTGCAATTTCTCCCACTTAAAAAGATGAGAGGCCTGTAATTGACATCATAGGTAGACCACAACTATGAGAGACAAATTAAGAAAACAAATCCAGAAAATCACCTTGTCTGATTTGGCAAGATTTTATTTGCAAATTATGGTGGAAAATAAGTATTTAGTCATCTAAAAACATGCAAAATGTCTGCCTGTCACAGACCTGAAACTTCTTCTTTAAGAGGCTCCTCTGTCCTCCACTCATTACCTGTAGTGGTAGGAATTAGCTTCAATTGCCATTGTTTAACCATTCAAATGTTGTTGTTTATCTCTCATAGCAGCATGGTATGATTGGGGTCTTTAAGAGCAGTGACGCAAAGGAAAACATTGCCACGGGGTCTTGTGATGATCAATTCACTGAAACAGTACAAAAGGGCCCTGGATGCTTTTTTTTGAAACATATTGTATAATATAGTATATTCTAGGTGCTAGATTACTGGGGATGGATTATTAATCAAGGGATTTATTCTGTTTGCCAATTTTGTACTCAGGAAGGAATTTTTACTTTAAAAAAGATAACTGGAGCATGCATGTGTTTTAAGGAAAAAAAAAAAAGCAGCTGTCAGACACCTCTGACATTGGCTTATGTTCAGGAAAATGAAGAAACCCTCCTACTCTGCACTCATTACCTGTATTAATTGCACCTGTCCACACACTCAATCAATCAAACTCAAACCTGTCCACCATGGCCAAGGCCAAAGACCTGTCACCAGGGTCAAAATTGTAGATCTGAACAAGGCTGGGATTAGCTACAGGACAATAGTCAAGCAGCATGGTGAGATGGCAACAACTGTGGGGTAAGGATAATTCTGAGAAAGGTTAGGAATCAGCCCAGAACTACATGGAAGGACCTGGTCAATGACATGTTGAGAGTTGGGACCACAGCATCAAAGATTACAATCAGTAACACACTACACTGTCATGAAATAAAATTCTGCAGGGCACGCAAGTGTGGCGCCCTGGACTAGCCAGGTCGTCACAGGTAACACACACAAACACCCCCACCCCTAGGACAGTAACATTAGTCACACACAAAACCCTTGTTGCCTCCCTCCAGGGTCTGATGTCCACACCAGGTGGGGGAGGAGCCAAGGCGGTTGGCTCCACCCACCGAGGAGTTCACAGGCCTGGAGGCAGAAAAGGCAGTAGATCAGTCTTGGAGGTCAAAGAGTGAGGAGTAAATACTGCGAGTGTCTGGGTTTGTGGCCCAGGCACTGACAGCAAGGTTGGCAGACGGTGGTGGCCGTCTGCAGGAGTGGTGGAGCAACGCGGAACCATAGGACCGGGGTCGGGCGTTGGCCCGCCGGTACCGACCGGGGAGCGAATTGAAGCCAGCACACGCAGGCAGGGCCATCGTACCCCGACCAGGCTTTGAGCCATCGACAACAGTCAAATCCGAATGTGACTGGAACCCCAGGGGTTTCCCAACAGCAAAAGTCGCGATTGAAGGCAACAGTCCGCACCGTGAGGGTATACAGCCACCGCCAATGGCTAGAGACCCAAGGGCCAGCGCCTGCGGGCACAACGGGCTCCTCCGGCACCCATACACCGGGGAGCGGACTACCGCTGGGAAGCCACAGTAGTCAAACAAGAACACTAAGGTGCAGGGAGAGACAGCCACCATCACCTGTCCAGGGAGAGATACAGCAGCTGGCTGCGGGACCCGTCCATCCAGCCGTTTGGTTTACCGGAGACTTTGTGCCTCATTTGCTGAGTGAGTACACCTGTGCCATCCGGCACTGCGCCGTGCTGTCCCTGCAACCCTGCACCTCACCGACCCTGCCTCCCCATCACACCACCGGGACCACCAACCCCTACCCACGGAGGGGGGAAACAACATCCCAGCTGCTCCCTACCATCGCTCCCGGGATCCCCGTCACCAGCAGCGGTGGTGCCCATCTTCACCACAACCCGTGGGTGGCGTCACGGACTAAAATCCCCAAACCAAACCACCTCCCCTTTCACTCATGGGCGAGGAGCGCCACTCGAGTCCCCGATCCGGCCCACCGCTCGAGCACCGAGCAGCAGCAGCCGCAGCAGCGCCGGACCCGAGCATTAGCGAGCGCGTCCCCCTCCGCCCGCGACACAAGGTCCCCCTGCTCACATCCGCACAAGTTCAGGCCCGTTTGAAGTTCACCAATGACCGTCTGGATGACCCAGAGGAAGCATGGGAGAAGTTCCTGTTGTCAGATGAGACCAAAATAGAACCTTTTGGTATCAACTCCACTCTCCATGTTTAGAGGAAGAAGAAGGATGAGTACAACCCCAAGAACACTGTCCCAACCGTGAAGCATAGAGGCAGAAACATCATACTTTGGGGGTGCTTTTCTGCATGGGGACCAATACGACTGCACCGTCTTGAAGGGAGGATGGATGGGGTCATTTATCGCTAGATTTTGGCCAACAACCTCCTTCCCTCAGTTGGAGCACTGAAGATGGGTCAGTGCTGGGTCTTCCAGCATGAAAATGACCTGAAACACTCAGCCAGGGCAACTAAGGAGAGGCTCCCTAAGAAGCATTTTAAGGTCCTGGAGTGTCCTAGCCAGTCTCCAGATGTGAATCCAATAGAAAAATCTTTTGAGGGAGCTGAAACTCAATGTTGCCCAGTGACAGCTCCCGAAACCTGAAAGATCTGGAGAAGATCTGTATGGAGGAGTCGCCAAAATCCCAGCTGCAGTGTGTGCAAACCTGGTCAAGATCTACAGGAAACGTCTGACCTCTGTAATTGTGAAAGGTGTCACAGTGGTCTGTCTATTTTTGAGACTAGTGATGGATTTAGGGCTGGTATCCCTCAATTTTAGCACAAAATTTAAATGTAATTTCATTAATTAACCCATGATGCACTGAAAAAAATAAAACCACTTTTACATATAGAGTCCAAGATGAAATATGAGGGATACCAACCAACTAAATCCATCACTAGCCTCCACAAATAGAGAGACAACTGTGATAAAACGTTTCAGTTCCACATATTAAGTTCTGTTTTTCTATTGTATCAAATAACTTATTTCATGCAATAAAATGTAAATTAATTATTTAAAAATCATACAAAGTGATTTTCTGGATTTTTTGGGGGGATTCTGTCTGCCATAGTTGAAGTTACCTATGATAAAAATTCCAGACCTCTCCACTCTTTGTAGGTGGGAAATCTTGCAAAATCGGCAGAGTATCAAATACTTATTTTCCCCACTGTATCTCGTTCCCAGCCAGAACCATGCACATTGCTTAATTTGTGATTTCGTAATGTAAAAATATTTTATAATGGTGTAAAGGAAATATTTCAGATTTGTGCAAGCGCTGGATGTTGAAATGTGTTACTAGATGGTTTATAAACAATGTAGGCTTTCCAAGAATCATCTTAATGAAATGTTATCTCTGCCGTCACCATGTAGCACCTCTCCCCACAGATGCCATTCATATTCCTCAATCTGTTATGTAGATCTTTTATCCCAGCAACCTCTGTTATTCTATTCTCCCACACAAACACAGAGCGAGCTTCCTCTGCAACATATGTCTACAAACAGGACCCTGCTCCTAAGGAAATTTCTAGACTTCAAAGGTATCTGTGGGGTTCCACATCCTCTGGACATAAGCCCTGTGGATGGACACTTACTAAAAACAGTGAGGCCAAGGGATGGGCAACCTTTGACAACTCAGCTGTGTCCGAATGACACTACTTATGAAAACTCAACTAAAAAGATGGCAACTGAACTTCCCGTTGGTGGAAAAGTCATTCCCTTGTAAGACCCTGCTATGATGAAGAAGAAAATGTAATAAATTGAAATTAAGAACAATTCTGATATGTCATACTGAACAAATATTGCTAACTGCAACTAAATGTATCTATCATATTTCTATTTTGTTTTTCTTTCTTATGAAATTATCAATTTGTAACCATTATAAGGTAAATATTTGTGATCACTAATTTTTTTTGTCTTTTCAAAGATTTAATTTTCACCTTTTCCATTTATTTTGATAGGTCCTCTGCCTTTGACATAGTGGACCATTCCCTCTACTACAGATTCTCTCGTCTCTGGGCATCACAGACTTGGCCCTATCTTGGATCTCCTCATACTTAACCAACCAAACTTTCAGCGTCTCCCACTCTCACACCACTTCCTCATCTCGCCCCCTATCTGTCGTTGTCCCTCAAGGTTCAGTTTTTGGACCACTGCTGTTCTCCAACTATACCTTCTACCTGGAACAGCTCATAGAGTCCCACGGCTTTCAGTATCATCTTTATGCTGACGATACGCAGATCTACCTCTCTGGAACTGATATCATACTGACCAAAATCCCACAATGTCTATCCGTTATTTTATTCTTATCCTCTGATTGATTTCTAAAACTTAACATGGACAAAACAGAACTCATTAGCTTTCCTCCTCCTCACTGAACCTCTCCATCAAAGTCAATGGCTGCTCACTCTCCCCAGTCCCATGTGCTCGCTGCCTAGGGATAATCCTTGACTCTGCTCTCTCTTTAAAGCAACACAACGGAGCCCTCTTAACCTCCTGCCAACTCTAAATCAAAAATATTTCCCGGATTCGTACATTCCTTTCCCAAGAAACTGCAAAAACACTAATGCATGCCCTTATTATCTCCTGCATGGACTATTGCAACCCCTGCTCTGTGGCCTCCCCTCTAACAGTCTTGTACCCCTAGAATCTATTCTAAAGCTAAAGTATGCTGCCCGACTAATCCACCTTTCCCCCCGCTACTCCCCGACCTCTCCTTTCTGCCGATTCCTTCACTAGCTTCCCATTGCCCAATGACTCCAGTTCAAAACCCTAACCAAGACATACAAAGCCATGCACAACCTGTCTCCTCCATATATCTGTGACCTAGTCTCCCGGTACTTATCTACACGTAACCTTCGATACTCACAAGATCTCCTTCTCTACTCCCCTCTCATCTCCTCTTTTCACAATCGCATCCAAGATTTCTCCCGTGCACCCCCCATACTCTGGAATGCTCTGCCCAACATATCAGACTCTCACCTACCTTGACAAGCTTCAAAAGGAACCTAAATACCCACCTCTTCTAACAAGCCTACAACCTGCCGTAACCCTCAGTGCGCTATAGTGCTGCACGACCATCTCTATCCTCACCTATTGTATTCTCACCCATCCTTTGTAGACTGTGAGCCCTCGTGGGCAGGGTCCTCTCTCCTCCTGTACCTGTCTATGCCTTGTATTCTTTATGATTATTGTATACCTCTTTTCACATGTAAAGCACCATGGAATAAATGGCGCTATGATAAATAATAATAATAGGTATTATTCCTAGGTCATGGCACACATTAAAGCTCATCCGAGGAGATCTCAAAAATTTCTATTTTACATATTTCCATTTATTACTGTAATTGACTAGGCCATGTTCAGAGGCAGAAGATTTTTCACTGGTGGAAAGTCTACTATATGTGAACATGGCATGTTTCAGAAGAAATCGGTATCGCTGGATGTGGTGTGTGTGTGTGTGTGTGTGCGCGCGATCTAATGGGTGATTGTGTGTGTGATCTGATTTGTGTGTGTGATCTGATGTATGTGGGTGTGAGATCTGATGTGTGTGGGTGTGAGATCTGATGTGTGGGTGTTAGATCTGACGTGTGTGGGTGTGAGATCTCGTGTTTGGGTGTGAGATCAGGTGAATGCGGGGGTGCGATCACTGTAGGCCCTCCCACTCGACGTCTGGTGAGTATTATTGCGGGGTGTCCGCTGTCTATAATGAAGTGTCCTGCAGTATTCTTTAACTTTTTTAGCTGTGTGGACACTTCATTATTGAACCGCGACTAGGGATTAAGTTTGGGGTAGGTCTTATATTCAAGCCTTACACTGAAAATCCCTGCTAGGGCTTATTTTCGATGGAAGTCTTATTTTGGAAAAACACGGAAGTAGGCACATCCAGTCGGTAATTTAAACTAAATAGCCAAGCAGGTAACATGGACTCACAACTGAGCCCTAATGTCTTGTTGTTGCGGAGCACAGGGAAAAGTAGCGGATTAACTTGGAAAATTGCAGGAAATTTTTTTGCGAAAATCCACCAAATAGATCTGCCAGGTTATTTAACAATTTCATGTGGTTTCTTTCTGATCACAATCTAATTTAGAGAGCCCAAAATTGTGTTTCCTTTAATACAACTTTACAACGCATCAGCTCAAGAATCTTCCATAGTTGAGCACTTTCATTTTTGATTGTTCATTTATCCAGTTCATGGCACTTCTGTTGCACCATGTCATTCTGAACCACTTGTGAAATTGTAGATTTTTATGATGGTCTCGATTTGCTTACCTTTTCACATGAGATATTTGCTTGGTAAATATAAAGTGATCATTGATGTCACTGTACCAACCACTAAATGTTTAACTTGGGCTTTGTGATGTCACCTTTGTTACACTCATAGGCCCTGATTCATCCAGACCGCTGTTATTACGGGCGTGTTCTTCAATCATTAAGCGGTACACGACTCTTACAGGGGATGTCCACTATTTGGACAACTCCTACTCATTCCCCTAGGTAAAAATAAGCAAGCCTATACTCACCTCCGATGCGACCGTGGTTCCAGCGAGGTCTGAATTCGTGTTCCCAGGGCCCACATAACATTGTTATGACACAAGGGCCCGCGACCAATCAGCCCTGGCTTCCCTCTCCTTGCCTTCAGAAATCTGAGCAGGATGTGAGCGCCGACTTCCAGCTCAAACATCCGAAGGCGGAGAGAAGTAAGCCGGCACTGATTGGACCTACTTATCATAACAATGTCACATAGGTCCTAGTAACATAACTTAACACATCCAACAAACAAGAATGCGGTTTTGCACTACCTTTCTGAGCTCTTTACGGTGCCAGGGAGGAGTGAGCTGGTCGGTTCCTTCTGTTGTATGGGTCTCCGGTGCACGTGGAAAGGAGGCAGATGACGTTTACAAGCGTCCATAGGAGTAGAAAGTCCACAGCACATCCAGTGAGTTTCCCAAAAGTGCTTTACTTTAATTCCACGTGTGCATTGTCCTTTAGAGACCCGCACCCGGTTCTCTGCCCGCTCTTTTAATGCACACATGGAATTAAAATAAAGCACTGGGGGAAACTCGCTGGATGTGCCGTGGACTTTCTACTCCTATGGACGCTTGACAAATTAAAACATCGCTGGAACCCGCGGTCGCGCTGGAGGTGAGTATAGGCTTATTTAATTTTATGGGGCTAAACAAGGGGAATGAGAAGGGGTTTTCTAAGTAGTATACAACCCATTTAATTAATCAATGCCTGGAAAGTGGTGCGTGTCAGGGAGTGAAGTTGGATTTCTGGTTTATGGTACGGCATAGCTTGTCATAAAGAATTTGAACGATGGCGTCACACCCCTGTGTTGCCCAAGGACTGCCTATTTTTAAACACCAAAAGTCTTGCATTGTGCCAAAATTTTGTACAATCAAGCAATTTACACCAGAATTGATGGGCTATTCCATTCTGATGGAAATAACTGGTTGGCTATGTAATGTATTTTTTTGGCATAACTGAGCTGTGCTCTCTGGTACTGATACTGTAGGGATATTTACCAATTGTTAACTTCACTGCCTAAATTGCCATAGTGATATTATCCTGGAAAGTGCAAAATTGTAACGTAACCTGTACATAGTCTTGGCCACAACCAACCTGTGTTTGGCACACAGCATAAATGCAGACGTGTTATGTAGCTCTAAAGGTGTGGTTAGAGTTTTGGGCCCGGGGGCCAGCAGAAAGATTAACCTAGACTGTGGACATGACACTTAATAGTTGGCAGCCAAAAGATCACTTGGTTGACCACCATACAATGCAGGGGTGGGGAACCTCCGGCCCGCGGGCCGCATGCGGCCTGCCATGACCTTTTATGCGGCCCCCGGGCAGATGCCCGGGGGAGGCAGTGCTCGTGCAGTCACCGCAGTTTTGCAGGCCGCCGGCCCTTTAAATCCACACATTGCTGCTTGTGCGCACCAATGTGTTCTCCCGTCGGCAAGTGTCAACGTGATCAGGACTTACTTTGTGGGTGGGTCCCACAGCAGCCTCAAAGCTTCCAGGGTTGTGTGCCCGCCCCCTGCCCTCCAGAGCCGAGTGCCCGCCCCCTGCCCTCCGGAGCTGAGTGCCCGCCCCCTGCCCTCCGGAGCTGAGTGCCGGCCCCTGCCCCCCGGAGCTGAGTGCCCGCCCCCTGCCCTCCGGAGCTGAGTGCCCGCCTTCTCCTTCTGATGCTGAGTGACCGCCCCCTGCCCTCCGGAGCTGAGTGCCCGCCTTCTCCTTCTGATGCTGAGTGACCGCCCCCTGCCCTACGGAGCTCTGTGCCCACCTTCTCCTTCTGATGCTGTGTGTCTGCCTGCACTCCGGTGATGTGAGTGCGATGCTGCTGTGAGTCCTGCGCCGGCCCTTTGCTGCTATGTGCCTACCCAATGCTTTGTGCCTCCCCACCCCAGTTCTGTAAACCCTCTCACCCAGAGTTGCATGAGACTCTCAGCGCAGTGTGCCCCCCAATGTCCTGTGTGCACCCCTCCCCCAGTCCTGTGTGCAGCCCCCCCAGTCCTGTGTGCACCCCCACACAATCCTGTGTGCAGCCCATCATCCAGTCCTATGTGCAGCCCATCATCTTGTGTGCAGCCCATCCCCCCCATCCTGTGTGCAGCCCATCCCCCCATACTGTGTGCAGCCCATCCCCCAATCCTGTGTGCAGCCCATCCCCCCAATCCTGTGTGCAGCGCATCCCCAACCCTGTGTACAGCCCATGCCCCAACCCTGTGTGTAGCCCATGCCCCAATCCTGTGTGTAGCCCATGCCCCAATCCTGTGTGCAGCCCATGCCCCAATCCTGTGTGCAGCCCATCCCCCAATCCTGTGTGCAGCCCATCCCCCAATCCTGTGTGCAGCCCATCCCTTTAGTCCTGTGTGCAGCCCATCCCCCAGTCCTGTGTACAGCCCATCCCCCAGTCCTGTGTGCAGCCCCCCTAGTCCTGTAAGCAGCCCCCCGTGATGTGTGTGCCTCCCCCCCAGTGATGGCTGTGCTCCCTCCAGTGATGTCTGTGTCCCAGCCCCTCTTGTGGTGTCTGTGCCCCAGCCCCTCGTGTGGTGTGCATGCCCCCAGCCCCTCGTGTGGTGTGCATGCCCCAAGCCCCTCTTGTGTTGTGCATGCCCCCAGCCCCTCTTGTGATGTGCATGCCCCCAGCCCCTCGTGTGATGTGCATGCCCCCAGCCCCTCTTGTGATGTGCATGTCCCCAGCCCCTCATGTGATGTGCATGCCCCCAGCCCCTCATGTGATGTGCATGCCCCCAGCCCCTCATGTGATGTGCATGCCCCCAGTTAAGTAATTGTTTCACCAAATATAGCAGGGTCATTTAAACATTGATAATTTTGTGCGGCCCCGAAGGTTGGTAGAAATTTCCAAATGGCCCCCGGCAGAAAAAAGGTTCTCCACCCCTCATCTAATGTGTGTTTTCCCTTTTCCGACATGTCGATTTTCTGTTTTGTTTTTTCACTTTTGTTTTTCATCTCCTTCCAAGAGCTATAATTTTTTACATTTTTTTGTTAGTATAGCTTTGAGAGCTTGTTTTTTTTTTGCAAGAAGAGTTGTACTTCTCAATGACTATGTGATGTACTGGAAAATGAAAAAAATAAATTCCAAGTATGGCCAGAATGTGCTGAAAATACTACAATTGCTTTTTGGGTTTTGTACGGTTACGAAGACACAAACAAGCATAGTTGTTTTTTTTTTTCTTAAAGTCATGAAAAAAATTCTTAAATTTGGATCTTTGTGGGGACTTCTTTAATCACAACTTTAACAATACCAGTTTTGTTAGATACATTTTGATAGTTCTTATTGCATTTTATTACGATGTTGTGGCAGACGAAAAAATGTAGTACTGACGTTTAGATTTTTTTTCTCTTTATGGTGTTTACCGATTGGGTTAATTCATTTTATATTTTGATAGATCAGACCTTTTGGACTTAGAGGTACCAAATATGTGTATTTTTATTTCTTTATTTTTAAAGGGATTTGAAACTGCAGTCATCTGATCACTTGTACACAACCTGCAATATAAAAGTATTGCTGTGTATAGCACTAACCACAGGTCATGACAGGCATGAGAGTCTTCAGTTAACCCCTGTTTGTCATAGCAATCCATAGGCTCCCTGTTACTGTGTCGTAGGGAGGGACCCATGAGCCCCCCACCCAGGCCTAGTACTGTAAAGAGATTGACAGGAGGTTAACACACGT
Source organism: Anomaloglossus baeobatrachus (assembly GCF_048569485.1). NCBI lineage: Eukaryota > Metazoa > Chordata > Amphibia > Anura > Aromobatidae > Anomaloglossus > Anomaloglossus baeobatrachus. The sequence continues at coordinate 522,719,472 of NC_134358.1, forward strand.
GATCTGAGCTCCTCTCAGCATGTCTAAGAAGGAAGCCGCACTCACCATTGCCATAGCGTATAATTCCCATAGAAGCGCATTCAGTATGAAACGGCCATCATCCCCTGGAGTGCCTGCACCCGGCCTCTTCCCCGCATGGTTTTAGTACACGTTTTCTAAGAAAGCAGAATTTTATGCTATGGCAATGGTGAGTACTGCTTCCTTCTTCTACGCGTAGGCAATTTATCGGATGTTTGCCTAACTATTCATAGAATCATAGAACAGTAGAGTTGGAAGGGACCTCAAGGGCCATCGGGTCCAAAAGTACTAGCGTGCACCCCTTGCCAACATTTCACAGAGCACCTGAGTGGACTCCTTTCTGACAGCACCTGACAAGGTAATATCTGGTGGTGCAGAATCATATTCTTCTGTTGCTCCTCTCAGCATGGCTTGGCTGTTAGAAACAGATGATGGCTGGATAATACGGTCAACCTCTGCTGGGAAAAATGTGGGCTCTTGAGCCTGCATGAAAGACAGGGACATATGCGTTCTAACCTACAAGCAGGGTGATGTGTGGCCTAGAAACCCCTTCCTACCCATCCCGTGTTGTAATACTGTGTAAAATGAATTTATAAAAAACGCTTTATAACTTACGTGTTCCCTATGTAAATGACTAGTCCCCAGGGTGAAAAAGGGAACATTGTTAAAAGGGGGTAAAACACCAACACCCCAACTATTGTTGTGCAAAAGGTGTAAAAGACCTTCGTCTCTTTACTATCACAAAGGATCTATTCCCAATATCCCAAATATACTTTATATATTCCCAAGGGTAATAATTTCTCTGTTACTATTGCCTTATTCTGCTTTGCCCTTAAGACCTGGTGCATCAGAATCAAGCATATACTCAGAGTCACTTTGTTATAATAATAAAATATAACAAGTTTATTATTAACTAACAAGACTACAAGAATACACTATATAATTCAAGCACATGTAATCACTATGAAAAACATATACTAATATATACACATAAAATACAATAAAACACCAGTAAATACTTTACTATAAAACCCACAGTTACATACCACCCACTATGGCACTCACACAGTTACAGCCCACCCAACAATATACTATCTATCCCTATATGAGGAGTACTCAGCCATCCTTTTGTGTGACCATCCAGGAAGCAAGAGAAGAAGAAGAGAGGTCAGCTTAATATAGGGCTTATGACCAAGATTCATTTAGCCCTATGATTGGCTGTAACCTGTGATGTCATGGGGGCGTGTGTATAGCCAGGTGTTGGAGAACGCCTCCCAACCTGGCTGAGGGTAAAAGACATGATCTTCTGTGTGTGTTACCCTCCCCCAACCAGCACAAGAGACATTATATTATTATATATTATTTCACAATTAACTTCCCTGCTACATTCCCCCTGTTGTCGAGAACACGACAATTATGATGCGGGAAGTTTAGTGCTGTGTCTATGTGTCTGCTCAATCCTATAACTGATAATAGTTCAGGATGGAATGAAGTATTAAACTTAGGTATCTAAACATCACCCATTCTGGTAACTCCCCTGCTGTACGGTAACCGTGTCCGTCCACAGAATACACCGTCTTCATCCTGGTGTCCTGGCGTGATGGGACTGCCGAGTGTCACAACCGGTAGTTGGGCCTGGCCACGTGGAGCCCCTCCCTCATTTAGGGGTACCAATAATCATGGCCTGTCTACACTCCCTCACCCAGCCACTCTTTCCATCCTGGCGTGATGGGGAACGGACAACATCATTGCCGATCTTATAGTATCCGCCTACCCAAAGTCTGTTATTGCTGGTCAGACTCTAGAAGGGCTCCACCCACATTGACCATAGGTCGCCCACGTAACTATCCTATGTACACACCCCTTACCCTGCCATCTTACCATTGATGAGGTTCATCCATGAATAGATACATAGGTTTATGTATAGCAGGTCGGAATATTTAGGGTGGGGCGTGATGTCAGCGATACCTAAGCTGACTGCGGGATTTAAACACCGTCTTAACTAACCGACTTTCAATCCATCCCTTATGAACATTACCAAATACTAGGGTTGAAGTGGAACATAACTATGAAATGAGGGGAGCTGTCCCTAAAGAACCTTATTCTAATTTCCCCATTCACACCACACGACACATAAAAAACTTTATTACACAAAATATATACCTTTGCTACGAATGCATATATAGACTTAAGGTAAAAATAGCAAATATCTCCTGATCCATAAAGCACATCCATAAAGATTATTGACCCATGTGTATATGGATTATCTCCCAGTGATAAATGCATGCTTATGAATTTAGTAAGGGTGCAATACCCAAACATAGACAACAAACACAACATTACCATATATTTATACATAAAATGTTCTTATATATATATCTTAGATCCGGGGTAAAGGACTGGATTCATCTTTTGTCCTTAAGACCCCGTTTCTGGCTGAGTTATAGTGCTCAGCCTTATCTCTGTGCTGTTGAGTAGTCCCTCTTTTGGTACTCCTGAAATTTTAGACAGTCCAGTATATAATGATGGAGTCCAGTATTAATGATAATGACCACGACAAGGAGGCAATATTAGAAGAGTGATGTAACTTTGTGAATGTAAATTAACAACCAATCCCGCCATGACGCTGGAATCTTTATATCCCAGTCTCCTCATGGCTGAAATCTGTCAGGAGAGGTCTTCCATTCTTTGTCAAACCCACAAAGGATTTTCTGGAACATCACAGCCGAATCTGTTTGACCTAAAACGAGAAAGGAATATACGCTCCTGGATTGTCAGGTGCAGTTAGAACATAATATACAATGTTTTATTTTATGCTGAGTGGCTGCACTAAACTCACTCTTTCCACGTTATACAGTGTGAGTGTGGCTGTTATTTCAGGTCCACCTCCCCCTGTTAACCTTTGGAGAGCTGCCCAATAAAATATATCCCATTTCCATTGTTTCTGCATTCTCTATCAACAAAAACAAACTTAGATACACTGTTTTATCTGTTTCCTACATCAAGATTTGAATAATCGATATGCCATCTGTCCGGAACTTCAAGATCTAAGCATAATGGATAATACGTCACTTCAGCGTGCACGCTCGTTATCCATACATACCTCCTGTCTGTCTTAGCTCATGTAAATAAACATAGCTCTATTCAAACTGAATGTATAGGACAACATGAAAAACCAGTTTCTAAGACAAAAGAACTTACAGTCAACTCTTGCATCTACTTAACTTAGAGACAAAGCAAATTTACATTCCCTGCACTGCTGCTCAGTTATCTCATCTCAGGGATCTGGTAAAAGACTGTAAAACTATATATAAAAGACTGTAGCTTAAAACAAAAGTACAATCTCATATACTTGACAAAGGAGGTCTGATAAAAAAAAAATACAGAAAACAAAGCAACAGCCTAGGCTGGGTTTACATTTAAATTACTCTCACATAAGAACTAAGATTACAACATTCTTCCAGCTTGTCTATACCTCACAATCTAACCATTATCTGTTATCAAAAGCTAATGATAATGACCAAGCAAAAATAAAATACCTAAATACAAGACAACTTACTATATTCAAACCTATAAAGTATTAAAGAAAACAACTGTATACACACAATATTGTATAGCCCAAAATAATAACTATGGGCCTGTTATCTCAAATCAAGGCCTTAGTTGTACTCAATATATCGTCCCTGTTTGTCACACAGCCATCTTGTTGCACATGTGGGACCACACATGAGAAAAACACACCTTTCTGCCTATTCTGAGGCTTTACAGGTCTACTCCCCCTGACGATATTGCTGGACTTACAGTTCCTCGCAATATGTCCAAAAAGATGACATTTAAAACACTGAACAGAACCATGTTTCCTCTCTAGTTTGGTCTCTGACCATTTACAAAACCTGGCTATGTGACCTAATCCATTACAAGCATAGCATCTTACACATGCCATGCTATATTTTGGGCCTGGTTTGTTTTCTTTAGAAATTTTAAATTCTTCCATTAGTAGTGATGAACTTTTTACTACTTTACTTTTACGTTCGTTAAGAGGACTATGTATCCCCCCTCTTTGCCCGATATAGGGCAAAACTCTGGAGCTTTTAGCATGGTGCGCACGTTCATCTTGCGATTTAATGTATATGGGCACATGCTGCCTAATTTTGATGGACTTTTTATTGTGCAATAGATCTTGTCTACACTGCTCAATAATCATGGCTGCATCAGTGAGCGATGGTTCCCTCGCTGCACTCAGCCGGATTGCGGTATCAAGGTATGGGAATTTCTCCACAAACATGCGGATCATGCCTTGTGGAATCCCAATTCCTTGATCCATTATGACCTTCCTGTACATAGCTTCAAACCGACTACACAGAGACAAAGGCTCATCGTTTATTGTTGGCTTGAACTTTGTCAGGATATCCGGAGTAACGTCCTGGTGTCCCGTAGTCAGTGTCATAAGTAAAGAAAGGCGTTCTTCCTCACTATGGTACTGACCATTTCTGGGATGTGCTTTCCACGTTGCCTCATATCTCTGATTGAGATGTGTAGGCAACCACAATTTGAACAATTCCATGCGATATTCAGGGGCTACAGAATATTTATTGCAATGACCCTCAAAGATATCGCATGAGGTAAACGGATCAACATTGGGATCATATTTTGGGATCTCCTTGCAAATCCGTAACAGGAAATTTATCCTTTCCATACTTTTATGGTTTGGATAAAATTCCTCCTGTCTTTCTGAACAATTTGGTAGATTGGAAGTGGTGGGATTTGCATCCCACCTACTTTCACATCTCCAACTGTAGTCCTGACCCTCGAATCGGCTGCTACGTCTGTCCTCCATTGGTATTGGAGTAAACTGTAGCGACCGTTGCACCTGTCCTCTGGTCTCTGAGTCTCCGGATCTATGATCCCTAGGAGGCGTGGACACTGTTGCCGCCGTCTCCTCCTGTGCCGTTCCCGAAACACAAACCTGTTTCGTGGGGACGGTTGACATGCTATTCATATCAGGCCGTGACAGATTAGAGATAACCTGTTGCAAATCCGCAATGACTTGCGTTTTTGCAGCCAGATCTTCTCTAAGTGTTGATACCAACGCATCTGTGGATGCGACTCTATTCTTAAATTGATTTATCTCCGTGTACAGTTGGAGGAGCTCTTTGTCCATATCGGAATAATAGGTCTCCTTCTCCGAGATCCTAGATTCCAACATACAGATCTGCTCGCCCCTCTCAGCTGAGCACTCAACCCTATCTCGTAACTCTGTTTCCAGTGTGTGGATGTGTTTCGTGTTTTCCACACAACACTGGCAATGGAAGGTAACTTCCTCTGCCTTCCTTGTGCTAGCAAGTGTTTTCAAGTGCTCTGACTTGGAAATGCTCTCCTCAAATGTAGACACTAATTTTGCTAGCATGACTAAGCGTTTTTTTGTTTTTTTGAAAACACATCTACTTATGCATGATTTATCATAAGCATATGCCTGGTCCAGCAGAGCAGACCAGAGCATCTCCGTGGACTTGTATGTGTTGGGAATTACAGGGATAAATGTGCTGTTTTCACTTATGTATTTAAGTGTGGTGAAATTCATACTCACTCGTTCGGCCATCTTTTTCGGTGTCAACGCTTCCTTAGTCCCTTTTCCGCTGCTTGAAAACAGGTCTAACACCGGATCGCCTTGTTTTCCGACCAGCTGGACTCCTTCGATGACCCGACCCTTGATGGTCTGCCAACGACGTGGTGATCTTCTCCACCGTAGACCGTATGTGGCAAAGAGCGTGCAAAGGAATCAGAAAAACATTAAAAATCTGACAAAACCAAAAGATTAAGTTCTCTGTTGAATTTTGTTTCGTGTATAGCTCAGTCTGAATATCTTCGTCATCTGTCTGGGCTACCAGCGCACCAAACGCACAGATCAATATAACACTACACCACGTCTATATTATCTGTCGCACGTTCCTCCGGCCTGGTCACTACACAGAGGATGACCCCTCGATTTCAACAGAGCAAAACACGAAAAAAAAAAACCAACAATGAATCTTGGATTTGTCCTCTTTGTTCCTGGAGAACAGTAACTGCCTGTGTAGAGATCTACCCAAACACCGTATGCAAAGTAAACAGACAAAAAGGGGATACCCTTAGGACACAAAACGCACTGATTCTTAAGTTCTCTGATTTTAATTTAATTCTATGTTAAGTATAATTGCCTGAACTTCAAGGCCTAGGTGCACAGAATAACACAACACTTCACCGTATTCAATGTTATCTATCTGCAATCCTCTCTCCCTATCTTAGTTCACAATTAATCACATAAACACAGAAAAGCAAATTAAAAACAGTCTGGGCCTTGGCTCGCCATTGAAAAAGGGAACATTGTTAAAAGGGGGTAAAACACCAACACCCCAACTATTGTTGTGCAAAAGGTGTAAAAGACCTTCGTCTCTTTACTATCACAAAGGATCTATTCCCAATATCCCAAATATACTTTATATATTCCCAAGGGTAATAATTTCTCTGTTACTATTGCCTTATTCTGCTTTGCCCTTAAGACCTGGTGCATCCCAATCAAGCATATACTCAGAGTCACTTTGTTATAATAATAAAATATAACAAGTTTATTATTAACTAACAAGACTACAAGAATACACTATATAATTCAAGCACATGTAATCACTATGAAAAACATATACTAATATATACACATAAAATACAATAAAACACCAGTAAATACTTTACTATAAAACCCACAGTTACATACCACCCACTATGGCACTCACACAGTTACAGCCCACCCAACAATATACTATCTATCCCTATATGAGGAGTACTCAGCCATCCTTTTGTGTGACCATCCAGGAAGCAAGAGAAGAAGAAGAGAGGTCAGCTTAATATAGGGCTTATGACCAAGATTCATTTAGCCCTATGATTGGCTGTAACCTGTGATGTCATGGGGGCGTGTGTATAGCCAGGTGTTGGAGAACGCCTCCCAACCTGGCTGAGGGTAAAAGACATGATCTTCTGTGTGTGTTACCCTCCCCCAACCAGCACAAGAGACATTATATTATTATATATTATTTCACAATTAACTTCCCTGCTACACAGGGCATCGCTTGCCCGTCTAGTTTTCCCTCTTTCCATGGTATCTCGCCCCTGCGGGAGTGATACTATTGATTTACATGAGCGATGTCACCATCAGCTCCTGGAATCCCGCGCGTGCGCACTTCTCATTTACACAGCCTTCTCAGCCGGGTGTACGTTGGTCGGCTTCACAAGCGCACTTCATATGATCTGAAGATTCCTGCGCTTCTGACCGTGTGCAGAGCTCATCTAAAGCCGGCAAACACCCAGCTAAGAAGGCTGTGCAAATGAGAAGTGCACAGGCGTGGGATTCCAGGAGCTGATGGTGCCGGAAGGGGTTTTTAGGGCACACATCACCCTGTTTGTAGGTTACAATTCATATGGGACATGACAGGTTCCCTTTAAAATCAAGAATTATGTGGCCTTTCAAGTTTATAGTGCTTTTTGATCCCATTATGAGAATATCGGCTACTTGATTGAGAAAACCTTTGGAATTTTTAAATTACCCAAACTTTAATGTTGGATTTTAATTGGGGAATTTGTAGTGTCATCCATTTCCCATCTCATTAGCAATCAGCCACAGTAGCTTAGTTGTGATGTACACACTGCCTAATGACTTCTTGTATGTTTAAGCCTGCCAATGAGTATTTCCAAGCAATTGCAGAAAATTATCTGCAGAAAATCAGGGAAAACTCAGCATAATGAGTAAAAAAAATTCTGAAATTTGTACCCCCCAAATATTTTTTATTGTGTTATCATTTTTTGAGACCTGTAATGTTTTCATTCACTGTTCGATCTCGGGCTTACTTTTTTGTGGGTGAGCTAGAATTTTAATTCATACCATTTTGGTGTGGATGTGACATTTTGATCACTTTTTTACTGCATTCTTTTGCGGCTTTGCGGCAAACCCATTTTGGATATTTTTTTTTTTAGATTTATGCAGTTTATCAATTGGGTTAATTCATGTAATATTTTGATAGATCAGACTTTTATAAAAGCATGCTATATATGTGTATTTTTTAAAAAAAATATATCCTTATTTTTAATGGAGCAAAAGACGAGAGCTTGAAACTTTTATGTTTTTAGTTATTTTTTTTTTTACCTTTTTTTTTTTTTTAACTTTTTACTGTACTTGTTTCCTTAGGGGACTTGAACCTGCAATTGTCTGATCGCTTGTAGTATATACAGCAATACTACAGTATTGCTGTACATAGTAAAACATCACAGGCTCCTTTGAAGCCCAGTCATAGGCTGGTCTTCCATAGAGTTCCGTGATGGCAGACACGGGGTTTTCAAAAGACTCCCCCGGCTGTGATAGCACCCAGAGAAGAGGGGGAATCATGTAAAATTCAAATTCGCCTGTCCTATCGGATTTTTGCAGGAAGTTTAATGTCCCTTATTATACTGATAATAAATTCCAGACCACAGAGCATAGTAAAAATAAGGTGTAAAATAAAAATCCTCATACTCACTTTATTCACTCACCTCTCTGGCCTTATACTCCTTACTGTCACCCATCTTTAGGTCACCGTCACATGCGCAGAAATCATTGAGGTGGTTTGTTGCATGCATATACAAGGTCACTTGACGTCATAAAATCATGACTAGTGATGAGTGGCTACTACCATGCCCGGGTGATCGGTACTTGTAATGAGCAGTCTGATGCTCGGATGGGCTCGACTTGAGTGCCAAATATAATAGAAGTCAATGGGGAACTTGAGCATTTTTAGTGCAGATCTTCCGGAAAAATGCTCAAGTTTCCCTTTGACTTCAATTATACTCGGTATACGAGTCGAGCCCGTCGGAGCAATAGACTGCTTGTTACGTGTACCGATCACCTGGACATGGTAGCACTTTCTCATCACTATCACTAATGGTGACCTTTTGTACACTGGTGCACAATCCTCCTGGGTCTCAGCAAAAACAAAAGTCCTACTGTGGCGCCCCAGGACCTGGTCGCCACAACTGCATTGCCCTCCCAAAGGGTTAATGCTGAGCCTGGAGGTAATTGGGAGGTCCATTGGCCAGCAAGTTTAACATCCAACGCAGTTCTCCCTCCGGCCAGCAGGGGGAGCTCTGAACCTGGAATTCCAGGGAGCATTCCTTAAGTCTGACCTGAGGGAGGAAGTAGTGTTCAGTCTGTAGAGAGAAGTGAAAGGAAGCAGACGCAGAGTGTGCTGTCCTGTGGATCTGGGGCCTGGAGCTGGAACAGCTTGGCCCAGGGAAGCAGGAGTAGCAGAGAGGCAGAGAAGAGACTCGGACATCGGAGTCTGTGTCCACCAGGGCTTAAAATACTCCCTGGTAGCCGAATCCGAAGGGCAGGAGAGCTGCAAGCACCTGGCCCATAAACAGCCCCAAGGTACAGCTGCAGCATCAGGGCCCGGTGTGGACTCCAGCAGAGAAGCACCAGAGAGGGCCTGCGCAGCCTACCACAGAGGGAAAGGGACGTACCACCGGTCCCAGCAGCAAAGAGGGCCATTGTTGGATCCAGAGAAGCAGGGTCCTATCGTAGTAAAGAAAGGAACAGGAGTAGGCCTCATACTCAGCTGGCCAGAAAGATCACCCCAAGTACTTCCAGGCCGACCGGATCCCCTTCACCACCTGTGACGGTCTCCCAGGATTGGACTGTTCCTAAAGTAAAAGAGGAGAAGGTAAAGAGACTGTTGTTTGTGCCTGGTTCTTTCATTGCCTGTCGGCCCTGCACCGTGTTAGCCACACAACACCATAGACTTTCACGAGCACTAACAGTGTCCCCGGGGCTCCGCTCCACCTGTGGGGAGCAGTACCACTATTGCTGCCGTATCATCACCCCGGAGGCCTCACACAGCAGCGGCGGCTTAATAGCCACAGACCACAGGTGGCGTCACGAAACAAATACTTTAATTGCTCCCAAGTCACCAGCCATATTAAACTGACACCCACCAGGGCCACGGAGTCGGGCCCCACCACCACTGACGTCCCCCGGACTAGTCCGGCCCGGCTCCGGGTGTCCCATAGCCCTGGGGTGGGCGAGTCAAATTTTGGCGTCACGAACAGGATTTCGTGCCCGGTCCCACCGGGTACTGTGCGCCTGCAGAAACTGTGCTTAAAAGACTGTGTTACTGTTTGCAAACTGCCGCCGCCATTAGCCTCGCCGAGCGCAGGAAGAAGGGGGGCGTGCCTGACAAAGAGCACGAAGGGAGCGCGCCATCAGAGCGGAGCGCCGTTAACCCCGCGCAACCCAGAAGGGAATTTGAAAAGTGAACGGAGCCTGGTAAGGTTCACTAAGGGGGAGGAAGATGTCCGACTCGGAGGGAGGGCAGGTGGCTGCCATAGCCCGAGACGCCGCAGCACCAGCCGAAGCAATCCCAGTCGCCGTCGCCCCAGCCCCCGCTGTAGCGCCGGTAATGCCGATCACAATGCCGTACATCCCGGGAGCAGAATGGCTGCCGCAGTACTCCGGGGAGTCCCATACCTTGAGCGACTTCAGAGAAAGGCTGCACAGCTTGTTCCGGGTGTATCCGCTGACTGAGAGCCAGAAGGTGGGCATATTAATGGGGCAGCTAGCCGGCGCGGCCCAGCGTGAAGTGAAGTCCTGGCCTGATACAGATAAAGGGACAGCAACCCAGATACTGGCCAAGCTAAAGAGTACTTTTGACACCCGCACCGCAGCAGAAATAAAGATGAGATTCTTTGGGTGCAAACAACGGGCCACAGACAGCATAAGGGACTTGGCCTTAAACTTGCAGGAGGCCCTGAAAGCAGTTAAACAGGTGGACCCAGAGAGTGTACGTGAAGAAGACAAGCTCCTAACTGAGCAGTTCATAGAGGGGCTCCTGTCAGATGCCCACAGGACCCAGCTGCGTATCATGGTCCTGCAGAACCCTGCTATGGACTTTGCAAAGTTTAAGGACCAGGCCATCCGGGTACTGAGAGAATCTACACCGAATGACCCAGTACCCCTCCGGCCTCTTGCTATCACGTACCCAGGGGTGGTGCCTGCAACACGAGCCGCTGCAGGGGCTGAGGCGCAGTCCCTGGATAAGGATCCCGCTGCAGAGCTCAGACAGCAGGTCCAGGAGCTGACCAAGACTGTAGCTGCCCTTGCCAAGACCGTGCAGTCTCTACAAGTGACCCCATCGCCTGCAAGAATCGAGTTGGCCTCCAGCCCAGATGACGTCCCATGGATGCGACAGAGGAGGATTCCGCCGACCCGAGGAAAAGATACAGACCGGTATGATTCAACGGGACAACCGATCTGCCGCCGCTGCAGTCAGGCGGGCCATATTGCAAGACACTGTCCTTTAAATGGGCCGAGCCTGGGGCCAGGAGCCAACCCCCAGGTGTAAGGAAGCCCGGCTCAACCCCCAGTCGCAGCAAGTATGTGGGAGGACGCCCGGTCCTTCCTATTGTGCTGGATGGGATCCCTTTGAATGCCCTCCTGGATACGGGGTCCCAGGTAACAACCATCCCTTATAAATTGTACAAAAGATATTGGGCTGATTCAGACATTGACCATGGCCCAGATGATGATTTAACAATTGTGGCCAGTAATGGTCAGCCCTTACCTCAAATTGGGTATAAAGAACTAACCATTAAAGTGGGGCAGGTAGAATTGCCATGTCAGGGGATGATAATTGTAGATATTGATCGCAAAGAATCTGACCCACTGCTAACCATTGGTACAAATGTGATAGAAAATTGTATTGCCGAAGTGATAATTTTGTTGCAACAGGCGTCTGAAACTGCCAGCTCCGGGCAGCAGCGTGCCCTAGAGGGAGATCAGAGCCCTGATGAGGAGGCAGCAGGTAGAGCTGGCTGGAGGAGAAATTGGCAGTGTGAGGGTAAGTGACCCCCTCCCCATTGCAGTGACCCCCTCCCCATTGCAATACCCCCAAGGAGTGAAATGTTGATATGGTGTCGGGCAGCAATAGGCCTCAAGGGTCAGGATTACCAGGCCTTGGTAGAACCGGTGTATTCAGACAGTAGGCCTGGAGTCCTGATAGCCAGAGGGGTAGCAGACGTCCGCAAGGGGAGAGTGCCCGTCCGTGTCCTGAATTGTGGGGAGGAGGAAGCCAAATTGCCCCAGTACGCCACTGTAGCAAAACTGTACACTGTCAGTAACAATACCATCAAAGCAGTGGAACCCTTGACCCCGTCCGACCAGGCGGAAGACAATGGCTCCAAGGGGCAGCTGAAAGACTGGTGCCAAAAATTACATGTGGGCACCGACTCCACCCCCTCACACCAAAAGCATGGGGTTTACCGGGTGGTACAGGAGTACGAGCGGGTCTTCAGCAAACACCCCCTAGATTTTGGGCAGGTAAAAGGGGTTAAACATCAAATCCCCACGGGTGACCATCATCCCATTAAAGCGAGATACCGCCCTGTACCCCCAGCACAGTATCAGCGTGCCAAAGAAATGTTACTGGAAATGAAGGAGGCTGGGGTTATCAGAGATAGCTGTAGCCCTTGGGCAGCTCCACTAGTGCTCGTAAAGAAAAAAGATGGTACAATGAGAATGTGCGTAGATTACAGACAAATTAACCGCATTACACATAAAGATGCTTATCCACTACCCAGAATAGAGGAGTCACTAACAGCCTTAAAGTCAGCTAACTACAGTTAGGTCCAGAAATATTTGGACAGTGACACAAGTTTTGTGATTTTAGCTGTTTACAAAAACATGTTCAGAAATACAATTATATATATATAATATGGGCTGAAAGTGCACACTCCCAGCTGCAATATGAGAGTTTTCACATCCAAATCGGAGAAAGGGTTTAGGAATCATAGCTCTGTAATGCATAGCCTCCTCTTTTCAAAGGGACCAAAAGTAATTGGACAAGGGACTCTAAGGGCTGCAATTAACTCTGAAGGCGTCTCCCTCGTTAACCTGTAATCAATGAAGTAGTTAAAAGGTCTGGGGTTGATTACAGGTGTGTGGTTTTGCATTTGGAAGCTGTTGCTGTGACCAGACAACATGCGGTCTAAGGAACTCTCAATTGAGGTGAAGCAGAACATCCTGAGGCTGAAAAAAAAAGAAAAAATCCATCAGAGAGATAGCAGACATGCTTGGAGTAGCAAAATCAACAGTCGGGTACATTCTGAGAAAAAAGGAATTGACAGGTGAGCTTGGGAACTCATAAAGGCCTGGGCGTCCACAGATGACAACAGTGGTGGATGATCGCCGCATACTTTCTTTGGTGAAGAAGAACCCATTCACAACATCAACTGAAGTCCAGAACACTCTCAGTGAAGTAGGTGTATCTGTCTGTAAGTAAACAGTAAAGAGAAGACTCCATGAAAGTAAATACAAAGGGTTCACATCTAGATGTAAACCATTCAATTCCAAAAATAGACAGGCCAGAGTTAAATTTGCTGAAAAACACCTCATGAAGCCAGCTCAGTTCTGGAAAAGTATTCTATGGACAGATGAGACAAAGATCAACCTGTACCAGAATGATGGGAAGAAAAAAGTTTGGAGCAGAAAGGGAACGGCACATGATCCAAGGCACACCACATCCTCTGTAAAACATGGTGGAGGCAACGTGATGGCATGGGCATGCATGGCTTTCAATGGCACTGGGTCACTTGTGTTTATTGATGACATAACAGCAGACAAGAGTAGCCGGATGAATTCTGAAGTGTACCGGGATATACTTTCAGCCCAGATTCAGCCAAATGTCGCAAAGTTGATCGGACGACGCTTCATAGTACAGATGGACAATGACCCCAAGCATACAGCCAAAGCTACCCAGGAGTTCATGAGTGCAAAAAAGTGGAACATTCTGCAATGGCCAAGTCAATCACCAGATCTTAACCCAATTGAGCATGCATTTCACTTGCTCAAATCCAGACTTAAGACGGAAAGACCCACAAACAAGCAAGACCTGAAGGCTGCGGCTGTAAAGGCCTGGCAAAGCATTAAGAAGGAGGAAACCCAGCGTTTGGTGATGTCCATGGGTTCCAGACTTAAGGCAGTGATTGGAAAAATAGAACGAAGGAAGGAGGGATCCAGCACAAATCCTCGTGGTTAAAAGTAAAAAAACATCCTTTATTTCAAAAATTTAAAAGATCATCAGAGACCCGAAGTAGGGAACATATTTACAGTGGGCGCATAGGCAAACTTTACGCGTTTCGGACTGGGGGGGTAAAAACAACAGAGTCCTTAATCATAAGTGACCTATGCTTAGCTGGAAGCAACTCATATAGGGGAGGAAATGAAATACACACCAGGAAAAAGGGGGCGGAAGTGAAAAAAGTCCATAGGTGGAAGGAACAAACCAAACCACCTGTACCCACTTCAATTAAGAGACAAAAGGACACTCAACATACATGAGATAGATATATAAATATACAACCATATTGTCATATACAAATAGACATCCAAATGTAGAAAAATCTTAGCCAAAAAAATCACATGGGAATAAATGGGTTATAAACAGAAAAGCAAGCCTTCCCTGACCACAGCAAATAAACGAAAATCAATATAAGCTGATAAAAAAATGAACACCATACAACATGATTGTAAGATAAAATCCGACAAAAGGCAAGGTAATTAGTAAGTAGAAAAATATATATATACATATATGCGTATAAATAAATATGAATTATATAAGATGTTGATGATAAAGATGTCAATTTAAATGTCAATCTGAACAAAGGCAAGACCTTATGCATAAAAAATACGGGCATAATAATCCATACTAATATCCCTATGTGGTGATGTAATGCAAATCTAGGAGGGGGGGGGGGGGAGAAACAAAAAAAAAAAAAAAAAAAAAAAAAAGGGGAGAAGGTAAAATGTATATAAGTGAAATACATATAATGTCAATGGCAAAAAAGCCAATCTGAAAGATGACAATATCTCACAAATAAATATGCGGGCTAGATGATTTATGCAGAAATCCTGATGTGATAATGTGCTGTACAGGGTAGGGAGGGGGGGGGGGGGGAGAGAGGGGGGAGAGGGAGGGGGTATGATGGAGGGAATGGACAGAATAAATAATCAGAAAATATATCTCAAATCGGAACGATAATTCAGACCATGCGGATGTCTGGTATTTAATTTAAGTATCCATTTCGCCTCTGTGTGCAAAAGTGCCTGAAACCAGTCCCCTCCTCGAAATGGCTTGGGAACAAACTCAACGCCAGTAATTGTGAGCGACGAAAAATCCGCTGAATGGTGTTCCATGAAGTGTCGGGTAAGGCCCGACAGGGAACGTTTTTGTGACGGAAGACTATTAGAATTAGTCGGTTCAAAGCAAGATGTTATCCTAGTGTGTTCAGATATCCTGGTTCTCAAAGGTCTGGATGTACAACCGATGTAACTCATGCTACAGATAGAACATGTGGCTTTATACACGACATGAGTAGTGGCACAATTAATAAATGAATTGATCCTATAGTCTGTATTATCAACATTAGTGATGATCTTGGTGTTATTCATAAATTTACATAAACCGCAGCGATTGGAATTACATTTATAAGAACCTGAGACACTAAGCCATGTTTTCTTAGGGTTACGAACTGTGTAAGCGGTCGGTGCTATCATGTTACCGACTGTGCAAGCCCTCTTCGCCACAATATTAACTCCCTTAGAAAGAACAGACCTCAATGTAACATCCTGCTCGAGAAGGGGAAGAAACCGCAAAACCGCATCTCTAATGTGGAAAAAATCCACACTATATGGAGTGGAAAAAGTGATCTTCTCTTTATATGTGGTGGGTTTGATGCGATCTAGTAACAAACTGGAACGGGTCCGATTGTCCACAATGGACGATGCTCTATTGATTGTTTGGTTAGAATAGCCTCTGGTTCTCAATCTGTGTTTAATGTGGGAAGCTTCTTTAGAATAAGCTTGATCGGAGGAACAGAGTCTCTTTGCCCGAAAAAATTCTCCCACAGGAAGGTTGAGTAAAGTGTGGGGGATGTGGCAACTATCCGCATGAAGGGATGTGTTGCCACTAATGGGTTTCCTATAGAGAGTGGACCCGATGGTACCAGTAATGGAGTCGCCAAATAGGCAGATGTCTAAAAAAGGTGCTTGCTGTAAATGAACATTTATAGTAAATTTCAAATTTAGACTATTGTTGTTAAAATACAGACTGAGGGCTTCTGCAAACTCATGAGGTGTGCCTTGGTCACGGGTATTACATATCAATAACTGGTCATCGATATACCTGGCATACCAGGAGACCTGATGTAAGAAAGGGTTGGTATCAATGTGAACATAGTGCTCCTCCCAGTATGCCATATAAATATTGGCCAGGGCACAAGAAAAGCTGGCACCCATTGGGCACCCTGAAATCTGGAGATAATAAGAACCATTGAATTGGAAGTGGTTGTGTCTCAAAAGGAACCCAGTGACCATAAGAATGTATTCCTTAAAATGGTCATCTAAAGAACTGTATTTCTCCAAATGGAAGAAAAGGGCCTGTAAGGCTTTATCATGTGGAATACAGGGGTATAATGAGATCACATCACTAGTAATCCAAAATGAATTTGTGGTCCAACTTATTCTATCCAGATTTTGTAGCAAGCTTTTGGTGTCCCTAATATAGCCAGTTGCACGCTTCATAAGGGGTTGGAGGATGTTGTCCACCCAGTCACTGAGATTGCTGGTTAGGGAACCCGTACTGGCCACAATTGGTCTCAAAGGAGGTGGAAAAATGCCCTTATGTATTTTGGGAAGCCCCTGGAACACCGGGCATATAGGTTTGTCAATGAGGAGATAATCATAGGTTTTTTTATTTATGATGCCCCGGTCAAAACCATGTGTCAATATGTTCTGTAACTTGCCCAGGAAAGCAGTCGAGGGATCACTAGATAAACGCCTGTAAGTAGTGGCATCGTCTAATATGGAGTTTATCTCCCTTTCATAAAGTGAACTGTCCAGTATAACTACTGATCCCCCTTTATCCGCTTTCCGGATCACAATATACTCATTATTTTTCAGGGACTTAAGAGCCTTTCTCTCTGATATGGATAGATTATCTTGAAATCCAGAGGTAGAAGTTAGGATACGTCTAATCTCCATCTCCATAACATCCTGAAAAGTGTCCATTGCTGGCACTCTGGAGGCCACCGGGTAAAAATGTGGATTACTAGTAGAAAAGGGAGGAGGCTCAGTCAGTACGGGAGATGGATCACCCAAATCCTGAAGATTTGAAATAGCAATCTGTTCTTTAAGATCCAAATGGAGTGGAATGTGAGTGATGTTATCTACTGTCGTCGTTGGGACAAAATCCTCATCCTGAGTCTCTTTATCAGTATTGAAAAAATGTCTCTTAACGGTCAGATTTCTGATAAATTTATTCACATCCTTGATAGTTTGAAAAAGGTTGGCCCGATTTGTAGGAGCGAAATTGAGACCTTTCTGTAAGATTTTAATTTGAGAGGAGTCCAGGGAACAAGCAGAAAGGTTAATGACGGCAATATCAGGGGATACAGGTTTATTTAATTCCTCCAAAATCGGCGCCTCCTGGAGCGTAGGGGATACCTCTCTTCTGTAATGTCTGTGCTTCCTCCCCCCTCTCCGCGGTTTACGTTCCTTATGGGCAACAAGTTTTTTGTATGCCGTGAGATATAAGTGTCTCTGGCAGATTCATGCGAGCCCACACTGCCATCAGTGGAATCCAAATCTGTTGAGGAAAAATTGACCGATCTATCGCTATGGAGGTTCCGCTGGCGTTTTTTCAAGATTGACTTATTCTTTCTGGCATTTTGCCATGTATATACTTGTTTTGACTCATAGTCTCTGATATCCCTATGATACTTGCCCTGCTTCAGTTCCATAATCTCTGATTCAATCTTATCAATTGTACTCTTGAAACGGGAATTTAGCTTATCAAAATCAGACTTATCATAATTTTTCACCAGATGATCATGTACACCTTTTATCTTACTGTCCAGATCAGAGATACGTGATAATTCTTCTTTCACAATTAAGTCCATTAATTTTAATGAGCAGGATGTAAGGATGGCATTCCACTCCTCTATAAATTTGTCCGAGAAAGTAAAGGTGGGAAATTTTTTAATCCTTAGTCCTCTGGGAACCATCTCTTTCTCAATATATTTTTTCAGGGTCATCGAATCCCACCATGTTTTTAACCTTTGTATAGACAATTTTTCTAAGTCCCAGAAAGTGTATAAATTATCTCCATGTGGATCATTATTCAACATAGGACGTGAATCAATTGGTTCTGAGAAGACCGTATCCACCCTTCTGCGGCGTTCCTCATTATCCAAAAAGGAGGAGGTGTCCATATTAGAAAAAAGAAAAAAGCTTATTTATAAATATAAGTATATATGGTGTGAGAAAAAAAAAAAAAAAGGTGTGAGTTGCAGTTTAATCACCGGAAAAAATTCCCAGCAAACAAATCTTCTTGTTTAAATAGGTACTACTCCGGTCTCTGAAACGATGATATGAATACGAATCCAGTCACCGGCACATAATATCCACACTGGTATATAATAGTTCAATAAGCCTGTGACTGAAAAGAGGATGAGGGCAGTCCACCGGGGGTGGCAGGGAGCACGAAAAAGGGACCATGAACTAGACGTGAAATAAAGGTATTTCAGCTCACCTGCCGACTCCACTGCTGTGATCTCCTCGGTGCACGGATCCGCTGGAAGGTCCAGGCCAGCCAAGGTAATGGGAAAATAGAACGAAGGAAGGAGGGATCCAGCACAAATCCTCGTGGTTAAAAGTAAAAAAACATCCTTTATTTCAAAAATTTAAAAGATCATCAGAGACCCGAAGTAGGGAACATATTTACAGTGGGCGCATAGGCAAACTTTACGCGTTTCGGACTGGGGGGGTAAAAACAACAGAGTCCTTAATCATAAGTGACCTATGCTTAGCTGGAAGCAACTCATATAGGGGAGGAAATGAAATACACACCAGGAAAAAGGGGGCGGAAGTGAAAAAAGTCCATAGGTGGAAGGAACAAACCAAACCACCTGTACCCACTTCAATTAAGAGACAAAAGGACACTCAACATACATGAGATAGATATATAAATATACAACCATATTGTCATATACAAATAGACATCCAAATGTAGAAAAATCTTAGCCAAAAAAATCACATGGGAATAAATGGGTTATAAACAGAAAAGCAAGCCTTCCCTGACCACAGCAAATAAACGAAAATCAATATAAGCTGATAAAAAAATGAACACCATACAACATGATTGTAAGATAAAATCCGACAAAAGGCAAGGTAATTAGTAAGTAGAAAAATATATATATACATATATGCGTATAAATAAATATGAATTATATAAGATGTTGATGATAAAGATGTCAATTTAAATGTCAATCTGAACAAAGGCAAGACCTTATGCATAAAAAATACGGGCATAATAATCCATACTAATATCCCTGTGTGGTGATGTAATGCAAATCTAGGAGGGGGGGGGGGGGGGAGAAACAAAAAAAAAAAAAAAAAAAAAAAAAAAAAAAAGGGGAGAAGGTAAAATGTATATAAGTGAAATACATATAATGTCAATGGCAAAAAAGCCAATCTGAAAGATGACAATATCTCACAAATAAATATGCGGGCTAGATGATTTATGCAGAAATCCTGATGTGATAATGTGCTGTACAGGGTAGGGAGGGGGGGGGGGGGGGGAGAGAGGGGGGAGAGGGAGGGGGTATGATGGAGGGAATGGACAGAATAAATAATCAGAAAATATATCTCAAATCGGAACGATAATTCAGACCATGCGGATGTCTGGTATTTAATTTAAGTATCCATTTCGCCTCTGTGTGCAAAAGTGCCTGAAACCAGTCCCCTCCTCGAAATGGCTTGGGAACAAACTCAACGCCAGTAATTGTGAGCGACGAAAAATCCGCTGAATGGTGTTCCATGAAGTGTCGGGTAAGGCCCGACAGGGAACGTTTTTGTGACGGAAGACTATTAGAATTAGTCGGTTCAAAGCAAGATGTTATCCTAGTGTGTTCAGATATCCTGGTTCTCAAAGGTCTGGATGTACAACCGCCCCCTTTTTCCTGGTGTGTATTTCATTTCCTCCCCTATATGAGTTGCTTCCAGCTAAGCATAGGTCACTTATGATTAAGGACTCTGTTGTTTTTACCCCCCCAGTCCGAAACGCGTAAAGTTTGCCTATGCGCCCACTGTAAATATGTTCCCTACTTCGGGTCTCTGATGATCTTTTAAATTTTTGAAATAAAGGATGTTTTTTTACTTTTAACCACGAGGATTTGTGCTGGATCCCTCCTTCCTTCGTTCTATTTTCCCATTACCTTGGCTGGCCTGGACCTTCCAGCGGATCCGTGCACCGAGGAGATCACAGCAGTGGAGTCGGCAGGTGAGCTGAAATACCTTTATTTTAAGGCAGTGATTGCCTCCAAAGGATTCGCAACAAAATATTGAAAATAAAAATATTTTGTTTGGGTTTGGTTTATTTGTCCAATTACTTTTGACCTCCTAAAATGTGGCGTGTTTGTAAAGAAATGTGTACAATTCCTACAATTTCTATCAGATATTTTTGTTCAAACCTTCAAATTAAACGTTACAATCTGCACTTGAATTCTGTTGTAGAGGTTTCATTTCAAATCCAATGTGGTGGCATGCAGAGCCCAACTCGCGAAAATTGTGTCACTGTCCAAATATTTCTGGACCTAACTGTATTTCTCCACCTTGGATCTCACCAGTGGGTATTGGCAGGTTCCCGTGGCAGAGGCGGACAAGGAGAAGACTGCATTCACGACGCCAATGGGCCTCTGCGAGTTCAACTGTATGCCATTCGGGCTCTGCAACGCCCCAGGGACATTCCAAAGGTTGATGGAGTGCTGCTTGGGCCACCACAACTTTGAAACCGTGCTGTTGTACCTGGATGACGTCATAGTCTACTCCAAGACTTATGAAGACCACCTGAGGCACTTAGCAGAAGTGTTTGAGTCCTTGTCGGAATATGGCCTGAAGATAAAGCCGTCCAAATGTCACCTCTTGAAGCCAAAGGTACAGTACCTGGGTCATGTGGTCAGCGCAGAAGGTGTGGCACCTGATCCGGAGAAAGTCACCGTAATCAAGGACTGGCCAAGACCCACCACGGTAAAGGAGGTGCGGCAGTTCCTTGGGCTGGTGGGCTACTACCGAAGGTTCATTGATAATTTCACAAAGATAGCAGCGCCCCTTCAAGATCTCCTGGTGGGCCAGCCAAAGCAGGCTAAGAAGCAGAGCCCTCCATTTGAATGGAGCAGCCAAATAGAAACATCCTTTGTCCGGCTGAAAGGGGCTCTCACGGGAGAAGAAATTCTGGCCTACCCTGACTACAGCCAGCCGTTTGTACTGTACACAGACGCCAGCAACGTGGGCCTGGGAGCAGTTCTGTCCCAGGTGCAGGGAGGCAGAGAGAAGGTGATAGCTTACGCCAGTAGGAAGCTTCGGCCCACAGAAAGGAACCCAGAAAACTACAGTTCCTTCAAGCTAGAGTTCCTCGCTATTGTTTGGGCAGTGACTGAACGCTTCAAGCACTATCTGGCATCGGCCAAGTTCACCATCTTCACAGACAATAATCCGTTGACACATCTGGCAACAGCCAAGTTAGGTGCGTTGGAACAGCGATGGATGGCCCGGCTGTCTAACTTTGACTTTACCATCCAGTATCGGGCTGGCAAGAAGAATAACAATGCTGATGCGCTGTCCAGAATGCCTCACTTACTCAAGTCTGGAGAAGACCTGGATGAACTCGAAGAGATAGAGTTACCGGCTTTCCATCACCAAGGTGTTTCCCAGTGTGAGCACGCTGTAGGAGTGAAGCGCTCGAGCCAGCACGAGGTCTCGGTCAACCCATTACTCCACCATAATTGGGAAGAGACACAGAACGGTGACCCGGCCGTGCGATTGGTCAAAGAAAAGCTAGCACAAGCTGAGACCCATCTTGGCCCAGATGCTCCAGAAGAAGCCCAGCAGCTGTGGAAGGAGAGGGGACGACTGTTCACATACCAAGGCAAGCTCTGCAAGAGATATGTCAACTGGCGAACGAATGAACTCGTCTGGCAGATAGTGGTCCCACAGAGGGATGCTCCAATGATCCTAGCAGCTTACCATGATAACGCAGGACACTTCGGGTGGAAGAAGTTGGAGACCCTACTCCGTGATCGGTTCTACTGGGTGCACATGAGAAAGACAGTCGAGAAGTGGTGCCGAGACTGTGGTCCGTGTAACCTGAGGCGGAAAGATGATGCCAGCCAGAGGTCTCCCCTACAGCCAATTGTCACGAAGCAGCCCCTGGAGTTGGTGGCCCTGGACCACGTGAAGTTAACACCAAGCCGGTCAGGCTATGTGTACGCCCTCACCATTGTGGACCATTACTCTCGTTTCCTGGTAGTAGTGCCCGTGAAGGACCAGACAGCCAGAACAGCAGCTAGAGCATTTCAGGCATACTTTTGTCGACCTCACGGATACCCTGAAAGGGTACTGACTGATCAAGGTCCTGCATTCGAGGCAGAAGTGTTCCAAGAGTTCTGTAACATGTACGGTTGTAAGAAAATCAGAACAACACCGTACCACCCCCAAACCAATGGATTGTGCGAGAAGATGAACCATGTGGTTATTGATATGCTCAAGACTCTACCTCTGGAAGAAAGAAACCAATGGCCAGAGAAGTTACCAGATCTGGTAGACCTGTACAACCATATCCCAGTAAATTCGACCAACTGCAGCCCTGCTTACCTGATGCGAGCAAGACCTGGCAAGTTACCTGTAGACTTTGAGATGGGGACTGTGTCACCTGAAGCGGTTCAGGAGATAGAAGATTGGGATACAGAGCGACAACAGCAGTACCGCAAGGTCCAGGAATGCGTAGAAAGGAGCCTGTCCCAAGCAAGAACGAGACAAGAGCAGCATTACAATCAAACAGCTCCAGCAACTCCCTTAGCACCTGGAGAACAGGTCCTCAAGAAAAAGCGGAGGGCGCATAAATTAGATGATCAGTGGGAGAATGAACCCTACACCATTATCCCCTCCAACTTTGACAATAGTAAGGTATGCCTCATAAGCAAAGATGAAGGCAAGACCTATCAAGCAGTTTCTCGAGACCGCCTGAAAGCGTGCCCCGAACGGTGCAGAACCCAAAAAGAAGTAGAAGAAGTACAAGAAAGTCCCCAAAGTCCAGAAAAAGAGGAAGAGATGATCCAAACAATCCTTGGAAAATTCCCCAAAACTTGGACCCGAATAAACAATGCCATAGTGGTACCAGTGTTGACGTTCCCGCAGTTGGTCGAGCCAGAAACAGAAGAGGTTCCAGATCCACCTAAAGAACCGTCCGCTCCAACACGAGATGACACGCCAGCAGTGGAACAGGAGAATCAACCCCCTGTCAGTGGTGAACCTGTCATACCCTTGGCGACTCTCAGACCACGTAGGCAATCATCACGCATACCTATCAGGGTTAGGCCTACCTGTAGTGCTGAGGTAGACACACCAAGTAGTCAGGGGCAGACACCAGAGCTATGCAGGTCCCAACGCAGCACTCGGGGACAGCCCCCTCCAAGGTATAGAGAGTAAAAAGAAAGAGTACTTATTAGAATGTAAATAGTTATGTGAAATGTCTGTAATGTGTATAAAATGTTTTTTTTTTTGGTTGAGAAAATGGACAATTGGGCCACTGGACTATGGGTGGCCAACACCTAGCTGTACATAGTTAGCACCAGTGTGCTCAGCAACCCCTGAAGAAAAACCCGTCCGGCGTGCATAGAGTGGGGTCATCAATGCTCTGACGCACGCCCAGAGCCTACGTTGGGGGTTTTATCGCGGCGGGTCCCCCATGGAGCAGTGTAATGGACACCCGGCAGGGAGCCACACTGGACTCTTATAGTTGTTTAAGGTTGTAACATGTATGTCTTGTTTTGTTTTCTACAGTCCGGGAGTACTGAATTTAACTAAGGGGGAGTGTGGCGCCCCAGGACCTGGTCGCCACAACAGCATTGCCCTCCCAAAGGGTTAATGCTGAGCCTGGAGGTAATTGGGAGGTCCATTGGCCAGCAAGTTTAACATCCAACGCATTTCTCCCTCCGGCCAGCAGGGGGAGCTCTGAACCTGGAATTCCAGGGAGCATTCCTTAAGTCTGACCTGAGGGAGGAAGTAGTGTTCAGTCTGTAGAGAGAAGTGAAAGGAAGCAGACGCAGAGTGTGCTGTCCTGTGGATCTGGGGCCTGGAGCTGGAACAGCTTGGCCCAGGGAAGCAGGAGTAGCAGAGAGGCAGAGAAGAGACTCGGACATCGGAGTCTGTGTCCACCAGGGCTTAAAATACTCCCTGGTAGCCGAATCCGAAGGGCAGGAGAGCTGCAAGCACTTGGCCCATAAACAGCCCCAAGGTACAGCTGCAGCATCAGGGCCCGGTGTGGACTCCAGCAGAGAAGCACCAGAGAGGGCCTGCGCAGCCTACCACAGAGGGAAAGGGACGTACCACCGGTCCCAGCAGCAAAGAGGGCCATTGCTGGACCAGAGAAGCAGGGTCCTATCGTAGTAAAGAAAGGAACAGGAGTAGGCCTCATACTCAGCTGGCCAGAAAGATCACCCCAAGTACTTGCAGGCCGACCGGATCCCCTTCACCACCTGTGACGGTCTCCCAGGATTGGACTGTTCCTAAAGTAAAAGAGAACGTAAAGAGACTGTTGTTTGTGCCTGGTTCTTTCATTGCCTGTCGGCCCTGCACCGTGTTAGCCACACAACACCATAGACTTTCACGAGCACTAACAGTGTCCCCGGGGCTCCGCTCCACCTGTGGGGAGCAGTACCACCATTGCTGCCGTATCATCACCCCGGAGGCCTCACACAGCAGCGGTGGCTTAATAGTCGCAGACCACAGGTGGCGTCACGAAACAAATACTTTAATTGCTCCCAAGTCACCAGCCATATTAAACTGACACCCACCAGGGCCACGGAGTCGGGCCCCACCACCACTGACGTCCCCTGGACTAGTCCGGCCCGGCACCGGGTGTCCCATAGCCCTGGGGTGGGCGAGTCACTACCCCAGAGTGTGGGTGTTCTGTAGATACGGTGAGGACCTGACAGGTAATGCGGAGGGAATGGAGAGGTGTTATTATTTATTTTTCAACATTAGGTGGCTTTTTATGACTCAGAAAAATGCAATCCTCTTATGTGAGATAACGTTTTGAGGCACGTTGTCAGGACAGTGGGATGGGAGTAAAGTGAACCTTTGCAACATTTGTATATCTTTCTCATCTCTTTCATCCTACCTGTGATCTTTCTTCCACCACTGTTGTACTAGAAAATAAGCATCCTTCTTAATGCAAGCTTTTTGAAATGGGCTACCAAGATATCTTTAGGGAAGTTCTGGTTCTCTTTTGGGTGACCAGCTGAGTATGGATTCTTACGTGCAATGACTAATGCAATAAAAATATGTAACTTAGTTGGCTTGCAGAGATATTTTACATCAAAACATGGAATGTGAGAGGTCTTTATGACAAGAGGTGTGTTTAGGGCACTCATACAATTGTAGATACTGTGGTAGAATGGCTGTCTTGCAGAATGGAAGAAAAGTATTTTGCAAGTGGACAACATCTGCAAGGTGTTTGTATGTTCTCCCTGTGTTTGCGTGGGTTTCCTCCAGGTTCTCTGGTTTCCTTCCACACTCCAAAGACATAGTGATGGGGAATTTAGATTGTGGGCCCCAATGGGGACAGTGATGATCACATCTGTAAAGCGCTGTGGAATAGCACTATATAAGTGAATAAAATAAATAAGTGCAAACTTGGAAAAGTATTTAACCTACAAGTCAATGTCACAAGCCTTCTGAAGTGGAGAACACGGACTTGAAGGGTAACTATTTCTACTATTTGGCACTTGGGAAACAGTTTTTTTTTGTTCTGCAAGAGAGACAATCTTTTAAGCACCACTTAGTAGAAGTACAAGTGCATCTCAATAAATTAGGTGATGCTCAAAATGATAATTTATTTCAGTAATTCAATACAAAAAGAGCAACACATATATTATATAGAGTGAATACAAACAGAGTGATCTATTTCAAGTGTTTATTTCTGTTAATGTTAATGATTATGACTTACAGCCAATGAAAACTCAAAAGTCATTATCTCAGAAAATTAGAATAATTACCACAAAACACCTGTAAAGGTTTACCAAGCATTTAAAATGGTCCCTTAGTCTGGTTCAGTAGGTTACACAATCATGAGGAAGACTGCTGACTGGACAGATGTTCAGAAGGCAGTCATTGACACACTCCACAAGGAGGGTAAGCCACAAAAGGTCATTGCTAAATAATCTGGCTGTTCACCGAGTGCTGTATCCAAGCATATTAATGGAAAGTTGAGTGGAAGGAAAATGTGTGGTAGAAAAAGGTGCACAAGCAACTGGGATAACCGCAGCCTTGATAGGATTGTTAAGAAAAAGACCATTCAAAAATTTGGGGTAGATTCACAAGGAGTGGACTGCTGCTGGAGTCAGTGCTTCAAGAGCCACCACACATGGACGTATCCAGGACATGGGCTACAACTGTCGCACTCCTTGTGTCAGGCCACTCATGACTTTTTCCTTCCACTGAACTTTCTATGAATATGCTTGGCTACAGCACTGTGTGAACAGCCAATTTCTTTAGCAATGACCTTTTGTGGCTTACCCCTCCTTGTGGAGTGTGTCAATAACTACCTTCTTGATATCTGTCCAGTCAGCAGTCTTCCCCATGATTATGTAGCCTACTGAACCAGACTAAGGGAACATTTTAAATGCTTAGGAAGCCTTTGCAGGTGTTTTGTGGTAATTATTCTAATTTTCTGAGATAACGACTTTTGGGTTTTCATTGGTTGTAGGCTATAATCCTCAACATTTACAGAAATAAACACTTGAAATAGATCTCTCTGTGTGTAATGACTATATAATATATGCGTTTCCCTTTTTGCGTTGAATTACTTGAATAAATTAACTTTTTGAAGCTATTCTAATTTATTGAGATGCACTTGTAGTTACCCTATAAGTCAATGTGCCACTTTTCAAGAAGCCTTGCAACTAGTGATGGTCGAACACCCCTGATGTTCGTAATTGGGAGCCTCGCCCGAACGTTTTGTAAAGTCCGAGTTTGGGGCTGAAGATAACGCGAACGTGCGTCTGAACCCCAAACTTGGACTTTACAGTTATGGGATGGGGCGGGGGCGCTGTAAAATAAAGAATATAGTTAATAACAAACATTGTTATTATACTTACCGGTCCCGCAATGCGTCCTGCAGACCCACTCAATTGCTTTCTCCTTGCCGCTTCTGCCTCCGGGTCCTATCATTAACTTCCGGTGGTATTCACTGCAATGCTCGTCACTCAGCAGTCTTCCGCTTTTTTTGGCCATGTTTGTGGTGATTTCAGGGTTCACCCGAGTCCATGGCTTAGCCATGGACTCGACTGAACTTTGACTATCACTGTCAGCCTGCTTCTCACTCTGTATAAGCGCTTTTCTGTACAGAGTGATGAAGCAGGCTGACATTACTCTCCCTGCTTCTCGCTCTTTATAGATGCTTGTCTGTACAGAGCAATGAAACAGAGCTGACATTGCTTTCCCTGTGGACTATGTCGGACAAAGGATTTTTTTTTAATAAAGATGGAGTCTAATTTTTTTTTTTGTTTTAGTTCTAATAAAAAAAAAATTCTTTGTGTTGTGTTTTTTTTTTTACTGTGTACTAGAAATTCATGGTGGCCATGTCTAATTTGGTGTGACATCATGAATTTCTAACTTAGTACCAACTGAGAAAACAAAGCTGGTATTAACCCCTTTATTACCCAGCATGCCACCGCCATCAGGGCCGCTGGACGAGCCGTATAAAGCTCCTGTAAATGGCGCTATGAAACAATGTGTCATTTCCAGGGGCGGCTGCAGGCTGCGTTTTTTAGTGTGGGGGTCCAGAACGCTTGGGCCTTACCAAGCTGAGAATCCCAGCCCCCAGATGCCTGGTTTTACCTGACTGGCGATAAAAATATGGCGGGAGCCCACGCATTTTTTCAATTTTTTTTTTAAATAATTAAAAAAAAAATGGGGTTAGTCAGTCAGTGAGGAGAGAGTTGGGAAGTAGCCCTCGAGCTGTGAGAAGCTCAGAGGAGGTTGGGAGTGGTGGCTCCCAAGAGAAGCTGTCTAGGTTGCAGACGGTGGTCTGGTCCTAGAGGAGTCGGACCCCCAGTCGCAGGGGATTGCGGCTAGGTGCCTGAACCTGTCAAGGAGGATGGTCAGCAGCCTGGCACTATCACCGGTCTGGGACCGAAGGCACGGCGGGGTACATAAACCCTAGGTCGGAGAAGCTTCAGGCAACCCGGCAATTAACCTAAGGAGAACGGAGCCTTTATGATCTGTTCCCACCCGCTCCAGAATCGGGGCACTAGTGCAACGAGGGGGATAGGGCCTTCCAAACAAACGGTCCAGAAAATCCCAAGCGTGAGCCCTGAGAGCAGGCTCCCACACTTAGCCACAGTGGGGAGCGGGGCCCGGCAAGTTTCAGACTACTGGGCTACCACGTTGAAGTTAAACTTAGTGCCAGGAGGCAGGTCATGGATCACCATGAAACACCATAGGGGACGGAACCCGGACGTGCTCCCCACAAGCGGCAGCGATACCCCGAGATTTGGTTTACCCGGTTGTCAGCATCTGCTTATTGACTGAGTGAGTACCTGAGTGACCCCTGCATCCCACAGAGCACCGGGGCCTTCCCCTACCCGTGGAAGGCGACGACACCTTTGCTGCCCTACTCCATCACCCCCGGGTACTCACAACGGCAGCGGCGGTACTCCCAATTACCGTACACCACGGGTGGCGTCACAAACTATATCTCCCCTGTAAAAATTACCCCCAGATCCGAGCGGTTCGATCTGCTGCTGAGGTGGCACAACGTCACTGCAACACTGCCGTAAAGTGAGCGCTTGTCGGCAGTGGGAGCGCTGACGTTTGGTCACATGACTATGATGCCATGGAAGGTCCTGTAATCCACGAGGTAACAACAACATTCAAACCAGATTGGTCACATGGCTATGACGTCATTGAAGGTCCTGTAGTCAGTGGAGGTTTCCACAGCTGACCGGCCTCAGCTGTGCACGTGGGTGAAGTTTCTGACAGCAATCAGTTGAGTGTGTGCCTGATCTCTGTGTGAGCAGACCTGTCTGTCTCCTCGCACAGATGTAGCAGAGCTGAATAGATGCTCACCTTTGGACTACGTCGGAGGTTTTTTTTTTTTTTTTTTTACAGCCCCTGGACATGAACTGGTCCCGGAACTGTAACACGGGTTTCCCAGAAAAACTCGTGTTCGGGACCTTGTGCACAAACACTACGTGATCACAGTATCTACAATTTTAAGAATGCCCTAAAAATACCTCTTGTTATGGAGACCTCTCACATTCCATGATTTGATGTACGGTATATACTCCACCTGACTAATTTTGTATGACAGAACAGTCTGTCTACAACTTTGAACAACCCTCAAATTGCATAGTAAAATAGAACTATGGTTTTTAACACATTTAACCAATTAATACTATATCAAGACGGTACTGAAATGAAAAACTAGAGCTTTACGATGCAGGCAGTAGAGGTTTCCATCTTCAGTATGTCATTCTTAAGCACCTACACACTCATCACTGCTCCGTTTGGACCTTTGACCGACTCGCATGGAAAATTCTTGCCTATTAGATAACGTAGAATCCACACAGCAGCTTCATAAGTGTCCTATTTTTTCCCCCTCTCATTTATCAGACCTCATTTACCTGTCAGCAGGTTTTGCAATATGAGCTTGAGTAGAACCAGACGCTTCACCTATAAAGTGTAATGGAACCTGTATAATGGAAGGATAAGGAGCCGGCCAAGAGAGTGCAGCACCGGAGGTCACTAAATGCTTCAGGAATGCTGCTCTTTGACAACTTCTTAAATGAATTATTGTGCAATGGTGATGTCTTATTAAATGAAGTGAGATAATGTAACCACCAAGGTTCTGTCCTCCTCAGGAGGAGCCTAAATCAATGCTGGAACGGATGACCCTGGAATGACACTTATGGAGCAAGAAGTCTTGAGAAAAACAATTGAAAAGAAATATACCGGCTTTATTACATATAATATTCGTTTTTTATTATTTGGCAACTTGTGGCATGTGTACACATTAAAAAAATAGACCATATTTTGTAAAAAGCAATAGATACTTTAAATGAGCTTTTTTTTTTCTTTTTTTTTCACTGACATATTTGCCATACAAATGATTTTTCTTTCTACAATATAGAAAACAAAATAGGTCACGTCAAGTGCAAAACATCAGTGGTTTTTTGAGTTTAGCTGAAATGTTTAAAGTGCACCAATCACCTATGCACAATAGAGATAGTAATTTTCATGGTTGGAACTGACGTACATGAGTGCAGCCTCCTGAATACATCATTAAAGGGGTTTTCCACTTTATTCTTACTTTAATAAATGTGTTGAAGATGTGATTTTGTGGCACTTTATAAGATATAAGTATTATAAGTGTTCTTCCCGCACTTGTTAGCACAGTCTCACAGAATAAAAAAAACCCCTGCATATCCCAAAAAGTTGACAGAGGGTCATGTGACCAACCTCCGCCAATTAAATATTACTGTTACAAGTGCGGTTTTCAGTGATTGACAGGTCTGGTCACATGCTCCTTTGTTTGCAGAATAGGAGAGCTGTGTAGTCTATGAAGAAGACGGCACTAACAAGTCCAGTAAGAGAACCTGTAATACTAATATATAGTGATGAGCAAGCGTGCTCAGCACTGTTCGATACTCAATAGTGTATTATGCAGGGGCACGGACACTCAGTGCAAGTGCTCGATATACTGGCTGGCATATTCTCTCTCCTTTTTGCAGAAACTCCTAACAGGAGAGGGAGAGAAGCCCTGCTGTTCTGAGCTTCAGGAAAAATGCTTGCGTTTCCCATTGACTTCCCTTATACTCGTTACTCAAGTCAAGCCTGTAACAAGCTTCTGGCTTGCTCAATGCGAGTAGGTAATACTCAAGAGAGCGGCCTTCCTGTGCTTGAGTTTCCCCTTAGCTTTCATTATACTCATTACATGAGTTGAGCCCCTCCGAGTGCCCGACCTGTTCAATTCGAGTAACGAGCACTCAAGCATTTTAGAGAGAAAAAGAGAGAGGCCCTCCTGTTCTGGGCTTCAGAAAAAATGATTGAGTTTCCCATTAACTTCCATTATACTAGTTACTCGAGTCAAGCCCGTCTGAGAATCTGACCTGTTTGATTAAAGTAACAAGCACTCGAATATTTTAGAGAGGGAGAGAGGCCCTCCTGTTCCGGGCTTTAGAAAAAATGCTTGTGTTTCCCATTGACTTCCATTGTATTTGCTACTCGAGTCTAGCCCACCCAAACATCCAACCTGCTTGATTTGAGTAACGAGCACTTGAGCATTTTAGAAACAGAGAGGCCCTGTTATTCCGAGATTTAGAAAAAAAAGCTTGAGTTTTCCATTGACTTCCATTATACGAACTACTCGAGTCGAGCCCACCAGAGCATCCAACTTCTTCAATTGAAGTAACGAGCACTAGAGCTTTTTAAAGAAGGAGAGAGGCCCTCCTGATTAGAGCTTCTTAAAAATATGCTAGAGTTTCCCCTTGGGTTCCATTATACTTGTTACTTGAGTCAAGGCCCCATGAGCATCCAGCCTCCTTGATTCGAGTAACGAGCATCCAAGCACTTTAGAGAGAGAAAAAGAGAGGCCCTTCTGTTCGGGGCTTCAGGAGCTTCAGGACAAAAAAATGCTCATGTTTCCCATTGACTTCCATTATAGTCTCTAATAGAGTCGAGTTCACCTGAGCATCCAACCTGCTCGATTCGAGTAACGAGCACCGATGCATGTTAGAGAGAGAGAGAGGCCCTCCTGTTCAGGGCTTCAGGAAAAAGGATTGAGTTTCCCCTTGGCTTCCATTATACTTATTACTCAAGTCGAGCCCACTTGGGCATCCGACCTACTCAATTCGAGTACCGAGCAATCGAGCATTTTAATGCTCGCTCATCGCTACTAATATATAGGCAAGTGCCACAAAATCATGTCCCAACATATCTGTTTAGAGAAATTTCTTCAATCTTTACTAATGATGTATACCATGTATTGTATATTTAACCACATTGAAGGGTACTTAAATATATGTATTTCACTCTATAAATTCCATATATATTATACATTCTTGCTTTTTGGGGAGAAGGGAGTAGGGATTTTGTAATGGAAAAGAAAAACGTCTTGAAGATGTCAGCCTTGGTCAGATTTGAACATGGGGCTCCATTGTTTCAAGGGAATCCTGCCGATCACTGACTGTTTATGCAGGGTCGAAATTACTATCTCCGCCATATGCACGTGATGAGTGAACTTTAAGTTCTCATTTATACACAGTTTTCTTTCTCATATTTAAATGTAAAAGTGTCTATTAATGATTACAAGTCAGATTATTCTTAATAAGATATTCTATGTAAAAAAATACTCGTAACAAAAACAGGTGTTAGTGAAACAGCTAAATCTTAAAATACATCCTAGGAATGGTTTTGCAGATGCTCAACGACATATTCCTGTATAGTTTCACCACCATTCTGCATGAATTACAACAACTTTAAACCAGGGGTGGCGTCCGAGACGGATCCCCTCCAACTCTTTACACAAACGAACACAAAACATTTGTTTCAGTGTAGTGTACACTATAGAAGACAAATATTGTCACGTTAATCATTACTAGATCTACCGACAAGGTAGAAACCATGAAATTAGACTATTGCAGCAAGAGAACTGCCGATGTTACATTGACTTTCATCGATTTGCTGCTTAGAACAGATACCTTAACCTGCCGCTTCTATAGACCATCCAGGAGTACATGGCTGTCACTCCATAGACAGGTAGCTCCGACAGGTCAGTAGGCTGGTGCCCCCCCAAAAATCCTGTAAGCCTGAGATTTCCTGCAGGGATTGGAGACGCCCTTGGCTTATAGACAATTATACTCTGCTGTCAATCTCACAATGTGTACAACATAGGAAGAAGATGGATTGGAGTCACTCTTGTCATACTAATAGGTGTGTCCCTGAATTATAACAGTATCTCATGTCAAAATAACACAGACATCAATTTTAATTGATCTCTTTATATTGTTGATATAAATGTTGGTCTACAAGAGTGAAGGTTACATAATCGAGTACTAATACCAGAGTCTGTAGGCACAGATTTCTGGTAGGTTGGCCATGAATATCAGATATCCATTATTTTGGCATCTTATCACTTCTGAAAGCAAAAGCATTGGGCACTGAAATGCCAATTTCCAGATCCTTCTCTTCCCTGACATCTTCCATCGGAGAAGAGTTGACATGCCCCAATATACATCAGATGGTTGGTTGACCCTTCTGATCTATCAGGGAAGTGTCAGGAACAAAAGAGGATGTGGAGCTATTACTGTGCTGCCAAAGATATGACATAAATCCAAGCATATTGGAAGATATGATATAATTCCATTGATATTGGTGGATTTCCTGATGAAAAAGAGGGGAGACACTTCGAAACGCGTAGAATAAAACCACCTTCATTCCATCTTCCTTGGATTTGTGTTATATCTTCACATTCCCTTATCACTTTTGCATGTAAGTTGGATAAGACCCTATTTTGCTTTGTTCCCTCTTTCGTTTTTCGATCAGGGAGGTGTCAGCATGCCCAAAAATACATCAGATGGTTGGTCGACCCTTCCGGACTTTGCAGGTTCACCCAATTTTCATGTATTGTATATAAGGTTATCAAGTAGGTCACACCTTTGTCATGTCCTTTTATTCATGTTCTCCTCTCACTTCCAGAGCCTTACGATAACCTAATTGACATTTTGCAGGAAAAAATTGGAACTGTATAGACTGTCTGCCTCTCATTCCTCATGAACAAATGGTCATTGATATCAGACCAGGTTTCACGCTAACAAAAACGTATAGTAGGTTCAAGAGGGATGACCTTGACTTATCATCAAGAAGACATGAGAAATGAAGACATCCTAGACATTGAAGGCAATAGTCTTAAGTGTGAACAGTTGGGCCTATGAAAGAAAGAATGCCCATAGTTTCCTATGACACAACAAAACTATGGGCAGTCGAATGTAGCTATAATTCATCGGCACAGTCCTATTTAAAGTTGTGTCCGCTTGAACAAAATGACATTTAGAAAATTTTTACCCTGGTATTCCTTAAAATGTTGTAACGATGTTAAAAATCCCGAACTGATTACCCATAGGGCTTTTTGACATGAGATAATGTCACCTATGTGTAGCTTACATCCCTATAGATATACTGTAGCATCCATATATATTTATATTTAGCGGCAATGCCACTTAGGTTGCATTAGTGCTGTACATACAGTATGTTATGTCATTTCATAAAAAAAGACATTACATGGTTAACATAGAGCAAAAGTGTCATGTTCAGGTTTGCATGTATGGCAATTCAGTTCAGCCTGTATGGACCACGAAGATTAATCATTCCTATATTAACCACAATTTAAGTACGATTTGGAAAATCTCGTATTTGTTAAGAGTCCTTCAACTCAATTTCCCTACAGTGTCACCAAAGGGAGAATGAACATATTGTCCCTGTTAATGCATTTCCAGAAATAGATGTATTTCGCAGCAATTCTATGCTATGACTGATCGATATGACCCTCAATATAGATTTTATACCAGAAAACCAATTTTAGGCAACTAGAACAGGCAACAGGAAAGCCTGTATTGTAAATGAATGATGATCAGTTTTATTCGTTTTTGTAATAGACATCATTCTGATCACTTTATTCCTGATTTATCATCTGCATTCCTGCAATGACTCCATGTGAGTCGCCTCCTGATGATTCTGTATGACTTGGGTAGTAAGAGTAAGGGGTACTTTGCACACTACGACATCGCAAGCCGATGCTTGCAATGCCGAGCGCGATAGTCCCCGCCCCCGTCGCAGCTGTGATACCATGGTGATAGTTGGCGTAGCGAACATTATCGCTACGCCAGCTTCACATGCACTCAACTGCCCTGCGACGTCGCTCTGGCCGGCGACCCGCCTCCTTATTAAGGGGGCGGGTCGTGCGGCGTCATAGCGACGTCACACGGCAGGCGGCCAATAGAAGCGGAGGGGCAGAGATGAGCGGGACGTAAACATCCCGCCCACCTCCTTCCTTCCGCATAGCTGGCGTGAGCCGCAGGACGCAGGTAGGAGATGTTCCTCGCTCCTGCGGCTTCACAGACAGTGATGTGTGCTGCCGCAGGAACGAGGAACAACATCGTAACATCGGTCATTTCCAAATTATGGAAATGACCGGCGCTACACCAATGATACGATTACGACGATTTTGCGCTCGTTAATCGTATCAAAAAGGCTTTACACACTACGATATCGCCTGCGACGCCGGATGTGCGTCACTTTCAATTTGACCCCACCGACATCGCACCTGCGATGTCGTAGTGTGCAAAGTGCCTCTAAGGGTAAGCATACACGGCGAGTAAAACGGAGCGAGTGGAATGCGATAAAAAAATCTCATTCCACCCGGACCAATGTTATTCTATGGGGCATTTCCCATGAGCAATTTTTTTTCTCAGCCCTAATTGGACCGAGAAAACAATCGCAGCATACTGCAGGTGGAATCCGATTCGTTTTCACTCGCACCCATACAAGTCTATGGGTGCGAGAGAAACATCACATTGCACTCACATTACACCGGTGTAATGCGAGTGCAGTGCTAGAATCACATCAGGTGACAATGGAGGAGATAGGGAGATTACTCCCTCCCTATCCTCCGCAGCGCCCGTGACCCTCCTCTGCGGCTGTGCTGTGATTGCAGGATTTTCCTACATAAACTAAAGCAACAAAATATCTAATAGGTGGGTCGGGTTTTGCTAGTTATTCCCGTCCTGTCTGCCTGTCTTTCCACCCTCCTTCCGCCCCTGTAATAACTGAGACAGGAGGAGGAAGGACAAGCAGAAGACAGGGGCGGGAATAACTAGCAAAACCCGACCCACCTATTAGATATTCTGTTGCACCTCTCATCAAATAACAGTGCATTTCACAAACTTTAATTGCCTGTATTTCAGAAAGTAAAGTATACATCCGATCTCACAACTAAAGGTATGTATGGAATCAGCCTGATAGCACCAGTATAGCACTGGCTTTAGTTTATATAAGAAAATCCTGGGGGTTGGTCCTCTTTAAGGTCTTCATTTGTGAATTTTGTTGTCTTTCTGTTACATATTCATTGTGTATTTTAGTCACCCATTCTTGTCTATGTGGAAACTGCAATGTTTACACCAACAAATGATATGGATTGAAAAATCAGCCAAATAAGTAAATTTCCATGTTGAAAATTAAAACAACGTATGTATGAGAAAAAGTTCTCAACCACTTTGCCTTTGCTAGGTCTATATTCCATTAAGAACTTTTTGTCTTCAAATCTGAATGGAAAATACTCAAAAAATATGTGACGTCTTAACACACCTAATGCGGGCGTCACACGAGACGATCTATCGTGCGATGCATCGTCGGGGTCACAGTTTTCGTGACGCACATCCTGAATAGTTTGCGACGTCGTTTCGTGTGACACCTCCAGCGACGCTGAATCGGTCACAAATCGTGAGTCGTGTACACGTCGCTTATTTTTAAAAAATCGTTTATTTTTTATGGCGGCAGTTGTTCATCGTACCCGGGGCAGCACACATTGCTCCGTGTGACACCCCGGGAACGATGAACACAGCTTACCTGCGTCCCGCGGCACCCGCCGGCTATGGGGAAGGAAGGTGGTGGGCGGGATGTTTACGTCCCGCTCATCTCCGCCCCTCCACTTCTATTGGGCGGCCGCTGTGTGACGTCTCTCTGACGCCGAACGTCCCTCCCCCTTCAGGAAGAGGATGTTCGCCGCCCACAGTGAGGTCGCTCAGCAGGTAAGTACGTGTGACAGCAGTTTAAAGACTTTGTGCGACACGGGCAGTGATTTGCCCGTTACGCACACACGACGGGGGCGGGTACGATCGCTCGTGCAATCGCACAATAGATCGTACCGTGTGACGCCTGCATTAGTGTCTTGTGGTAGAACCAAAGGACAGAGAATGTAGTTTATATATCAGGAATAACGCGATATTTTTGGAAAAATTTGGTACAGCTTTTTACTCAATGTCTATTACAAACAGATCAAAATCTAAACAAATTTCCAATTGTGCATCTATAAGGGAAAAGACAGAATTGCACTTCAAAACTGCACGGTGAAGGGATGCAGATCACACTGTTAGGCCGGATTGAGACTTAATTGGTGGCCATTTTTGGTGCCTAAAAAAACCTTTTATATCCCCTTCTTCCACAAAGCAGTAAATCTAGGAAATGGTTGGTGCTCCTAGCCAGGCAAAATGCCAACAAGCCTAAAAGCCATTCTTTAACCTTTTTAAATCTTACATCAACAGCTTAATGCAAGACCAAAGTACTACGAAAAATCTGGTCTTTCCTGGTTAGTACTCATTCAGTCATTTCTTACTCTGTTAACATTTGTTTTTAAAATGTGATAAACCACATATATCACCTTTCCACACAGAGACCCAACAGTCGGACCACTTGAGGTCTCCCTGCTGGGACTCCACTGCTTACGCGAACTGGGGTCCCAAAGTCCCTTGTGTGGAAGGAGAGGTAGTGAGAATGTGTGACCACAGCACATTCACCATCTATTGGATTGAATGTTGCACATGCTCACTAGAACTTCCGGGAACGTTGGACCCCTATATTTTTGATAACAGTGGGGTCTCAGCAGCTGGGTTCCCTAGCGATTACACATTTCTAGCTACTCAATGAATAAGTGATAAATGTAGTTTATGGTACAAAATCTTTACACATAAATGTAGCATTAGGCCTAATCATCAGTCAAGTGCAGTGTTTTTCAAATTCGTCCTCAGAGAAAGAAATAGGAACATGTCTTAAGGATGTCCCATAAAATTTACACAAGTGCTAACTACATACATTGTAAATCTAAATACATCACATGTGCAATGTCAAGGAGATTGTTAAGACACGACATTTTGACTTTTATGAGGACTGTTTTAGGAATGATCCATCCAAGTCAACACTTTATAATACAAACCAAATCTATCTGCTGTCACTAAAACCAAGATGTTCTAAGTAGAATGTGTCACATTTTGACATCTGAACTGTAAAGTGTTGGTGGAAAGGGTTACAGCCATGCTGCAGTCAAGGCAGAGACAATCTAAAAGTACATCGATGGTGATTTTATTGTACAACGCGTTATGGAGATCCCATCTGCTTCACCAGGACTAAATAAAAAACGTGATTTTGTCCTGAGGAAGGAGATGGAATCTCCGAAATACGTTGTACAATAAAATCACCATTGAAGTACCCATGGATTGTCTCTTCCTTCACGGCAGAGCAGTGTTAACCCTTTCTTCCACCACCGCCTTACAGTTCAGATCCACGTGGGGCTGCAGCAACCATGACTTTCAAGCATTTATAGGTAGTTGTGACTCACACAACCCAACAAGGTGAGCCTTTCCAGAGTTTCACCCTCTGTTTCTCACCTTTATAAGACCCTATATGGTCTTCTATGTCTTCCAGCTCTCTTTTAGTTCACATTTTCACATCTGGAAGTAGTGGTATAGTAGTATTGGCTCTAGTCTCCTGATAAAAATTATTACTTTTTTGTAGACTTCCAATTTGCGAATCACAAGGAATCTAGTGTAGGAGCTGTATGCATCAGGCTGGAAGTACACTGTGGGTGTATCAATGCACTTCCAGCCTGATTTGCATATAACTTCTACACTAGATTTCTCATGATTGGTACATCCGATCTCTACAAAAAAGATATCATTTTTATTGGATGGCAAGCTCCTATACAGTCATACCACTACTTCCATATGTAAGATCATGCTGACAGTTTCCCTTTAAAAGTTCATAGTTATCCTCACTTTACACTGACAGGAGGCTCATTTTACTATAGGTAAAGTGACTGAGGTGGCCCATTTTGCCATACACACTAGACAATGGAAGTGTTCAGTATGTATTCTAGAAGTACAGATTTAATACAGTAAGTATTTACTGTCTTCAACAATATATAGATCTCTGCCCATGAGCTGATATAGAAGATGTTCTGGATACACAGGTTGACATTTACCTTGCATTAATGCCAATACAAACTGATCAAAGTGTATGACCAAGCATAGATGTGGTCAACATTGCAACTTCCCAATACGACTTCTCAAAGTATAGTATTTATGATTATCTTTACATAATCACAAGAATGGTGAGCGCTGATGTGTCTTATGTTGGAAAGGGCATTTTATACCCTCCTCTCCCCTCCCCCCCAACAAAAAAAAACAAAAAAAAATAAAAATGATAAGTTGAGATATTAAAGTGCCAGTTAGTATGAAATGGCACAGCTTTGGAATGACAAAGGAGATGTCTTTGGATGTAGGGTGTATTTCTTGCTTGCATATGTGACCATGTGGTAGCAAACATAGGCACTTAAACTAATAGCATTTTCTAATTGTCAA
Source organism: Anomaloglossus baeobatrachus (assembly GCF_048569485.1). Lineage (NCBI taxonomy): Eukaryota > Metazoa > Chordata > Amphibia > Anura > Aromobatidae > Anomaloglossus > Anomaloglossus baeobatrachus. Next base: position 522,759,063 of record NC_134358.1, read on the forward strand.
AAGACTACAGAAAACATACAGACATATATTCTAGTGCAGAGGTACGCGACCACGGTCTCTGTGCCTATTGCAGAACTGAAGGGTCTATAGACTGGCATTCTGCAGGAACCACGAAGACAGAGGATCGCTAGACCTTGTTCCAAGGAATGGAAATTTTTGCAGAATATATCACAGTCAATATATATTCTACAGCTTCATGTGCTTTACAATGGTAGAATAAGGCAGAAATCAGGAATGAAGGAAACAGGCACTGATAGTAGCACGAATGGAGGTATCACATGGAGCATTTGCTGAAGTCATGACGGCAACAACATGAATGCATGTAAACTAATGTTCTCATTCCAATGTAACAGTATTGCTTAAATAAGGTGATTGCCCCTTCAAATGATAGACGAGTTAGGCAATGGATTTGTATTTACAGCTTATAGAAAGTAACGGCCCTGGAAATACTGTATAAGACCCAACAGTGCTCACCTCTTCTTCCTTATATACAAAAGTATAAACAGGTATATATCAGGCACAATATAATGCTTCCATCCATTAAGGGGGAAATTGAATTTCTGAAAGTATCTTGGAATAGACTGCCTGTTAGAAGCCACCTGAGACTTACCCTTACAAGTATGCATGAAATGCTAGTAGTCACAGGGCTAGCCCTCTTTATAATCATTAGAAATAATGGAAATATGTGTAGACCCACTTCTTCATGGTATTGCGTGTCGAAATAGCCATAATTTGCCTATAACTATCAAGCAATACAAGCTTAATGGTATAATATAGATTATAAGTGCTGTTCCTTTCCTAAAAATAGAGAAAAGCCAGCTCACCCTTCGTAGCAACACGTTTGGTATCACGATATCCGCAGGGAGAAGGCCCAGGCCAGGGATCCAGAAGCGCAGCAGCTCAGGATGAAAAATCCAGCAGAAATCAGGCAAGGAATAAAATACTGAGAGTTTATTAAAAAAACATTAAACTAATGCTGCATTGGTACAGGCACCAAACAGATCCCTTAGGGATAAAATCCAACGCATTTCGACTATCATTATTTTAATGATTTTTTAATAAACTAACATTATATTATTCCTTGCCTGATTTCCCCTGGATTTTCCATCCTTTTCTTCTGCTGTTCCTTTCCATTTTATTTTCTGAGAGGTAAGATGTTATATCTTGAAGGAATTTTATATATCCTTTCCAATAAATGCCACCCCAAGATGATGACGTAAGATTAACCAGAAGAGTTATAAAGATGGAAGAACATTTATGGGATTGGCCTTACGACAGCTCATCAATATTGGTGGAGTCCAACATCCGGCTTCCCTAATGCTCAGCTGGTAACCTGGAGCACAGGTTCGTAAGATGTCTCATGACCATTCTTGATCTGAGCTGCAGTAGTCAAGAATGGTCCTGGATCAACATACTGTGAACCCCAGCTGTAGGTCATGGTCAGATAAGTGGGGGAGAAGCCTGGATGATGGACCAAATATCGATGAACTGTCTTAAGAGTAGGTCATCATTTATCGTAATCTGGATAACCCCACTGATTACTGTGATCTACCATGCATCTCAATAATTTAAGAATTTGTAATTTAGTATATCGTAGACCATATTCAATTGTCTCGCAACGTTATCAAACCTACATGTAATTTCACATACTTGTGCAATCCTTTTAATCCTCCCGGCAAACTCTTCCCATTTGGAATCCTCACCTTACAAATCACTTTAAGCAGCAAGTCACGCTACCCTTGGAAAAATCAGCCATCAACGTGATGTTTACTGATTTCTCTACGATGGAGAAAACCCACACTCTACATTTTGCAGCCAGTTCTTTTTCCTATATGTCTTTAAAACCTCCCCCACAGTCAAAACATTTTACAGTTCTCCAACAGAATAGACACATATCCAATTAGACATGTTCATTCTCTTCCCGAGCTGTTGTTTAGAAGGGTTTTTGAATTCATAAAACACACATCAATTCTTCAAAACAAAGTTCTTTTTTCTTCACAGAACTGTCATCAGTGAAGAGGTTTAATGATGTGTGATGAGTTGGGTTCATTACGTGTTTAGCCATCCGTCAAAAATGCAGCAAAAAGTACAAGCATCCATAGAGGAGTCGAATAGTAACACAGGTATTAAAAATAAAAAATTAGGATTAGGAACAGGCTCTCCAAGTCCATGCAATGTTGTTGGTGTGGATACATTCAGGTTTTTACTAGCCTCCTGCGTCATACCTATGCAGAGTTCAATACTACATTCATTGGAACTGTGACACACAATGTGCTCGTCAAAGATGAGTTATGTTTACAGACCTCATTGGGAAGCGTTGGGCAGAACTCTTTTCGGTGTGCTTCTTACAAAAAGACTCTAAATTCCACGTATCCTCCTTTGTAGATCAACTATTTACTTATATACAGTGCAGATGACAAGTTCCATTCATTTGGCAGTAGTAAGGGCAGTGTGGGTATGCCATAAATAACTGAAATACTTCGGTTGAGAAGACAAGGTAAAATTATCTGGTTCAATACACATTCATTGACACTGTAGGAAATAATTCTCTGTGGATTAGGTTAAACTCTTTCCACTCTCGCTGGATCATATGCCTCTGTAAAAAATCAAAAACAGAAATAATTGAGAAGATGAACACGAATTGTAAATTTATTCTACCACATCATTGAAAAGCTAACTGAGAGGTTAACTTGTACACAGAGACCAAGAGAAACACTTTGTCATGTGGTACTCGGTTCCAACACACACGGGGTGCCGCTACGGTGTTGGACTCTATTCACATTGTAGCATCTGACAGGCAACCTGAGGTCTCCTAGCTGCTCAGTCTGCGCCGGGCATCGGCTGATTAATTTTCATTCCCCCCCCAGCCCTGCAGGCGTTAATTTTTGTGCAGCTCCTAAGAGCAGGTTGCTAATTACTTCCCACAGCGGTCTATTTCCTAATGAAGGTATGGGAGCCTATGTTTCTGAGTCAATAATAGCTTCAGCATACCTCCAGCAATTTCGGTCTTAGTGGTGATCCAGTCTTTGGTGATCTATAGTTGCTATTTGAGTGGTGTGGAAGTCTCCCTGTTGTGGGTTTACTTTTTTATTTATTCCCCTGTACATGTATAGTTTCTCCTGTGTGCTTGAGTGCAGTGTGTATGTGTTTTCGTTCTTCCTTGTCTGTCGTTTCTGTGGGGTTTTTGTGTTTCCAGCCTTCCCCAAGGGTTGGGAGAGGGGGAGTAAGATCAGGACTCCGACAGGAGTCAGGGTCATGCTGGGGGCTCAGACCTCGCTACTATCGAGTGTACCTTTGAGATAAGGGACAGCGCAGGGTTTAAAGTCTGAGGGCCAGCTTAGGAGCCCCTATTCTGTAATTTCTTACAATGTGATACACTTCCATTAAAGCAGCTTCAATTTGGAAAAACCCCCTTCAAGAAAGTCAGATGAAAAATCTTGTATATTCAGAATATTTAGCTCATGTTTATGTTTAAAATTAATTTTCTAAAAATGTTGCCACTGTTTTTTTCCGTATTAAAAACAAAGTTGAGATCTTCCAATCACAGTACATGATCTCCCCACTCTACCTGCTCCTCCCTACACAATCGTCTTTATATACTGTATGCACATTAGATGCTTCAATACAAATGATGAGATCTGAGTCTATTGCTACCAATGTACATGTGAATTTCCTGAAAGAACAGGAAGTTCATTTGCACAATAGCTCCAGTGGCAAGTGTGAAAACTGCAAGATTTTTAATTTTTTTAATACAGATATGGAAGATAAAAACATTATCAAAATTTTTGAAAAAAATATTTTTAAAACACAAAAATCTGATTAGATCAATAAGTATTTTTCTGATGGCACATTCCCTGTAAATATATGCAGAAAGGGTTTTATATAAACTGACTCTTGTTACCTGACCACCCATATGCCTAAAAGAAGCTGGGAAAAAGACCTCTGATTTTTTCTACATATATTGAATTATACCATGAGCCAACATAGAGTTAACAATCCAAATTTGAAGAAAAGCCTCTAGGAAGATAAAAAAAGGACTCACTCCAAAAAAAATTAAGGTTAGAAATTATAAAAGGATAGGCTATGGCCTGTTCCCCTAAAAGTGAGAGATCTTGTGTTTTGGTGCACAACACTACAGGCACAGACTTAGGTCTGAAGTTCACAGGCAACTCTTTGTCCTCCATGTGATACAATACATGCAAATATGAATAAAACCCAAAGAAACCTGGAGGAATCGCGTGCCAAAGGGTCACTGGAAATACATTATCTGCATGAGCATTCAATATAGCTTAGCACCAAGGGTGTTTCTCAATGAATATACGAATATATAGTGTCCTATTGGCGCCTAGGTGTCCACAACTAAAAGTTTGATTATAACAGCAATATGAAGATGTCAAACATTCGTCTTGTAGGCTTCTTTTCATCTTTGACACCCAAGGAGCTTCTTAGAAATGATGTTTATATATTGGAGGATAAGACAAAACATGACACTATTCTGTGCAGACTCTAGGTTGTCAAAAAAATGGATGAGAAAGATACAAAGGATTAGTACAGACATAAGGTAAGAAAAATTATTTAGAGGGTCGAAGGAGCAATGGAAAAGCAAGCCTTTGTTGATCTAAACCTGGATTTTACTATTATTCCTTTAGTATATGTTCTAGTGGTTGTTAAGACGTAATAAAAACTACCATAGGTGGTCTATATTTTTACAGTAAGAGAAGATTGTAAGCCCGCAAGGGTAGGGTCCGATCTCTGTTCCAGCTTGTAATTTGTTCATTCAATGGGATAACCATGGCACTTTTGGCACGATGGTGCTCAAGTAGGATCCAATCTCATGCAATGTAGAACTTGGCTCTCAAAAGCAAATTGAAGAATAGCTGAATTTATTTTCGAAAAATCCAAAACAAGCGCAGACATCTGCATATACAAACCGGCGGTGAACACTGCAGTCTGCTCCCTGAGCTTATTCATCCTGACATCATTTTCGATATTACAAGTTGCCCACTGATGAAGGTCCAGTGTAGACCGAAACGTTTATGATTGTTTTGGATTTTCTTAAAAAATAAATTCAGTTATTCTTCAAATTGCATTTGAGTGCCAAGTTCTATTATTTGTCACTTGTTCATTATCATTTCTATTTGTATTTTGTATGTAAACCCCTTTTCACATGTATAGCACCACAGAATCAATGGTGCTCTAAAAATAAAGAAATAATAAGTTGATACAAAAAGTATGCTAACCTATGCATGATAGATCCAACTTGTCTTTTCCTTTTGGTGTTAAGAGTATATTCTCATCCAAGGAGATCACTCGTTTGTAAATGGAGCCAGTGGAAAATTTCCGCGTTCTTCCATCTTGCATGCAATGGAAATGTTTTTCTTCATCCAATTCATCACCTGAATCTGTGCTTTTAATACTTAACCGCCTCATTCGTGAAACAGAATCAACCTCCTTCATTCGAGCAAGGCGATCAATAGCAGTCCGAACAGGTGTAGAGGCCAGCTTCCCCTGTAATGTCTCAATCTTCTTGGAAGGGTTCCTTACTCTTTTCTCAGAACTGCGAGTAATGTTTGTGTCGCTGTGTTCTGATGCAGACTGACAAAAAAAAGGTGGATCCTGACGTTCGTTGATATCTTTTAATTTCTCAGCAGCTTTCTCACTGTCGAAAGGCAAATTTAGCACACTCTTGAATATCCCTGTGGTCTCTTTTGTAGGAAAAAAGATTTCACTCAATTTTTTCTCCCTTTTTCCCTTGTCTAGTTGTAAACCACTACTAGGGAAGACATTCTCAGGACTTTGAGCTTCAGAGCTCCCATTTGACACCAGGCAATCATCTGGTACATCAATTCCAAGAATTCTTGCAGCCCTCTCATGTAGAGACTCATTCTCAGGAATATCCAAATAATTGTGCTCCTCATAAAAGTCTCCGTTACGATTTGTGCTGATGAACTGTTTGCTCAGGTCTGGCACAGAGCGCCCATGATTTCTGTCAGCTAGCGACAACTTCCGGATCACGTTGTCCCCTAGTTGGCCAAATTTTGCACAGCTGACCTTCACAATGTCAAAAAACGTATGATCGAAACATGTTTTATCTTCTTTAAAGTGATGAAGGCCAACATCTGTGGAATGCTGTTTTTTATTATTGGAGATTTTATTTGCATGGGTTTGACCTTGTTGTTCCTGCTCTGACTTAGTCATTGCTCCAGTGTTTGTAACCACTTTGTCTCCAAATTTCTTGGTCTGATTTTGTGTTTCTCCTGACAGACATCCATCTAATAACTTCACGGCTTTATTCTTCACTTCAATAATTTTTGAAGCTTTGCATAAGTCAGCACTGACTTCACTAAGATCAAACCTCAACTTTTCCGTGCACCAACTATTTAACTTACTTTTATCCTGAAGAACTTCAAACATTGGTATTTCTTCAACCTCTAAAATATGTCTATTGTTGCTCAACATTTCTCTCCTTAACGCTGTCCTCGTTGGGGAAAAGTCCACCTGGGTCACCGTACTTTGCACCGTCACTGCATTCTTTTCTCCATCACTAGCAGTAGTAGAACTATCTTGATCCTGAAACTCTTTATTCATACTTTCCAATTCGCTTATTGCATCCCATGGACGCCGATTTACAGGTTTTAAAAGGAATTGTCCAAAAATTTCCTTTTTATTGCATGGATTTTCTTCTTCAAATTCATTCTTTTCACACTTGACAATGTTTTCTTTTCCGTCTGTACTTGCATTGGGAAGGTCTAACCTTTGGCATGGCTCTGTTCTTGGTATCTGTGTGAACAATAAAGATGTCCTGGAGAATGCACTATTAGTAGATGGTGTAAAGCTAACTTGACCTTTGATGCCAAATAAATTTTGTCTAGCATTTTCTAGATGCCTTCTCGGATCTCCCAATGCACCTGTTGGAACAAATTGGGATTTATTTTCCATTTCACTTTCTTTTATACCGTTGTAAAGTGGGGAAGTTGGTATATCTGTAAAAATGGTTTGGGTTTGTTGATCTTTGTACTGATCGCCTGGCCAACCGCCAGCATATGTCAGTTCTTTGTGTTTGCTCTGCTCGCCAGATCTGAGGTCATTTGCTTGTTTATTTTCCTCTGTTATAGAATGAGCTTGTTTTAGTAGCTCGGTATTATTGTTCATGCTTCCTGTAAGTGTTTGCAGCTCCAAGTCACTGGAAGATGCACTTAAAAGCCTTTCCTCATGCAGACCCCCATTGCTGTGTTTTAACATGTTCATCCTGTCCACATTGTCCGCTATACGACTGTTGCTCTTAGACATATCTGATGTGGCAGAGTCAGGTTTAACGGGAATGGAGACCAAGCAAAATATTGTTTCATTTAGTTTTCTCTTTGAACTTTTTTTACTGAAAACAAAGGATTCGGGCTCAAACTTTTTCACTTTTGTTACTGTTTCACAAGCGCTATCGGAATGAGTTTTTTTCAAAGACAGTTTGTGAGTAGGCTCACTGTCCTCGGGCAAACTGCACGCTGTAGCGCCATCTCTATTTTCCGGCAATGGATAGCGCATTTGATCGGGGATGGAGATGTGCAACCATTGTTTGTGTTTTATACCCTCTCTTTTTACAAAATGATGGCCTGAAATTCTAGGATTTTTAAAGGCACTGTTTTGTTCTCTCTTACGAAAATGACTTTCTTGGCTGGATTGCTCAAGTCTCGGGTGATCATTGTGTTTTTTACTGAGATTGTGTTTTTCTGCCTCCTGGGCATCTATATGTTTTATACGTGGGTCATCAAAGGAGATATATTGCACAGAGTGTTTACAATGTTCAGAATGCCTGTGGATGGCAGGTTTAGTAAACGGACCATTATTTCCAAGACAACAGGTTGGCTTTTTGTCACTTGTGCTGGTTTTCTCCACCGAAATATTTTGGCGTTTGCAATCATTTGATCGAGGCACTTTTTTAAAAGGTTGGTTAGCTGCATGTAGGAGAGGTGGGGACTTATATGATGGGGGAGGTATATAATGAGGGGGTTCCATGCCTGAGTCATGAAAGCAGGATTCCTGCAGGGCCTCTAACACTTTAGGAGATGAGTGATGTTCCTCTTTTTCTTGGTTATCCTGGTTTTCAATAATATCCACAGTTCCCCACGTTTGCTGGTGAACTTCATATGAGGGTGGCTTTGAGGGTCGACTATATTTCTGTTTTAAGAATGGGCTTTTAAACTCCTGCTGTACAGGATATTTCTCTTGTGAGTATACTTTATTTTCCTTCACAAAGGAACTGTCACCCGTAGTTGAAGATATAGCCATATGACATAAACCTTCCGGTGAAACTTTTGGCATTAGTTGAGACGTCTGTTTATTTGGACCCAAAAATGAACCTTCTTCAAGAGTGGTTGGGACGAATTCTAACTTTTCGCAACTGTCATCTGACATCTGGCTCTCCGATGATTTTGGACTCACTCTTACTTTCTGCTTGACTCTTTCCACATTTTCCGTTACTGTATTTTGAAATTCCTTGATGTTTTTATCTATAAAATTGCATCTTCTTTTATCCTTAATATCTGAGGACAATGCAAGATTTTCACCAGTTAGTCTACTGCCCCCATGGTTTAGTAAAACACTAAAATCCTGGCCTCTTCTTCTCCAGTACTGGATATCTTTATCGGTCCTTGCCCAGCATGGTTTATCAATCTGAAGTCTTTCAGGGACCCTAAAAAAGAAAAAATAATATACAATGAGAAAAAGGAAAGCAAGAAACATAAGTTAACAGTTTATTATCAATAAATCAAAAACCACTTAGGTTTTTGCATATCTATAACCATTCCATCCAGATTTCCTTTACTGTAGTTCAAAAATGCTACAGGGAAACTGATAAAAAAAACTGACTGATCCCGTAGATTCTTACAGTAATGGTTGGGTTTACACTGACATAATAAGTATAACAGTTATCTTAAATTACATCAGATCTCTAACAAAGAGACTAAACGACTCTGCCCAGGATAAATTTTAAGAGATTTGCTAAATTGACGTGTAGATTCAATTTTGACCAAATAAATTTTGGCACAAATTGGTTCTCCTACGAAAAGACATGACATACAAAGTCATCCACAACCTGTCTCCTCCATACATCTGTGACCTAGTTTCCTGGTAACCTACCTGCATGAAACCTCCAATCTTCACAAGATCTCCTGCCCGCCCCCTTATCTCCTCTTCCTACAATCACATACAAAATTTCTCCTGTGCCTCCCCATACTCTGGAACTCTCTACCACAGCATATCAGACTCTCCCCTGCTGTGGAAACCTTCAAAGGGAACGTCAGACCAACCTATTCAGACAAGCCTACAACTTGCAGTAACACTCAGTCCACTATATCGGTGCACGACCAGACTATACCCTCACCCATCCCTTACAGATTGTGAGCCCTCGTGGGCAGGGTATTCTCTCCTCCTGTACCAGTCTGTGCCTTGTATTGTTCATAATTATTGTACTTGTATACGTATGCCCCTATTCATATGTAAAGCGCCATGGAATAATTGGCGCTATAATAAATAATAATAATAATAATTATCCTTGAGGTCTCTCCAAACTCAGGGGTCTTACTTGTCTGGCCACCACAGCTCCCTAACCAATTCTTAGCACACTTCAGATAAGTATTCGGATTGGTCTTTGTCTAGTATTTCTGGAACCTTCACACAGTCACATGGGGTCATTGACATCAATGATGTGTGTTTTTCTCATGTGAACACATGTGGCTTAGTCAACACTAGAAGATGCAGACTGAAGACCGATGTGAACACAATAGAATGATCTGAAGTGAGCGGGTTATTACCCTTAATTAATCTGTCGAACGCACATTTTTTGGGTGTTTGGTAACTAATCAGATTCATTCCAAGTCGATTTGTTAATCCTTAGTGATTTTACACTACACAAAAAATACATAGCCCTGAAGAGGCTGTTTTAGTAACTTAGAAAATCCATATCAGAATGGCCATATGATGCTGATATGAAAATGGGCATCAAATGAATCTAGTTAAACAGTGAAAGAGCTCAGGAGTCCAAGTGTATTCCATCTCCATCCACCCAGCCTGACTGACCGCTCCAGCTTTCAAAAAGGATTTTACAGCCATTCTGATGTGGATCCTTAAAGTTAGTTCATCAGCTTCATCAGGTCTAAGAGATCTATTGATTAAAGGGAACCTGTCACCAGATTTGGGGCGTATAAGCTATGGCCACCACCAGTGAGCGCTTATATACAACATTCTAAAATACAGTATATAAGAGCCCAGGCCGCTGTGTAGAATGTAAAAATTACTTTATAATACTCACCTAAGGTGCGGTGGGGTGCAGACTGGTTGGATGAGTGTCTCCGTGAAGCCTGGGTGCATGACACGTACTACATCATCCATACTAGCCGGCATTGAGGTCCTGCGCTGGCGCACTACAATACCCTGAGCAGGGCAGATTAAAGTGTTTGTAGTGCGCCTGTGTAGGACCTCAATACCGGCTAGTATGGATGATGTAGTATGCGTCATGCACCCAGGCTTTAGAAGAAGGAGGACAAAGATGGCCGAAAGAGGAGGCGTCGGTACTGAAGAACGGAGACACCCATCCGACCAGTCTGCACCGCACCGCCCCTTAGGTGAGTATTATAAAGTGATTTTTACATTCTACACAGTGGCCTATATATGAGCTCACTGGTGGTGGCCGTAGCTTATAGTCACCAAATCTGGTGACAGGTTCCTTTTAATTTATGCAGTTTTTGTATTAAGAAATCTAATGACAAAAAGGCTACTGGTGCTTGTGCAATACAATGGTGGGTTAATGGGTTTATATCAGTTTATTAACCTACAGTATTTCAGAAAAGTGAGTACACCTCTCACAGTTTTGTACATATTTTATTATATCATTTTGATGGGACAACACTGACGATGTGACACTTTGGTACAATGTACAGTAGTCAGTGTACAGCTTATAAAACAGTGTAAATTTGATGTGTCCTCTAAATAATGCAACACACAGCCATTAATGTCTAAACTACAGGCAACGAAAGTGAGTACACCCCTACGTTACCAGCGATTTTGACATTAATGGCCATATATTGAGTTATTTAGAGGGCACACCATATGTACACTGGTACACAAGCTGTACACTGACTACTGTACATTGTATCCAAGGGTTAGATCTTCAGTGTTTTCCTATGAAAAGATACAAAAATGTGACAGGTGTACTCACTTTTGTTGCATATTGTATATCCCTATATCACTTCTAATCATTAGAATTTATTATGGTTGTACAATCATAATAAAATTGTATAAAAAAAGTTGGCTGTCAATTATTTTTTTGGTATATTTAAGTTCATAGGGTCTAACCTATAATTCTGCATTTCCCTGCCTGTCTCTAGCTCAGATATGTCCTTTCTTAACTTGTTTCTAAATTCACACATCCCAAGAAATATGTATTAGGTGGTTGAAGATATAAAGCTTTGCTGCCCCGGGCAACCAATCATAGCTCAGCTTTCATTTATAATACTGCTCTTTAAAAACGAAAGCTGTACTGTCATTGGTTGCTATGAGCAACAGGGATTTCCTTTCCGTTTTCATAACTCTACCTTTGTTGTTTGGGGTCAGAGATTTCCTTTAAAATTAAAACTGTTCTGAAATCAAGAGACCACTGTGCAAACTGTGTCACAGCTCCCTAGTTTATGTTACATTCATCCATACCATAGGGCTTCATTCACATGGCAGAGACAAGACTGAGTTTTCTGATAGAGAGGAACAATGGTGATGTGGTAGACATTTATTGTGCAGTAGGGCCGATGAATTCAGACTCTTAAGGAATTAGGCACATCTTACAGCAGCCAACTGAGGCCAACTCCATTAAAAGGAGGTCAACATGACAGGGATAAGGTTAGGAAAGGGTTAAAGTTATAGGGAGTGGATGTATGGGTATGAATAGGCATTTGGGGTGTAGTTTAGATGAGGGGTGGAGTTAATGGGGGGTTATAAGGCAATGTCCTTTAGGGAAGGCAGCCATTTTGGGTACGACAAGGGAAAAATCTCCCACCCTCCCTATTTTTTCTCTTTTTTTCCAGAGTTTTATTACAAATAAAAAAAAAAGGGGGGGGGTGTTAAGAGGTTGGTGTTGTCTTCTTCTGTCCTCGCAGTGAGCAGAGAAGGGTCCTTGAAGATAGTAGTTTTTCTGGCTAATGATGAATCGGTGGGGGGGGACCCACAAGGTTCTGGACCTCTCAAGCGGATTTTTTATATGCTGGCGGGTGGAGGTATTCCCGAGGAAGGCCCGGATGGGTGGCAGGATGGGAACATGTGGTAAAAGGAAATCAGGTTGCTTAACTGGTGCTTCTTAGCTGGTGCTTAAAAGGCTAGAGGTAAAAAGATCAGTCTGGCTACATTTTTGAGTAGACTACTCACTGGACTACCCGTTGGCAGGTTAGGGATTTCGAGGACCACCCGAGGTAAAAAATCAGTCTGGCTACATTTTTGAGTGGACTACCAATTGGCTACCAGTTGGCAGGTTAGGGGTTTCGAGGACCACCCGAGGTAAAAGATCAGTCTGGCTACATTTTTGAGTGGACTACCCGTTGGCAGGTTAGGGGCTTCAAGGACCACCCTCCAGGTTTACATGTTTATATTTATGTTGTTTGTTATAATAAAAGGCTGCTGTAGCCATTTAAATCCATGTCGGTGTGCTGTCTGGTCATTTCTCAGGGAAAAGAGGGGTTGGGTAGGGTTTTTCGGCAGGAATGACTTGACAATGTCCATTGTCATGTGCCTCTGCCAGAAATTTTACTGACTGGAGTATATTTTTTTTTGCGTAATTTAGGTCTCTAAATTGGAATAAATTATGATGAATTTGCAGCACACAGACTGCATAAATATGCCTGCAAAGTCAATGAGAATCCTGAAGTCTCATGACTAATCTGCAGCTTGTCAATTTTTTCAATGTTTTTGCAGCATTTTTTCACCCATCAATTTCAATTTGAAAAACACATACAAAAATGCATCAAAAACGCTGGAAAAACGCATGTTTTTGCGCTGCGTTTTTCCTGTCGAGATGCAGAACTGTAAGAGACCCTTACTGCTAAAATACAGTTTTACAAAAAGAAATGGGAATCTCGATAATATTTGTGCAGGTTACAGATCTTACCATATTGAGCTGATTCAGATTCATGAAGAAGTCTTGTGCATGAATAAGTAACATACTGGAAAGAAGAACTTCTATAAGGAATGTGAGGGAGGATCCTGAAAATAGTGGAGAATTCCCGAATTCCTATAAGACTTGGCAACAGAAAAGCAGCTTGGAGGAGCTTTTTGGGCATTTCTAGGTGGTGAAGTATAAGCATGGAGTGATGTGACCTAAAAAAGGGGTACAGCTAAAAGGAAACATTTTGTGATGTTATGCTCTACCTCCCGCTATCACTTTCCTACTAGACCGGCACTATAAAATTTGGTAACAGTGGTGTACCCAAAAGCTTGTGGGCCCCAGTACAAAGTCTCTAACAAGGCCCCCAACTATCCCTTTAATAGTTTAACTACAACCCCTGTTAGACAAATATGTGGTAAAGCAGGGGTCCCCAACCAATAACTCGGGAGTCACATGGGGCTCGCGGGCTAGTGATGTGTGGCTTGTGGCTGTCTTCCAGCTTGGTGACTTTTTTGAGTAGTCTCACATAGAAGAGCAGATCTGATTGGGGGTAAGGTAAGAACTAGAGATGAGCGAACCCAAAGTTTGGTGCTTGTACCAAAAAAAACAGAATTCAGGTTCGGAGTTCTGGTGCTTTACATATGCAAACCACTCACTCGAGCATCGCTATGCTCGGGCACGCTCGGTGCTCAGCCCAGTGCGAGCTGCTTACAGTGTTTGAATTTCTCACACTGGGGGTAAGAACAGCATGATCGGATGTAGAGTGCACCAAACAAAAACAATGAAAAAAACACTGCCCTCCTGCCTTCGGAAGAGTTTTGTTTATGGCTAGCTGCATGTGGGTGGACTTTACCTGGGGTTCACATCAAGTTAGAGTCCCAAACCGAACTTTATCTAAACTCTGGCTGAACCCGCCGAACCGAACTTCCATGGGTCCACTCATCCAGAGTAGATACCCCTGGATCTTTGCATACTACTGCTGTGTTAGTTCTGTGGAAAAACTTTAGTTGTCATTGTTCTGGAAATGGGGATTCTTAAGGCCACTTTACACACTGCGATATCGGTCCCGATATCGCTAGTGTGGGTACCCGCCCCCATCTGTTGTGTGACACGGGCAAATCACTGCCCGTGCCGCACAACATCGCCCAGAGCCGTCACACATACTTACCTGCCCGGCGACGTCGCTGTGACCAGCAAACCGCCTCCTTTCTAAGGGGGCGGTTCGTTCAGCGTCACAGCGACGTCACAGCAGCGTCACTGAACCGCCGCCCAATAGAAGCGGAGGGGCGGAGATGAGCGGGACGTAACATCCCGCCCACCTCCTTCCTTCTGCATTGTGGCCGGGAGGCAGGTAAGGAGAGCTTCCTCGTTCCTGCGGCGTCACACGGAGCGATGTGTGCTGCCGCAGGAACGAGGAACAACTTCGTTACTGCTGCAGTAACGATAATTGAGAATGGACCCCCATGTCACCGATGAGCGATTTTGCGCGTTTTTGCGACGATGCAAAATCGCTCATCAGTGTCACACGCAACAACATCGCTAATGCGGCCGGATGTGCGTCACAAAATCCGTGACCCCAACGACTCCGCATTAGCGATGTCGTAGCGTGTAAAGCCCCCTTAAGTGTTACTATTATGTGGGTGTAGCAGTTGGATGTGTGTGGCTCACAACCCTCTCTCAGAGCTGAATGTGACTCTCATGGTCATAAAGTTTGGGGACCTGTGCTGTAAAGTAATGTCCACATGTCAAACAATTTTTTACTCCAAGGCCCTTTTCACATGGCAATAATATGGGTACAGTTTAGTATCCATAATACAGCCCCAAAAACTAAATCTCTCAGAGCAACTCAACTTGACATAGCACCCACCATAGCAGGTCCGGGTGGTGTGGTCATTGTACGGATGGTTAACTAAGAATAATTGCTGTTTTCTGAAAGAAAACTTACTGAAAAATCATCGGAATCTCTACAGCCTGAGTAGTAGATATACACACAATCTACACCATTCTTCATTATATCAGTGGTACTTCTACATTGCAAATAAGCAAAGGATCTCTGTGTCTTTGATGTTGTATGGAAGATTCCATTAATAAAACACTAATTAATTAAGATACTTCATTGTGGTGAGAAAAAAGTCTGTAAACTAAAAAAAAGCAGCTGAATAAGATATGAAAATTATTTTAGTTTTAGTGTCCGGAAACGAGTTGTCATCCTCTCTCGATACATCTCTGCCACAAGCGAAATGACAAAAGAGAAAAATTCAGTTTGACACAAATAGGACAAGGATGTGAGCGAAATCCAAGTGAAAATATTCCATTCAGGTTAAAAGTTCACGCGGTTAATTCTTGGCTATCAGCTCTGCTTCATTATACCATTCACAAAACTAAACATTTTATTTGTTTTACCCCAATGCAATGCACTGTATGATTTTAATGGAACCTGTCAGCTTGGAAACATTGTGCAATCTATAGACAGCAGTTATAGTGGAGAAGAAACTGAACTGATTGCTATATAGATTTCTAGGAAAATAAATCAGTATAACTTATATTTTATTTTTTGAAATCACCCTTACTAGGATTAACAGTCGAGGGGGTGGTCTTAAATGTGCATGCAAAGATAGCTGTCAATTACTGATTGGGACCACCCTCTTGACTCAGAAGCAAGAGAAATATGTATGTAGCGCCCCTGAACCTGAATCAAGGTGCTACAAGGTTCTGCATCCCCACAAGGATGCAGGGCCTACCCCCTAAGGGACGCAGAACCCCAGTGCCGGTAACACCAAAAACCCAGGTAATCCCAGTTTTCCCCAACAATCCCCCATACAATGATACCCAGCTAGGGTGGGACAATGGATGGCTGCCTAGAGGTGGAGCCACTCCAGTACACTAGTTGACTAGGTGGGAGGGGCAGACTGTGGACAGAGAGAACACAGGAAGTCAGTAGTCAGAACAGTAGTAACTGTGTACAGGAGAGAACTGCAGTGACAGTGGAGAGTTGAGTAGTGACTGTAGAGGTGTGAGGGTAGAAGTGAAGTGACACCCTGACTCGGATTAATGATGACCTGGTACCCAGGAGAGGTGGTTGCCGGTGGAGTACTCCTGGAACTACTCACCGACGGTGTACAGGACCCTAGGACAGGAAAGAGCTTCAAGCCGACCTGTTAATACCTGCACAGAAAAGGGGAACCATCAAGGACCTTGCTGATCCTAAAGAATCCGAAGACTCAGCATAAAAGGGAGAACTGGGAACAGGACCAGAAACTCCAACCCCACAGGGTTCACGCTACCGACAGGCGGACAGAAGTGGACAAACAACAGAAAGGGGACCTCCAGTGTTCTATACCACGAGGACACACTTACCAGAGACAGGTGCAGGGGAAGAAGGTACCAGAGGACCAGACTGGCACTGGGACAAAGGGAACCTGGAGGCAAAACCAGCCGGCCTCGGGCCCCCAGTTTCCATCTCAAGAAAGTGAGCAAACCAGTTGCACTGAATACCTGTGTGGACTCCCTTCTTCCAACGCCCACTGCACCATACACCCGCTGGGGCAAAACCCTACTTGCGGAGGGGACTACCATACTAGCTGCTAATACCATCAGTCCCAGTAGAGACATTCTGCAGCGGCAGCTTCCTACATTTAGCCGCAACACCGCAAGTGGCATCACGTATAAACTTTATTCAACAATCCCCTGTAAATATCCCCATTACAAAAAGGGCCCAGGACACGGAACCGGGTAACAGCCACCACCGTGGCATTCCCAAGAGAGACACTGCCCGGGACCGAGAACCCCATATCCCTGGGTGCTACATGTACACATTATATTGTCTTGTGAATTATCTCTTATTATATGAGTTTTTTGCTATCATTTGCATATAGTTATTGATAAAGATAAAAGAATCTTCCAAAATGCATTATGGACAGATTGGCAGAAGACAGGCAGTGGATTCAATTTGGGTCTGAAAAAATTTTTCCCCGAAAAATATGTTATGCTCTGAGGTTTCTCTAGACCCCAAAGGATAACAAACAAATGGGAGGGAAAGGGTTAAAAAAAAAAAAAAAAAAAAAGATTATACTTCTACCTGTCGTCAGCTCATCCTTCTTTCCTGCTGCTGCTTCCTGCCCGGTTTTCCTCTTTCTCTCTCCTTTCTTTGGATTGGTCTTCAGATCATTGTGCCAAACTTGGCTTAAGAATACTGTACACGCTGCGATATCGGTACCACTATCGCTAGCAAGCGTACCCGCCCCCGTCGGTTGTGCGACACGGGCAAATCGCTGCCTGTGGCGCACAACATCGCTAACACCCGTCACGCGGACGTACCTTCCCTGCGACGTCGCTCTGGCCGGCAAACTGCCTCCTTTCTAAGGCTATGTGCGCACGTGTGCGTAATTCATGCAGTTACGCTGCGCTCTGCAGCGCAGCGTAACTGCATGCATCCTGCGTAGATTGTGCAGGGGTCGTGCGCACATGGCGTCTTAGAGCGCAGCGCTTCGGCTGCTGCCCGGAGCGCGCGTTCTAAGAAGTGACATGTCACTTCATCCGTGCGCTTTGCCGGCAGCTCCTGCTCTGTCTATGGCAGGAGCTGCAGGCAGAGCGCATGGAATCAGCTTTTTTTTTTTTTCACTACGGACATTTTCTGCAGCGATTTGAAGCGCACGTGTGCTCTTCAGATCGCTGCAGAAATTTCTGCAGTGACAGTACGCAACATGCGCACATAGCCTAAGGGGGAGGTTCGTGCGGCGTCACAGCAACGTCACACAGCAGCCGTCCAATAGCAGATGAGGGGAGGAGATGAGCGGCCAGAACAAGACGCCCACCTCCTTCCTTCCTCATTGCCGGTGGACGCAGGTAAGGAGATGTTCCTCGTTCCTGCAGTGTCACACACAGCGATGTGTGCAGCCGCAGGAACGACGAACAACATCATATCTGCAGCAGCAAAGATATTAAGGAAATGAGCGACGTGTCAACGAGCAACGATTTTTCACGTTTTTGCACTCGTTGATCATCGCTCATTGGTGTCACATGCTGCGATGTCGCCAACGGCGCCGGATGTGCGTCACTAGCAACGTGACCCCGACGATATATCGTTAGCGATGTCGCAGCGTGTAAAGCACCCTTTAGTCATCGCTGCAACAAGATCAAAGACCGATCCAAAGACGGATTCAAACCTGGAGGGAGCAAGCAGAGGACTTGACGAGGAGCTGTAATGGAATGAAAGGTGAGTATAATATTTTATTGGTTCCTGGCCCTCAAAAGAACCAAAAGAATCTCACCTATATTTTGCTGGAATCATGCAAATCAAGACAGAAAGATTGTATTAAATGTAATTTATTACACTTTGATTTGAGCATTTAAAATGATCAAAGAACAGTTGACTTGAATTTTGGTTTCCTGGTTTACAGACTAATTTCAATGTTTAAAACCTAAAGTAAAAACAATAACTAAAAACCCTGCAGTAAGTAAATAAGTGTTGGCAATACATGCAAAAAACATAGGGTACTTAATTAACACCATGTTGACCAAAAGGGTGTAAAAGCCATCACACAAGCAAGGTGTACCTAATCAGGATAGACCCTATAGTGCGCTTCACACGCTGCGATCTCGCTAGCGAGATCGCAAGCGATCGTACCCGCCCCTGTCGGTTGTGCGACACGGGCATATCGCTGCCCGTGTCGCACAACCTTGCTTACCCCCGTCACACGCACTTACCTGCCCTGCGACTCTGGCTGGCGTCACAGCGACGTCACACGGCAGGCAGCCAATAGAAGCGGAGGGGTGGAGATGAGCGGGACGTAAACATCCCGCCCACCTCCTTTCTTCAGCATTGGCGGTGGAGGCAGGTAAGGAGATGTGTGCTGCCGCAGGAACAAGGAACAACATCGCTAACATCCTGTAAACGATTTTTTGTTTCAGGACAACCTCTCCACGGCAAACGATTTTGCCCTCTTTTGCGATCGTTTAAGATTGCTATTAAATGTTACATGCTGCGATCTCGTTAATGACGCCAAATGTGCGTCACAAACAACGTGACCCCGACGATAATTCATTAATGATATCGTAGCGTGTAAAGCCCGCTTCACTCTAGTGACTCATCTAGCTATGTGCTAGGAGATCTCAAAATAGAGGGCAAAGTAGGACCTGGAGCTACTAGTGGAACGCTAAATAGACAAGGTACACAGCCCAAAGGTCATCGCATCTCCCCAAAATATACCAAGTATAGTAGATTATTTTGTGTCTTCTATTTTGAGGTCTGCTGGCACATAGCGAGGTGAGTCACAAGAGTTAAGGCCGCTTTACACGCAACGACATTGCTAACGAGATATCGTTGGGGTCACGGAATTCGTGACGCATATCCGGCCTCATTAGCGACGTCGTTGCGTGTGACACGTACGAACGACCGTTGACGATCAAAAATACTTACCATATCGTTGATCGTTGACACGTCATTCATTTCCATAATATCGTTGCTCATTCAGGACGCAGGTTGTTCGTCGTTCCTGAGGCAGCACACATCGCTACGTGTGACACCCCGGGAACGACAAACAACAACGTACCTGCGTCCTCCGGCAACGAGATGGGAGTGACGATCCAACACCTCCTCTGCGCTCCTCCGCTGCTATTGGTGTCCTGCATGGTGACGTCGCTGTGACGCCGAACGAACCGCCTCCTTAAAGAAGAGGTTGTTCGGCGGTCACAAGACCTCCCCAGTGCAGGTAAACTATAGCTAGCATCAATGAAATAGTCCAGCCCGCACATACAGGAGGGGAGCAAACATGATTGGCTCCACCACAGCATGTGATGAAAGAAACTAGCAATGTAAGGAAAAGACTGATGGCATATCCTACCTTTCTAATGTGAACAGGTGCAAACTGATCATAAAACAAAGTAACAAAAAGGATTCAGTTGCACTCTGTAGTGCTAAGTTATGTGGAGCAATGAGTATGGGAATATAGACATCCATTACTGCTATGAAAAAAAATGGAAAAATTGAGATACTTAGCACACATAAATGGGTTGTCGATGGCTGTTGGGCTCACATGAAACTGGCCATTTTTGTGTGCTAAGTATCTCAATTTTTCCATGTTTTTCATAGCAGTAATGCATGTATATAAACCCATATTCATTGTTACACATATCTTAGCAGGGTGCAACTGTCTCCTTTTTGTCAAAGAAACTAACAAGTAGCCCGGTAGAGATTACATCTTGCTAGCGGGCCTAAGCCTGTGGGTCGATACCCGCGTCTCCTTGCGCTGATCAAGGACCTCAGAGAAGTTTGCAGAGTGCCAGAATTTGTCGTTTCTACAGATCTCTTGACGCCGCCTTGACAGCTGGCAATGTCTGCAAAATGTCTTTGTAACATACACTGTGTGCAGACTTATTAGGCAAGTTGTATTTTAGAGGATTTTTTTTTTTTTATTATTGATCAACAACTATGTTCTCAATCAACCCAAAAGACTCATAAATATCAAAGCTTAATATTTTTGGAAGTTGTAGTGTTTTTTTTTTTAGATTTGGCTATCTTAGGAGGATATCTGTTTGTGCAGGGAACTATTACTGTGCAGAATTATTAGGCAACTTAATAAAAACCAAATCTATTCCCATCTCACTTGTTTATTTTCACCAGGTAAACCAATATAACTGCACAAAATTTAGAAAAAAACATTTCTGACATGCAAAAACAAACCCCCAAAAAATTAGTGACCAATATAGCCCCCTTTCTTTATGATGACACTCAACAGCCTACCATCCATAGATTCTGTCAGTTGCTTGATCTGTTTACGATCAACATTGCGTGCAGCAGCCACCACAGCCTCCAGACACTGTTCCGAGAGGTGTACTGTTTTCCCTCCCTGTAGATTTTACATTTTATGAGGGACCACAGGTTCTCTATGGGGTTCAGATCAGGTGAACAAGGGGGCCATGTCATTATTTTTTCATCTTTTAGACCTTTACTGGCCAGCCACGCTGTGGAGTAGTTGGATGCATGTGATGGAGCATTGTCCTGTATGAAAATCATGTTTTTCTTGAACGATACCGACTTCTTCCTGTACCACTGCTTGAAGAAGTTGTCTTCCAGAAACTGGCAGTAGATCTGGGAGTTGAGCTTCACTCCATCCTCAACCCGAAAAGGTCCCACAAGTTCATCTTTGATGATACCAGCCCATACCAGTACCCCACCTCCACCTTCCTGGCGTCTGAGTCGGAGTGGAGCTCTCTGCCCTTTACTAATCCAGCCTCTGGCCCATCCATCTGGCACATCAAGAGTCCCTCTCATTTCATCAGTCCATAAAACCTTTGAAAATTCAGTCTTAAGATATTTCTTGGCCCTGTCTTGATGTTTTATCTTATGTTTCTTGTTCAAACGTGGTGGTTTTTCAGCCTTCCTTATCTTGGCCATGTCCCTGAGTATGGCACACCTTGTGCTTTTGATACTCCAATAACGTTGCAGCTCTGAAATATGGCCAAACTGGTGGCAAATGGCATCTTGGCAGCTTCACACTTGATTTTCCTCAATTCATGAGCAGTTATTTTGTGCCCTTTTTGCCCCTTTTTCGTTTCTTGCGACCCTGTTGGCTATTTGCCATGAAACACTTGATTGTTCGGTGATCACGCTTCAAAAGTTTGGCAATTTCAAGACTTCTGCATCCCTCTGCAAGACATCTCACAATTTTGGACTTTTCAGAGCCCGTCAAATCTCTCTTCTGACCCATTTTGCCAAAGGAAAGGAAGTTCCTTAATAATTAAGCACACCTTATATAGGGTGTTGACCTCATTACACCGCACCCCTCCTCATTACAGAGATGCACATCACCTGATTTACTTAATTGGTAGTTGGCTCTCAAGCCTATACAGCTTGGAGTAGGACTACGTGTATAAAAAGTATGTGATCAAAATACTCATTTGCCTAATAATTCTGCACACAGTGTATATAAATTTTCTTGCATGTACAGGATCATAGGAACTGCACTGGTAGCTTTGACCAATTTTTATTTTTGTGATCTGTACTTTAATGATTCTGTTATCTTGTTATTGAGTGCAGCTAACAATTGTTTTTTTAATATGATATTAAAAACAGATGTAACAGAGTGGAAAAATATAGTTAATGATTTCTGACAACTCACTTGCTAAAAAGACAAAGTGGGGAAGATTTATTAACAAGTTCCCCCCTTCCAT
This sequence comes from Anomaloglossus baeobatrachus, assembly GCF_048569485.1. Taxonomy (NCBI): domain Eukaryota; kingdom Metazoa; phylum Chordata; class Amphibia; order Anura; family Aromobatidae; genus Anomaloglossus; species Anomaloglossus baeobatrachus. Next base: position 522,781,372 of record NC_134358.1, read on the forward strand.
CAGTCTCTTACTTCTAACTTACATTTGGCAGCTTAGGCCGGTTTCACACATCCGGCTTTTTGCCGTTTTGCCGGATCCGGCGCTCTCCCGTACAGATAATACAGTACAATGACAGCGCTGTAACTTCCGGGTCACATGCGCCGGTCACATGACAGCATGTGACCGACGCTTGTTGCGCTGTCATTGTACTGTATTAACTGTACGGGAGAGCGCCGGATCCGGCAAAACGGCAAAAAGCCGGATGTGTGAAACCGGCCTTAGTAAGAGACAGGTGGAAGGTAATGACAGCAGGATAAGACTATGAAGACATACAGTAATGCATAGGGGCTGCGGAAACAAAGCAATAAAAGATCAAAATTAAAATAATTTGTATTTTATTTATTTTTTCATTTTAGATGCAATAGAATATATAAAAATACTTTTTCAGAATAAGCTGTCATGTGAGTGTACATAATAATTAACTCTATTTCTGGCAATTACGGTATATAGCTTATATCCTGCTTTTCACGTGTCTTCTCCTCTGAAGATGGTATCTGTAGATTTCACTTGTCTCTGAGCTATTATGTGGAGACTACCTGCTATTACACTTTTCGCAAAAAGGGATATTTGGCTTTCAAGTGAAAATTATGTAAAACATAAAAAATTCACGCTACAGTGATATTTTATCATGAAAGTAGTGCATTTATGTAGACGCACCAATAGGGATTTCCCATTTCCCAATCTCAAACAATTTATTGAAACTAAATCCAACAACAGTGGTGGGTATACCCCCCAAAATGTCACTGTCTCAATAACTTGTCATGTGACCTTGAGGTTCAATTACAGCCTGACAACGATATCTGATGATGTTCATAAGTGGAGTTATTGTCGGCTGAGGCATGGCATCCCATTCTTATTAAAGGGCGGCGCTCAGGTCATTGAGGTTCAGCGGTACAGAGTTACGGCCTCTACACGGTGACTCAGCTGATACCATAGGTTTTCTATGGGATTCAGGTCTGGTGAAAGTGCAGGCCGCTCCATTTAAGGTATCGCAGTCTTCAATAGTTGTTTCCCAATGATGCAACGTCAATGAGCTGGAGCATTGTCGTCCATGAAAATTAAATTAGGCCTGTGCTGTTCATACAAAGGTACAATGACTGGATTAATGATGTTATTCCAGTAGACGGGACAGTCAATGTACCATTCACACAGTGTAGGGCAGTTCTGTAGTGACTAGAGACACCTGCCCACCATGTAACTCCACCACCAAAGACTTTTCTGATGACAATAGTGACTGATGCATAGTGTACTCCCTGACATCTCCAATATCGTTGCCGGCCATCATTTCTGCTCAGCATAAACAGAATTTTATCATTGAACAGTACTGAGGCCAACTGGCCCCTCGGCTAGAGTAGATGACGCCTGTGCATGGTGGTGAGGTCAGGTACCCTTGCAGGTTGTCTAGCATGCAGACCATGCTAATGTAAATGGTTTCGAATGGTCTGACGTGACACTTGGGGGCCTCTCACCTCCTTTAAATGTGCCTGGAGTTGTGTGGCATTAATCATCCGGTTCTGAAAAGCATTGTTCATAATGAAGTGGTCATCAGTGTGGTATGTGGTCTAGGGATATAAGTGGACATCCCTATCTGTGACTCTTCCAGTCTCTCTGTACCTCTCTTGCAACATGCTGATGACACTCTGTGACACGCTAAGCTCAGTGGCCACTTCCAGATGACAACATCCTGCTTAAAGCCTCACAATAGCGATGTACTGTTGATCAATTGTTAGATGTCATCTAAAGGCCGCTTTACACGCTGCGACATCGCTAGCAATGTCATTAGCAATCACACATGCCCCCGTCGTTTGTGCGTCACGGGCAAATCGCTGCCCGTGGCGAACAACATTGCTGGTACGCGTCACACGAACTTACCTTCCTAACGACGTCGCTGTGGCTGGCGAACAACCTCTTTTTTAAGGGGGCGGTCCGTGCGGCGTCACAGCGATGTCACACAGCAGGCCACCAATAGAAGCGAAGGGGCGGAGAGCAGCCGCATGAACGTCACTCCCACCTCGTTGCCGGAGAATGCAGGTACGCTGTTTGTCGTTCCCGGGGTGTCACACGTAGCAATGTGTGCTGCCTCAGGAACAATGAACACCCTGCGTACAAAACGGGGAACGATTTTTGGGAAACGAATGACGTGTCAACAACCAATGATTTTTGGCACTTTTCGGATCGTTAGCGGTCACTGGTAAGTGTCACACGCAACGACATCGCTAACGAGGCCGGATGTGCGTCACGAATTCCGTGACCCCAGCGATATCTCGTTAGTGATGTCGCTACGTGTAAAGCGGCCTTTAGTCTCATGATGTCAAAATGTGAACAGCATGATGAGAAGGACTGTTTAAATACCAATTCTAATTAAACCCCAACATTTATTGGGACGATTAATGGATTAAACACCTGTTGTGAATTTTGACATTAAGCTCCTTGTTAGAGAACAGCAAGTTTTCCAAAAAGTACTGAAACATTGTTGAACAGTTGGACATGTGGACTCAAAAGATTAGAGAAGGTCACATGAAGTTAACCTCAAAAAGTTTTAGTGCATTGTAGGATAATCCTGAAAATCCGATTGAAAGCCAAATACCCCTAACTTTTTGTGAGTAGTGTATGTCTCCCACATACATGTGGGACTCCTGCTCTCTAGTTTTCATATAGCATATGTTCAGAAGCAGAAGCCAACATCAGTACTGAGCAGTGAAGCTGTGAATCCTTCTCTGGGGTGAGATAAAACACTAAAAAACATCAGCACTGGTCTGTGAATATGTGCTTCACTCTTCACTCAGCTTCTTACTCTACTCCTACCCCTAATATCTTCATAGATTTCGGTATGAAGATATAATCTGACACCTCAGTTCTCAGAATGAATAATAAGTTTAAGAAGCAGAGAGGAGGAAAAGAAGTGGCTCATAAGTGGAGAAAGATGCAGATTTGCTTGTAATATGAAATTATGCAAAAACGCCAAAACAACATTGCCTATTTAACAGTAGTATACTGTTAGAAGTATAGATATATTTCAACTGGTTATTCTGCACAAAGTATAGGAATATTTTCTGGTTATTATCTGAAACAGTCAGACAGGGTTTCCATATGTTCTGGAAAACAGATGGAATGTGTCTTCATGCTATAAGAAAATGTGGTTTAAACATGTTTCCCTGGTGGCTGATTTTTTTTTATCGAAAACCTAAGGAATTTGTGTACCTCTTAAAGAAAAATCCCAGTTAATATATACTGATAGTGTATCTTTGACCTATTTACTATATCATTAAGCAAGTGTTAGGCCTTGCATTATAATGCACATGTTAAAGCTGGATTTATTTTTTTTCATAATGAGGACCAATGCTCCTTATAAAATATATGTTGGATGATAGCCAGGAACAAAAGAGGATGTAGCCGGAGGCAGACATATCCACCTTGGATAACCCGGCCGCAACAACTGATATAAATAACATGTGCAGCCGAATGCAGTGTTTTTATTCTCTTGGTTTTCTAATTTAGCTTGAGTGAAGGGAATAAGTGAGCATGATAAATCACATCATAATCTCACAAACTGATGGCAAAATGAGCAGTTGCGCTCTCTATGGTGTACTAGTCGTTTCAGGTAACTTCACAATAAGCGGTCCTGTGTGTACATGTGGAATAACACTGTTTGTGGACATTATACAATTTGTGTTATAGATATGATTACAAATCTATAAGAAGATCCATAATGACTACCGAAGTCAGGTTAAGACTCAAACTCCACATGACCCCTTATGCAGCTGACCCTCTCCTTTGGAAACAGGTCATTAACAAGATAGCAAATGTGAACCTAGCCTCAGCTACAATGCACAAGAAAGTACACGGCCAGAGCCCCAACCGCCGGGTGTGGATGGACGCCGGCTTGACTTTGGGCAGGGGGGGAGGTGACCAGTGGGGAAGGGGTGGTGATATAGGGACCATTGGAGTATATACGGTTTAGCTGGGGCGGGGAGGGATCTCTTGGTCCGCGGTTTTCCCCTGGGGATTGTAATGCCCACCGTCCCTTACTGAATGTTTTGCAGGGTCATGGTGGCTGTGGCAATTGGGGTGGGTCCTCGAAGTTAGTGTAAATTGGATTGGGAGTCCAGGGAAATGTGGATCCCTTTAATTTATTGGTTTGGTGGGTAGTCTGGTGATTTTGGGGGAACGTCGGCTACGGATTGTTGGGTCCAGTGTGTGGTGGTTGGTTTAACCCTTCCTCCTCCCCTTTTACATTGGTGCTCCCGAGTTGGTGGTTGCGGCTGGGAGTAAGTTGGTTCAGGGGGAAGGTAATGTTTGGGTATTTTTAATCACCAGATTTATGGACTTCGAGGACCACATCCCTATTAATGTTAATTTTGTTATTTATGTTTTAAATAAAGGCTGCTGTGGCCGTTTCATCCAGCTTCGTTTCTGTGGTTATTTCGTAGTGGGTAAGTTAATAGGGTGGGGAAAGAGAGATGAGGTAGGGGTCACCGGAACTCCACAATGCCAAAGTCATGTGGAGACAGACAGATTTAGGACTGCTAGAGATAAGAGCAACAGTGGAAAAGAAAACTAGAAGAGAAATTAAAATCCTTTGTTTCCCCCTATATAAATTATGAAGTGAGACTTTGTGAATTACGTTGATACAATAGATAGGAAAGTCATATTTCAGAAACATGAGAAAATAGCGAACCAAAAGCATGATTGGGCAACGGCCAAAATCATACCAAATGGCTATCAGCCAAATAGATAATATCTATGTCATGTTTCCTATTTATGAAAAGATAAAATTGTGACAGGAAAGATGACACTAATATCTTCCGCCTGGATCCTCTAGGGGCGAGGATATTGTAAAAGTTGTGGCTCTCATAAAATTCTGAAGGGTCGAGCACATTCCACAAACAACCCCCACATAAGCTCACTAAGGGGAGGCATGTGGGAGTGACTCTTTCCTAATAAAAGCAGAAGGTTAAATTGACTTAACTAACTTGATATGGGCTGGTATTTTTAGGCTGGGAAGGTCCAAATAGCCATGGACCTTCTCAATCTGATAATATCAGCCCTCTCTGTTTTACCTTTTCCTGGTTACCAAAAATAAGGAAAACTACACATGCGACCTGGAAGTCAGAAATGCATCCAGATGTCTTCCCCGTGCTGTTTCTATTCCATTTGAGCACTGTTTCCATCCACTTCAGTGATTTTCCTGCCTCCCCATTCCTCCTGTTAGGGTATTCTGGAAAAATGCTCATGTTTCCCACGATACTCTGTACTCAAGTTGTACCCGTCCGCGCGTTTGACCTGCTCGTTTCGAGTACCGAGCACCCAAGCATTTTAGTGCTCGCTCATCATTCTCATTTATGTATGCTTGACCTTTACAAACACCAGTACACCACTATTATAGCTAGACAGTGACTAAGAATAACTCACAACATACTACTCTATGTTAAAAGATCAATTGGAAGCCTGCAGCTCAATACTGTATATACAGTAACTACATTACCGTAAATGGATTTATGTGTCTGTATATCATAAGGTTTACGACCTCTCAGTCGTATGGTTACAAAGAACACATTGAGCTTATTACACTAGCATAGTGCTGTAACCGTCTAACATAAACCCACGAACTTTACTGATATTTACAGGGATGCTCTATAATATCATGTACACTCACCGGACGAGAACATTTTAAGTGTGACCTGTAATGGACACCTTTAACATGAAGGTGGTAAAAGTCAAGAGTCAAAGAAGAAAATTCTTGAAGAAGATGAGGGTTGTCTGAGACTAGAAAAAAAGCTCCTTTTTAAAGAAACAGTAGCACTCTTGTTTATAGGATGTGCTTGGTATTACAGTTCAGCGCTATTCCCTTAAATGGTCTGCCCTTCTTGCTGTCATCAATTATCTTCGATCCATCAAGAATCTTAAGTAATTTGCAATCATCATCTTTCCTTAAAAAATACAATATTGAAGTGCAACGTTGAAGAAAAGTTCTAATCTGCCACAACTTTTTCTATACTTCACAACAGATCCCAAGTGGATAGGGTTATACAAAGCTGCATGTGGGGTTCCCATGTACCTTAGCGGAGCTTAAAAGTAGAAATGGGAATGCAAATATTGTGATGGTCAGTTAGGTCTATAAATATTTGAATAGTGACGGAATCTTCGTAATTTCAGCTCTGCATGCCACTATATTTTATTTAAAGGGAACCTGTCAGGTCCAATATGCACTCAGAACCATGAGCAGTTCTGGGTGCATATTACTAATCCCTGCCTAACCGTCCCTGTATCTAGTAGCAAACATAAAGAGATCTTTAGAGAAAGTATTTCTAAAGATCCATTATGATATGCTAATGAGCGCTGGGACTAGTCGTAAGGGCGTTCGTTTCTGCTCTCATTCCGCCCTCTTAGCATGTTAGCACACGTAGTGTCATCATTGGCAGTGTCCATTGCACGGCCTCAGAACGCCGGGCTTAGGGTCAGTGCACATGATCAGAAATCCCCGTACTTTCAGTCATGCGCACTACACCAGTTTGAAGCCATGACGCATACACCCGGCTTCAAAGTGCACATGATCCAAAGTCCAGGAATCATGCGCACTGAGATGAAAACCAGCATCAGCCGCGGTGACAGCAGAGAGGTGACAGCGACCATGCCTCTGACGCTGCGCATTCATTAGCTTGTTAGCACGCCCACAGGAGCGTGTTTACATGCTAAGGGGGCCGACTAGCCAAGGGAAGTAATGCCCAGGGGACTAGTCCCTACACTCATTAGCATATCATAAAGGATCTTTAGAAATACTTTTTCTAAAGATCTCTTTATCTATGCTAGTGTATACAGGGATTGCTAGGCAGGAATTAGCAATATGCTCCCAGAACTTCTCTTAGTTAATTCCTGCACTGGTGGCAGATTACCCAGGGCCCTGTTTCACTGGGGTTAGTGAAAAGGGTCTGTTGACCTGTCAGGGTTGTGAACGAGTGGGGTGTGACGCTGGAGGTTGCATGGCCCCCTTTGTCTCCCTCCCGTGCCTCCCTGTGCCCGCATGGATAGGGGGTGTCAGTGTAACAGTGGACTAAGCTGCCATTACATAACCCTTGGGGTGCGGAACATCACATGTTGGCGGAAGGGACGAGGCCGTATTGTGTGGCTCCGACGTATTAGAGACGTCAGGGTGGGGCTGCGAGGTGTGGTTTCGTAGCACCATGCTGGCAGGGGTGGGGTATCTGCATGACCCCCCCTGGTTGTTTATCACAGACTGGTGGCAAACTACCCAGGGCCCTGTTTCACTGAGGCTAGTAAAAAACGTTTGTCAGCCTGTCAGGGTTGTGAGCGAGTGGGGTGTGACGCTGGAGGTTGCATGGCCCCCTCTGTCTCCCTCCCGTGCCTCCCTCTGCCCGCATGGATAGGGCATGACAGTGTAACAGTGCACTAAGCTGCCATTACGTAACCCTTGGGGTGCGGAACATTACATGTTCGCGGAAGGCACGAGGCCGTATTGTGTGGCTCCGAGGTATTAAGCGATGTGCCCACGTGAGATGAAACCTGCGGATTTATCTGCGGAAAATCTGCAGATTTTCTGGATTTTCCAGATAAATCCGCAGGTTTCAGCATGCACAGACACTCCCCATGTTTTGCTATGGGACATGGGGAGTGTCTGTGTCCATGCTGCGGATACGTGCGGCTGTGGAACATGCTGCGGATGTCCCGCAGCCGCACATAATTGCATGTCAATTCTTTCTGTGAAATTACCTGTGGAAACCCCGGCCCTCCACTATGGAGATAGGGCCGGGACTTCCGCAGGAGTGTCCATAGGTTTTCCGCAGCTATTTCGCTGTACTACCGCAGCTAAAAATAGCTGCGGATTCCGGCAAGTAGCTGCGGGAAACCTGCGGCCGTGCCTGCGGATATATCTGCAGGTGCGAGTGCCTGTGGGCACATAGCCTTAGAGATGTCAGGGTGGGGCTGCGAGGTGTGGTTTCGTAGCACAATGGTGGCAGGGGTGGGGTGTCTGTGTAACCCCCCTGCTTGTTCATCACAGACTGGTGGCAGCGGTGGGATGTCTGCGTGAACCCCACGACTCTTCCTCACACTGTCCTTTAGTAAACAGCTAAAATGCTAAAACTTGTGTCACTGTCCAAATATTTCTGGACCTAACAATGTTTATCTCCTTGCAGTACCGTTTTTGGCCACTGTACTTTGTATAGCACTGTGCCACTTCCACAAAGCCAAGGCTATGTCAGTCAGCTGATCAGTGGCAGCGCTGCCAGTCGGACCCCCACTGATCGGATATTGACCTTTCATATAAATAAAACATCAACCTTAAAATCTGGCTAAAACTCTTTTAATACCAATAACTAAGCGCATGTCCCATGTAATATAATTAGAAAAATAGAAATAGAAAAATACACCCCATATCTTGCATCAATAAAAGAAGTAGAATCAGCCACCTGCACAGACTGACAGGACGCGCTCCCATCCATTTTTCCGAGGCTGTTTATATCCTGCCTCTTTCCTGTGTTTGTTTTTGTTTTTTTTTTTTTTTTTTTAAAAAAAGGTGCGTTTTAACGTCACCAGAATTTCATTTTAGAGGCTATCAAACCAAAAACAACATATTCAGGACATACAATGCTCCTATAGTAAGGACGTCTACATCTTTCATATCGACAAAATGTAATATTTGGTGTGCACAAGAGAAGAAAAGAAAAAGTAGATGCGGATAATAAAGGGGTTCTCCGGCTAAAAAGACCCCCCCATAGATTTGTAAAACAAATGGGAATTTATGTATGAATACGTTTTTCGCGTTTTAGCCATCTGCTCATTTTAACAGTGAAAAAAGCCCCTTCCTCAGTCTATACATGGATTACTTAAACACCAAACCCATAAGTATGGAAGGCTCAATGCACATATAAGAACCAAAATACCAACCAATACAATGCAAGCCAGAATATATAAGAAAGAATCTAGAAATCTTTATTACAAACACATGTAAAATCCAATAAAAACTTATGGACCGACCCAAGTGACTGGCACATGACTTATTTCTTGCAAAGACAGTACTAAGGACCAGGGGGCACTCACTGCGGGTGGAAGAAAAGTGATTCCGGCAGCTAAATAGGAAAGGGTTCTTTACAGTTAGAGCAGTCAGACTGTGGAATGCCGACCACAAGAGTTAGTAATGGCAGATACTATAACAGCTTTCAAAAAAGGGCTGGATGATTTCCTCAGTACACACAACATTGTTGGTTATAAGTGACCTAGGGGCAAATTGTAGAATTGGTGGAGGGAGGTTGAACTAGATGGACCTAGGGCTTTTTTCAACCTATGTAACTATGTAAGTCATGGATGGAATTGATACAGGTGACCAGGCACCAACACTACAATGATAAAGGACCCACAATTTTTAAGCTGTTTAAGTTATAAATGTTACAACCAAAAATAGATATCGCTATAGATGACCTACATCAAATTAAACAACAGGGCATATGTTATACATTCACTAGTGTGAGAGCCTATATAGACAAAATTAAGGCATCATACATTACACAGATAGTAATACAATTACCAGCATACAAGGTAAAAGTAAGGTGACAGTGCAGCGTCCCCAAACACTCACGCGCGTTTCGCAACAACCGTGCTTCATCCAGGACCTTGTATGCTGGTAATTGTATTACTGTCTGTTTAATGAATGATGCTTTAATTTTGGTCCTTTATCATTGTAGTGTTGGTGCCGGGTCCCCTGTGTCGGTCCATTCATTTTTATTAGTTTTTACATGTGTTTGTAATAAAGATTTATAGATTCTCTCTTATATATTCTGGCTTTTATTGTATTGGTTGGTGTTTTTATACATGGATTACGACAAACAGGGGGGGGTGTCCTAGCTATTAAAATGAACAATCAGCTAGCCCCCTTGGCACATAAAACGGGTCACGCGCTACCACAGGAAATGTCTTATTTCATAGACAAACTGGAAGAAGACCTTCCGAACTCAGAAAATGGTACAAGCCCTTGTCTAGAACTAGAAAGGGGTTATCTGCTTTACAAAACCTATTTCAACTACTCTATTATGTAACACCATATCCAATATTAATGCAAGTGACTGGCATCATAGTAGCAGATCTGTTGCATCAATCATACTGCATGATGTGCATTACAGTAAATGACTAAAATGCTGCGACCGCTAGCTGGGGATTGGTTTCAGCATTTAAACAAGGACAACACACTTAAATCCATCCATCTATATATCAATTTATCTTATTTATGAAGACAATTACTGAATGGCGAAAAAAAAATTAAATGACATGCATAAATATCAGTAATGAGCAGAAAAATGGTTTGTGTCAACATTTTTCACAACTTTCTTGATTTATCTATCTGTCCATCCATACCTATCTAAAGTATATAAAAAAGTGAGTACACCCCTCTTCATAGGACAACACTGAAGATATGACACTGATACAATGTAAAGTAGTCAGTGTACAGCTTGTACAGTGTATATTTATTGTGCCCTCTAAATAACTCAACACACAGCCATTAATGTCTAAACCACTTCAACAAAAGTGAGTACACCCTAGATAGATGAACATGGCCAAATTGTGTCCAATTCGCCATTGTCCCTCCTCAGTATCATGCCACACATTAGTGTTACAAGTTTGGTGTGTTACATTTGGTGTTATCTGTCACACACTCTCTCATACTGGTCACTGGAATGTCAACATGGCTCCTCATGGGAAAGGATTCTCTGGAGATCTGAAAAAAAGAATTGTTACTCTATATAAAGATGGCCGAGGCTATAAGAAGATTGTCAACACACCCTGACGGTGAGCGGCAGCATGGTGGCCAAGACCATACAGTGCTTTAATAAGACAGGTTCTATTCACAACAGGCCTTGCCACGCTCGACCAAAGGAGTTGAGTGCACATGCCCAGCGTCATATCGAGAGGTTCTCTCTTCAAAATAGACATACGAGTGGTGCCAGCATTGCTGCAGAGATTACAGGGGTTGGGGGGGGGGGGTCGGCCCACAGTGCTGCATATCGCATCACATTTGTCTGCATGGATGTTATCCCAAAAAGAAGCCTCTGCTAAAGATGATGCACAAGAAAACCTGCAAACAGTTTGCTGAAGACAAGCAGACTAATGACATAGATTGTTGGAGCCATGTCCTGTGGTCTAATGAGACCAAGATAAACTTATTTTATTTAGATTGTGTTAAACTTGTGTGGAGGCAATCAGGTGAGGAGTGCAAAGACAAGTGTGTCCTACCTACAGTCATGCATGGTGGTGGGAGTGTCATGGTTGCATGAGTGCTGCCAGCTGTGTTAAGTTACAGTTCATTGAGGGAACCGTGAATGCCAACATGTACTGTGACATACTGAAGCAGCACATGATCCCCTCCCTTCGTATTCCAACTTGATAATGACCCCACACACACCTGCAAAATGACCACTGCCTTACAAGAGAAACCGAGGGTAAAGGTGCTGGACTGGCCAAGCATCTCCAGACCTAAACCCTATTGTGCATCTCTGGGGTATTCTCAAATGGAAGGTGGAGGAGTGCAAGGTCTCTAAAATCCACCAGTTCCGTAATGTCCTCATGGAGGATGGAAGAGGATCCAGCAGCTCTTCTGAAGCTCCAGTGACCTCCATGCCCAAGAGAGTTAAAGCAGTGCTGGAAAATAATGGTGACCACATAAAATATTAACACCTTGGGCACAATTTGGCCATTTTTACTTAGGGGTGTAATTTGTTGCCAGCAGTTTAGACATTAATGGCTGTGTGCTGAGTTATTTAGAGGTCACTAAATTTACACTGTTATACAAGCTGCACACTGACACTACATTGTATCACAGGGTCAACTCTTCAGTGATGTCCCATGAGAAGATATAATAAATATTTACAAAAATGTGAGGGGTATACTCACTTTTGTGAAATATTCTATCTATCCCTCTATCTATCCCTCTATCTATCCCTCTATCTATCCCTCTATCTACCTATCTATATATCTATTCCTCTATCTATCCATCCATCATCTATCTATCCCTCTGTCTATCCCTCTATCTACCTATCTATATATCTATCCCTCTATCTGTCTATCTATCCATCCATCTATCGATCCATCCATCCATCATCTATCCCTCTATCTATCTATCTATCCATCCATCCATCCATCCATCCATCCATCATCTATCTATCTATCCCTCTATGTATCCCTCTATCTATCCATCTATCCCTCTATCTATCTATCTATCCCTCTATCTATCTATCCCTCTATCTATCTATCCCTCTATCTATCTATCCCTCTATCTATCTATCCCTCTATCTATCCCTCTATCTATCTATCTATCTATCTATCTATCCCTCTATCTATCCCTCTATCTATCTATCTCTCTATCTATCTATCCCTCTATCTATCTATCCCTCTATCTATCTATCTATCCCTCTATCTATCTATCCCTCTATCTATCTATCTATCTATCTATCTATCCCTCTATCTATCTATCCCTCTATCTATCTATCCCTCTATCTATCCCTCTATCTATCTATCTATCTATCCCTCTATCTATCCCTCTATCTATCTCTCTATCTATCTATCCCTCTATCTATCTATCCCTCTATCTATCTATCCCTCTATCTATCTATCCCTCTATCTATCTATCTATCCCTCTATCTATCTATCTATCTATCCCTCTATCTATCTATCTATCTATCCCTCTATCTATCTATCTATCCCTCTATCTATCTATCTATCTATCCATCTATCTATCTATCCCTCTATCTATCCTTCTATCTATCCCTCTATCTATCTATCTATCCCTCTATCTATCCTTCTATCTATCCCTCTATATATCTATCTATCCCTCTATCTATCCCTCTATCTATCTATCTATCTATCCCTCTATCTATCTATCTATCTATCTATCTATCTATCCCTCTATCCTTCTATCTATCCCTCTATCTATCCTTCTATCTATCCCTCTATCTATCTATCTATCTATCTATCCCTCTATCTATCCTTCTATCTATCCCTCTATCTATCCCTCTATATATCTATCTATCCCTCTATCTATCTATCCTTCTATCGATCCCTCTATCTATCTATCTATATATCTATCTATCACTCTATCTATCTATCCCTCTATCTATCTATCCCTCTATCTATCCATCTATCTATCCCTCTATCTATCTATGTATCTATCTATTATCTATATATCTATCTATTTATTCTATTTATTTATCTATTATCTATCTATCTATCTATGTATCTATCTATCTATCTATGTATCTATTATCTATCTATCTATCCCTCTATCTATCCCTCTATCTATCTATCCCTCTATCTATCTATCTATCTATCCCTCTATCTATCTATCTATCTATCTATCTATCCCTCTATCTATCTATCCCTCTATCTATCTATCTATCTATCCCTCTATCTATCTATCCCTCTATCTATCTATCTATCCCTCTATCTATCTATCCCTCTATCTATCTATCTATCTATCCCTCTATCTATCTATCCCTCTATCTATCTATCTATCTATCTATCCCTCTATCTATCTATCTATCTATCTATCTATCCCTCTATCTATCTATCCCTCTATCTATCTATCTATCTATCTATCTATCCCTCTATCTATCTATCCCTCTATCTATCCCTCTATCTATCTATCCCTCTATCTATCTATCTATCCCTCTATCTATCTATCCCTCTATCTATCTATCCCTCTATCTATCTATCTATCTATCTATCTATCCCTCTATCTATCTATCCCTCTATCCCTCTATCTATCTATCATATATGTCATATTATACTAAGTACAATAAAGTGATTATTTTTGCATTTAATTAAGAAATAAAAGGGGTTTCTTTAGTTGCCCTTGGCACATCACACTGCATACAATACTGTTATTGCATACCCCAGGAACCTGTTGCCTGTGATTGATGGCTCTGCTCTTTGCTGCGGCAGGTGGCTTCCTCCATACTGGGAGAATACATATCATATACATGTGATAACACTGGGTAAATCCCATAACTTCTATCCAATAAACTAGAAACAAGCCTAATTGAAATAAATTGTATATACCATGGAACAGATTTCCACTTTGTCTTTTCTGTCTTTTATTGTAAAGAATATATTATTCCTAATATATTATTCTAGCATACAAATGAGAAAATCTGCTTCCAGAACAATAGAGATATCTATAGTTTATTGTGCACCATTATAGTACACGCTTGCTAAAAATAGGGTCAGAAGAAATAGCATGAAAAATGACAAAATGCACAAGTGGAAAACCGCACCGTGGCGTACGCCGGTGAGCAAACACAAGCAGGATCCGTAGACGGAGATACCTACCCCGTGTCTGTGGTCTGACAAGCTTCTGATGTCTGAGTGCTCCTGGGATAACCTGCAGAAGTAATCTGCCGTCTCTTGTTCATACAACCCTTTTCATGGTCATTGAAGAGGCCCTTGGCCGGAGCGGGGTTCACAGCGTTAGTGTCTGGTGGGTCTGGCGGATATCCATTTAACATCCCATTGCCAGACTTGGCGTCCGTAGCTTCGTGTTGGTAGCCGTCAGTCCTGTGCTGATATGTGGAAAGCGTGCTCTTCGACACTCTGTACCCATGAGAAACTAGGAGGTCCTCTACGCTGAACATGCTGCGCTTCCTGGAGGAACAGCTATGCCGGGGCAAACCTGACTTTCAAAGGGTCTTTCATCACTGGAAGGAAGAAGAGTAAAATAAATATCACTCAGCAGCACGTGCTCCACGCTGGTTCAGGAATCCGGGCTTTTTCATTACATACTTTGTTTAGTTACCTAATGTTAAATTATATGCAGATGCTCTGATGAGTAATGGAGGGATCCTGCCAAGATAAGAAACTTGTAAGTTGCAGCCAGCAAAAGGGGATGAGATTTAGCTGCTGACTCTGCTTATTTTAGAAGGTAACTCGGAATCAGGAAACGCTTTAGGAAATGGTAAACATTTAAAAGTACTCAATAAAGGCCTGACATGAGATAGAGGAGAATGTGTGTTAGCGGATCTGTGTTCTCTTCTCTCCTGATGATGTGCCACAGTCTACAAAGCAAAATTGGGGTGGAAATATAGCCTGGAAAACGGAGCTTATCTGAATCTGAAAGTTTACATTGAATGTGGGCTAATATTTAGGATTTACCTTTAAAGAGTAACTAACTTTTTATCATCCTCTAGAACTTTTGTAATATACTTCAGTACATTATTTTCCCAAACACTATCCTGCAATGCAGATTTTTACTGAGCAGCAGTTAAAGAGAGCTTTTAAAGGAGCATGCTCCTTTAAAAGCTCTCTTTAACTGCTGCTCAGTAAACTCTGAACATTCAGTCTGTGTATGTGACTTTCTCTTCTGAGCCTCTCAATTGCTACCTCAATATTCAGAAAGCGAAAGTCTCCTAGCTTGTTTAAATATGGAATATTCACATGCTGTGGACTAACAAGAGTAATAGAGTTTCAACAAAACACTATCCTGCAATGCAGATTTTTACTGAGGAGCAGTTAAACAGAACTTTTAAAGGAGCATGCTCCTTTAAAAGCTCTGTTTAACTGCTGCTCAGGAAAATCTGAACATTCAGTCTGTGTATGTGACTTTCTCTTCTGAGCTTCTCAATTGCCACCCCGATATGCAGAAAGGGAAAGTCTCCTAGTTTGTTTAAATATGGAATATTCAAATGCTGTGGACTAACAAAAGTAATAGGGTTTCAACAAAACATAAGAGTAGTAATGTGCTAGTAAGGTGCTCTCCTTGTATGGCTGTGTCACCCACAACCAGTAGTACAAGTGTAAACAGATGCTGCAAGGTCCACAAGTCCAGAGGTTGAAGCCGTATGAAGGAACCAGAAGCAACATGGAATAAACTGCTCTGCTGTAGAAGAAAAGAAGTTCCAAACCACTTGAAAGGCGATATAGGTGCTTTATTCAACGCGTGTCAAAGTAAATCCCCACATCTTCATCAGGAAATTAACGAAATTCAAATTTGGTGCTTTTCCTGATGAAGAGGTGGGGATTTACTTTGAAATGTATTGAACAAAACACCTATATTGCCTTTCAAACAGTTTGGAACTTCTTTTCTTCTACAGCAGCACAATTTAGTCCACATTTCTTCTGGTTGCTTCATACTGAATATGGATCTTTACTGAGCAGCAGTTGAAAGCGTTTTCTAAAGGAGCATGAAGTGAACGTTGAAACAGATCAGTGCTTGGAACAGAAGAAGCAAAATAAAGTAATGTAATATATTTGAGTCTCTTAGCTTGTTTAAATATAGAATAGTCAAATGCTGTGGACAAACAAGCGCAATAGGGTCTTATCAAAACATAAGGGTGGTACTGTGCTAGTAAGGTGCACACCTTGTATGGATGTGTCATGCATACCCAGTAGTACGAGTGTAAACAGCTGCTCCAAGGTCCGCAAGTCCAGAGGCTGAAGCAGTATGAAGGAACCAGAAGCAACATGGAATAAACTGCGCTGCTGTAGAAGAAAAGAAGTTTCAAACCACTTGAAAGGCGATATAGGTGCTTTATTCAACGCATTTCAAAGTGAATCCCTACTACATCAGTAAATGCACCAAATTCAAATTTGGTGCTTTTCCTGATGAAGAACTAGGGATTTACTTTGAAATGCGTTGAATAAGATAGCTATATCGCCTTACAAGCAGTTTGGAACTTCTTTTCTTTTACAGCAGCGCAGTTTAATCCACATTTCTTCTGGTTGCTTCATACTAATTATGGAATATGGATCTTTGCTAAGCAGCAGTTGAAAGCAGCTTCTAAAGGAGCATGACGTGGACGTTGAAACAGAACTGTGCTTGGAACAGAAGAAGGAAAATAAAGTAACGTAATATATTTAAGTCTCCTAGCTTGTTTAAATCTAGAATATTCAAATGCTGTGGACAAACAAGCGCAATACAGTCTTATCAAAATATAAGGGTGGTACTTTGCTAGTAAGGTGCACACCTTGTATGGATGTGTCATGCATACCCAGTAGTACGAGTGTAAACAGCTGCCGCAAGGTCCGCAAGGTCGACAAGCCCAGAAGCTGAAGCAGTATGAAGGAACCAGAAGATATGTGGATTAAACTGCACTGCTGTGGAAGAAAAGAAGTTCCAAACCGCTTGAAAGGCGATATAGGTGCTTTATTCAACGCGTTTCTAAGTAAATCCTCACGTCTTCATCAGGAAATAAACCGAATTCAAATTCGATGCTTTTCCTAATGAAGAAGTGGGGATTTACTTTAAACCGCGTTGAATAAAGCACCTATATTGCCTTTCAAGCGGTTTGCAGCTTCTTTTCCTCTACAGCAGCGCAGTTTAATCTACGTTTCTTCTGTTTCCTTCATCCTAAATATGGATCTTTGCTGAGCAGCAGTTAAAAGCAGCTTCTAAAGGAGCATGAAGTAGATGTTGAAACAGAGTAGAACAGTGCATGGAACAGAATAAGCAAAATAAAGTAATATAATATATTTTACAAAATAAAATCGCAAGCTTCCAATCTCTCAACAATAATTAAATTAGATACTCTTTATATTTCTGGTATTTTTCTCATATTTCCTTATTTGTTTTTCTCTTCCTACATTTTCTTCATAATTAGTTCATATCTTTCAACAGTTTCCCCCCAATCCATGCGCTCTGTAGCACTTCATGCTGTACATAGTTACTGACTGGTAATTGGGTCACGCAGCTTTTATATAAATACATTTGCTTATGATAAGGATGGGTGGACTTGTTTTAATTTTGTATTACTCTGTAATGTCTGATACAGTTTGCTCATGTGCATAGTGAATTGTACAGTGCTGCGGAATATGATGGCGCTATATAAATATAAATTATTATAATTAAATTTGGTAGAAAATGAATTTGGAATCGGAATGTGGCTGCTCTCACCTGCAGGAAGATCTGAAGACTATTTCTGCACCTCTTAGGCCCTAGGTTTGCAGTGAAGTCACCATACCTCCTTCTGGATCAACAACTGCATATCTAATACATAAAGCTCAGTGTATGTATGTATGTATGTATGTATGTATGTATGTGTGTATGTATGTATGTATGTATGTATGTATGTATGTATGTGTGTATGTCCGCTAAAGGAATCTGCACCGTCGCATTTATAATCACGAAATTTTGCACATGCCTCATGTGACCCCGGGAACGTCATAGACTATATTTTGACAGGAAAATGTAACCCCGCGCTTTGCAGTTGCTCTCAAAAAACATGCCTCCATTAAAGTAAATGGAGCCTGGAACTACTGGTTTTAATAGCAGCTGTGAATGGTTGCTATAGGAACAAAATACATTGTTAGTATAAGAATAAGAAGCTTATATGTGAGGTAATACGATATCGGTGGAGAGACAGATACAGAGAGAGAGACAGAGACAGACAGGGAAAGAGACATAGAGACACACAGAGAAAGAGACAGACAGAGACAGACGGTGAAAGAGACAGACAGAGACAGATGGGGAAAGACACAGACCTGGAAAGAGACAGACCTGGAAAGGGACAGGCCTGGAAAGGGACAGACCTGGAAAGGGACAGACCGGGAAAGAGACAGACCTGGAAAGAGACAGACCTGGAAAGAGACAGACAAAAACAGACGGGGAAAGAGACAGACGGGGAAAGAGACAGACGGGGAAAGAGACAGACGGGGAAAGAGACAGACGGGGAAAGAGACAGACGGGGAAAGAGACAGACGGAGCAAGAGACAGACGGGGAAAGAGACAGACGGAGCAAGAGACAGACGGAGCAAGAGACAGACGGAGCAAGAGACAGACGGGGCAAGAGACAGACGGGGCAAGAGACAGACGGGGCAAGAGACAGACGGGGCAAGAGACAGACGGGGCAAGAGACAGACGGGGCAAGAGACAGACGGGGCAAGAGACAGACGGGGCAAGAGACAGACGGGGCAAGAGACAGACGGGGCAAGAGACAGACGGGGCAAGAGACAGACGGGGCAAGAGACAGACGGGGCAAGAGACAGACGGGGCAAGAGACAGACGGGGCAAGAGACAGACGGGGCAAGAGACAGACGGGGCAAGAGACAGACGGGGCAAGAGACAGACGGGGCAAGAGACAGACGGGGCAAGAGAGAGACAGACAGACACAGGAATAGAGAGACAGACAGACACAGAGACACAGAGATAGAGACAGATAGACTAATACAAAGACAGACAGAGAGATAGAAACAGACAGACAAGGAAAGAAACAGACAGACAGCGACACACAGACAGAGACTAGGAGAGCGACAGAGACAGTTACTATCCCGGGCAAAGCCCAGGTACTACTGCTAGTTTTCATATAAAATATATTTATTTCTTGTCTCCTATCAAATGTGCAGTAATTTCTGCATCTGGTAATATTGTATAACCAAAGTGAATTCCTATTAACAGATTTTGCACATTGTAGTGGATAATCAACCTGGAGTTTTGCAGGAACATAAAGAGAATTTGATTAAAAATATCTACAAGTACAAAAAAAAAAAAACTTCTAAGGCAGCTGTATACAGTAGGTGAAATAAGTCACCAATTTTATAAGTAACTACATTTCTAAAGGTGTTATTAATATGAATTTCTCACCAGATGTCAGTAACAATGCATCCAATCCACACAGGCAAAGTAATCAAACTATAGATGCCCATAAATTTAGAAATGTGTAATAATGAGAAATTACACAGGTAAAAAGTATTGAACACGATTACTGAAATGTATTTAATACTTCGTACAAAAGCCCTTGTTGGGATAACAGCTCCAAGATGACTCCTGTATGGAGAAACTAGTGGCATGCATTGCTCAGGTGGGATAATGTTCCATTTTTCTACACAAACACTCTCCAAATCGTGAAGGTTTCATGTGTTCCTTCTGAGAACTCTGAGCTTTAGTTCCTTCCATACATTTCTATTTGATTCAGATCCAGTGATTGGCTCAGCCATTCTAGTAGCATCATTTTCTTTCTCTGTGACCACTTGATAGTCTCCTTGGCTGTGTGTTTGGGATCATTGTCTTTCTGAAATGTCCACCCTCATTTCATCTTCAACATCCTGGTAGATGGCAGCAGACTTTTATCAAGAATGTCTCAGTCAGTACATTTGTCCATTCATCTTTCCTTAAATTATATGAAGTTTGCCAGTGCAGTATGCTGAAAAATAGCTCCACATCATCATGTTCCCACCTCCATACTTCACTGTTGGTATGGTGTTTTGGGGGTAATATGCAGTGCTTCTTGCAATCCAAACATCATGTGTATTATGGCATCCAAGAGTTGAATTTTGGTCTCACCTGGTCAGCCTATATTCTCCCAGTATTTCACAGGCTTGTCGAAACGTGCGTTAACATGCTCTTTGAAATTCTGGGGTGCTTGGAGAGAATGGATGGATTTCCAACAAACCGAGGAGCACCAGGTATTGCTGGGGGCCGCCCAGGGACCAGTGATGAGACACCACAATAATATTAGGTGCGTAGTTGTGTCGAGAAACAGAAGGATGGAGTGGCCTTCTGCCTATTCCCCCCATCCCCACCCTTCCCTTCCTCTACCTAACCTCCTCCTCCCCTTCTCTCCCTCCTTTTCTCTTTTTGCTAAATGCCTATCACCACCCCCCTTTTCTCCCTCTCTTCCTTCCTTATTTCACAGGAGCATGTTCTTGGCTCTGCCTGTAGGCCTTACATACTCCCTTCTTTTGTCTCATTTTTTCTTCTATGCTTTTTAGTGCTTCTAAATATGTATAAAAATTTGGAATCGTTCATAATCGTTCGTTGCAAGACGGACTGTACGTTTGTGTACATTTTGGGATACTGTGATTTCGCTGCACTACCTGTTCTGAATAGCACCACTGTTGGCGAAGTTGGACCTTTAGGTCCGAGCAATTGTATCTTACGTTTTCCTGATTCCTGTTAAATAAGATTTTTTAAAAAAACAAAACATGATTTTTGTTCAGCAATGGAGCATTGCGAAGTGAGCGTGCATACAGGCCATGGAGGTTGAATGGATTACTTATTGCTTTCTTTGACACAACTGTACCTTCTGATTGTAAGTCTTTTCGTAGCTCTCCACAAGTAGTTCCTGGCTCTTGGACAACTCTTCTGATAATTTTCTTCACTCCTCTGTCTGAAATCTTGTGGGGAGCACCTGGTTGTGGCCGGTTTATGGTGAAATTATGTTCTTTCCACTTCTGGATTTAGGCTCCAACACTGCTCACTGGAACCTTCAGTAGATTAAAATTTCTTCTGTAACCAATGCCATCAGTAAGTTTGGCAACAATAAGGTTGCAAAGGTCTTGAGACAGCTCACTGGTTTTACCCATCATCAGATGTTTCTTGAGTGACACCTTGGTAATGAGACACATTTTTATACGCCATCAGTTGAACCAGCTGAAATTATATTTCACTAAGTGGCAGGATTGCTTTCTAATTACTGATAGATTTCAGCTGGGGTCATGACTTTCCATGGCCTTTTGCACCGCTCTTCTTTCATGTGTTCAATGCTTTTTCTCTGTAACTTAATTTATGGATATTCTTGGTTTGATTTCTTTGCCTGAGTGGATTTAATGAGTTGTTACTGACATCTGGTGAAAAATTCATGTCAATAGCACTTTTATAAATACATTTACTTAAAAAATTGGTGAGGTGTTCAATACTTATTTCACCCACTGTATATATATTTTATGCATTATACAGTAAGTAGTGCAGATTAAATATAGGGACCCCCATACAGCAGTATGAAAAGTCATACTGGGCAAAATTCTAGCCCAGATTGGTCAATAAAACCATTGCACAGACTCAAACTGACATACATATATATATAAGCAGGAGAACGAGAGTCAAAAGGTGCCAAAAAAGTGAATATACTTTTATTGTTTACAATCATAAATGTGCAACCAGCAAAAAAAGAGGATACAATCACAGAGGGGTGTGAAAATACATAATCAGGACCGCCAGAATGAGTGGTATTGAAGGGTGACCAGTTACATGAATAAAGCATACAGGGGAAATATCAGAGCGAATGTTATAAGGACAATACATATAAAGTGCATGTGCATGAATGCATATAAGGATAAAGGTGAGAATAAAGGATGACCGCACTCTGTCCGCTGTGAAGGATTTTCTTTTATTCAAACACGTGCATAGTAGAAAGCCGGAGGCACTCTGTGAGCTGGCTCCTCAAGACTGGACGACGGCCGTTTCGCCCACAAATTGGGCTTCCACGGGTCCACATGTGGAGCTACGGCAACACCCCTTTTAAAGGAGTGCTCACAGGTTGCCAGAGGCCACATAAAAAAACAACAACAGGAGATTTGTATGTATAACAGTGAATATAAAATGTAAACATATGTCACTTTACATGAACCAGTTTACAAAATTTACATAAATAACAAACAATGTATAGACACCAGAAGTATTAGAAAAAAAAAAAAAAATGTATCACAGGAATATAGCCAGATCCACACGGTCGTTTAACCCTTGTGGGCCTTGTGCCCCATAATTAATGATCAATCTAGCCTCTTCTTGCAGTAATAATTTATGCAGGTCGCCCCCCTTAGAAGGGAGAGAGACTCTCTTGAGGCCGGCAAAACGTAAAACGTTAGGATTACTGTCATGACATTCCTGGATATGTGTGATTAATCTGGGGGAACCTTTCCCTGATGTTATTGAACCATAATGCTCCCTGAATCGTATATATAAACACCTGATAGTTTTGCCTATGTAGAACCTGCCACAAGGGCAGAGAACTACATAGACCACAAACTTGGTTTTGCATGAAATAAATTGGTGGACAGTGTGCAAATGCGAGCCTACCTGTAAAGAACGACCAGTTAAATGTAAATTACAAAAATGGCATTGACCACACCGGTAATTCCCCGGTGGACAGCATCTATTCAGCCATGTTGCTGGACTAGTAAGTCTGTTCTTCACAAGTTTGTCTCGCAAATTACCGCATCGTCTGAACGACACCAAAGGATTGGAACCTGTTCTTTCAGACAAGGCGGGATCACTTTTTAAAATGTGCCAATTTCTGCAAAGAGCATTCCTAATAGCGTGCTCCATGGGTCCAAATTTGAAGCTGAAGACAAATCTATCCACACCCTCCATGCTTTTTTTGGTGCGATTTTTTTGGGCAGCAGTGGTGCTATCGGATCTGGCTCTCTCACAGGCCGAATCAACTAGTTTTTTTGGGTAACCTCTTTGTTGCAATCTAGTTTTCAACTCCTGAGACTGAGGGCAAACCTATAGTCAATTCCTGAGAGTACGAAGGGCAAATAGTTCAGAGGAATCTTGTTTTCAACAGTCTCAGGAGTTGAAAACTAGATTGCAACAAAGAGGTTACCCAAAAAAACTAGTTGATTCGGCCTGTGAGAGAGCCAGATCCGATAGCACCACTGCTGCCCAAAAAAATCGCACCAAAAAAAGCATGGAGGGTGTGGATAGATTTGTCTTCAGCTTCAAATTTGGACCCATGGAGCACGCTATTAGGAATGCTCTTTGCAGAAATTGGCACATTTTAAAAAGTGATCCCGCCTTGTCTGAAAGAACAGGTTCCAATCCTTTGGTGTCGTTCAGACGATGCGGTAATTTGCGAGACAAACTTGTGAAGAACAGACTTACTAGTCCAGCAACATGGCTGAATAGATGCAGCCCACCGGGGAATTACCGGTGTGGTCAATGCCATTTTTGTAATTTACATTTAACTGGTCGTTCTTTACAGGTAGGCTCGCATTTGCACACTGTCCACCAATTTATTTCATGCAAAACCAAGTTTGTGGTCTATGTAGTTCTCTGCCCTTGTGGCAGGTTCTACATAGGCAAAACTATCAGGTGTTTATATATACGATTCAGGGAGCATTATGGTTCAATAACATCAGGGAAAGGTTCCCCCAGATTAATCACACATATCCAGGAATGTCATGACAGTAATCCTAACGTTTTACGTTTTGCCGGCCTCAAGAGAGTCTCTCTCCCTTCTAAGGGGGGCGACCTGCATAAATTATTACTGCAAGAAGAGGCTAGATTGATCATTAATTATGGGGCACAAGGCCCACAAGGGTTAAACGACCGTGTGGATCTGGCTATATTCCTGTGATACATTTTTTTTTTTTTTTCTAATACTTCTGGTGTCTATACATTGTTTGTTATTTATGTAAATTTTGTAAACTGGTTCATGTAAAGTGACATATGTTTACATTTTATATTCACTGTTATACATACAAATCTCCTGTTGTTGTTTTTTTATGTGGCCTCTGGCAACCTGTGAGCACTCCTTTAAAAGGGGTGTTGCCGTAGCTCCACATGTGGACCCGTGGAAGCCCAATTTGTGGGCGAAACGGCCGTCGTCCAGTCTTGAGGAGCCAGCTCACAGTGTGCCTCCGGCTTTCTACTATGCACGTGTTTGAATAAAAGAAAATCCTTCACAGCGGACAGAGTGCGGTCATCCTTTATTCTCACCTTTATCCATGGATTTTGTTCTATGACGAGCACCCCGCTCCTGGATTGTTGGACTTTCCAGGCTCTCCACCCGGACTCGGGCACAGGCGATACCGCAGACGTTACTGCAGGTAATGTGCAGTGGTGCAGGACTCAATTATCTCCCTTTGCCATGAATGCATATAAATAGCCCGCTCAGACACCCACAATGCATTAATAGAGTCTGGTTCAATCATATAAATAAGACAGCATGTACAAAATAAAGTGGCCAGTGCATGATCCTGAATATGCAAGGAAGAGGCTCCCCCACACCCCACCAACGTACGTTTCGCTTATTTGAGCGCCGTGCTCAATTTCGGCTTCCTCAGGGAGGGAGAAGGCAGCCTACCTAACTACCTTCCTAAGTAGTGCATGCAGAAATAACCTGGATATTACTGGACCTTTTCCTCATCTCTACTTTATTACCGAGTGTTAATGATCATTTTTGCTCTTTACTCTGCCGAGTAAATGGCTCTTCCCATATGGAGCTGAAGAATAGTGCTTTGTGGTCTGAGCCAATAATGGCTCTTTCTACTGTCACAGCATAAAGGGTGCTTTACACGCTGCGACATCGCTAGCGATAGCACCCGCCCCCGTCGTTCATGTGACATGTGGTGATCGCTGCCGTAGCGAACAATATCGTTACGGCAGCATCACACGCACATACCTGTCCAGCGACGTCGCTGTGGCCGCCGAACAATCCCACCTTCAAGGGGGAGGTGCGTTCGGCGTCACAAAACGGCCGCCCAATAGAAGAGGAGGGGAGGAGATGAGCATCCGGAACATGCCGCCCACCTCCTTCCTTCCTCCTTTCCAGTGGACGCAGGTAGGATGATGATCGTCGTTCCTGCGGTGTCACACACAGCGATGTGTGGTGCCGCAGGAACGACGAACAACCTGCGGAATGAAACACCAACGATATTATGATTATGAGCGACGTTTCAATGATCAATGATTTTTGCCGTTTTTGCGCTCGTTGATCGTCGCTCCTAGCTGTCACACGCTGCGATGTCACTAACGACGCCGGATGTGCGTCACAAACACCGTGACCCCGACGATATATCATTAGTGATGTCGCAGCGTGTAAAGCACCCTTAAGTCTTATATCTAAATTGTTGCTAACATATTTAATTTATTGGGTCAGTCCTGATATTTTGCAAACAATCTGACAAATTTGGGCATTTTACAGGCTAAAATGGTGTGGGAGTTTATGTAAACCCTGCCCAAAAATGTCCACTCCTGCATTATTTTGAGCATACATGAACCAGTCCTGGTAGGCATGATGGAATCTGTAAGGTTTTTTTTATATATATTATATGAGAGCAACATGATAGAAGGGCAGATAACCTGATTCCAGTGATGTGTCACTTACTGGGATGCTTGGTGTAGTTTTGTTAAAATAACTATTTTCTTTGCTGCAGATCTATCAGGTCTCTGAAAGCTGAACTGTTTATAACCTCAACCACATCATTGATAGCTTTCAGTTTTCACTGTGCATAGGCATAAAGCTGCCAATCAGTGGTGGAGTAGGCTTACACAGAGCTCATGAATATGGAAGACTAAAGGGCAGTAGACAACTAGTTCTCTAATGATAATCTCCTACTGATAGAACACTAATTTTATTGAAGCTTAAACACTTAGACAAGTAAGTGACTTGTCACTGGAATCAGGGTTTCTGCCCCTACATTATGCTACTCTCAGATTAAGTAGCAGAAACCTGGTGACAAGTTCCCTTCAAACCAAACTAATTTTAGCAATGGTGATAAATGGAAAGTATGCATCTCATTAGAAAGTCTGTCGTGAGTGTGTTCCTCCCGGGGGAGATTTTGGGCGAGTCTGGAATCAGATCACAACGCTTTAGTGTTGTGTTTGCTGATCCACTACTGGTATTTAGATAACATCTACTTGCTCGTAGTGCAGTTAGGGTTAAGCACACTTTCCTGTCTGGCTGCTATCTGTAACTTTAATCCCACGTGCAGCTCTTTTGCTACCACTCCCCTTCAATATATAAAGTCACATGTTCTGTCATCTGACGCCAGTGATAGAATCTTAAACCTCATTACTTCCATGCGGTTCACTTTGGAAGGAGCCAGGCTCTGGAAGAAGCTTTTTATTTTGTGTCATTTGCTGCTGTGGTGTTAGCTGCACTGTAACTGCTTGAATTGTTTTTCCTTTTTATGTCTATTTCCACTGTCTATTTTACAACCTTCTGTTTCTTTGTTGCACAGGTGAGACTAGTGCTCTCATTGGCCTGCTCACTAGCCAGGGTGAGTTTATGGCAAGTAAGAGCTTATACACGTGATCGGCGATGGGGTGAAAGAACCCCTTATATGGACGTCAAGGAATGCAGGGTACAGCCTCAGGTGAGTACAGGTGGTGACCCCACACCCCTCTCAATAGCGCCAGGGCACCTGTGTACCCTGTGTGCTGCAGCACCTGGCAAAACCTCGTTTGTTCCTCCGTGACAGTCTAACATAATCGGCTTCTCTAATGCACACAAGCCGATGTAGAAACATTGCAGCTTCATCCCCCTCCTCCCTCACCGTTTTACTTCCTGTGGCTGAGAAGGTACATATTTTATGTATTGACACATACGTATTACTTTTTTTGTAAAGAATATAAAATTCCTTTCATGTTGATATAATTGTAAATATGTGTCTTCACTTTAACCAAGCTTTCCCAGCCGTCAGAGCCTGAGAACGTGTTGCCAGTATTAAACTGTGTGAACATAATGTACAAGGGAAAAAACACAGCAATCTGGCCTCTCTACAGTAATGAATACACAATACATTGTTTTCACATTAATTTGCCAAGTTTTCACTGTGACTGATTTCATATTTTAAGGCCAAAGACATATAAACATTCTTCTGAATATTTAGCTTCACAAGTTCATGGAGCAAGTAACCCTATAGTCTGGGTCCTTAAAGGGATTGCCCCATTGACAAAATACACTTTAATATAGATATTGGAAAAATAATAATTTCCACAATTGGATGTGTTAAAAAATGTTCCTGTGCTGAGATAATCTTATATATGTGCCTGTGCTATGTACTGTATAATGGCCGTGTCTGACCATCCAGAAACGTGTTCTGAACATAGTAGGGGAGGAAGTAAAAGAGAGTGTAAAAACAGGACAGGATCGGATCACAGGTGCTGCTTTCTGTGAGGTAAAACATTTTCCTGCCCATTTTTTAAAAAACATGTTTTACCTCACAGAAAGAATCAACTATGGTCTTACGCTGTCCTGTTTGTATACTCTCTTTTGCTCCCTCCCCTGCCCAGGAGCTGTGGTATGTTCAGACTATTAAGGTTGCTCACAGCAATAAAGTACTACAACCACCAGTAAGGGGTACTTTGCACGTTGCGACATCGCTACTGCGATATCGTCGGGGTCAAATCCAAAGTGATGCACATCCGGCGCCGGTAACGACGTCGCAATGTGTAAAGCCTAGATGCGCCGATAAACGATCGCAAAAGCGTCGAAAATCGGTGATCTGTGTAGTGTCGGACATTTTCATAATGTCGCACCAATAGGAGATACGATGTTGATCCTCGTTCCTGCGGCAGCACACATCGCTGTGTGTGAAGCCTCAGGAGCGAGGAACATCTCCTACCTGCGTCCTGCGGCTCACGCCGGCTAAGAGGAAGGAAGGAGGTGGGCGGGATGTTTATGTCCCGCTCATCTCCGCCCATCCGCTTCTATTGGCCACCTGCCGTGTGACGTCGCAGTGACGCCGCACGACCCGCCCCCTTAGAAAGGAGGCGGTTCGCCGGCCAGAGCAACGTCGCAGAGCAGGTAAGTGCGTGTGAAGCTGCCGTAGCGATAGTGTTCGCTACGGCAGCTATCACAAGATATCGCATGTGCGACGGGGGCGGGGACTATCGCGCTCGGCATCGCTAGCCGATGCTAGCGATGCCGCAACATGCAAAGTACCCCTAATTCTGGATCACAACCCTCACCAGACCAGTATAGAGATGCTATAGCTGGCATTAATGGACAGAGTTTAATTCAGATGAATAGGATTGTATTGTGGGAATCCACCTTGATGGTTTTCAGATCTACGTAGTAAAAACTAATGAATTTGTCCCCAACTGACATTTAAGCGCCCCATTCTCAGGCCCCAGCAGTCAGACAACCCCTTTAACTTTTAATATTGGCCACTACTTAATTACTTCCATGTTATTAGAATTTTCCTTCCTTTATCTTGTTTTGTGCCTGTGAGCTCGGGAGATCCTATTAGATAGGGGGATGCTACAAGAATGTCCCAGGTTTAAGGGGAAATCCAGCTTTTATATTTTAAAAAATGGATTCCTCACCACATTACACAATACAAACTGCATACAATATGAAATAAATCTATTTAGAACCGATGAGGCTGGTGTACTTACTTTGAAACTCCATGTCAAAATAGCTTTTACAGTCCTTTTTCAAAGGTTTTATTATTTATTATTATGAAAATTAATTAAATGCTCACTTTAATATCAGGATAAATAGCCTTTTTGACAGGTCATCTTTTCAAAGTAAGTACACCAGGATCATCAGGTCATCAGCATTATCGAATCGGCTTGAAATAAAAAACAAAAACAAACATCTGAAAATCTTGTCAAACAAGAGAAGAAACTACAATCATGTATTTTCATGGCAGATCCAAGGGGCCGCCTTTCTCGGCTGTGTTTGCAATCATATGGCTATGGCAGATCATTTGTTTAAATAACCCCTCTAGTGTGTAGAAGAGTTTATATGTTAAATTAATGTAATTAAAGGGATTAAGGCAGCATAAAATGTCCAGACAAGTAATAAAGATCCAGTGATGTACCACCAATGGAAGCAGACTGCGTGGATACTATGGGTGCTGTCAACTGTGGGGATCAGGGCCGTCGGTACCCATTATACGAGGTATGCCTTGACGTGGCTACAGGGCAGATATAAAAATGGCCATTGCTATATGCTAAATATCTCAATTTATTCTTAGATATCCTTTAGCAGTGATGAATATCGATATTCTTACATTCATGGTTTTCATACTTTAGCATTTCAGAGTGCAGCTGTCCTTTTTTTGTCATTTTATGTCATGTTCAGTTATGCACCTGTGCACATTGCAGTTTTGGGAGTACCGTCAGTCTTTTTGTTTATATTGTGTTGGTTGTATTGCGAGGGTACCATATAGTATTGCTTAGTTTTAGAGGGGCTTCATAATTAATTGTAGAGAACTTTGGGGGACATTATGTGGCGTTATACTGTCTTAGGCTATGTGCGCACTAGAAAGTGACTTTCTCTTAAGAAAAAAACGAACCCTCTGAAAGAATCCCGCACCCACGGTAAAACCGCACCCGTGTTTTTTCTGCGATTTGCCGTGGTTTTGCCGCGGATTTACCACAGATTTACTGCGGATTTTCCCGCAAGTTGGTCTCCGCGGATTTTTACCATTATCTATGGCAAAAAACGCAGGTACCTGCGGAAAAGAAGTGACATACTCATTAATTCCGCAGAAAATCCGCGGGTAAATCCGTGGGTATAAAAAAACGCAGTGTGCGCACAGCATTTTTTAAAACCCATAGGATTTGCTGGGGAATGACTGCAGCAATGTTAGACACATTTTCTGCAGCAAATCCGTGGCAAATCCGCGACAAAATCCGCGGCAAATCCGCAGCTTGCGCACAGGGCCTTAGGGGACACCCGGAGCATCATACTTTGTTGGGAACACTCTGGTGGCAGTATATTATACTGGGTGTACTAGGGGGCATCATAATGAGTGTGAAGGACTCTATCGTGGGATCCTAATGTCGGGGTATCATACTACGTGGGATAATGCCCTGCTGGGGCATTATACTAAGCAGTGTAGTTGCAAAATATGTGTGTGGATTCACTATCCGAAAATCTTATTGTGCATGGGTACTTTTTAGGAAAATCAAACTTTGTGGAGGGGCATCATATGACAGGAGGCATGATATTGTGTGGACACCATGAAAGGGTAGGCACACTAAGGGGCATCACAAGTACCATTGGGGCAATTATTAGTTGGGTCCTTAAGCCTATCAAATAATATTTTTTGGGGAGGGGAAGGGGGCACGAGGGCCCAATTTAGACTTTTACTGTACAACCTATAATTTCTAAGATCTACTGCTTTTAAAGACATTGGCTCTGAATTATCAGCAGTAGTGTTCTTCACGATGGTCTTGATGAGATGTGCTGGAGTCAAATACTCCTGAGTCATGAAGAGGCAGGCGTCAGACGAGTACACTGCACCTCTGAGTGCTTCCTTGCAACAAATCCTACTCCAGCACCTGCTGGAGTAAAGGGGGCTTTACACGCAGCGATATCGCTAGTGAGCGTACCCACCCCCGTCATTTATGCGTCACGGGCAAATCGCTGCCCGTGGTGCAGAATATCGTTAGGAGCAGTCACACGGACTTACCTGCCTAGTGACGTCGCTGTGGCCGGGGAACCGCCTCCTTTCCGTCACTAAGCGGCCGCCCAATAGAAGCGGAGGGGAGGAGATGAGCGGCCGTAACATCCCGCCCACCTCCTTCCTTCCTCATTGCTGGCGGCCGCAGGTAAGCTGTAGTTAGTCATTCCCGAGGTGTCACATATAGCGATGTGTGCTGCCTCGGGAACGACGAACAACCTGCGTACTCAACAAACAATTTTTTTGAAAATGGACGATGTGTCAACAATGGACGATTTGGTGAATATTTTCCATTGTTAACGGCCGCTCGTTGTGTCACACACAACGACATCGCTAACGATGCCAGATGTGCGTACCCGTGACCCCGGTGATATATCGTTAGATACGTCGTTGCGTGTAACGGGGCCTTAAGATGTAGCAAACACCGCCGCTAGTCATGTATCCTCATCCCACCCCAGCTCCACCTACTTTGTCATAGCTGAGTGATATTGGCATCAGAACGTGAAACGACACAAAGTTTAACGCAACCACGAGTTGCACCAAAATGATGAAACTTTTCAAAGCTTTTTATACCAGAACACTGGTGGAAAAGATTTGACGAATCGGACCCAACGGCTGTGGACTGAACTTATTTTAAAGAGCGCTGACGGTAAAGCATTTTTTTTTCTCATTTTTACACAATCAATTTTTCATCAGATGGTCCTAAAGGTCCAGAAGTCATTTGCTGCAGCTGGCACAGACATATAGACACATGCAGGTGCTGTGCACTGAGCACATCCAACCGCAGTAAAAGTGGAAATGGGATCGGGATCATTATTTGGGGTCACACATTTACTCACAAATTTGTACTTTTTTTTTTTCTATAGTTTTAAAATCAATTAACAGTGCAAGATATAAAGATTGCACAAGGGAAGTAATGGACAAGATGAGCTATTATCCTATATGTAATTATGTATCATCCCTGTGTGCATGAATATCTTATACATTACAACACTGCATTTCCCCAATCTCGTTCTTCGCCACTGCCGTATAATAATAACGCACACATACCCCGATGACTGTTCCACATTTGTTTGACCTGGTAAAATCCATAACCACATAATGAAACGGCCTCCCATGAAGTTTTATGCCTCCGCTGTACATCAGAACCATTCATCTCCATGCTCCTTACCCTCATCCATACAAAGAGCCAGAAACTCTCCATAAATGGCTATGGAAGCGATTTTTCATGTTTGAAGTTAATCCTCCGACTCACAGCTGGATTACCACTGGCCCCTGTCCAAAGTTAAAACAGACAGCCACTTGGATGTTCTTTGCTAAGACTCCTGTCTTTATAAAACCACACATAAAGATACACAAACAAGAGGCTCTAATGGCTGCACCCACATGCGCAGCGCGCAGAAAGATCTTCTTTGTGTCATGCGAGCCATTCCCAGAGGACATATAATATCAACAGCAGAGTGAGAGGATCATGTACTAGTGTAATGATTTTACATCAGCATTAATCATCAAGTGATGACAAGGAACATGGAAGGAAAGGCCTTACTACCCTGAACTTTTAACCCTACTGATACCAGCGCATTTTCCCCAAAATGTATACAGTACAAATGTCTGGCATGTTATAATTTTCTCCCTGGCATGACTTGGAAAACATTTTGAAAAGTGCTGGGGTGAATGGCTACTGACTGATAGGCCATATCCAGAGGACATCTATGTGAGGCATGACAGCTTTGGGCGCTTCAATTCAATAGCGCCTGACTGTTGGTATATGAAACAGATGAGGACTTCTTTATATGTGTGAAGGAGGACTTTATGCTGATCTAACAGTAGATGGCGATGTTGTGCAGTTTCCTTACTCACTGTATTGTAAAAAGTCTCTTGTTGGTTCTTCTTTCTAGTTTCGATTTCTCTTTCTGATGAAATGCTGTATGACTGCATATTTTTTACCTCATGTTCCAGAAGTAAAGAGTTTGTTATCCCATGTAATCTGCTCTGTGAACTTTCTTCTGCAACTGGGAAGCTAGAAGCTGTGCAAGACTGACAAGTGAACTTCTACTAGAAAGACGGCACTACGGACGTACAAAGCTCTCTCAGCTGCTCAATGCCGAACAGAAAATTATGGAAGATATTGAACATATATTTTCTCATATATTACATTTATTTTTTGTTGCTTATATAGCGCTAACATATTCTGTAACGCTGTACAAAAGCTTCTCATGTGTCTTTCTCCCCTATTGGGCTCTAGTGCCCTTTTCTCAGACAAACACACACTAGGACTAGTCTCATATAAAGGCGAACACCATCTTTTTGGACTGTAAAGAGGAAATTCACATAGACATGGAGACAACATACATACTCCAACCAGATGTTGCTCATGGTCACTTGTGAACTCCATTGCTGAAAAGCATTGGTGCTAAGCCCTAAGTCAGAACTCTGGAGCACCTTTTCTTAGAACTCTACTTTGTTCTACTTGTCTGAAAATTTCTGATTAAAGAGGTTGTCCCCTACCTGGTCAACCCATTTTTAAATTAAGTAGTCCCCCTTAGAAAATAAAACCATACTCACCTCCCGTATTGGCACCATTCCATCGATATCAGCACCAGATATCCTGGGGGTCACGTGACATTGTTATGTTACATGAGCCCTGTAGCCAATCACAGGCTTCTATTAAAGAGCACCAACCACCAGGATTTTCCTATATAAACTAAAGCCAGTGTTGTACATACCTTTAGTTGTATGATCAGATGTATAGTTTCTGAAATACAGGCAAGTAAAGTTTGTGAAATTCACTGTTACTTGATTGATAGGTGCAACCGAATATCTAATAGGTGGGTCCTGTTTTGATAGTTATTCCCGCCCCTGTCTGCTGCCTGTCCTTCCTCCCCTCTGTCTGCCTGGCTGTCCCTTCTCCCCCCTGTCTTCCTCCCTCCACCCTCCCCATGTAATAAGAGAGACAGGGGGAGGAAGGACAGGCAGCAGACAAGGGCGGGAATAACTATCAACACCTGACCCACCTATTAGATATTCTGTAGCTGCTATCAATCAAGTAACAGTGAATTTCACAAACTTTTCTTGCCTATAATTCAGAAACTATACATCCGATCTCACAACTAAAGGTATGTATAGAATCAGCCTGATAGCACCAGTATAACACTGGCTTTAGTTTATATATGAAAATCCTTGTGGTTGGTCCTCTTTCAGCTTCTGTGCTCTCACTACTTTTGTCTGTCAAAGGTTTGGTAAGGGCATGAGCCTTGGAAAAATGGAAGAAGTGAAAGTGCCACAGCTGTTAGTGGCCGCTGATTGGCTGCAGGGCATATGTGACACAAAAATGTCACGAGAGCCCCAGGAGATCCGGCACTGACATTGCTGTGTGGGAGGTGAATATGTGGTGTTTTTATTTTACAAGTGGGACACCTTAATTTAAAAAGGGGTTGTCCAGGTAGAGGACAATCCCTTTTATTGTCAGAAGTTAGCATTGCCCGAATCAATAGGTCATTTTCCTACATAATTTACACTCTTCAATTATCACTGTCAATGTAAAAGCAGAAAGTTTATGAAAAATTAAAAGGGGTTGTCTAGGACATAAATATTTATCATCACCTATTCTTAGTATAAGCCACTTGCGGAGACTGACACACCATTCTAGCATGTCAGTGGTGAGGAGACGTTACGCCGCAATGCTCCTCTGGGAAATATTCAAATTGTCTCTTCATTGGGGAAGTAGACAAATTCTAATGCCACCTATTGGCGGCAGCAATCCTAAAAGTAAAAAGTGACCCTTTAACGAGCCTTGTCATATAACTTAGAATTTATGCCAGATCAGAACCTCAATTTCCAGACACAGTGTTTCGGGATGAGACAATTTGAATATTTCCCAGAGGAGCATTGCGGTTTAGTCTCCTCACCACTGACATGTTGGAATTGTGTGTCAGTCTCAGCAAGGAGAAAAGTTTCCCCTTTACACCCCATCTTAGCCTCTCATGCAGCCAGATTAAAGCTCATACTTTGCACTGATGAGGGACAACCAAACCGAAACACCGTGTCTGCAAATTCAGGTTCTGATCTTGCATAAATCCTACGTCATATGACAAGGCTTGTCAAATATCCACTTTTGACATTTAGGATTGCTACCTTCAATAGGTGGCACCAGAGTTTATCTACTTTTTCAGCGAAGAGACACTTAGGCGGGCTTTGCACACTACGACATCGCAGGTGCGATGTCGGAGGGGTCATGTCGAAAGTGACGCACTTCCTGCGTCGCTCTCGACATCGTAGTGTGTAAATCCTAGATGATACGATTAACAATCGCAAAAGTGTCGTAATGGTATCATCGGTGTAGCGTCGGCGAATTCCATAATTACGCTGATGCGATGGTCCGATGTTGTTCCTCGTTCCTGCGGCAGCACACATCACTGTGTGTGAAGCCGCAGGAGCGAGGAACATCTCCTACCTGCGTCACTGCGGCTCCCGTCGGCTATGTGGAAGGACAGAGGTGGGCGGGATGTTTACATCCCGCTCATCTCCGCCCCTCCGCTCCTATTGGCCGCCTGCCGTGTGACGCCGCACGACCTGCCCCCTTAATAAGGAGGCGGGTCGCCGGCCATATCGACGTCGCAGGGCAGGTGAGTGCATGTGAAGCTGCTGTAGCGATAATATTCGCTACGGCAGCTATCACAAAGATATCGCAGCTGTGACGGGGGTGGGGACTATCGCGCTCGGCATCGCAGCATCGGCTTGCGATGTCGTAGTGTGCAAAGCCCGCCTTAGTATAAGCCATCAATACTAGATCATTGGAGACCTGAAAACAACTGATTGAAGGGGATATTATCCACTTATGGTAAGGAAAGGCCATCAGTAGAGATGAGAAAATAATTTCTAAATTAATCAAACTGAGTTTGAATTTCCACAAAAACTCAGATTCTAATGAATCCAAATGTTTGCGAATTAATTTACACAACTCCAAGAGTTACAAAAATATAGACTGATTCTCACCTCTCTGAGTATACCTGTCCCACCCCCACTGCCCACCGTATCCTCTCATCCTCTTCAGCCTTCTCCTCCCTCCAAGTCTTCCGGTTGGCGCTTTTGCTGACTAGTCTTCATGTGGTCACATGAGGTTGAGAAGTGCATCACTGACAGGCATTGCATCCCATTATTGCATGTCATTAACATCAATTATGTGTGTCGCCCCCTCACATAACTGTGTGGGCCTGATTGTCAGCGGTACCCAACAGATGACCAGGAGGGAGAAAACCACAAAAGAGCAGGTTGGGGACAGTGGCAGGACAGGTATGGTGAGGGCCATGGCGATACCGATACCAGTATTTATTAAAATTGTATTATTTTTTAACTCCTTATTGGCGTTATAGGACATAGTTTATTCAATGCAGATTGAACTTCGTCCTCCCCCTGAATTGACTACATCGAATTTCGAAACATTCGCTCAACTGTAGTCATCATCAGTATCTAAACCTCTGACAACCTCTCTAACTGGGTATTACTATTGTGATTGCCTTTAGAGATGCTCCAGTGTTGTTCTTTTATGGGGAATATGAGTTATTTACTCTGACAGACATGTCAGGAGGGCTGACAGCTCCCCTCTATAGAATAGTAAGATGCCATTTTGGGTAAAACAACTGACAGCTCTGATATTTTCTGTGTTGTCAGAAAGTAGAGTAATTAGATAGTCTGGTGTTGTAGATGCTGTTATCAATGTGATATGACATTTCTATACATTCATGATAGCTGTCTGACACAGGAAAGTTGCATAGTCTACACAGGTAAGGCCCGTTTCACACATTCGGCATTTCGCCGGATTGTTGGATCTGTCACACTCCAGTACAGTGCAATACTGTACAATGTCATCGCGGCAAGCTCCGGTCACATGCTGTCATGTGACCAGAGCATATGACCGGAGTTTGCCGCAATGGCGTTGTACAGTATTGCACTGTACTGGAGTGTGACAGATCCAACAATCCGGCGAAATGCCGAATGTGTGAAATCGGCCTAAGTGCATTCACAGCAGATTTTTGTTGCAGAAAATTTCTTCTACTGTCTCATTTATGTGAATGGGGCCCACAGAAATCCATGTGCCAAAAAGATCCCACCATTCAGATGAATGGAACTGATGTTCAGTCATAGATATTTCTGTAACAAAAACTTGCATGTGAATTCAGCCCAAAGCTCACTAATGCAAAAAACGATTTCATAACCCTATCAGGGAATTATAGGTTAATGGCTGGGAAGTTGGTTTGGATTCCCTATTTTTTGGCAAAAAGGGAGGACTGTGTCACGCACAGACTAGGGGAAAATCCGACGTGAAACACACAAATTAAACAGGAAAACACCACAACAAGACAAGGGGTACACTGGGGGACACTTTAACAACTGTGGGCCCTAGCACTAGTGAGTGGGAAGATGGACATCTCCTCCACTTACCTGTCGCTGTACCCTGCACTCCTGGCCAGTCCCTATTCAGGCTCCTCACCTGTCGCCGAGCCGGAACCTGAAGCCCTGAGATGACCCTACAATAGTGCCTGGCTAAGGAGTGGACAGGTGATGGACGCTAGCCCCAGCTGAAACAACACACCCGGAAAGGAAGACAGACGGGGAAAAACTACAACAGAATGCTGCAGTCAGAACCAAGACTGCAGCCACCACAGCAACTATGGCAGAGAGTAACCGCAGCTCCTTCTTCATCCAAGAACAGAATCCAAATGAATCCAGAATAAGGGTGTGCTCACACGAGCCGTGACTTGCACGAGAATCAGATCGCATCACCCGGCACGGCCGCAGGAGCGTCTCAGCTGCATAGAAATACATACAGCCGACCCGCTCCTGTCAGGAGAGCGTGTGGGGGTGCCGGGTGATGTGATTCGATACTCATGTGAGAGTCATACGGCTCATGTGAGCGCACCCTAACCGGCACCCTCTGGTGGAAGCAGAGGATACATAGGGGGACTGGGAGTGGTCCCAAACTAGAAACACTTGGGATGGTAACTGGCCTGCTTGCTGTCAAGGAATACTGCCATTAACCCCCACAACTACTAGGATGCTGATTCTAAACATACCTTTAGTTGTGAGATCGGATGTATACTTTCTGAAATATAGGCAAGTAAATTTGTGAAACACACAGTTATTTGGAGTATCTAATAGGTGGGTCGGGTTTTGCTAGTTATTCCTGCCCCTGTCTGCTGCCTGTCCTTCCTCCTCTGTCTCTGTTATTACAGGGGGAGGAAGGAGAGAGGAAGAACAGGGGAGGAGGAAGAACAGGGGGGCGGAAGAACAGGGGGGAGGAAGAACAGGGGGGAGGAAGAACAGGGGGGAGGAAGAACAGGGGGGAGGAAGAACAGGGGGGAGGAAGAACAGGGGGGAGGAAGAACAGGGGGGAGGAAGAACAGGGGGGAGGAAGAACAGGGGGGAGGAAGGACAGGGGGAGGAAAGACAGGGGGAGGAAAGACAGGGGGAGGAAAGACAGGGGGAGGAAAGACAGGGGGAGGAAAGACAGGGGGAGGAAAGACAGGGGGAGGAAGGACAGGCAGCAGACAGGGACGGGAATAACTAGCAAAACCCGACCCATCTATTAGATATTCCGTTGCACCTATCATCAAATAACAGTGTATTTCACAAACTTTACTTGCCTGTATTTCAGAAACTATACATCCGATCTCACAACTAAAGGTATGTATAGAATCCGCATGATAGCGCCAGTATAGCACTGGCTTTAGTTTATGTATGAAAATCCTGGTGGTTGGTGCGCTATAATGCATTTTTTCATAAGTAATACTTTTTTTTGCAACATTTTTTCCAATATATTTTTCTTTTTTAAAAAATAAGGCTTAATTTTTGAAAAGTACTAAAGAAATCATGTATTTATTTATATTCTAATAATTTTTATAGTGCTGCTATAGCATAATACATAAATAGATTTTAGAGATGTATTTGACATAATCTAACATTAATTGTGATAGATAACATATCCTATTTAGGCTATGTGCGCACGTTGCGTAAATACATGCAGTTACGCTGCGCTTTGTAGCGCAGCATAACTGCATGCGTCCTGCGTCCCCTGCACAGTCTATGGAGATTGTGCAGGGGCCGTGCGCACGTAGCGTTTTAGAGCGCAGCGCTTCGGCTTCTGCCGAAGCGCTGCGTTCTAAGAAGTGACATGTTACTTCTTCCGTGCGCTTTGCCTGCAGCCCCTTCTGTGTCTATGGCAGGAGCTGCAGGCAGAGCGCATGGAATCGGCTTTCACTACGGACATTTCTGCAGCGATTTAAAGCGCACATGTGCTCTTCAGATCGCTGCAGAAATTTCTGCAGTGACTGTACGCAACGTGCGCACATAGCCTTATACTGAGAACGTTGTTAACCTGTTTGATATCCAATCACCAACTGAGCTGATTGCTGGAGGTGCCAGGTGTTGAATACCCATCAATCAGATATTGATGACTTAAAGGAAACCTGTCACCAGGTTTTTCCCTTATAAGCTGCGGCTACGACCAATGAGTCCTTATATACAGCATTCCAGAATATAAGAGCCCAGGACGCTCTGTATAACGTAAAAAAACATCTTATAATACTAACCTAGGGGGTGGTCGGGTTCAATGGGTATCGCTGCTCTTAGTCCGGCGCCTCCTCTCTTCCTGCGATCGCCATCTTCCTGTCAATCCCGTGTGCATGACGTGCCCTGCATCATCCACACACAGGCCTCCATTGAACTACTGCACATGCGCACTTTGATCTGCTCTGCTGATGGCAAAGCAAAGTACTGTAATGCACAAGCACGAGAAAAGAACAAAGACCGTCCGCGCATGCGCACTACAGTACTGTGATCTGCCCTCAGTCGGGCAGATCAAAGTGCGCATGCACAAGAGCGCAATGGAGGCTTCTGTGTGAATGACACAGGAAGCGTCATGCATGGGGCTGGGCAGGAGGATGGTGATCGCAGAAGATGGAGTAGGCGCCAGACTGATAGCAGAGACCACCATCGGACCATCCCATAAAGGTGGTTTTTACTTTATACAGATCGGCCTAGGCTCTTATATACAGTATTCTGGAATGCTGTATATAAGAGCTCACTGGTGGTGGTCGCAGGTTATAAGGGAAAAACCTGGTGACAGGTTACCTTTAACCATTAAAAGATATCTTTTTTAGGAATCCATTTTTAGAAGGTTCTCCTAAAAACAAGCTGACCCTAAAAAGTGGGCAGAAAGTGTTCAATGTTACTTCGGCACCACCAATAGAGGACGGTAGAATTCCAGAACACTTGAGATAAATAGGCTAGCTGATAATATAGTGACATGCTGGTTCTCCCACTTTTTGTAGTGGCCTTCTGATCTGAGTAATAGGTGAGAGTCCAAAGAAAGGGACTCACCCCAATTAAGTCATTACTAGTGTTATCTTAAAGCTGATCATTGTACACCAAATGTAACAATATCCTCTAGTTTACAGGTCTATTCTGTACCATCAAGGGAGTTATAGGGAATCTGTCAGCAGGTTTTTGTTATCTAAGCAGAAGGGGCTAAAAACCACAAATTATGTTGTAGGGGTTAAAAACAAAAATCCACTATGCCTCTCTTATCAGGCTGTGTGCTGTTGTTCACTTAAACTAAAGGCTTTATCACTTAGTGATTATCATTTCTACCTCTAGGTGGCACATGCAGAACAATCCAATACACTCCCTCACTGTCAATGTACAATCTATATACAGCGCCTGGTGTTGGCGGCGGAAGGCTCAGCTACATGGCTAAAGCTAACAATTCAGATTGTGTCAGAACGGCTGCTCCCAGTAATCTAAGGGATACACTGTTGGATTCAGAGTCTCTTTGCCTACATCATGCTAAAAAACCTGCTGACAGATTCCCATTAACAATGTATCAAAGGACACCATATAATAACACTTTGTCCCAAACAGTATTCCTAAGCATATTGTGAAATGCTGCTCAGTATGATTATAGCTATACATCATCACCACTGTCCCCATTGTAACTCACAATCTAAATTCCCTATCTGTATGTCTTTGGGAGGCAACTAGAGTACTTGGAGGAAACCGGGAGAACATACAAACTTCTGAGGCTACTTTCACACTTCAGTCGTTTCAAATCCGCCAGGTCCGTCGTTTTTTAGATGTCAACGGATGCAACGGATGAGTCATTTCACAGGATTCCGTTCATTGGAATCCTGTGGAAAAAAACTGATCTGTCGCGTCCGTTACATCCATTGTGCGTCAGTTTTATGACGGATCCGTCGTGATCGGTTTGTTTTTGGGACAGCCCAATGGGAGTGCCAGACATGCTGGGCATGCTCAGTAGAACATGACGGAATCCAGCACTGGATTCTGTTGTGTGATGGATTACAGCGGAATCCAGCATCATAGACAACCATTATACCTCTTCACGGATTGCGTCGGAATCCTGCGCAGTACGTTTTTTTGACACTCCAAAAAACGTTACAGTGTCAGTTCCTTCCACCCGACGGTCAGTCATTCCACGACTGATCCATTGTGCGACGGATGCAACGCAGGGCCATCAGTCGCAATCCGTCGTTAATACAAGTCTATGGGGAAAAAACTGAATCCTGCAAAATATTTTGCAGGATACCATATTTACTCAAGGCAACGGATTGTGACTGATGGAAAAAGACTGAAGTGTGAAGTAGCCTGACAGATATTGTGCTTGGTGGGATTTAAACCTAGGACCCCAGAGCTGCAAGGTTACAGTGCTAACCACTGAGCTACCATGCTGCCCCTAGTTTTGACAGACTTAGGAGAATAAAGCGGTGTAATGATTCCCTCATTGTATCCCTTATTAAATAGTAAATTGATGGACTATGGGGAAGCCATCATCTCCATTCCAAAGTCACATTACTACAGTATCTCTGCCTAGAAACTTGTCAGCTGCAATCTGCCTAGTCAAAATTCTGCTACAAAGAAAAAAAAAAAAAGAAAAGGCTGTTCCTGCCTGGAGACAAGGTGAAAATAAAAAAAGAAATGAAGAACATCTCCGCTGTGAAGATTACTCAGCGTCACATCTCAGCATTATGTTTATATTTTTATGCTTGTACCTTTTACAGTAATATCTTCTGATATAAAAACACAGTCATTCTTGAGACCTAATGTTGTATCATCCTTAAAGGGAACCTGCCATGTTGAAAATTCTATCTGATCTGCAGCCAGGATGTTATGGAGCAGGAGGAGCTGATCAGACTGATATACATTTTTGCTGAAAAAGTTACAGTATAAGTTGTATTTTATTCATTGAAATCTCTGGTTTTTACATGTATATGGGTCCAGTGGCCAGTCCTATTCTGTGATTGACAGGCTTCACTGTTGTGAATATCATCAGAGATGGTGCTGTTCCTGGGAGTGTTTTTGGGCTACCTCTGGTGGTTAGGGCTAGTAGTGAGTCTTATTCTGCATCTGTCGCTCAGACAGGTGTTGGAGGTGATTGCTGTTTCATGAAGCCTATAGAGTCCAGCTTGGGGGAATATAGGAAGGCATATCGCAAGATCACATCACAGTCGCATGACCCTCGGCTGACGCATGCAGCAGAGGGTCATTAGCATATTGCGGCACGTAAGTGGAAAAGAGCCCTGATACTGACTCTTTTCCAACTTACCGATATCTCATTCTGCTCAGCTTCTCTTTTGTGCCAAGCTAAATACAGATTGGATTGCAAATAGAACGTGACAGATTCCCTTTAAAAAGAATAAGTTATCAGGAAATGGTTAAATGTTTATATTAGATGTTTTATGTTAATTGCACTTTTTAAAACGTTTTCATAACATTTTTAAACATTTTCCATTGTAGTATAGTTAAGAAAAATTCTGAAATCTTACAGTTTTTACACTGGTCACTACAAAAGTTAAAGTTTTCTTCTTTTCGGAAGAGGCACTTTGTATATCTAATTTCCCAAAGTGGAATTGCATAGCCTATAAGTCTCCTGACGTGCCAGTGTAAGGAGTCTTAAAGGGAACCTGTCAGTGCACTATGCACCTACTACCAGAGCAGTTCTGGGTGCATATTGCTAATCCCTGCCTAACTGTCCCTGTATCTAGTAGCATAGATAAAGAGATCTTTAGAAAAAGTATTTCCAAAGATCTTACATCATATGCTAATGAGCGCAGTGACTAGTCGCAAGGACGGTTAGGCAGGGATTAGCAATATACACCCAGGATTGCTCATGGTTCTAGGTGCATATTGCACCTGACAGATTCCTTTTAAAGGCCATAGAATGCTCTTCTGTCATCTCCACAAGAAGAGACGATACACGTTAAACTCCAATCAGAAGCTTCTCA
This sequence comes from Anomaloglossus baeobatrachus, assembly GCF_048569485.1. Taxonomy (NCBI): domain Eukaryota; kingdom Metazoa; phylum Chordata; class Amphibia; order Anura; family Aromobatidae; genus Anomaloglossus; species Anomaloglossus baeobatrachus. Next base: position 522,824,565 of record NC_134358.1, read on the forward strand.
TATAGCCAAATCAGATCACTTGCTTTGCACTGAAGAGAGGCAACAACCCGAAACACGTGTCTGAAAATAGAGATACAGGTTTGGCTTTTATCTTACGTCATCTGGCAAGGCTTGTTAAAGGGTCAATTTTGATTTTCAGTATACTTACTTCTAATAGGTGGCACTAGAGTCCAAGTCTTTGGCCCATTGCATGGCCTACAAGTCTCCTTACACTGGCATGTTATTCATGTCACTCTCCATAAGGAGAGAAGTTACCTCTTAGACACTAGTCACTAAAGCTAATACTAGACACACACTTCCTGTTCTACCTAAGATGACTTCTCAGCAATCTCAATGTCGTCACAGACAGGATTACAATGACATGTAACCCCTCCATATACAATAGATAACACACTATTCTTGATTCCCACTAAGTGATGTCACAGCTCACCTCATCCCCCTCTCTTCACAATTACCATTGCCAAGATCAGAGCATGATCAGAAAATGCTTGTATACAAGTCAATAGGGGTTGACTTAGTCTATTGCAGCATTTGTACACAAGGCTACTCTAAAGAACAGGAACTAATCGTTTCGTATTACTAGTGGTCAGTGCAAAAACTGCAAGGTTTCTGATTATTATTTGATAGTTTTTTTTCTGCAATTGTGGATAATGTACTAAATTAATGTACTAATTTAATATAAGAACGTGATCTAAAGCACCACTCCAGCGGGGTTTTTTTTGTTTTTTTTATATCACAGCTGGAGTGATAATTTAAATCTAACTCCCCAGCCCTCAATTTTATACTCACCCTTCGGCGGCATCATCTGATTCAGCGTCGCTCCCATCGGTCTCCGGCACTTTGTGACCTTCCGGCAGCTCCAGTGTTTCATGGAGCCCACAACTCAATACAAGTCTATGAAAACCTCGTTCTGGCTCTCATAGACTTGCATTGAGCACTTGTGATGTAACTTCTGACTTTAGGTCACTCAGAAGTTTCAGTCACAAGATGGCACTGCAGGACCAAAGCAACGCTGAAAAAGGTGAAGACGCCAGAGGGTGAGTATGAGACCTGGGGCAGGGGACTTGGGTTTAAAGCACCACTCCAGCAATGAAAAAAACAAATGTGGGAGTGGTGCTTTGAAAACAGGCCATTTTATGATGACACGTATCCATTAACCCTAGAACGTGCAACCATAGAAATCAACCATAGAAAACAAGTAACCTAGCAGACCTGCGAGGCCCCAGGTATGCCTTCTAGGGTTAAAGACGAGGACTCACTAACAATACATGTCACCTATTCACTACTGGGACCTCACAAGAATGAGGTGTCCCTATATGAATGGAAGGGTGGATGGGTGTTCCCAACACTGCTCCACCCATTGTCTATGGGACCCACAGAGACTGCCGAGAGCTTTGCTATATCCGTCATTCCCATAGACAATGAATTCAGTGGTAATGAGTATGCTTAAAAGGAACCTGTCACCAGATTTTGGCCTTCTAAACTACAACTAGCATCTTAGGGTATGTGCGCACGTTGCGTACTAGCCCAGCACCGTAAAAGGTGCGCTTCAGAGCGCAGCTGAAAAGCTCCGTTCTGAAGCGCATGGTGCCGGTGAGAACGTGCGCTCTGCCTGCAGCTCCTGCCATAGACAGAGCAGGAGCTGCCGGCAAAGCGCACGGAAGAAGTGACATGTCACTTCTTTTTGCGCAGCGCTTCGGCAGTAGCCGAAGCGCTGCGCTCTGAGACGCCACGTGCGCACGGCCCCTGCACAATCTCCATAGACTGTGCAGGGGACGCAGGACGCATGCAGTTACGCTGCGCTGCAAAGCGCAGCGTAACTGCATGAATTTACGCAACGTGCGCACATAGCCTTAAGCAGCTCCTGTGCTGCATTATATTTCAAGGCATCATCCAGGAGGAGGGCGAAATGAGGGACAGGAGGCGCAGATTAGGACATCCATCGGCCCAGACCGGACAATTTACATACAGGGTGGGAGATTTTATAAAAGTATTTTTGGGGTCTACAGGGGGGGTGAGGGGATATCATGCATCTTTATACAATGCAACGCAGGAGGTGCTTAAGGTGCTGATTTTAGTTTAGAAGGCCAAAATCTGGTGACAGATTCCCTTTAACAACAGGTCCATTCATATGGGGACAAAAATTGTAATCAATATAGGACTGAGCAGTGGATAGGTGATAATTTTATTTGTGCGCAAACTCTTTTAATCTTTTTGTAATGAAAAGGTTTTACAATACTTCTGTTATAGTATGCTGCCATTAGTTACATAGAGAAAACTGTGATGATAGATTCCGTTAAATTACTCAAAAATGTAGTTAAACTTATTGTCCAAAGGAGCCACCCGATCTAAGGTGTAACAGAGTATAGCTCCCAAAATCAAACAGTGAAAGAACAGCAACATTTGTCTTAAAACAACTAATGTTCTAAATATCACACTTATTACCCCACTCACTTTAGGAAAGTTTTAGGGGCTTGGTAATCCCAGGGGAACCTTTGTTACAATGTGGTGACATCAGCCACCTAGTACATGTTTCTTCCTGAGGATGCAGATTAGTCCATTCATTTCCAGTCTGTTAATATAATCAGTAGATCACCCACAATCACAGAGCTAGCCCAGGTCATTGAGCGTCTTATACCGTAGCTATATATTTCACTGCTATAGCTATTCATTTATTATATGGTTTATGTCTTATTTATATAGGCTCAAAATATTTCATATTGTTTAAATCAGGTTTTTGTGTTCTCTATATATCTATAGATATGAGAAAGATAGATTATAGTAAAATGTATTGCAACTTTAACACAGGCCACAAGGGCTAATACTAGACTCATTCCTTAGATGTATTTCACTACCATGCACTAATCTGAATGATTTTCAAGAGTGGAGGTGCGCCATGACCTATTGTGACTATTTGTGACTGGTGGATCTCATTGTCACGCTAGGTACAGGGGAGTACCAAGCGAATGGCAAAAGGGAAGGGAAGCCCTGCATCTAGAGAAGGGGTCCCTCACCTCCCTAGATAGGTTCCGCACCTGTGCGCTGAGCCAGATACCTGATCTTAGGCTGACCCTAGAGCTGGGCCCTAGATAGGGAACGGGTGGTATGAGCTCTTTACAGCGCGCTGTGACATTTTCACAGCGCGCTGTAAGGGGCTAACAGGCAGGAGTGGGTAAAGAATCCACTCGTGTCTGATAGCCACACACGTCAGCTTTTCAAATAAGCTGACATGTGCAGCGATCACTGCCGACTACCCACGGCAGCAGGCAGGGATTAACCTGACATGATCCATGATGTACCCAGTACGTCACGTGTCGTGAAGAGGTTAAACCAGGTACAATAATGAACAAATTAAGTTGATGGATTTCCTGATGAGGAAGCGGGGAGACACTTTGAAACGCGTAGAATAAAACCACCTTCATTCAATCTTCCTTGGATTTATGTCATATCTTTGGCAGCGCAGTAATAGCTCCACATCTCTTTTGTTCCTGATCTTCAATTAACTATGTCATTTATAAGGTTACCTGGATATAAATGTTTATTTGTGATCATCCCTGTATCTCATCAAAACTGTGGCTCCTGTATGATGGTCCGCTGTCTGATGATGACTTATAACAACAACACCCTGTATCTCCTAACCATTGTTAAACACATATTGGGACCTGTAGATTCATGCAATTCAATTTTACATGTGGCTGTCCTGGCATTGTAATTGATCGGTGTACTAAGCTTGGTGATTTATTCATGTACTGAAGGTGGTTCTGTTGCTGCATTCATGTACTGAATGTTGTTCTGTCGCTGCATTCATGTACTGAAGATGGTTCTGTTGCTGCATTCATGTACTGAAGGTGGTTCTGTCACTGCATTCATGTACTGAAGGTTGTTCTGTCACTGCACTCATGTACTGAAGGTGGTTCTGTCACTGCATTCATGTACTGATGGTGGTTCTGATCTTGTACACATGTAGCAATTCAAAATGTGGTTCATGACTATGTTAACACTTAAAAATCCTCAAAACCTAGAGTTGTCAGATTATGAGGAGGATTTGATGAAATTTTACTCAGTTTCTGCTCCAAAAACTCAGTTTAGCATATGTTGACACTTATTTTTTTGAAGCATTAACTGAGCAGAATCTCTCTAAATCATCGTCAAACTGTCAAAACTTGGTTCTGGTGATGTATTCATGTAAGTAACCCTTTACATTTTTTGAAGCCCTTGGGATTGGTTCAGTATGGAAATGCGGCCCTTGGATTAAAAAATTTTGTGGAACCCCTGCAATAGGTATATAGTGATGATTTTGTCCAGCATGGGAAACAGAAATACCTGAGTACATCTGAGCCATCACAAAAATAAAGTGCAAAGTGATAGAAAAACAGTAGCTAGCTGATGACGAAAACATTTCAGACTCAATCATGTTGTAGATGGATTTTTACATATGGGCTATGTGACCTTCTAAAAAAGTGACTGTTAAAGCACAATCAAAACTGGGAATGTTAGGCCATGTTCAAATAGAGATTTATTTTTTTAGGCGGAAAAATCCACTTTAGATCCACGCAGGGTTTTGTTTTGTTTTTTTTTTTACACCTTTTTATGCATTCTGACATGTTTTTTTGATGCATTTTATTTATGGATTTCCCAGAAAAATCAATTGGCAGTGTATTGAAGGAGATTTTGGAGTGGATCTTCTTCAAAATACACATAAAAAAAAATCTATGGACTCATGGAGCAAGGCTTCGTGATCCAGGACAGTAAGTGCATAATGAGAGAATCCCTGCAGATATGATTGATATAACTAAGAATATTTATTCAAATCATTATTTTTTTATTATCACCTCCATCTACAACTAGAAAGGGGGTGCAGCTCTACCCATAACCCTCTTCCATTGCTTGCCCGTCTGTATTTTTGGACGACCTGACATGTCCACACATTATATATATAGGCTCTTGGTTTCAATAGTCCCAATGTAACGCTTCATTTACCCTATGATGGCTCTGCAGGGGAATTGGACACTTGCTGCTGTAGATATTAAAATGTATTTGAAGCCTAAAATGCATTAAAAAGAAAAATTAGAACCATTTAAGAAAAAAAATGAAATCTATTATTTCTATTTTCCAAGTATGAGTCCCTAGAAAGAAAGCATAAAATGCTACAATAATACATGTAGCAAAATAAGTTGAGGTACTCACTGGGGGATATTATTCCTGGCTGGTATCAGTCATCAAGTCTTTTCAAATCAGACTGTGTAGCCTCTGAAAAAAAGAACAATTGTGTTATCTTACGTAATGATATTTCACTGAGTAACTTTATTACATAAATATTCTATATGAAGAACTGTGTAATCTGAATAGGACCGATTGATTTTGCAGAGGCTGCTGAGAGCTCCTGTTGGCATCATTAGTACATCATTGGTGTAAGTGATGATTTACCATGTAGTGAAGCTAGACTTAGCAAGTGTAAAAATATTTTAATGAGCACACAATCATTTTGAAAGAAAAGTGACAGAATAAGACTGGGGCTACACGGAAATTTTGGCCACGACTCCTGTCATACGACCAAAGATTGATATGCGTCACAGTGTAATACAAGTATAATACAAGTAACACAGTGTAATACAAGTATAATGCAAGTAACACAGTGTAATACAAGTGACGCATATCATATTGCATCATCGAGGGTATTGCAACCATGACTTGCTTGTTGCAGTTTCAGTATCCTCAAAGATCACATTGTGCTGTAATGTAGCAGCGACACATAAAAAACTTTGGGTGTGTGAAAGGTGTGGTGGGCAAAGTCGTTGTGAAGCCTAAACATAAAAGAGAAGAAGGAATCAAGTTAAGAACAGGTGTGCAGATATTCTTATTTAAAGGGAATCTGTCAGCAGGTTTTTGCGACCTCGTATGAGAGTAGCATGATGTTGGCAAAGAGATCTGGAATCCAATGGTGTATCACTTTGATTACTGGGTGCAGCTATTCTGACACAATCCAAATTTTTAGATTTAGCCATGTAGCAGAGGTAAGAGCTGTCCCACGCACACCAGGCTCTCTATAGAGATTGTACACTGACCATGAGGTGTCAATCAGAGGACTACCATGTGCATGATATTGTAGTTGGAGCAATGAGAAGTCCTGCTGCTTAAACAAACAGGAAAAAAACCCAACAGATTGGACCTTAACAAGACCGGCATCCCTGAACCCCATGTTTTAAACCTTGCAGCATGCCGTCTTCAGATTACATAGCAAAAGGTTGCTGATAGATTCCCTTTAACCCATTGACAACATCTATTGTACATACAGTTGAAACCAGTTTACATACACTATCTAAAAAGACACATGCACTATCTAACATGTAAACCTTTCCCGTTTTAGGTCAATTAGGAACCAAAATTATTTATATTTGCCAAATAGCAGAATAACAAGAGAGAAAGAATGTTTTAAGGTATTTTTATCACTTTCTGCAAAGTCAAAAGTTTACATAAACTAAGAGTACTATGCCTTTAAACAACATGGGACAAGCCCATATGATGAGGTCATGTCTTTGGAAGCTTCTGATAGGTTTATTGGTTTATTGGCAACATCTGAAATAATTAGAGACACACCTGTGGAAGCCATTACTCCAAAAGAAATATAAAAAAGCCAGATTAATTTTTGCAAATGCACACAGGAACAAAGACCTTAATTTTTGAAGATGTGTCCTGTGGTTTGACACTGATAAAATTGAACTGTTTGGCCTTAATGACCATCATTACGTTTGGAGGAAAATGGGAGAAGCTTTAAAGCCTAAGTACACCATCCCAACTGTGAAACACGGCGGTGGCAATATAATGTTGTGGGGTCGTTTTGCTGCAGGAGGGACTGGTGCACTTCAAAAAATTGATGGCATCATGAAAAAAGATTATGTGGCAATACTGAAGCAACATCTCAAGACATCAGCCAGGAGCTTAAAGCTTGGGTGGAAATGAGTCTTCCAAATGGACAATGTCCAGAAGCATACTGCCAAATTGGTTACAAAGTGGCTTAAGGATAACAAAGTCAGTGTTTTGGAGTGGCCATCACAAATCCCTGATCTCAATCCTGTGGAAAATATATAAGCAAAGCTGAAATGGCCGGTGCGAGCAAGCCGACCTACAAACATGGCTCAGTTACACCAGTTCAGGAGGAATGGGCCCAAATTCCTACCAACTATTGTGAGAAGCATGTGGAAGGAGATCCAAAACCTTTGACCCAAGTCATACGGTGTAAGGGCCATGGTACCAAATACTAATGAAATGTATGTAAACGTTTGACTTTACAGAAAGTAATAAAAATGCCTTAAAACATTCTCTCTCTCATTATTCTGGCATTTAACAAATATAAATAATTTTGGTTCCTAATTGACCTAGAATGGGAAAGGTTTATTCTGATTTCATGACAGAAAGTGAGAAACATATGCAGAGGTGTCTTTATAGCGAGTGGAGGGAAACTTCTGGTGTCATCTGTATACAACGCAAGTCGGAAAAAGGTGTATGGAGTGGGCTCACTCGCAACTTCTAACCTTGAAAATCCCACTGCCAAGCTCCGATAGTCAGATTTAACATGCGCCGTAATGGGGGCCATTCTAAGCACCCCTCAGCGCCACAGTGAGTAGATTATGGGTTGCCAATGGGATCCTATGACAGCGCGGGGTCTTCTGAAAATCTCCATGCTTGTCATAGCAGCACTCTTCTGAAACCTTCCAGTGGCTTTAAAGGAGACTGTGATTTTTACTATATGCAGCAATAGTATGGCATTGCTATATATGTCACCAACCAAAAACCGAGTCTAGATACCAAGGTAGAGTATGATCATCATAAACCGAAAATTTCTTTTACCTTAAAACCATAATTTTTATTTGGCATATATGCCACAGAGTACATACATATATTGAATATGATAAAAAATTATTAAATTATTATGAGAAAGAAAGGTGGGAAAAATTATATATGTCCTTCTCTCACCCTTCCTCACATACGGAGGTCGGCGTCCTAATTGATCATGACGCCTCCGTTCCTCGTCGACTGACGTCCTCTGCTGACCCTTCACTCACTCTCAAAAGTATCCCGTGTATCTATATATCAGTGGGTAAGGTGCAACACCAAAGATAAAGCCCACAAGAATAGAATGTACACATAGAATGTGCGGAGAAAAGGGAACTATGTCTGTCACTATTCATCCGTCATAGACTATTAGGGATGGGCCAGACTACGTCCTCAAGTCGACATTCAATAAATATCTAATATTGACTTAAGCTGTTTTTTGTCCAGGATTCACCCTACACGTTTCGCCCCTTAGTTAGCAAATAGGGGCTCATCAGGGGTATATCAGCATGGATCCTTGAAATTCACAGCTTCAAACCATTTACATAAAATAGCACCGGGACCAATAGATAATATGGTACGTCCTCCAGAAACAATATAACACCACTTGATGCACCTGGTAGGTTGCTGCTGAACATAGAGTCTGAATTTAAATCGGGTTCAGGCTATCTTGCCGCAACAGGTAGAATCCGTGCATATACTGAAATATAAGGATTTCAGATCCTTATATACCAGAGTCCTTAGATAACTTTCAAGTCCTCTGAATCGCATCAAGAAGGTAATCCCCAGGTAACGATATGTACTCCATCTGGGCGTTCATATGTCTGTCTGTGTGGACAGAAAAATTAAAAAAAAAAGGTTTGGCTCTGGGAAGAAGGGGAGGAAAAAGCGAAAACACAATATCGGAAATTGGCCCCTCCATGAAGTGGTTAATGTTTAAATTGTAAAGTGCTGCAGGATATAAATATAAATAATATTATTTCACATATTTTTTTCCAATAAAAATGCGAATGTCGCTATAAATTAATTTTAAAAGTAAATCTCCACTTTTACTATTCAAATTGTATCTCCAGTAAAGGAGACAAACTAGCACAGCGCCACCTATTGGAAGTAGCGATCCTAAAAGTCACACTTTTACTATGAATTTGTTTTTAGGCTTAAAATTCTGCACTGATAAGTCAGCGCTCTGTTTCTTTAACATAAAGCTCCAAATCCCAGACATACACTATGTTCAGAATTATTAGGCAAATGAGTATTTTGATCACATGATACTTGTTATACATGTTGTCCTACTCCAAGCTGTATAGGCTGAGAGCCAACTACCAATTAAGTAAATCAGGTGATGTGCATCTCTGTAATGAGGAGGGGTGCGGTGTAATGACATCAACACCCTATATAAGGGGTGCTTAATTTTAAGGCAACTTCCTTTCCTTTGGCAAAATGGGTCAGAAGAGAGATTTGACGGGCTCTGAAAAGTCCAAAATTGTGAGATGTCTTTAGAGGGATGCAGCAGTCTTGAAATTGCCAAACTTTTGAAGCGTGATCACCGAACAATCAAGCGTTTCATGACAAATAGCCAACAGGGTCGCAAGAAGTGTGTTGGGCAAAAAAGGGGCAAAATGACTGGCCATAAATTGAGGAAAATCAAGCGTGAAGCTGCCAAGATGCCATTTGCCACCAGTTTGGCCATATTTCAGAGCAGCAACGTTACTGGAATATCAAAAAGCATAAGGTGTGCCATACTCAGGGACATGGCCAAGGTAAGGAAGGCTGAAAAACGACCACCTTTGAACAAGAAACATAAGATAAAACGTCAAGACTGGGCCAAGAAATATCTTAAGGCCCTGTGCAGACCAGAAAATATAATTTTCTTAAGAAAATTCAGGACCCTCTGAAAGATTACTGCAAGCAGTTTTACCGCGGTTTGCCGCGTTTTTTCTGCGGGTTGTTCCCTGCGGTTTTTGACCATTATCTATGGCAGAAACCGCAGAAAAGAAGTACCTGCGGAAAAGAAGTGACATGCAATTCTTTTTGCTGCAGAAAACATGCAGCAAAGCCTTTTGGTGAAAAAAAACGCAGTGTGAGCACAGCATTTTTTTTTACCATAGGTTTTGCTGGGGAAGAACTGCAGCAAGGTTATGAACATTTTCTGCAGCAAAACATGAGGCAAAACCGCGGTAAAAACCGCAGCGTGCGCACAGGGCCTTAGACTGATTTTTCAAAAAATTTATGGACTGATGAAATGAGAGTGACTCTTGATGGGCCAGATGGATGGGCCAGAGGCTGGATCAGTAAAGGGCAGAGAGCTTCATTCCGACTCAGACGCCAGGAAGGTGGAGGTGGGGTACTGGTATGGGCTGCGATCATCAAAGATGAACTTGTGGGACCTTTTCGGGTTGAGGGTGGAGTGAAGCTCAACTCCCAAACCTACTGCCAGTTTCTGGAAGACAACTTCTTCAAGTAGTGGTACAGGAAGAAGTTGGTATCGTTCAAGAAAAACATGATTTTCATGCAGGACAATGCTCCATCACATGCATCCAACTACTCCACAGCGTGGCTGGCCAGTAAAGGTCTAAAAGATGAAAAAATAATGAAAAGGCCCCCCTTGTTCACCTGATCTGAACCCCATAGAGAACCTGTAGTGTTTCATAAAATGTGAGATCTATAGGGAGGGAAAACAGTACACCTCTCGGAACAGTGTCTGGAGGCTGTGGTGGCTGCTGCACGCAATGTTGATCGTAAACAGATCAAGCAACTGACAGAGTCTATGGATGGTCGGCTGCTGAGTGTCATCATAAAGAAAGGTGGCTATATTGGTCACTAATTTTTGGGGGTTTTGTTTTTGCATGTCAGAAATGTTTATTTCTAAACTTTGTACAGTTATATTGGTTTACCTAGTGAAAATAAACAAGTGAGATTGGGAATATATTTGTTTTTTATTAAGCTGCCTAATAATTCTGCACAGTAATAGTTACCTGCACTAACAGATATCCTCCTAAGATAGCCAAATCTAAAAAAAACAAACCACTCCAACTTCCAAAAATATTAAGCTTTGGTATTTATGAGTCTTTTGGGTTGATTGAGAACGTAGTTGTTGATCAATAATAAAAAAAATCCTCTAAAATACAACTTGCCTAATAATTCTGCACACGGTGTATATGTAAAACTTGTCATGCTGATTGCCTCTGACTTTTCTCAGGTGTATTTGAATCGTTTTCATTCATATGAAATATATGAAAAATTTTGCTTCAGATCAATGGAGAAATCACAGACATTTTTTAAACAAAATCTGCAATGTGTGAATTCACACCGAGGGTGCTCACTGCATAATGTCTTATTATTGTGTCAGTGTCTAACAGTATGCAACCCTCCTAATAGTGGTGGCAAGATACAACTATTCTATTTTAAACGCAGATCGGTCATCAGATATCACAATAAGTTTCACATAAATTATTAAATAGGTTTCTTAGAATGTATGGGTCTGGTGTATTTACTGTGAAAACCCATGCCAGAATGGCTCAACAATTCTTTTTTAAAGTTAACACCCAGTCTTCTCTGACATATCTTGATTGAAAGCTCCTCAGGGACTCTCCTCCCTGCTGCTGCTGAGATCTAACATTGCTCGGTACAAGCTGCAGCTGTCAGTCAGGCTGAGTGGGTGGAGCATGAATACACCTGGACTCATGAGCTCTTTCACTGTATAGCTGGACTAATAAAATGCTCATTGTACTGTTAGGAATGTACAGCCACTCAGACATGAATTTTTAAAGTATATTATCTTTAGAAGATCTGTTTGATAATGTATGCAGTTCATATATATGCTATAGATCTAAGTCTGTGCAAGAGGCTTAGAACTCTGTAAGAAATTAAAGGGAATCTGTCATCAGATTTGGCCCCTATAAGCTGCGGCCACCACCAATAGGCTCTTACATACTGCATTCCAGAATACTGTATAAAGTGTGCTATTTGTATAATGTAAAAAACCCTTTTAGAATACTCACCTAAGTGGCGGTCCGGTCCGATGGGGGTCGCTGCTTTCCGTTCCAGCGCCTCCTCTCTGCAGTGATCGCCGTCCTCCTTCTTCTTAGGGCTGTGTGCATGATCCGTTCTACATCATGTACACTAGCCAGCATCGAGGTCCTGCGCAGGCGTGCTTTGATCTGCCCTGCCCAGTGAAGATTAAAATATTGTAGTGCGCATGTGCGGGCAGTCTTTAACCTTTCCTCGCACCTGTGCATTACAGTACTTTGATCTGCCCTTAGCAGAAGAAACCAAAGTACACCTGCGCAGGAGTGCAATGCCGGCCTGGGCTGGATAGAAGGAGGACGGAGATTGCAGCAGAGAGGAGGTGCCGCACCGGAGTGGAGCGACACTCATCGGACCAGACCGCCCCCTTTGTGAGTATTAGAAGGGTTTTAATGTTATACACAGTGGCCTGGGCTCTTATATACAACATGTTAGAATGCTGTATATAAGGGATCACTGTTGGTGTCCACAGCTTATCGTCGCCAAATCTGGTGACAGGTTCCCTTCAAACAACACTAATTGTTGAGCCCATTTTGATAAAAAACAAAACAACCAAATTTATATTTTAGGAGTCACATTAAAGGGGTTGTTCTGCTTTAGATTTCTCCCCTGGTTGGCGTTTTACTATAAAAAAAAAAAGGAGAAAGGAGAAAAAAAAAAGTCTGTATTTACCATCCCTTGGTCCTCTGTCAAGTGTTTGCCACTGTTCTTGGTGTTGGCTATAGCGGTTACGTGACATCAACAACACAGCAGCCAATCAGTGAACTCAGTAGCTCCCGCATAGACAGAACGCCCCGTTCTCAGAGCCACTGAGCTCACTGATTGGCTGCAGCGCATTCATGGTCAAGTCGGTACCAAAGCTAAAGCTAAAGCAAGACACAAGGAACAGTGGTGAAGATTCACAGGTGGACCCAGGAAAGGTGAGTACAGCACAGTTTTGTTTTTTTTAAAAGCAAACTGCAACAAGGGGAGAAATTTGATTGAAAGAGAACATCCATTTTAACTACTAACGTTATAATGTATAATAATCTAACTACAATGGAACCTTCTATTTTATCTGGCAGAAAATGATTAAACATTCCACAACCATAGGACAAATTAAATGTTATGATTTCTTGAATAATGACAGGGAAGGCATTCTAATGGTGCAGCTAAACATCATGTCTTCTATATTCTTGGCATGGACTAGGGGTAACGTGGACCACTAATTAGAACACCCAGAAGCTTCTTGTAATTCACACTGAATAGGGTATACACATGACTCCAAATGTAAAAAACAATTAAAAAAAAACAAACAAAAAAAGATCTATTATGTGTCCCACATGTTGGTTTGGATATATTCACAGGAGGTTTCTGGGCATCAAATATTAATGACCTATTCTTAAAGGAAACTTGACAACTGATATATACTGCCCGATCCACAGACAGCATGTGTGGCACCCCAGGATCTGGTCGCCACAACAGCATCGCCCCTCCAAAGGGTTAATGCTGAGCCTGGAGGTAATTGGGGAAGGCTACTGGCTAGTAAGTACCAACATTCAACACCTTTCTCCCTCAGGCCAGCAGAGGGAGCTCTAAACCTGGAGTTCCAGGGAGCACTTCCTTAAGCCTGACCTGGGGGAGGAGTTAGGTAGTCTGTTAGGGAAGTTCAAGGAGAGAGGAGCTGAGTAGTGCGGTCTTGTAAGCTGGGGTTTGGAGCTAGGTTAGCTCAACCCAGGAAAGCAGGAGCCGTAGCGAGGCACAGAGAGAAGATTCCAAGGGAGAACTGGTCAGAACCGGTTCGCCTCAGAACACAATGAAAATTAGACATCGGAGTCTGTGGTTGCCAGGGTGTAAAACCTTTTCCTGGTAGATGAATCTGAAGGGCAGGAGGACTGTAGGTCTCCTGGCCCCCCAACACAATCCGACAGTACAGCTGCATCACCAGGGCCCGGTGTGGACCCCAGCAGGGAAGCATCAAAGAGGGCCTGCGCAGCCTATCCTAGGAGAAAGGGACAAACCACCGGTCCTAGCAGCAAGAGGGCCATTGCTAAACCCAAAGTGCAGGGTCCTGTAGAAACAAAGGAAGAACAGGGAGTAGGCCTCAATACTCGACTGGCCAAGGAGATCACCCCAGTTACTTCCAGGCCGACCCGATCCCCTTCACCACCTGTGACGGTCTCCCAGGACTGAATTGTTGCACAGTAAAAGAAAAGAAGGTAAAAAGACTGTTGTTTGTGTCGGTTCTTTTCACTGTCCTGATTAGCCCTGCACCCTTTCCAAGCACCATAGACTTTAATAAGTACCAACGGTTGCCCCGGGGTACCGCTCCACCTGTGGGGAGCAGAACCATCCCAGCTGCTAATCCATCAGCCCCGGAGGTCCCATCAAGCAGCGGCGGCTCCTTAGTCGCAATCCACAGGTGGCGTCACAAATATTCCACAAACTTTACTATTAATTACCATCCCCACCACTGCCATATTAGTTGACCCCGCCAGGGTCACGGAGTCGGGCCCCGCCACCACTGACTACGCCTGGACTAGTCCGGCCCGGCACCGAGTGTCCCAGAGCCCTGGGGTGGGCGAGTCACATGTATCAGGCAATGTGATTCAAGTGATGTGTGATTCAAGTCAAGCATGTTTAACTCGGAAATGTTGCAGTGTTTAAGTGAAAAACATAGTTTAAAGGGGGCTTTACACGGTAGCGATATCGCTAGCAATTTCTAGCGATAGCGACCGTGTAAGTACCCGCCCCCGTCGCGCATGCGATTGTTTGTGATCGCTGCCGTAGCGAACATTATCGCTACGCAGCGTCACACATACTTACCTGGTCGGCGGTGTCGCTGTGACTGCCGAACAATCCCTCCTTCAAGGGGGAGGGACGTTCGGCATCACAGCGACGTCACCGCAACGTCACTAAGCGCCCGGCCAATCAAAGCAGAGGGGCGGAGATGAGCAGGACGTAACATCCCGCCCACCTCCTTCCTTCCTCATTGGGGCCGGCAGCAGGTAAGGAGACGTTCCTCGCTCATGAGGTGTCACACACAGCGATGTGTGCTGCCGCATGAGCGATGAACCACAACGCTAAACAACCCTTACCGATTTTTGACTTTGGGACGACCTCTCCATGGTGAACGATTTTCACCATTTTTGAGGTCGACTAAGGTCGCTGGTAAGTATTACACGCTGCGATATCGTTAATGACGCCGGATGTGCGTCACTAACAACTTGACCCCGGCGACCAAACATTAACGATATCGTAGCGTGTAAAGCCCCCTTTATAGCCGTCCGGGGACGGAGTGGCATGGGAGACTAATCGGACAGGCAGAGCCTTGATGTCTTCTCCCTAAACGCTGCCCTGTAGTGACTGGTTTCTCCCTTTGTGTGTGTATAGGCAAAGAACGGTTAGCACAGGGCAGCAGTTGGGGAGAAGCCACCTGGGGGAACCAACTATCTGACTAATCTCCCTTGTAGTCTCACTGCAACATTTCAGAGAAAACCATACTTCAATAGCTAGCCAGGGACTGAGCCTCATGGAAGACTAGTCAGACAGGCAGATCCTCGATGTCTTCTCCCTGCTGCCCTGGAGGGACAGGTTTCTCCCTTTCTGCGTGTATTTGGAGACACCTGTCAGTCCAGGGCAGCAGGCTCCTCGGGATCCGCCTGTCCGAGTAGTCTACAGCTGTCATGGCGACTCCAGACTCTATTCACATTGCAGAATCTGGCAAGCAACGTGAAGCTTTTTAGTTGTTCAGCCAGAGTCGGGCGTCAACCGTTTTGTGCTCTGTGGACTTCAATTTAGCAAGAGTTAATTCCTCCTGGCTGGTGAATGGCTGCTGGGGTCACAGGTTGCTGATGTCTTATCACAGCCGCCTCCGCCATTTAAAAGATGGTGGAACCCAGCCTCATATGCCGAAGATAGCTCTAGCTCTGCTTCAGGGTTATCGGTCTTTGCTCGTGGTAACCCAGTTGTTGGTAAATGGTTGTATGCTATTTGGTGTGCTGTGGAAATATTGTTTTTGTTTATTTCCACCCTGTACTTTATTTCTCCCCGAGCATGTATTGTCTCTTCCCCTGTGTGTGCTTACAGTGAGTTTGAGCTTTGATTTTCCCATCTGTCGGTATTTGTGGGATTCTCTACTCCTTTCACAGCCCTCCTCAGGGGTTGGGGGAGAGGGGGTGTTAGAACAGGGCTGCTCAGGAATTAGGGCCACCCTGGCGGTCCAGACCTGGCTACCATCGAGCCTACCTCTGGAATAAGGGACAGTTTGGGGCCCCTAGTCTGAGGTCCAGTCTAGGCGGCCTTACTCCTCCTTACCATGTCATACCCATGACAACAGCAAGGCTTCACTCTCGGCGATTATTAAACTGTGTTTTTACCTGAAGCACCGCAGCGTTACAGAATGGAACCACACAGCCAGCACCTGATACATGCTGCACATTGATAGGGCATGTATCAGATGTGAGCTTCACTTTAACATTAGAAGTCCCAGAGAGGGGTCATTTAACATTTCTACCTTTGGAACCCAGAGACGGGTCGAATGACCTGAAGGATTTTAGCTAACATACTATAATCACCGTCTTTTGTTCTGTAATTAAGGCCATTACTGTCGCACCACAGGAGGTTGTTGTTTTCCATTGAGTTTAGCCATTTAGTTTCTAGTTAGTTCTATTCCTATTGGACTAAGGGTCATTTGACCCTCTTTCGAGACTTCAGGGGGGAGCTCGAAATTTCTGGGACTTCTAGTGTTAAGATGTCAGATCATTGGCAGACTACTACCTGGTACTCCCACTGATAATCCATTACCAGATTAACTCCAGTGGCAGCTGGATGTAAGCACTGAAAAAAGCTGCATTGCAGAGCTCCTTTCAACGTGTAGCATCCGCTCCCATTTATGGCACATCAGCTCCTATATGAAGAGGTGATCTCTAGCTCACGGCAGCGGCTGCTGCACGCTGACCAGGGCTGAGCAGTAAAGCTCCATTCAATGTTTACGTCTGCCGCTGCTGGAGCTATTAGCAGCTGATTGGTGGAGCTGCCTGGTGTCACCACTGATCTTAAATTGATGATCAATCCAACGATAGGTCATAAATCTCATATGACCAGAAAACCCTTTCAACGTGAGAGATTTATTTTAAATGTGTCCCTTTTATATTTTGTCACTTCTTAAAGTGTCCGCAGATTGGACCTGTCCAGAGCAGATGATGAAAATTGAAGTACAGTAATCACAAGTAAATTAGAGAATTGGAGAACTTTTAATTATAAAAAAATTATAAAATTATTACTCTATAAACATAACATTAAATAAAGGATAAATAATTTTCAAGAAACAGAGTATTCCAAAAACAACAACAATAGTCCAAAGTTCATAGGAAGTATTGTCTTGTGTACCAGAAGCAGCTTATACTGACCTCCCATCCACAATTAGGAGCAATCTGCAATTGGAAACAAGATTCCGCTCTTATCTTAATTACACAACCTTGGAAACTATCTGTGCCAAAACACAAAACTGACTTCTCCTTGTCATAAATCACATGGAGGTATGTAAGCTATTCCTCCCTGATACCAAAGGTTTGCGCACTTCCAAGAAATGTTAAGTGTGCCAAGGAGGATTATAGGAGGAACTCAATTTTAAAGTAAATGTTTTACGATTTATTAGGAATTAGGAAATATTTTTTTTTTTAAATAAGGTTGACCATACACATAGATGGCTTCTGGCCGAAAATGATTCGAACAGTCAAAAGCCATCTTAGCTGTTCCTCCCATACACAGGAATGCTCGTTCAATCGAGAGCTCCAGTGTTCTCTATGAGAAAGCCACTGATTGACAAATTGAGCAGCAGCTTATCTCCAGAGAACAAAGCTATCAGCACTCAAAAACGAGGCATGCACGATGGTCAGTTAAGGTACCGTCACACTAACAGTACCTTCACACTTTAGCGATGCAGCAGCGATCCGACCAGCGATCTGACCTGGTCAGGATCGCTGCTGCATCGCTACATGGTCGCTGGTGAGCTGTCAAACAGGCAGATCTCACCAGCGACCAGTGAACAGCCCCCAGCCAGCAGCGACGTGCAAGCGACGCTGCGCTTGCACGGAGCCGGCGTCTGGAAGCTGCGGACACTGGTAACTAAGGTAAACATCGGGTATGGTTACCCGATGTTTACATTAGTTACCAGCGCACACCGCTTAGCTGTGTGTGCAGGGAGCAGGGAGCCGCGCACACTGCTTAGCGCTGGCTCCTTGCTCTCCTAGCTACAGTACACATCGGGTTAATTAACCCGATGTGTACAGCAGCTACATGTGCAGAGAGCTGGAGCCAGCAGCACAGGCAGCGTGAGAGCTGCGGAGGCTGGTAACTAAGGTAAATATCGGGTAACCACCTTGGTTACCCGATGTTTATCTTAGTTACCAGCCTCCGCAGCTGCCAGACGCCGGCTCCTGCTCCCTGCTCGCTTCATTCGTCGCTCTCTCGCTGTCACACACAGCGATCTGTGTGTCACAGTGGGAGAGCGCCTTTGAAGAAAACGAACCAGGGCTGTGTGTAACGAGCAGCGATCTCACAGCAGGGGCCAGATCGCTGCTCAGTGTCACACACAGCGAGATCGCTAATGAGGTCACTGCTGCGTCACAAAAAGCGTGACTCAGCAGCGATCTCGGCAGTGAGCTCGCTGTGTGTGAAGCACCCCTAAGCGATGCTCCAGCGATCCCACCAGCGATCTCACCTGGCAGGGATCGCTGGAGCATCGCTACATGGTCGCTGGTGAGCTGTCAATCAGGCAGATCTCCACAGCGATCAGAGATCAGCCACCAGCGACCCGTGTAATGACGCTGTGCTTGGTAACCGTAGTACACATCGGGTTACTAAGCAAAGCACTTTGCTTATAGTTACCCGATGTGTACCTTGGCAGAGAGCAGGGAACCGGCTTCTAGAAGCTGCGGATGCTGGTAACCAAGGTAAATATCAGGTAACCAAGCAAAGCGATTTGCTTGGTTACCTGATGTGTACCTTGGTTATCAGCGTCCGCAGAAGCCGGCTCCCTGCTCCCTGCTCATTCAGATCGTTGCTCTCTCGCTGTCACACACAGCGATGTGCGCTTCACAGCGGGAGAGCAACGACCAAAAAATGGTTCAGGACATTCAGCAACGACCGGCGACCTCACAGCAGGGGCCAGGTCGTTGCTGGATGTCACACACAGCAACATCGCTAGCAAGATTGCTGATGCATCACAAAAACCGTGACTCAGCAGCGATGTCGCTAGTTATGTCGCTTAGTGAGACGTGGCCTTAAGTCTGACATTAGCCTGATTTGTTTGGGGGCTTAAACCAATGAATATGAGTCATTGATTGAAATAAGCAATAGACCACTTATTTCTTTTGTGAATAGATTACAATTTGTTAGTATGAGAGGATAAGGATTTTTTTAGCCTCTTAGTGCCACATTTATAATGTAAAGTAAGAATTACAAGCCTAAAGTCAGTTGTAGTTGTTTATAGTGGTCACTCCAAATAGTTAAAACAGAGCCAACAAAAAAATAACTCCTTGCTGCATGATGTTCACACTTAAATGTTTCAAATCATGCAAAAAATGTAATTCGGAGACCCAGATAACACAAGTAAACCAGGAATGAAGTTTATAAATGAAGCTCTTTATTATTAAGGGAAAAGAAATCCAAACCTACTGGGCCCTGTGTGAAAAAAATTATAGCGCCCCCCCCCCCTCCCCTTTAAACATAAATTAACGGAGGTTTATCATATTTACAATTTTCCTAGCCACACCCAGACCTGATTACTGCCACTCCTATTCTCAATCAAGAAGTCACTTAAATAAGACCGCATAAAAATCAAAAAGACTGCTGGAACACCATTGTAAATGTAAAGCTGCAAACCAAATTCAGAGAATATGAACAAGCATAACGGCTTTTTGATACATAAGGAATGAAAAATACCTTATTTTTGAATAATGGACTTTTTTTTTTAAAATGTAACATTGCATGACTGCTGAGGATTATTTGAAAAAAAAAGATATTTAGCTAATGTATTGATCAATTCATTACTGCCCCATAACCACTTCACGGTAATCTCTTATTTATGGGGTCCCTAACCAAATGTTCCTCAGCAGTTATGCACGGGCGGCACGGTGGCTCAGTGGTTAGCACTGCAGCTTTGCAGCGCTGGGGTCCTGGGTTCAAATGCCACCAAGGACAACATCTGCAAGGAATTTGTATGTTCTCCCTGTGTTTGCGTGGGTTTCCTCCGGGTACTCTGGTTTCCTCCCACACTCCAAAAACTTACTGATAGGGAACCTAGATTGTGAGGCCCAATGGGGACAGTGATGCCAATGTATGTAAAGTGCTGTGGAATTAACAGTGCTATATAAATGAATAAATATATTATTATATTATGCAGTTTTATTCTGTATGAGAACCCAGTCCCGCCCTTTAGCCATGATTATTCACCTTCCTATATAGCCAGGTCCCTGGCTTCCCATACACAGCAGGTTTCAACTGCACATAGAGGTAACATTTGGTTAGGTACACATACACACAAGCAGGTTTTAACCGCATATAGAGGTAACATTTGGTTAGGGACCCCATAAATAAGAGATTACTGTGAAGTTGGTAATGGGGCAGTAATGAATTGATCAAATATCTCTTTTTTTCAAATAATCCTCAGCAGTTATGCAATGTTACATTTAATATTTTTTTTTCCATTTTTCATATGGCTAGTTGTATTTTTCATTCCTTATGTATCAAAAAGCAGTTATGCTTGTTCATATTTCTCTGAATTTGGTGTGCAGCTTTCACTTCACTTAAATAAGACCTGCCTGACAAAGTGAGGTAGACCAAAAGATCCTGAAAAGCTAGACATCATGCTACGATCCGAAGAAATTCAGGAACAAATTAGGAACAAAATAATTGAGATCCATTAGTCTGGAACAGGTTATAAAGTCATTTCTAAAGCTTTGGGACTCCAGTGAACCACAGTGAAAGCCATTATCCACAAATGGGGAAAACATGGAACAGTGTTGAACCTTCCCCAGAAGTGGCCAGCTGACCAAAATTAGTGCAGCGACGACTCATCAAAGAGGTCACAAAAGACCCCACAACAACATCCAAAGACCTGCAGGCTTCATTTGCTTCAACGAAGGTCAGTGACTCCACCATAAGACTAAAAAAAATGGCCTGCAGAGCTCCAAGACAAAAACCACTGTTGAGCAAACAACATAAAGGCTTGTCTTAGTTTTGCCAGATACATGCCAGATGCACTTATGTTATATTATAAATGATTTCTGGGCAATTTATATCCCATCTGCAGTTTGAACCATTTATTTAAAAGGATACATTAGCTAATATTCTGGACAACAGAGTGATGAAACTTTACTACATGAATTTAGGGTTGAAGCTAATATTTTATGTAAATCAATATTATTCCATATCATTCCATTCCAGAGTTTAATTTAAACTAACTGCGGTCTTTAGACATCAATACGTGAATGCATAACCAAAGAAAGAGCTACATAAGTCCGTATAGACGAAATCTTTGGCCAATTAATTGATCCATTTGTAACAGGTCAGAAAAGAAAGGATATGATCCATATTATACTTCTTTATGCAAAACTTTTTTTGTGTTGCTTGAAATGACAGATCTCAAAATCAATGATTGGAGCTACTTACCACCAGTGATGGCTAAAGATTCATAAATCAATACGTAAACTGCAAATCAATTCACTCATCTGTAATTCTCAGGCAGCCATACGAAGAAAGGATGTCTGGCCTGATGCCGGTCCACATATAAGACTATGTGGACCAGAATTCAGTGATTAAAAATGATGGTAGAAGGGATAGCAGGATAGGAGCAGGCGTGCTGTACTTACGAGGCTCTAGCATGCTGTAACTGCTTCCAGGCCACTTATTCACTTTCAGGGCCGCTCATTACTTTCTTTGGATATGTCCTGCTTTCCCTGCCCATAGGAGTCTGTGATTGGTTGCAGTCAGACACGCCCCCAGCCCGTGTGACAGCGTCTGACTGCAAAGTGCAAACAATCACAGACCCGGTCTAAAGGTCTATATCGTACAGTAAAAATAAATAAAAACATTGAGGTAGGGTCCCTCCATATTATGATACCCAGAACAGATAAAGCCTATGGCTACAGGCTTCAGTCCCCACCCCTGCGCTTGTCTTGGCTGTGTATTAAAAAAGGAAAATAGTAAGACCCGCATGCAGCTTTTTTTTTTTAAATTATTTATATAAATAATTAAAAAAAAAAAACGGCATGCGATTCCCCCCCCTTATTTACGTCTATGGGGACCAAAACCCTGTTATTAAAAATAGTGATAGAAGGGATAGGGGGATAGATCAAGTGGGCTGTACATACAGAGTTTCCAGCATGGCTGTAACTGCTTCCAGGCCGCTTATTCACTTCCAGGGCTGCTCATTACCTTTATTGCATATGCACTGCTTTCCCAGCCCACCGCCACCTGTGATTGGTTGCAGTCAGGTGAACCTCCACCCTGACTGACAGCTTGTTAGCTGAAGCGTCCAATCACAGATGCTATGTGCGTCTAGAGTGGTATAAAATTAAATACATAAATAAATAAAATATTTGACATAGGGTCCCCCCATTTTATGATACCCAGTATAGATAAAACATTAAAACATACGGCTACAGGCTACAACCCCCAGCTGTGCGCTTATATTGGCTATGTATCAAAATAGGAGGAACTGTATGCAAGTTTTGTTTTTTTTAAACTATTTAAATAAATAATTTAAAAATGGTGTGCATTCACCCCCAATGTTGATACCCAGTCACAATAAAGCCCGACAACTGGGGGCTGGTATTCTCAGGCTGGGGAGACCCATGATTAATAGCTCCCACCCAAAGTAAAAAGAGCAGCCTGCAGCCACCCAGAATTGTCACATCCATTAGATGTGACAATCCCAGCACTTTACCAGGGTAATAAGGGGTTAACCACAGTTCACAGCTGCCACTAAGTCCTAGATCAGTGATGGGGAGGGTATATGAGACTCCCATTACTAATCTGTAAGGGAAAGTAAATAAACAGAAATATCAAAAAATCCTTTATTTGAA
This sequence comes from Anomaloglossus baeobatrachus, assembly GCF_048569485.1. Classification (NCBI taxonomy): domain Eukaryota; kingdom Metazoa; phylum Chordata; class Amphibia; order Anura; family Aromobatidae; genus Anomaloglossus; species Anomaloglossus baeobatrachus. The sequence continues at coordinate 522,847,493 of NC_134358.1, forward strand.
ATGAAATACAAAAAAAATCCTCTTTCACCACTTATGTGAAAAACTGTAATCTGAACAGCCCTACTGACTAAAGGCGGCCTTACACGGTACGATATATCTAACGATATGTCGTCGGGGTCACGTCGTTAGTGACGCACATCCGGCATCGTTAGAGATGTCTTACCGTGTGACACCTTTGAACGACTGTGAACGAGCAAAAATACTCACCTTATCGTTGCTCGTTGACACGTCGTTCATTTTCATAAAGTCGGTCACATTCCTGGATGCAGGTTGTTCGTCGTTCCAGTGGCAGTACACATCGCTCCGTGTGACACCCCGGGAATGACGAACACAGCTTACCTGCGTCCCGCCGGCAATGCGGAAGGAAGGAGGTAGGTGGGATGTTACGTACCGCTCATCTCCGCCCCTCCGCTTCTATTGGGCGGCCGCTGTGTGACAATGCTGTGACACCGAACATCCCTCCCCCTTCAGGAAGAGGATGTTCGCCGCCCACATCGAGGTCGTTTGGAAGGTAAGTACGTGTGACGGGGTTACCGACTTTGTGCGCCACGGGCAACAAATTTCCCGTGATGCACAAACGATGTGGGCGGGTGCGATCGCACATGCGATCGAACGATAAATCGACGCGTGTAACGGTGCCTTTACTTTGTACAATTGTGTCATGTCAGAATTCCTTTGAAGCCCAGCCATGGAGTAAGTATTCATTAATTTCACAATACACTGAACTACTATAGTATTGGAGTACATTGAATAGGTGCTCAAGAAATCGCAAGATCAAGTTCGCTAAGAGTACTAATTACAAATGTAAGACATATTAGAAAATATATTTTAAAATGATAAAAAAATTATAAAGGTTTAAATCACCTGTTCTTTTCTCTAAAGGTATATAGAAAAGTGTAAAAAAAAAACCCTAAATGTATATTGTTGCATAATTAATTACCCAGAATAATTAATATAAAAATATGTATAATATAAGGTGAACAATGACATTAAAAATAAAATAATTATAAAAATCAATAGGCTAGAATTACTGTTTTTCAGAATTTTTTACGTGTCTCACAATGTTGTGAATAAGGTCAAATAAAATATAAGGCCTCACTAAAAATATTACTATTTTCTGTAAAAAAAAAAAAGAACAGTTTTTGTCGCTATTTTCTATGTTCTGAATTGTTGTAACTAAAATATAAAAATAAGTTACAATAAAAAACTTTTGGTATTGCTGTAAACTGATCTGAAAAATCACGTTACAATGTTATTTCTACTATACTATGAACGTTGTAAAACCAAAACCCCCAAAACAATAACGGAATTGCTTTTTTTCCACCATGTTGCCCCAGTTGTTTGCTTTTATTCCTGTTTTTATGACATTATACTGTATGGTAAAGTGAACGGTAGCAAAACGACAATCCCTTGTATGAGTATAGAGGTGGGGAAAAAAAAAGTTATGGTTCTTCAAAAAAGGGAAGGAAAAGCCAGAATTGATAAATTGGGAATTGTGGCATTAATTAGATTCTTCCACAAATGACATGATATGTATGATATGGTAAATGTATGGTCTCTGGGATGGCCAGTGACCACGAGAATGGAGGTCTATCCTATCCCTACTTACTGCATGATTGTGGTGAGAATTGAGCATGCTTTTCTCATAGAGAGAATACAGGTGTCATGACAGGATCGAGAGGTCTCCTGCCAAATGGCACAACACAGCCAGGAACATCTGGGTAGAGTTATGCCGATGGAGCTGAAGACTCCCCCGGTGAGCAACGCAACACAAAGAGTATGCAATAAAACGGTAGGCTCTTGAACTAGGGAGGGGGGAATGGATTCACTCCTTACACTAACCTGAGGCTCCCTAACATCCCTAGATGGGTCATTCTCCCATGTGTTGATCATGTGCCTAGGCCCTCACTGGTCCTGAACTCACACTGACTAGTGAGAGTCAGAAATACAAAAATACAACATGAGGTAGGTAAGACAAAGACACAACGAAAGCACTACTTGGTTTCTTGAGTAGGAACCTGTGCAGCCGCAAAAGAAATGACACCACAGCTATGTAACGATGAGCTCCTTCAACATGGTCAGCTTAGATATGAGCTATAGCCGGCATAGAGAGGAGTGAGGAGTGGATATTTAGGCTGGAGCCACATGGGGATTACTGCGATCCCCTTGCATGACACTCTGCTCGCGCTGGCAGTACAGCAGAACCGAGTGTCATGCGAGTGTCCCTGCGACTGAGGTCCATTTGTGCGAGCAGACCTCAGCTGCGGGGGGCGGACCGGCTCTGAGGAGGGGCGGGCCGGCACTGAGGAGTAGAGGGAGGGATTTATCTCCCTCTCTCCTCCGTAGCCGGCTATTGCCATTCTCGCACTGCACTCACGGTACACCGCGAGTACAGTGCGATTTTTGTCTTGCCCCATTGACTTGAATGGGTGAGAGAAACAAGACTCACATTGCACCTGCAGCATGCTGCGATTGTTTTCTCGGTCCGATTAGGGCTGAGAAAATAATCGCTCATGTGCGCTGACACACAGGCTAATATTGGTCCGAGTGGAATGCGATTTTTTATCGCACTCCACTTGCACCATTTTTCTCGCCATGTGGCTTAGGCCTTATAGCAGAAGTGGCTGCAGCTGAGGTTACAACTACTTGTTAGATCACTGCAGGATAGAAATGAACCTTAAACCCCTTCAGTACCTGATGGAATTAAATACGCTCCAACTCAATGTAAACGACAAGTTGGCACTAAAGTGGATCTATGATGGTGTGACTTTCTGATCCCAGATCTCCCCAAGATCACATCAGGCCGTGACGCACTCGTGACAGATTTAGAGACAAAGTAATATTCTATGAGGGTGGACCAAGCAAATAGGCTTCCTGTACTGATCCACAAACACAAGGCATCATGAAACAACGTACAATAGTGAATGGGATTTTCAACAAATGAGATAATCTTTTCCATTTCTAAGGTGGAAATCTTAATAAATTGGTGCTTGGTGATAGACCCAACAAAATTAGAGATACAATCCTTATTTTCGACAACAGTTTCCATAATAAAATAACAAGGGAACAATTATTTCCTGCAGTGGTGCCCCAGCCTTCTAAGTCCCTTAGGATTAATTAGGATGGACCCCGGCCAAGTTCATTAAAACTGAAAACTTTATTGTGGTGAAAAAAAAAAAACAATCCAGCACAATGTGGAAAGCACATGCCAAAATATGTAATTGAAATGCAATCAGTTTAAACAGCTATTTACAGAAAGGAGACTTGTTACAAGCTAGAACAGAATTAGGACATGGCAGGGAATTATTAAAGGGACATGATGTGTGCAGGAAACAGAACCCAATCGTTTTTTTGGAACCGTAAGGCACCAAATATTTGTAAGCAGAATGTCAATATCCCTAAAAGTGAATGCACACTCGAAAACTGTACCAGAGATACAACAGTAGATAATCTATTTAGATTATTTTAAAAGTGCAAAGTTCCACATCTCTAGCATAGACAGAGCAAAATTCTAAAATTCTGGGTGCTTGCATCCAACACCATTCACAGAAGAAGAGGTGCAACAGGTTTACCGGCCTCCCTGCTGTACATGCCTCCCGGACCTGTGCTGTGTAACTCCTCCTCCCCCAGTACTGTAAGGACGCAAACCCATCGCTGCCCCCCGTCCACTGCTGTGTACCCCCTAGTACTGAGTGTACCCGTGGTACTGAGTGTACCCCCCTAGTACTGAGTGCACCCCTCTAGTACTGAGTGTACCCCATAGTACTGAGTGTACCGCCCTAGTAGTGAGTGTACCCCCTAGTACTGAGTGTACCCCCTAGTACTGAGTGTACCCCCCTTGTACTGAGTGTACCCCCCTTGTACTGTTTGTACTCCTAGTACTGAGTGTACACCCTAGTACTGAGTGTTCACCCTCTTGTACTGATTGTACCCCTAGTACTGTATGCACCTCCCCAGTACTGTGTGTATCCCCTTAGTACTGTGTAACCCCCACTGCTGTCTCTGCCCCCTTATGCTGTCCGTGCTCCCCAAATCTCTGTAACCCCCCAGTGCTGTGTGCCGCCCCACAGTACTGTGTACTCCCCCAGTGCTCTGTGCTTGCTACTGTTGTCCGTGCACCCCCACTGCTTTCTGTGCCCCCCTGGTGATGTCTATGCTCCCGCAGTCCTGTCTGTGCTGCCTTCTAGTGTTGTCACCTAGTGCTGTCCGTGCCACCGCTAGTGCTGTCCATGCCTGCCAGTGCTATCCTTGCCCCAGCCCCTCCTGTGATGTATATGCCCCAGCATCTCCTGTGATATATATGCCCCCAGCCTCTCCTGTGATGTATACCCCCAGTATCTCCTGTAATTTTTGTGCCCCAGTGTCTTCTGTGATGTATATGCCCCAGCGTCTCCTGTGATGTGCATGCCCCCAGTCTCCCCAGACTGAGACAAACCTGGAAAAGCAGTTGTGAGAAACAACATGATCAATATCACCAAACATCACAGCCGCACCAAAGATAAGCAGGGCCAGCCACCACAATAGGGGTGAGTTAATTAATTGTTTGACCAAATATAGCAGGGTAATTTTCAAGTTGATAATTTGGGGTGGCCCCCAAAGGTTGGTAGAAAATTCCAAAAGGCCCCCGGCAGTAAAAAGGTTCCCCACCCCTGCATTACAGGGTAAAATCTGAAGATCTTTTTCTTAGTGTGTGGATGAAACTTTCTAGAATCTCATCTTTAGCACTGCCTGGGACTGCAATATGAAACTGTACTGTGTATCCGGCCAATGTGAGCAAACCTTCAATATCACACAGTCTTCATATTGTGCAGCACAATGGGTACTTCAGATTTTTTTTTTTTTTAATCACCGCACCATAAAAAAAAAAGGTTGCCATCCCGTGATTTACAATAATACTACAATGGCCACTATAAGGAAAAAATGCCTGACTAGCTGCAGCTTCCTCTAGCAAATTCAGCTGTTTCCCAAGGTTGCTGGGAGCGAGACTGTAAGTAATGTACTGATAACCCCTGGGGACAAATATACAAATATATGTAATAATTCCTTATGGGATTGTGGAGTATACGTATTATTACTTCATTTTCGCTATAGAGCAAAGAGATCTAAAGCAAAACTTCTTAAAAAGCTTATCTATACTGTTTCCATATGGCCAGATGGTTTATACAATACACTGGAGGAAGGATGTCGGTGTACATATACACATACTATTTATATTTTTATATATATACTAGAAGGTGGCCCGATTCTAAAGTATCGGGTAGTCTAGAATGTGTATGTAGGTTAGCAGATTGAATAATAATATAATCAGCAAGTCTTGAATAATGATGGTTCATTTTTTGCTCGATGGTCTCCTGCTGTGCAGCACGCATCGGCGTGTTTGACAGAGAGAGACCAACGATCTGAATGGGCAGGGAGCCGGCGTACACTGGTAACCATGTTACACAATCAGGTAACTATGCAAAGCGCTTTGCTTAGTTACCCGATGTGTACCATGGTTACCAGCGTACGCCGGCTCAAGCACACATGTGCCGGGAGTCGGGGGTAAGGTGGTAACCATGGTACACATTGGGTAACTAACGAAAGCGCTTTCCATAGTTACAGGATTGTGTACCATTTGTTACCAGCGTACGTCGGTAAGCTGATAACCATGGTACACATTGGGTAACTATGCAAAGCAACAGTGCTGGTTTATTTGTGTCTGCTATGTGTGTATATGTGCGTGTGTGTATACATGCATGTGCGCTGTGTGTATGCGCTCGGTGTATCTATGTGTGTCTGCTGTGTGTGTGTATATACATGCATGTGTGCTGTGTGTGTATGCGCCCGGTGTATCTATGTGTGTCTGCTATGTGTGTATATGTGCTCAGTGTGTGTGTATACATGCATGTGCACTATGTGTGTATGCGCTCGGTGTATCTATGTGTGTCTGCTATGTGTGTATATGTGCTCAGTGTGTGTGTATACATGCATGTGCGCTGTGTGTATGCGCTCGGTGCATCCATGTGTGTCTGCTATGTGTGTATATGTGCTCAGTGTGTGTGTGTGTATACATGCATGTGAGCTGTGTGTATGCGCTCGGTGTATCCATGTGTGTCTGCTATGTGTGTATATGTGCTCAGTGTGTCTGTATACATGCATGTGCACTATGTGTGTATGCGCTCGGTGTATCTATGTGTGTCTGCTATGTGTGTATATGTGCTGAGTGTGTGTGTATACATGCATGTGCGCTATGTGTGTATGCGCTCGGTGTATCTATGTGTGTCTGCTATGTGTGTATATGTGCTCAGTGTGTGTGTGTATACATGCATGTGCGCTGTATGTATGCGCCCGGTGTATCCATGTGTGTCTGCATTGTGTGTATATGTGCTCAGTGTGTGTGTGTATGCATGCATGTGTGCTATGTGTGTATGCGTCGGTGTATCCATGTGTGTCTGCTATGTGTGTGTTTGTGTGTATATATTGTGAGGTAGCACGGTCGGCTGCGCAGCAGAAGACACGGGATCCAGGCATTTAAGGTTCACAGCACACGGTTTTAATGTCCAAACAAAAATCCACAACAAAAATACATGTGCCTCTCCAGCAGAAAGCTCAGGGAGTTCTGTTCACTCCCCCACACCCGGCACACCTGCCCTTGTTCCTGATTCTATTTAACCCTACCTTCACCCTGTAGGGAAACAGCATTAACCCTAGAGTGGATTTACTTTCTATCATGGAGTGAGCACAACCGGGGTGAGACATACCGGCCGTCATAGATAACCCCGGTCACAGTCTCACATACCCCCCCCCCCTCAGTTCAAGCGTGCGGGGTTGAACTCCCGCCATCAAACACGGGCCGCGGGACAAGGCATCGGCGTTGCCCTGCAACCCACCGGCCCTATGTTCAACCGTAAACCGGAAGTTCTGCAGAGAAAGGAACCACCGGGTAACCCGGGCATTCCGTTCCTTGGCGGACCTCATCCAGACCAGTGGAGAGTGATCCGTCACCAAGCGAAACTGCCGTCCCAGCAGGTAATAGCGTAGGGACTCCAAGGCCCACTTGATCGCCAGGCACTCCTTCTCCACTACGCTATAATTCCGCTCGGGAGGGGTGAGCTTCCTACTTAAGAAGGTGACAGGGTGTTCCTCCCCCTGAACCACCTGAGACAGCACTGCCCCCAGGCCGACCTCTGAGGCGTCAGTCTGTACTATGAACTCCTTCCGGAAATCAGGGTGTACAAGAACGGGCTGTCCGCACAGGACCTCCTTCAGGGCCCGGAAGGAGTCCTCGGCCTGCGGAGTCCAGCGCACCATGACGGACTTCTTGCCTTTGAGAAGGTCCGTCAAGGGGGCTGATAGTCCCGCAAAATCCTTTACAAACCTCCTGTAGTACCCCACGATACCCAGGAAGGCCCTAACCTGCTTCGTGGTCAGGGGTCTAGGCCACTTCTGGATCGCCTCAACCTTGTTAATTTGGGGCTTAATCACTCCTTGGCCTATCACGTAGCCCAAGTAGCGGGCTTCCGTGAGTCCCAACGCACATTTCTTGGGATTGGCTGTCAATCCGGCTGTTCGAAGCGCGTCCACCACCGCTTGTACCTGTTCCAAGTGGGTCTGCCAATCGGAGCTGTAAATAATGATGTCATCAAGGTACGCTGATGCATACGCCTGGTGGGGTTCCAGCACTAAGTCCATCAACCTCTGGAACGTGGCCGGAGCGCCATGTAACCCAAAAGGCAAGACAACATAGTGGAAGAGACCCTCCGGCGTAACAAAAGCGGTTTTCTCCTTGGCGGACTCAGTCAGTGGCACCTGCCAGTACCCCTTGGTCAGGTCGAGCGTGGTAAAATATCGCGCCTGTCCCAGCCTATCAATCAGCTCATCCACCCGGGGCATGGGGTAGAGATCGAACTTGGATATTTCGTTCAATCTCCTAAAGTCATTGCAGAACCTTAAGGAGCCATCGGGTTTTGGTATTAGGACAATCGGACTAGCCCATTCACTCCGGGATTTTTCGATGACCCCCAGGCGTAACATTGTCTTTACTTCCTCCGATATGGCTTGTCGTCGAGCCTCCGGTACCCGGTATGACTTCAGGCGTACCTTCAGGTGGGGCTCGGTGACAATATCATGTCGTATCAGACTGGTCCTACCGGGCAGCTCGGAGAAGACATCGAGGTTCTGGTGAACCGACCGTCTGGCCTCTCGCCTCTGAGTCTTGGTGAGGGCTTCTCCAATCCTTACTTCCGGTTCGTCCTCTCCGGAGGTCGCTGGAGCCGGAGGTGAACGACCCGAAGAGGAGGGAGATGGGGAAAAAACAGCCATCAGGCTTTCCCGTTCCTGCCAAGGTTTTAATAGGTTGACATGGTATATTTGTTCAGGCTTCCGCCTACCGGGCTGCAATACTTTATAGTTAACCACCCCGACTCTTTCCTTTATCTCGTAGGGGCCTTGCCACTGAGCCAGGAATTTACTCTCCGCCGTGGGAATTAATACCAACACCCGATCCCCGGGTTTAAAGGTCCGCACGGTGGCTTGTCTATTGTAGCGGCCGCTTTGCGCGGCCTGAGCCTCCTGTAAATGCTCCTTCACAATTGGCATGACCGCGCTTATACGGTTCTGCATACCCAAAATGTGTTCAATCACACTTTTATGGGGGGTGGGCTCTTGCTCCCATGTTTCCTTTGCCAGGTCCAACAATCCCCGGGGATGTCGCCCGTATAACAATTCAAAAGGCGAAAACCCCGTGGATGCCTGTGGCACCTCACGGATGGCAAACATCAAATAGGGAAGCATCATATCCCAGTCTTTCCCGTCTTTTGAAATTACCCTTTTGAGCATGGTTTTCAGGGTTTTATTGAAACGCTCGACTAAACCATCCGTCTGAGGATGATACACAGACGTACGCAACTGCTTGATCTGGAGTAGCCGGCATAGCTCTTTGGTCACTTTAGACATGAATGGGGTCCCCTGATCCGTAAGGATCTCCTTGGGCAACCCCACCCGGCAGAACACAGCAAACAACTCCCGAGCTATAAGCTTTGCTGCAGTATGTCTGAGAGGTATCGCCTCGGGATACCGGGTGGCATAGTCAACGATCACTAGGATGTGTTGGTGCCCTCGAGCGGACTTTACGAGGGGCCCCACCAGATCCATCCCTATCCGTTCAAAAGGGACTTCTATAATGGGTAACGGTACCAACGGACTGCGAAAATGGGTCAGGGGTGCGGTAAGCTGACACTCCGGGCAGGTTTCGCAGAACCGTTTTACCTCCCCAAAGACTCCGGGCCAATAGAACCTTTGCAATATTCGCTCCTGCGTTTTCTTGACCCCTAGGTGGCCACTCATCAGGTGTTTATGATCCAAGTCGAGGACCCGCCGACGATGCGGCTGGGGCACCACCAACTGCTCTACCCCCACGCCCCGTATTTCATCTACCCGGTAGAGTAAATCCTGCTTAAGAGCGAAATGGGGGTACCTTACCTGGGCACCGGGCAGCTGTGCCACCCCGTCAATTACTGTCACCCGACTCCGGGCATGTATTAATGTAGGGTCCTGGAGTTGGGCAGTCCCAAACGTATCCGGGGACGCCTCCAACTCCGGGATGGGTTCGACCGTCTCAGCCTCTCCTGCCAATACCTCTAGGGGCGACCTATCGGGTTCACATTCTGTCCCTATCATGGGGACCCCTACGGCAGGTGTCCCGGATTCAGGATTGTGGGGCTCAGGTCCCGGACTGACCAATATCTGAGGAGACTTAGGGGGTCCCTTCCATAAAGTCCAAAAATAGGGCAGATCCCTTCCTAGGATCACGTCATAAGGAAGAGTGTTAAGAAGTCCCACCTCATGTTGCACCTGACCGCAAGGTGCTGTGATGGTGACAATCCCCGTGGGATAGTCTCGGCGGTCCCCATGTATGCAAACCACCCCCACGGTACGTCCTGTGGCCTTTACTTTAGCCCTCAAGGTGGATCGCACAAGGGTCACTAAGCTTCCGGAATCCAACAATCCTGTAACTGGACATCCATTCACCTGTATTTGGCACAAGTGGGGCTCCGTCTCTGGGGAGACCAGGTCAGCGGTACACACCACCTGAGCATACATTGAACCCCGCCGGGTAACCCCACAGTCCATGGGCTCCGTGGTGAGTGGACACTGGGCTTCCATATGTCCCACCCACTGGCACCGCCAACTTCTAATGGGGACGGAAACCCCCTTGACGGGTTGTCGTTTAGGGTACAGAACCTTCCGGACCTCAGGAATGGCGGCCGCGGCCTCAGACGGGACGGTAGGAGACTCCTGCACCGTTGTCAGCGGTGGGTCCTTGGCCCTAGGCTTGGAGGGGCCGGACCGACGGGCGGTACGCAAAGTCTCAGTGTCTCGTATCAAGTCCTGCGTAGCCACATGCCGCTCTACCAGGGACACTAATTGGTCGAGGGTACTCGGGTCACCCTGTCCTACCCACCGTTGAACGGTGACGGGTAAAGTGCGCACAAAACGATCCACTACTACCCTTTCCACCATTTGCGCCGGGCTCAGAGTGTCAGGCTGCAACCACTTTTTTACAAGATGCAGTAAGTCATAGGCCTGGGAGCGTACGGGTTTGGCTTCCTCATAGAACCACTGATTTACCCGCTGAGCCCGTACATAGGTATTCACCCCCAACCGTGCCAGTATTTCGGCTTTTAGGGTCACATAGTCAATGGTGTCCTCGGTACAGAGGTCCAGGTACGCTTTTTGGGGTTCCCCCGTCAGATAGGGCGACAATACCTCAGCCCACTGGGGGGGTCGGCAGCTTTTCCCGCTCGGCCACCCGCTCAAACACCGCCAGGAACGCTTCCACATCATCCCCCGGGGTCATCTTTTGTAATGCTTGTCTCACCGCTTTCCGGACGCTGCCGTCGTCACCCGGTCCCGGGGTTGTTGCTGCCGGTCCGGCACGGATCGACTTGGCCAGGAGAACCATCTGTTCTTGGTGCCTTTTTTTCCTGCGCTTGTAAGGCTTGCTGCTGACGTTCCAACGCCCGGAGCAGGTGTGCATTGGTTTGTTGCTGCTGTGCATTAGCCTCTTGTTGCTGTGCATTAGCTTGTTGTAGCTGTGCATTAGTCTGTTGCTGCTGCCTTAATATGTCCTCCATGGCGTCGCCGGGTTTGGGCTGTAGTATAGCCGCTCGAATCCAGGACATGTGCTGCTGGGTCACCAGGGATGGAAGCTACACCTCACCGGCTGTCATGCCCGCCGATTCTCCACCATATGTGAGGTAGCACGGTCGGCTGCGCAGCAGAAGACACGGGATCCAGGCATTTAAGGTTCACAGCACACGGTTTTAATGTCCAAACAAAAATCCACAACAAAAATACATGTGCCTCTCCAGCAGAAAGCTCAGGGAGTTCTGTTCACTCCCCCACACCCGGCACACCTGCCCTTGTTCCTGATTCTATTTAACCCTACCTTCACCCTGTAGGGAAACAGCATTAACCCTAGAGTGGATTTACTTTCTATCATGGAGTGAGCACAACCGGGGTGAGACATACCGGCCGTCATAGATAACCCCGGTCACAGTCTCACAATATACATGCATGTGTGCTATGTGTGACACGGACGTCTGAAGGCAGCCGTACACTGTGTACAGGACAGTGGCTGCGCCGCCACTTCCTGGTCACATGACAACACGTGATCGGAGCTTGTCGCGCGGCAACTGTAGTGTACACAGTGCACGGGAGCGCGCCGGATCCGACAAAGTGGAGAAAAGGTAAGCGAAGTGCTGACGTGTGCCGGGAGCCGGGTTAAGCTAGTAACCATCTTACACATTGGTAACTAAGGAAAGCGGTTTCTATAGTTACCCGATGTGTACTATGGATACCAGCCTATGCCGGCTCCAGCACACATGTGTCAGGAGGCGGGGTAAGCTAGTGACTTTTCTCCACTTTGTCTTGCGGTGTGGGCTTCCGGTGCTGCAGCAGTCACCTGGGAGTTGGGCGTCTCCGTGTGGGTCCGGGGAATGCGTGCGGGGGGGAGGGGCCAGGGCGATCATCCAATGCGTGAGGGGGCGGGGCCTGGCCAAGCGTCCAATGCGTGCAGGGGGCCGGGGCGAGCGGCCAATCCATGGGGGGGACGGGGCCAGGGCGAGCCCAGCGGCCAATCCGTGCGGGGGGGGGCGGGGCCATGCCGAGCCCAGCGGCCAATCCGCTGGTTGTCACCGTAAACACACACATTATATCACAAAAGTGTATATATATATATATATATATATATATATATATATATATATATATATACACAGTTAGGTCCAGAAATATTTGGACAGTGACACAATTTTCGCGAGTTGGGCTCTGCATGCCACCACATTGGATTTGAAATGAAACCTCTACAACAGAATTCAAGTGCAGATTGTAACGTTTAATTTGAAGGTTTGAACAAAAATATCTGATAGAAATTGTAGGAATTGTACACATTTCTTTACAAACACTCCACATTTTAGGAGGTCAAAAGTAATTGGACAAATAAACCAAACCCAAAAAAAAAATTTTTATTTTCAATATTTTGTTGCGAATCCTTTGGAGGCAATCACTGCCTTAAGTCTGGAACCCATGGACATCACCAAACGCTGGGTTTCCTCCTTCTTAATGCTTTTCCAGGCCTTTACAGCCACAGCCTTCAGGCCTTGCTTGTTTGTGGGTCTTTCCGTCTTAAGTCTGGATTTGAGCAAGTGAAATGCATGCTCAATTGGGTTAAGATCTGGTGATTGACTTGGCCATTGCAGAATGTTCCACTTTTTTGCACTCAGGAACTCCTGGGTAGCTTTGGCTGTATGCTTGGGGTCATTGTCCATCTGTACTATGAAGCGCCGTCCGATCAACTTTGCGGCATTTGGCTGAATCTGGGCTGAAAGTATATCCCGGTACACTTCAGAATTCATCCGGCTACTCTTGTCTGCTGTTATGTCATCAATAAACACAAGTGACCCAGTGCCATTGAAAGCCATGCATGCCCATGCCATCACGTTGCCTCCACCATGTTTTACAGAGGATGTGGTGTGCCTTGGATCATGTGCCGTTCCCTTTCTTCTCCAAACTTTTTTCTTCCCATCATTCTGGTACAGGTTGATCTTGGTCTCATCTGCCCATAGAATACTTTTCCAGAACTGAGCTGGCTTCATGAGGTGTTTTTCAGCAAATGTAACTCTGGCCTGTCTATTTTTGGAATTGATGAATGGTTTGCATCTAGATGTGAACCCTTTGTATTTACTTTCATGGAGTCTTCTCTTTACTGTTGACTTAGAGACAGATACACCTACTTCACTGAGAGTGTTCTGGACTTCAGTTGATGTTGTGAACGGGTTCTTCTTCACCAAAGAAAGTATGCGGCGATCATCCACCACTGTTGTCATCCGTGGACGCCCAGGCCTTTTTGAGTTCCCAAGCTCACCAGTCAATTCCTTTTTTCTCAGAATGTAACCGACTGTTGATTTTGCTACTCCAAGCACGTCTGCTATCTCTCTGATGGATTTTTTCTTTTTTTTCAGCCTCAGGATGTTCTGCTTCACCTCAATTGAGAGTTCCTTAGACCGCATGTTCTCTGGTCACAGCAACAGCTTCCAAATGCAAAACCACACACCTGTAATCAACCCCAGACCTTTTAACTACTTCATTGATTACAGGTTAATGAGGGAGACGCCTTCAGAGTTAATTGCAGCCCTTAGAGTTCCTTGTCCAATTACTTTTGGTCCCTTGAAAAAGAGGAGGCTATGCATTACAGAGCTATGATTCCTAAACCCTTTCTCCGATTTGGATGTGGAAACTCTCATATTGCAGATGGGAGTGTGCACTTTCAGCCCATATTATATATATAATTGTATTTCTGAACATGTTTTTGTAAACAGCTAAAATAACAAAACTTGTGTCACTGTCCAAATATTTCTGGACCTAACTGTATATATATATATATATATCTATATATATAATTGCCTTATTCTGTCTGTCTGTCTGTCTGTCATGCTTCAAAATTGTGTCCTTCCGGTGACATTGTGTCGTTACAGTGACACAAAGCTGATTGGCCGCTGGCCTCGCCATGGCCCCGCCCCCCCACACGGATTGGCCGCTCGCCCAGGTTGCGCCCCCCCACTGACACGGTCACGGAGCCACGAATCCTAGGTGAGTACTGTACACCCCCCCCAAGCACCCCCAAGCACCCCCCCCCCCCCAGGGCCCCCCCGGGAGCCCACATCAGCGTGCGCCACCGCCGTATGCTGCTGTGGGCTCCCGTGCGAGCGGGGGACGGGATACGTTGGTAACTATTAGTTACCAGCACATCAAGGTCCTGCAGCGGCCGGAGATCCTCACGCAAACACATAACAGCACACACACACACATCAGATCACACTCACTCTCACAAACACCTCACACACACCTCACACACACCTCACACACACCTCACACACACCTCACACACACATCGCATCCACATACTCACAGCATCCGGTGATATCGCTTGCTTCTCGGCGGCGATACTGTGCTGTGAGCTTCCAGGACCTGACGGAGGATCACATGGCCAGAAGCATGTGGTATCTCCGGATGTTGTGACTGTGAGCGCGTATGTGCGTTATCGTCAGTGTCTGTGTGTGTGAGTGTATGCGATCGGTCGGGTGTGTGTGAGTGTATGCGATCGGTCGGGTGTGTGTGAGTGTATGCGATCGGTCGGGTGTGTGTGAGTGTCGGGATCGGGTGTGTGAGTGTCGGCAGAGGAGCACGGCGTGCTGGAGGAGGCACGGAGCAGAGAGACTGATCTTGGGGAAGGCTAGGAGGGGGACGCTGATGCTGGGGGAGACTGGGAGAGGAAGGCTGAGCTGATGCTGGGGAAGGCTGGGAGGACGGAGGCTGGGAGGAGAGAGGCTGAACCTGGGGAAGGCTGAGCTGATGCTGGGGAAGGCTGGGAGGACGGAGGCTGGGAGGAGAGAGGCTGAACCTGGGGAAGGCTGAGCTGATGCTGGGGAAGGCTGGGAAGACGGAGGCTGGGAGGAGAGAGGCTGATCCTGGGGAAGGCTGAGCTGATGCTAGGGAAGGCTGGGAAGACGGAGGCTGGGAAGAGAGACGCTGATCCTGGGGAAGGCTGGGAGAGGGAGGCTGATGCTGAGGGAGGCTGGAAGGAGAGAGGCTGATGGGGAAGGCTGATGCTGAGGGAGGCTGGAAGGGGAAAGCTGATGCTGGGGAAGGCTGGGAGGACGGAGGCTGGGAGGAGAGAGGCTGATCCTAGGGAAGGCTGGGAGAGGGAGGCTGATGCTAGGGGAGGCTGGAAGGACAGAGGGTGATGCTGGGAGAGGCTGGAAGGAGAGAGGCTGATGCTGGGGGAGGCTGATGCTGGGGAAGGCTAGGAGGATGGAGGCTGGGAGGAGAGAGGCTGATCCTAGGGAAGGCTGGGAGAGGGAGGCTGATGCTGGAGGAGGCTGGAAGGAGAGAGGCTGATGCTGGGGGAGGCTAGAAGGAGAGAGGCTGATGCTGGGGGAGGCTAGAAGGAGAGAGGCTGATGCTGCGGGCAGAGAGGCTGATGCTGGTGCAGCATGGGGAATGGAGCACGATGGGGGGTGCGCAGCATGGGGGATGGAGCACGATGGGGAGTGCGCAGCATGGGGGATGGAGCACGTTTGGGAGTGCGCAGCATGGCGGACGGACCACGTTTGGGAGTGCGCAGCATGGAGGATGGAGCACGTTTGGCAGTGCGCAGCATGGCGGATGGACCACGTTTGGGAGTGAGCAGCATGGCGGATGGAGCACGTTTGGGAGTACGCAGCATGGCGGATGGAGCACGTTTGGGAGTGCGCAGCATGGCGGATGGAGCACGTTTGGGAGTGCGCAGCATGGTGGATGGACCATGTTTGGGAGTGCGCAGCATAGCGGATGGACCACGTTTGGGAGTGCGCAGCATGGCGGATGGACCACGTTTGGGAGTGCGCAGCATGGCGGATGGACCACGTTTGGGAGTGCGCAGCATGACGGATGGAGCACATTTGGGAGTGCGCAGCATGGCGGATGGAGCACGTTTGGGAATGCGCAGCATGCCGGATGGTGCACGATGGGGAGTGCGCAGTATAGCGGATGGAGCACGTTTAGGAGTGCGCAGCATGGCGGATGGAGCACGTTTGGGAGTGTGCAGCTTAACGGATGGACTACGTTTGGGAGTGCGCAGCATGGCGGATGGAGCACGTTTGGGAGTGCGCAGCATGGCGGAAGGAGCACGTTTGGGAGTGCGCAGCATGGCGGGTGGAGCACGTTTGGGAGTGCGCAGCATGGCGGATGGAGCATGATGGGGGGTGCGCAGCATGGCGGATGGAGCATGTTTGGGAGTGCGCAGCATGGCGGATGGAGCACGTTTGGGAGTGTGCAGCATGGCGGATAGAGCACGATGGGGAGTGCGCAGCATGGCGGATGGAGCACGTTTGGGAGTGCGCAGCATGGGGGATGCAGCACGATGGGGAGTGCGCAGTATGGCGGATGGAGCACGTTTGGGAGTGCGCAGCATAGCGGATGGACCACGTTTGGGAGTGCGCAGCATGGCGGATGCAGCACGTTTGAGAATGCGCAGCATGGGGGATGCAGCACGATGGGGAGTGCGCTGCATGGGGGATGGAGCACGATGGGGGGTGCGCAGCATGGGGGATGGAGCACGTTTGGGAGTGCGCAGCATGGCGGATAGAGCACGATGGGGAGTGCGCAGCATGGCGGATGGAGCACGTTTGGGAGTGCGCAGCATGGGGGATGCAGCACGATGGGGAGTGCGCAGTATGGCGGATGGAGCACATTTGGGAGTGCGCAGTATGGCGGATGGAGCACGTTTGGGAGTGCGCAGCATGGCGGATGGACCACGTTTGGGAGTGCGCAGCATGGCAGATGGAGCACGTTTCGGAGTGCGCAGCATGGGGGATGCAGCACGATGGGGAGTGCGCTGCATGGGGGATGGAGCACGATAGGGGGTGCGCAGCATGGAGGATGGAGCACGATGGAAGGTGCACACCTCCCCCCAACACACACACACACGCGCACTGCACAACACACACACACTGGGAACCACAAACAACGCCCTACACAGACACCCACACACACAGACAACGCTGCACACACACAACACCCAACACACAAACACCGCAGCACACACAAATATACGCACATACCGCACAACACACACATTGCTCAAAACATACCTCCCCCCAAAACACACCACACACACACAAACCGCACAACACACACACACACACACACAACGCTACAGACACACAGCGCTCCACAAACAACGCAACACACGCAACACACATACAACACCGCTCTCACCCCCCGCCACACCCAGAACATGTACAGCGCCCTACACAAACACTTGGTAACTACACACAACAACATCTATATATATATATATATATAACAAAAATCATACATGAACTACACAATACGTAAATTCTAGAATACCCGATGCGTAGAATCGGGCCACCTTCTAGTATATATATATAAAAGTGTATATCACCCGCCACATTCATGTATACTATTATATCTTTTCATGGGACAACAATGAAGATCTGACACTTTGATACAATGTAAATTAGTCAGTGTCCGGCCTGTTTAACTGTAAATTTGGTGCTCTGTAGATAACTCAACACAAAGCCATTAATATCTAAACCGCTGGCAACAAAAGTGAGTACACCTCTAAGTAAAAATGGTCAAATTATGCCCAATTTGCCGTATCCCCGTCACAATGGCTTTGGAATAGCAGGAAATCGGAGATCCTAAACTGTCCCTATGCTATCCCTAATCTCAGGGATATTCCTGATAGTGGAGAGTCCTGAGTCGCCTTGCTCCAGTCCAGATCCGAATGCCCCTCCCCCCAAGGAGAGATGGGATAAGATCGTGTTGAAACCACAGATAAAGATAGACAAGGGAAAAAAACAGAATCCTGTCACACACACATATAAAAGGTAAAAAAATATAAGATTCAGGAGGAAAAACAAGAGCAGGAAGCAAGTACAAAACAACAAGGGAAAACTCCACAAATGCTCCAAGCATTAGGCACAACTAAAGCACCACTTTTACCAGAGAGACACTACACCTCACAGACCAACACAGAATAAATTATAGCTGGCATGGGTAGAAGGATTCCACCAACATTATGTGGAGGGGAGTAGATGTGATAGGTCTCCCCACAACATGTAATTAAAAAAAGCAAGCACACTAGCAGAGATTAACGCTTGCTAGCCTGCCTATGAATCAGCACATAGCAAGTTGCCGCCCGAGTCTGCCGGTGTTGATCTCAGACACCGGAGAAACCATCGGATGGAGTGTTAGAATCTGCAATCACAGAGTCCAATGCCACCATGACAGTCGGTGAAGTTTGTGCAAAAATGCGTGTGACAGTTCCCTCCAGGTGTCATGTGATTCATTAGTGTCACAACATCTCAGGAGTGAATGGGGAGCAGCGTAAATTTGGTGTTACTGCTCACACACTCTGGTCACTGGAAGTTCAACATGGCTCCTCACGGCAAAGAATTCTTTGAGGATCTGAAAAAAAGAGTTGTTACTCTACATAAATATGTCCGAGGCTATAAGAAGATTGCTAACACCCTAACACTTTCACTCAGAACAGGCCTTGCCATGGTCAACCAAAGAGTTTGAGTGCATGTGTTCAGAGTCATATCCAGAGGTTATCTTTTCAAAATAGACATATGAGCTCTGCCAGCATTACTGCAGAGGTTACAGGAGTGGGGGGTCAGCCTGTCAGTGATCAGACTGTACGCCGCACAATATATCAAGTTGTTCTGCATGCCTGTTGTCCCAGAAGGAAGCCTCTTCTAAAGATGATGCACATGAAAGGCCTCAAACAGTTTGCTGAAGACAACAAAGTAAGGACATGGATTACTGGAACCCTGTCCTGTGGTCTGATGAGACCAAGATAAACTTATTTGGTTCAGATGGTGTCCAGCGTGTGTGGCGGCAACCAGTGAGTAGTACAAATACAAGTGTGTCCTACCTACAGTCAAGCATGGTGGTGAAAGTGTGAATAGTTTGGGGCTGCATGAGTGCTGCCAGCTGTGGGGAGCTACAGCTCGTTGCGGGAGCCATGAATGTTGACATGTAATATGACGTACTGAAGCAGAGCATGATCCCCTCCCTTTGGAAACTGGGCTGCAGGGCAGAATACCAACATGAAGAATATGTAGAAATAGGTCAAATCAAAGCAATTTCTTACAGGTGAACAAAAGTAATCTAACCTTAAAGCAATCAATTTATTAGTTATGTTCTAAAATCCCAAAAATCATATAACAGACAAAACAGTGCAAAAAATGGTCAATATCACCCCAAAATCTTTATTGGTATCTGAATAAAGTGCATCGTGGTCTTCCTGTATTTAAATGAATGAAATGGTATATATATATATATATATATATATATATATATATATTCGGGAACAGAAAGATGGGGGGGCTATAGAATGGATCCCTAGAAATGCCAACCTACTTTAGTACCTGTCTCTGCCTAGCAACAGAGGTGTAAAGCCCTAGGTTCAGAAGACACCCTCGTTCCACGACGGCTTAGCCTTCACACGGTCCCTGAATTTTCCCTATTCCCACCACGGGACCCCCACCACTTCAGGACGGGAGTCTATGGCAAATAGTGACCGATTTATGCATGTGCTTAATGTTGTGCTGTCCCCTATCCACTGCTATATTATGGAGAGAATAGGTAAAGTGGGTATGGGTAGGGGTAAACTGTCGTGTATACTGTACATACTCTATTACATAAAGAGGAACCGTCATGTTAATTTTTATTTCATAAATCAATACTAGAAGACTGCAAGGAAGGGGTTAATCTGCACTGCCGTAGACAAGGAGCGCATAAGAGGTAATTCTTGGATAGGGGATATTTGTTGACGCCGCAACGCGTAAAATACTCCTTTAGGACAACCAGTTATTTTTTCCCTCCGAAACGCGTTGACAAGTTTTCCATAACCATTAATTGCCTCTTATGGTCTCCTTGTCTATGGCAGTGCAGATTAACCCCTTCCGTCCAGTCTTCTATTATTCATTCACCATGGTGTGCAGCACCCATTTATCATACCTTTATTGTGAAAGATAAGACCATATTTTGTGCTATTTGTCTCTCCAGCTATATACAATTATAAATCAATAGTACACATGATAATAAGTAACTTTGTAATATATCTTATCAGACAAATTTGCTTTTTTCTCTGCCAGAATTGACCGGTCATTATCAAACTTCTCAATTCTGAGGTAAAATCTGTCTTCAGTGAAGACTTTCCCATTACTGAGATAGGAGATGGCAGATGGTGCTGATGAGATTCTATGTAAATGGGAGGAGCTAGAACCAAAGGAAAGCGCTATAGGTAGAGGGAGGAGCTAAAGGAAGAGGGAGGAGCTAGATTTAGAGCTCCTCTTCTATCTACATAGGAGATGGCAGTTGTTACTGATGAGATTCTATTTAGGTAGAAAAAAGAGGAGGGGGCGTAACTTTGCCTTTAGCGCCTCCCTCTCTCTAGCCCCTCCCTCCTGCTGTTGTCATAGCATCTCATCAGCACTCCCTCTCCCTTCTGTAACCTCATTGGTCTGATCGTTGTCATAATGACCCGAGGTCATCAGGATGACCTCTGGGTCTCCTGACTAAGGAAAGCCTGTGTGATCATGCCTGCAGCATGATCACACAGACTCTCTCAGTGCAGCTCTGACAGCTGCAATGTTCTGCAGTGATCGAACACTGGGGTAATGTCCCATAAAGGGACTAAGTAAAAAAATAAAAAAAAAAGTAAAATTATGAAAAAAAAAAAAATCAGAAAATAAAAAAATTCCAATAGTTATATTTATGTCCAAAAAAGTACACATATTTTGTATTGCTGCATCTGCAACAACCTGAGCGATAAATCTGTCACACTAGTTAACCCATTCAGTGAACACTGTAAAAAAATAAATAAAAAACGTCGTTTTATCATACAGCTGAAAAAAAGTGGAGTAAAACGCAATCAAAATGTCATATTTGAATAAAAATGGTACAGCTGAAAACATCATTTTGTCCCACAAAAAGCAAGCCACTGTACAGTTCCATCAGCCAAAAAGTAAAAAAAGTTATAGCTCTCAGAACACAGCAACGCAAAAAATGTTTTTTTTTCTTATAAAATTGTTTTTATGGTGTAAAAGTGGCAAGAAAAAAAAACTACATAAATGTGGTATCGCTGTAATCGTACTGACCTAAAGAATAAAAATATCTTGTCACTTTTACTGCACAGTAAATGGTGGGGGAAAAAAAAACCCAAAAAAACTATTCCCAAGTTGCTGTTTGTTTTTGATGCTGCCTAACAAAAAGTGGAATAGAAAGTGATCAAAAACTATTATGTGGTCCAAAATGGTACCAATAAAAATTCCAACTCATCCCTCAAAAAACAAGCCCTCACATGATAAAAAACTATAGCCTTCAAAATCCGGTGATGCAAAAAACCTTTATTTTGTAAAAGGTGTTTTTAGTGTGTCGCCTAACCTAAAAAAAACTATATAAATCTGGTATCGCCGTAATCCTACTGAACTGAGAAATAAAGCCGCCTAATCACGGCGTAAAAAATAAATAAATAAAGCAAATTCTTCACGTGCTATTGATTTGTCTATTCTGGCTCTAATAGATTGCAGTATGGCACGGCTCCTATTTATCCTGCGCTCTACGCTGAGTGTTTACATCAGGATTACGTATAAGGGTGCGTGCCCACAATCAGGAATAGCAGCGTTTTGGACACAGCGTTTTTTTGACGCGTCCAAACTGCTGCATTGTGAAAAATTGTGTCACACATTATGTAGTCTTTTTTACCTATTCCCCTTGTGAAAACTGAAACACCTGGGGTTAAAATAACATTTTAGTGCTAAAATTTAAGTATTTTTTTGTTCACTGACAATAGTATAAACTTTTATGACACACCTGTAGTGTCAATATGCTTACTGCACCCCCTGAATGAATTCATTGACAGGTTTCTGCTGTTCTGTCACCTCAGGGGCTCTGGCAATGTAACACGGCAGCCGCAAACCATTCCAAATAAATCTGCACTGCAATATGGCGCTCTTTCCTTTCTTTATAGAGAGGGGGGAGCCAGTGCTGACTATGAATGGCATGCAACAAATAAAAAGTGTAAAATTCACAAATTCATTCCTACTGTACTAGAATGCAAAATGAGATTTTTCGCAAACAATTGATCAATAATTTGAGCCACCCCTGCCATGTCATTACAAATCTCAATAGGGGGGTCCTACTCTGCTTTTACTGAATTTAGGAGGCCGCATGGCACAATTCAAATATTAAATATAGAGTAGGACCCCACTATCGAGATTTGCCGTGACGTGGCAGAGATGGCTCAAAAAATTGATTATTTGCTAAAAATCTCATTTTGCATTATAGTACAGTTGGAATAATATGTGGATTTTCACTTTCATTTGTTTGCATGCCATTCTCAAGCAGTGCTGCCCCCCCCCTTCTTTTGTTGTTTCTGGTCCGGTGGCTGACTCCCACCATGCCGTGCCCGCCTGGTTTGGTTTGAAAATTCCTTCTGCTTCTATCAAAGTTATATATTGGTGGCTGTTCACATTCAACCACCTAACCCTTGTTCACAGGCTTTGTTAATTAAGCACCTTATACTTGGACCTGTTCTGCCTTTATTCATGGACCCTGGTCTGGCACTGTGAGGGCTAATTCTGATATTGTTGCGGCGTTCGCTGCACATGCTGGGACCTGGATTGCCTTCATTCGCAGCTGCCTTTCCTTGAAAACATGGAAGCGGCTTCTGAAATGTTACAGGTATATGTGTTGCTTCAATATGGTTCTGCTTTTAGTGAATTTAGGAGGCTGCATGGCACAATGTAAATATTAAATATAGAGTAGGACCCCCCCTATTAAGATTTGCCGTGACGTGGCAGGAGTGGCTCAAAAAATTGATCAATTATTTGATGATATATAGGCGTACTCAGGAGAAATTGCACAATAAATTGTATAGTCCATTATCTTGTGTTACCCTAGTGAATTTGGAAAAACTTGGAGTTAACACAATATTTTTGAGGTTAAAAATGTATTTTTTCATTTCACATCTCAACTTTATAAAATTCTGTGAAGCTCCCGGGGGTTCCAGGTGCTCTCCAACCATCTAGATAAATTGCTTGAGGGGTTTAGTTTCCAAAATGGTGAAGGAGTTCTACTGTTTGGGCACATTAGGGGCTCTCTAAATGCAATATGGCGTCCGCTAATGATTCCAGCCAATTTTGCATTCAAATGGCTCTCCTTTCTGTCCAAGCCCTGCCATGCGCCCAAACAGTTGATTTGCAAGATATATGAGCTATCAGCATACTCAGGAGAAATTGCACAATACATTTTATGATGCTTTTTTTCCTGATAACTTTGTAAAAAAAAGCTACCTGGTTGAAGTAACAAAACTAAACATCTAGATAAATGCCTTGAGGGGTCTAGTTTCCAAAATGGGGTCACTTGTGGGGAAGCTCCACTGATTAGACATCCCAGGGTTTCCAAATGCAACATGGTGTCCCGCTAATGATTCCAGCTAATTATGCTTTCAAAAATTCAAATGACTCTCCTTCTCTTCTGAGTCCTGCCGTGCGCCGAAACAGTTGATTTCCACCACATATGAGGTTTCAGCATACTCTGGAGAAATTGCACATACATTTTATGGTGCATTTTTTCCTGATACCCTTGTGAAAAAAAGCTATCTGGTTAAAGTAACAATTTTGTGGTAAAAATATATTTTTTTATTTTCACGGCTCAACGTTATAAACTTCTGAGAAGCCCCTGAGGGTTCACTGTACTCACTAAACATCTAATGAAATTCCTTGAGGGGTCTAGTTTCCAAAATGGGGTCACTTGTGGGGGAGCTCCATTGTATAGGCACCTCAGGGGGTCTCTAAATGGGACATGGTGCCCCACTAATGATTCCATCTAATTATGCTTTCAAAAATTCAAATGGCGCTCTTTCTCTTCCGAGTCCTACCGTGCACCCAAACAGTACATGTGAGGTATTGGTATACTCAGGAGAAATTATACAACAAATTGTATGGTGCAATTTCTCTTGTGCAAAATTTTATGTCTAAAGTAATATTATTGTGGAAAATTTTCATTTTTTCCTTCCACATTGCTTTGATTCCTGTGAAGCACCTAAAGGATTAATAAACTTCTTGGATGTGATTTTGAGTACCTTGAGGGGTGCAGTTTTTAGAATGGTGTCACTTGTGGGTATTTTCTCTCACCTAGGCCTCTCATAGTCACTTCAAATGTAATGTGGTTCCTAAAAAAATGGTTTTGTAAATTTCGCTGGAAAAATGAGAATTTGCTGATGAACTTTGAACCCTTTTAACTTCCTAACAAAAAAAAAAATGATGTTCCAAAAATTGTGCTGATGTAAAATAGACAAGTGGGAAATGTCATTTAGTAACTAAGTCTCGGATTTATGGGCAAAAAATTTCAGTGTGAAAATTGCAAAATTTTCAAAATGCTTCCCAAATTTCCGATATGTGACCAATAGGGTTCCAACACCCGTCAGCTGAAACCGGCAGCGGCTGACTATGAAGTTTTACTGATTTTAATGGGAACTTCATAAAAATGTTTGTAACTCCCTCAACAACTCACATCTAGAATATTTTTTTATGGTAATGAAATCATGCGTAATAATAATATTAAATAGTAAATGACTGCACATAGACAATAAACTACACATAATTCAGTAATAACTCTCACACATTCACCATCATCTGTTTCAGATATTAATGAACCCAAAACATTTAGCGACAATAAATCTTAGGGAAGTTTGGGGGTAATTATTCTGCGACACTGCTTAATGTTACTTTATGGTCTCTGCTTTGATCTGAAATCTGCAATTTTCTGCCTTTTCTGCACTGAAATTTGGGAGCATTTGATGCACACTGTAAATCTTCACTTATATGTCCTATTTATATTTGTACTTTTTGCTCAAATCTGAATCTGCAAAAGCCAAGAAGAGCACTAAGGCTACGTTCCCACAATCGGTATCCGTAGAGTATTTGACGCTGCAGAATTTCGGCCCCATCTCCGCACCTTAGGCTAGGTTCACATTTCGGTTGTTTTCCATCAGTCGCATGCGTTGCTTGATGCTTGTGACTGATGCGTTGTACAACGGGTGACAAGAATAGAATTCATTGTCGGAATCCGTTGTAAAACGTGAGAGAACGATCAGCTGATCGTTCACCATAGCCGGCCGCCGGCTTTTGAGAGCGAATAGATGATCTCCCGGCGGCCTGCTCTCATTAGCCGGCCGCCGGGTGATCAACTGATTGCTCACAGAAGCCGGCTGCCGGGTGATCAGCTGATCGTTCACAGAAGCCGGCCACCGGGTGATCAGCTGATCGCTCACAGAAGGCGGCCGCCGGGCGATCAGCTTATCGTTCGGCCGCCGAGAGAGAGCATGCGCAGCGGAATCAAAAGGATTCCGCTGCTCAAAAAACGCTACATGCTGCGTTCCTACCGCCCAACGGTCACTGATCAGTCGGGTGGAGGATGCAACGCAAAGCATCAGTCTCAATCCGCCGCTCATACAAGTCTATGGCAACAATGGAATCCGCCAAACGGATTCCGTTGTTTACCAGAGCCGCGGATTGTGACTGATACAAATTGACAGAAATGTGAACCTAGCTTTAGTTTAATTGCGTTTTTGTTTGTGTACTTGACTGTGTTTTTTTCATGTTTTTGACGCTGTTTTTTGTCTCTTTATGGTTTGTCATCCTTTAAAGCGGTTTTGTTTTTGAAACTTCATGCTATTGACATCATAAGGTGCAGATTACATGTGTTTTTGATGTGTTTCTACTGCGCAAATGCACCAAAAACGCATGTGCATTTTTTACCTGTATAATTGCCGCATCTAATGCAAGTCTATGGCTCAGGTCCACTTACACATAGCTTCTGATGTGAGAGCATCGGAAGCGATATACTAATGACACTCTGCTGCAAGTGTGAGCTAAGGGTCTTGCGACTGTGATGCAATCTTGTGATCGTATCACATCTGCAGAGAAGAGGGAAGGAGTACTTCCCCCCCCCCCTCCTCCCCAGCCTGTCTCTGCATACATCGCACAGCAGTCGCATGACAGGCGAGTGCAGTGCAATGTTTCACACGCTCCTATAGACTTGTATGGGGGTGTATGAGCTGAGACTTGCAGCCAAACGCAGCATGCTGCGATTCATTGCTCATGCCGACATGGCATGAAAAATCAATCTCAGATGGACACTGCCCATAGTTTTGCACTGGTGCAAATGCAATCTGATGTGTAAAAACGCTTTGCAGGTCAGTTTACACAGCGTCAAAAAGAAGCACAGTGGCCGGGTGATTTCTATAAATCCCATCCACTTTGTATGTACTGTACAACACAGCATTTTTGATGCACCAAAAATACGCAATGTCAAAAATGGGAGTACAACTCATTGTGGGAATGAACCCTAATTTCCATTCGCTGCACACAATGCAGGAATAGAATGTTAGAGGAGATTTCCAATATCATTAGTTATCCTCATCCCAAACCTTCAGCAGCCTCGAAAATGGGGCTATAGAGGCCTCTGTCTGGAATGGACTGATGATGGTAATAATCATCTCCCCTCTAATCTATGGGACTGCTGGAGGGCATAGAGTACTGTGCTAAGATATTTCTGGCAGACAATGAGTCCTCTTCTTGGGGGTCAGTGGAGACTTCAACAGTCCAACTCCCAGCAATTAGCAATTTACCCCTATCCCATGGATAGTGGATGACTTACAATTTTGGGAAACCGCTTTAAAACTAAAATACCATGCATGAAGCATTCCCCTTATGCTTTATGGATCTCCAGGGGTAAAGCCTCAGAGACAAGAGAAGCTCTTAGCAATTGTAGGTAGTCCAACCTGGCCAACTGGCTCATAAAGACACTCTTTTCCATAACAAAAGATCATTTAAAGAAGACCAACCTGTCGTTAGATGAAAAATGACGAGTTTTTGATGTTTTTCAGTTCCTGATCCTACTCTGAGCATTCGGGGTTTTTCTGTTTGGTTGTTTTTTGTTTTTTTTTTTTAAAATCCGCCTAATGTTTCCAGAGATATGGGCCTTTTTCAATACTAATTTTTTTGGTCTTTACAAAGGGGGCAGGGGGTAATAATGCAGCCCAAAGACACTCCCCTGGAGAATCCTGTGAACCACATCCCTTAAAAATTAGCACCTAGTAACCAGACCTTCTGAAACCACATGGTGGATTTAAAAAAAAAAAACAAAAAAAAAAAACAATGCCGTGCTCAGGAGGCACATTTGACCTGCTGACAGAAACTATTTAAAGGGGTTTTCTCATGAACAACACTCATTTTAAAGTTGAATGTAATCAATAGACCTTGGAATAATAATAATTTCCACAGTTGGATGTGTATAAAAAAAAATGTTCCTGTGCTGAGATAATCTTATATGTGTCCCTGCTATGTGCTGTGTAATGGCCGTGTCTGACAAGGGACATGGTCTGATCATACCACAGCTCCTGAGCCGGGGAGGAAGTAATAAAGTATACAAACATTACAGCACGTGATCGTAAATTTTTCTATAAGGTAAAATATTTTGTAAAAACAGGAAGAAAAATGCTTTACCTCAAAAAAAGAATCAACTGTGATCCCATGCTGCGCTATTTGTTTACTCCCTTTTGCTTCATCTGACTATGTCCCTGTACGGTCAGACACGGCCATTACACAGTACATAGCAGGGACACATATATAAGATTATCTCAGCACAGGAATATATATATATTATTTTTTTTTTTTTTTAAACACATACAATTGTATAAATTATTATTCTAAGATCTATTGATTAAAGTTAACTTTGAAATTAACTTTGAGGGAAAACCCCTTTAAGAGACATGTTTCGAATTTTCACTGGGTCATACAACCTAATCATTGGGGATCTCTGGATTCGGCACTTTCATTATTTCTACTCTTACGAAGGAATAGAACAATAGAACTTTCAGCAAAATACAGGAATTGGTTAAAAGGTAGAATATTTGTAGAATATTTTAGATTCCAAGATTGGTAATTGAGATTACATGAATCAGTATCCGACGTAAATGAACCCCAACTCCTTTATGTACGACCTTATGAATAACATTCTTAGGAAGACGTTTTTAGCTTCAATTTTGTTGAGTTTTTCCATATCTGATGGCATTTAAAAAATTATAGATATTATAAAGAAAACAAACAATAATAATAACTACAAGATTATTGTTTTATTTCTCCCACTGAGAATAATTAATCTTAAATAGAACAAAAGCACACAATATAAATCATGTTTACACTGTATTTAATTGGTCATAAGTCAATGGTGAAATATCATAGTAGTCAAGTATTATGGATTTGGAAACACTCAAAAACTACAAGGTAGAGTTGAGCGAGTCCCTAACTATTCGCACTCACTATACTCATAACAAGTACTGTCTAATACTCGCGTATTCATTCCGAATAGCGTGTGCAATGCAAGTCAACGGGAAATTTTCGCAATGTGACGAGTAACTTGAATGCCGTACTATTCGTGCGAGTAGCGAATAGTGCTGAATGCGGGTTACTCGTTACATTGCGTCACAATGCATAAGTAAGTGTCCCATCACTGGAATCAGGGTCTTTGACTCTACATTATGCTGGTATCAGACGAGGTTGCAAAAGCCTGGTGACGGAATTCCTTTAAGGACAGAGTCATTCCACCTGGCCCATCTGCAGAGCTCTGAACAAAAATCCTTCACTGACTGATCCCTCTGCTGAATCCTATGTAGCTTGGATGCACATCATCATAAATGAGGCGCAGGTCCAAAAAAAATCCTTACCAACTCAAGAGACTGAGAATTGGAAGGGAGAAGGCCCAGGATTGAGAAAAGATCTCCTTGAAGGAGTGAGACAACAATACTCAACTGCTGTTCCTCACTCCATGAGGAACAAGCAAAAAGCCTGAAATAGAGTTTACAAGCCTCGCTGAAAACCTCAAACATATCCCTTACCCCAGAAAACCTGATTGCCAGCCGAGATCACCATCATAACCAGTCTCCTGTTGCTGCTGCAAAACCTGTGACCACAGATCCGTCACTTATAGAGACAAACTCTGTATCTGATTTACAGGAGCCATGACTCGATCCATATTTGAATCCTGGAGAAATTAGCCAGTTATAAATGTCCCGACAGGGCGGAATGAAACCTGGCATGCAGCGCAAAGGAAGTGAAAAGTGTAGAAAGGGGAAACCTGATGACAGGGAGAGGGTGTATGGGTGACTCCTAAACACTCACTTGAGACTGAACCCTGCACTCCCTATCATCCCAAGATGGTCCATTCCCTCATGTGCGAACACGTGCCTAAGCCCTGGCTGACCCTGAGCTAGCCCTGGCTGATGCTGAACTAGCCCTGGCTAGTGAAGTGAGCTACAAGACGCTAGTCTTATAAGACAACACTTGGAGAGTGACCAACAAATGTGAATAAAGCAACAGTTGAAACTCCACAACTTCCACAAGGAAAACTTCTCCTGGGAGATCAGCATAGAAGAACTATAACTGGCATATGGGAGAGAAAAGAATAAGTTTAAATAATGAAAAGGAGTGGCAACAGAGTGCAGCAGATGAGATTACACGTATATGAAATCTCATCAGAATCAGAAAGGAACTCTTAACCCCTTCAGCACCAAACAAAAATAAATCCACTCTACTCATTTGAAAGTGGACCTACGATCTGCAAATCACTGTGACCTTCTAATCCCAGATAGTGCAAAGGCCTCAGCTGGAAAAGACACACTTGTGACAGTAGCCTTGGATTAGGCTAGGTACACATTTCCATCAATTTGTATCAGTCACAATCCGAGGCTCTGGTAAACAACGGAATCCGTTTGGCGGATTCCGTTGTTCCCATATACTTGTATGAGCAGAGGATTGCGACTGATGACCCTGCGTTGCATCCTCCGCCTGACTGATCAGTCGTGGAACGACTGACCGTCGGGCAGCAGTAACGCAGCATGTAACGTTTTTTGAGCAGCGGAATCCTTTTGATTCCGCTGCGCATGCTCTCTCTCGGCGGACGAATGATCAGCTGATCACCCGGCGACCGGCTGCTGTTGAGCGATCAGCTGATCACCCGGCGGCCGGCTGTTGTGAGCGATCAGCTGATCACCCGGCGGCCTGCTGCTGTGAGCGATCAGCTGATCACCCGGCTGCCGGCTGCTGTGAGCGATCAGCTGATCACCCGGCGGCCAGCTGCTGTGAGCGATCAGCTGATCACCCAGCGGCCGGCTGCTGTGAGCAATCAGCTGATTGCTCTCATTAGCCGGCCGCCAGGAGATCATCTGTTCGCTCTCAAAAGCCGGCGGCCGGCTAATGAGAGCGATCAGCTGATCGTTCTCTCTCTCACCTTTTACAACGGAGTCCGACAATGAATTCTTATTTTTGTTATCCGTTGTACAACGCTTCAGTCACAAGCGTCAAGCAACGCATGTGACTGATGAAAAACAACGGAAATGTGAACCTAGCTTCGCAGCCACTATAAAGGCTGGAAAAAAGAGATGGGAAGCTTAAATAGAGATGGTGGTGCAGAAGTAGAGATTAAAGGTTCCAGAGTCCTTAAGGGTGCTGTCTAACTAAACCCAAGCATTGTTGGTGAGAAGAGAAGCTGTTTAGATATGTGAGGGAGAGAAGGCTCATGTTTGGAAGCCACTGCTGGGTCAGTTTAGGCTAAAAGCACCAGCCCTGAGGGTAGAGAAATAATGAGATCAGCTGCCCTGAGGCCTAGCAAGAGGCTTGTTTATCCCATTCCAGCAAAAAGAGTATATGTTTAAAGAGGGGGAAGACAGGTTGTTTCTTAGCACTGGGTGCCTCGCTGATGCTGGAAGGGGCTTTCCCAGATGCTCCTCATTTCAGGTGATTGTGTGACACCCTGGCCGGGCCAGGTAGTCACAAATAGGCCCCTGCACAACACCTTCCCTCACAGGTAACAGCAGCCGACCTTCAAAACCCAAGTCACCCCCCCTCAGGGCTAGATAGACACACCAGAGGGCGGAACCAGGTGGTTGGAAGACGCCCACCGAGGAGTCTAGACAGCCCGGGGCGGGAAAGTAAACAGTCAAGTGTTGGAGTTCAAGTTGGAGAGGAGAGTGGGCTGGAGCTGTGTCCAGCTCCAGCAGAGGCGAATACCCCAAATTGAACGACGCCAGGGTAGGAGCCCTGGTGCCATTGGCTAGGAGGCAGACGGCGGTGGACCGGGACAGGGTTGTAGCCCGCCGGTACCGACCTGGGGAACCGACTCGGAAACCGGAGCACACAGGGGGGTACTCGGACCCTGAAGCCGGTGTGGCGCCCCTGACCTGGTCAGGCACCACTGAGTACTGCACCCATGCTGGGGGCAGTACAACACAGGTAATCCAGAAGGCTGACCGGGGTGTGGTTACACAGGCGCATAGTGTGACGCCCTGGACTAGCCAGGTAGTCACAGACACACCCCTCTCCTGGATAGTCTACACCAGTCAAACAAAAACCCTTGTTGCCTCCCTCCAGGGTCTGATGTCCACACCAGGTGGGGCGGAGCCAGGCGGTTGGCCCCACCCACCGAGGAGTTCACAGGTCTGGAGGCAGGAAAAGAGACAGATTAAGTTTGGAGGTGAAAGTGAGAGGACAGAACCTGTTAGTGTCTGGGTAGGAGCCCAGGCACTGTCAATAAGGTTGGCAGACGGTGGTGGCCGTCTGCAGTAGTTAGTGGACCTCTGCGGAACCGTAGGACCGGGGTCGGGTGGTGGCCCGCCGGTATCGCACCGGGGAGCGGAGTGAAGCTAAGCACAAAGGCAGGGCCATCGGACCCCGACTAGGCTGGGAGCCGCCGACATCGGTCAAATCCGAGAGTGACCGGAACCCCAGGGGTTTCTTAACACCCAAGACCCGACAGAAGGCAACAGTTCACATCGTGAGGATAAACAGCCACCGCCATAGGCTAGAGATCCAAGGGCCAGCGCCTGCGGGCAAAACGGGCTCCTTCGGTACATATACGCCAGGGAGCGGACTACCGTTGGGAAACAATCGGAGTCAACACATTCTACTCAGGTGCAGGGAAAGGCAGCCACCATCAACCTGTCCGGGGAGAGCAAAGACACTGCAGCCGGCTGCGGGACCTGTCCATCCAGCCGTTTGGTTTACCAGAGACACTGTGAATTTGTGCCTGAGTGAGTACCACAGTGCCATCCGACACCGCGCCGCGCTGCCCCTGCAACCCTGCACGCCGGCCGTCCTGCCTCCCCGTACCACCACCGGGCCCCGGGATCACCGAACCCTACCCACGGAGGGGACAACATCCTAGCTGCTCCCTACCATTGCTCTCGAGATCCCAGTCACCAACAGCAGTGGTGCCCTTTATCACCACGACCCGTGGGTGGCATCACAAACTATCTCCCAAAACAAACCACCCCCTGTTCACTCGTGGGCGAGGAACGCTGCTCGAGTCCCCGGGTCCGGCCCACCGCTCGAGCCACCGAGCAGCAGCAGCAGCCGCGGACCCGAACGTAGCGAGCGCGGCCCCTCCACCCGCGACACATAGTAACCAGGTCTCCCATATTGACCTTTGAAGGGACCCCTGGGGAATCCAGGAGGTGACGTGGCCTCCATCTCCACTCAAGGGATGTGGTAGAAAGTCTGGTTGCTAAGTTGCGTAGGCAGGCACAGAGGGGAGGGAGTAGTGAGCCAGTCAGTCAGTGAAGCTCAGAGAGAGCAGTCGCAAGGAGGGAAACCTGGAGGCTGTCACTAGTCAGACACCGCAGGTGCAGTGGTTACTGGCAGGGGAGAACGGCCACTTGGTAGTGCCACCCAAAAACCACCTGAGGCCGGAGCGCACCCTTTTGCGGTGGCTGAGTACGGGGACTGCCAGATAAACCAGGCCCGCACGGGGTTACAGGTCCCCAGAGCAGGGGCCCATTCAGTTGGCCTGCTTAACCTGCAGGTGAGGGCACTTCATGCCCTTTGCCAACCAAAACACAGAGTCCGCAGCCACGTAGCAACAAGAGGGCCCATAGGTGACGAGAGGCAAGCAGCCGGAGTTTCCTGGTCCAGGCTACAAGCAAACGGGCCGAAAAGGGGAGAACAGGCAGAAGCAACTTCCCTGGGTGACCCCATAGAACTACAAGTCTGGGTCACTACAAAAACAAGAGGGCTAGGAAGGCGAGTCAGTAGCCACCCCCTAAGTCAGCCTGAAGGAGCCTGGTTCTCACTTAGAGCATCACAGCATTGCCCGGGTTAACTCACCACTGCTACCTGAAGTGAGTAAAAACCCTGAAAGACATTCCTGTTGTGCGTGTGAGTTCTTCTGCGACCTGAGGTACTACACACTTACACCGGGCCTTGGGGCCAGCCTCACTCTCGAGAGGTTACCACATCTAACTGCACTCAACATCAGCCCCAGGCGTCCCCTAATCTGCAGTGGCGGTCGTCCTGACCGCAATACCGAGAGTGGCATCACGAATCCTATAGAAGTCAACCTACCTGCGACCAGAAGGACCCAGGATGCGCCGTCCCTGAAGATCCTGAGACGACCTGAAGGTAACGGGGCCACGGGGCGGCACAACTCTGGCGTCACGAACAGGATAAGGACTAGACCTGTTAAGACAGGCGACAATGTGCCTTGGCGTTCTGTTTAAAAAGTTTGAAGCGCCGCCATATTGCCACCATGAAAAGCGCACCAAGAAACAACAGCAGCCCGTGCTAGAAGAAGTAGCCGCCCACGAAGAGGTGTGGCTACGCAGACAACCCCTGCAGCGCTCTGACCTTGCAAGAGAGGATGAGAGGCGGATCTGTCCCTGGATGGCGGGAAGCTATCAGTCTGCAGAAAACGAAACTCAGCAGATGCAGTGAGGACTGAACGAGCAGTGACATAGGTAACATGGCGTCTGCACGCGGAGATCCAGAGCCAGGCTCCGCTGCCTGGTGGGACTGGGAGCTTACCCAGTTCTGCGACCGGCTGGAGGCCAGTATTGTGCAGCAGATCAGAGAGGGATGCACCGAGCTCCGGGAGATGGCTATAGCAGTTCGGGCCTACGAGATGTCGACCGTGCGACAAGTGCCACACTGGGCGGCGACCACCCAGACTCCGATGATGCTGCCTATGGGTGAGTCCTGTGTTGCCCCTGCCCTCGTGAGAGCACCGACCCCACCGACGCTATCCCAACGGGAGGCCGCTGCGATGCCCGCGGCGCGCCACGCTGCCACGCCCGTGAAGATCCCTGCTGCGATCCTGGAGGCGACGCCCGCTACGGCCCACGCTGTGAAGCCCACGGTCCCTGCAGAGACGCCTGGTGCAGCGACGCCTAGCCCAGCCCGCCAAGACCAGGCCGCAGCAGCGACGCCCAGCCCAGCCCGCCAAGACCAGGCCACAGCAGCGATGCCCAGCCCGGCCCGCCAAGACCAGGCCGCTGCAGCGACGCCCAGCCCGGCCCGCCAAGACCAGGCCACAGCCACGCCAGGTTCGGCCCGTCAAGACCAGGCCGCAGCCACGCCAGGCTCGGCCCGCCAAGACCAGGCCGCAAGGCCATCTACCTCAGCCTGCAAGGCAGAAACAGTCACCGCAACCCAACCACCGCTCAGGGAATCAGATTCTACGTCCCCGCCGGGAGAAGACACAGTTTTCCTGAAGCTGAAAGAGGAGCTGAGTGCCCGCTACCCCAAGGAACTGGTGGACCGGTACATCGTCCCCAGGCAGTTACCCGGACATGGAGTGGTCCCAGCGGCTGCCTTGGCTAAGATGAGCCCACTGCCCTGGTCCTCCGATGAATGTCCATCCCCAGCGCTGCTGCCGGAGGAGTGCTCAAGAGCACTAAGGGGGAGGAGAGGCCTGGAGGCTGAAGAGCAAGCTCCTGAACAGCCAGAGGAGGACGCAGCACCCTGCAGAATTGAGGGAGGCCCAGAGGCCGAGATGCTGCCTTACTCCCGCTGGGATGAAGAGAGCCCGACGTCCCCCGCTGAAGATGAAGCGCTGGCCATCACAATACCCAGAATGTATGTCACCTGGGAGCCCGCAGACGGTGAGGCGGCAAAAAGGAAGAGCCCAGCCAGCAGGACACGGCGCCGCACCAGAACAAGATCAACTACAGTACAGCAGTCTCCAGATCGGCAGAAGGAAGACGTGACAGCCCGGGACTTGGAGGAGAAGCAGCTTCTGAAAAAAGCCTGCCACCAGGTGAGAGGACCTCTTTTCCGTGGAGTGGTTGAAGAGTTTAGCCTCAAGTCTGGATACGGCTTTATCGTAGCACCCGGTGTCAAAGAATGCATATTTCTAAGCAGGAGAGATGTAAAAGCCCACTTGCCAAGAGGACACCCTTGAAGAAATTTGCATATGGGAGACCTGGTAGAAATCACCAAGCATCAAGGAGAACGTGGGTGGTATGCGCTAGATGTCACACCATGTCCCACGAATTCCTACAGCAGTTCAACAGTCCCTACCCAACCCCAAAAGAAAGTAAGCCAAGACAAAGAAACAGAAAAAGAAACAGATAAAGACAAAGAGAGAGAATTAGAGAAAGAACAAGACACAGACAACACAGATGACGACAGAGATACAAGCATTGTCAGGTGCCACAGCCCTACAGGCCAAAGCCCTGGTGAGGAAGAAGAGTCTATGTAAAGAGAAGTAAAGCAAAAAGTCAGAAGTTACCAGTTTGAAGTTTAAGCAACGTTTAAAGAAGAAGTTTAAGATTACGTGCCCACATAGACTAATGTGAGAACTCGTTTTACAAAGTCTGCTTTTGCACCTGGTTTGTGCACTTTTACAAGGACCATAGGCTATGAACTGGCTATAGCCACAAACTGTTGCAGTGTTTATAGTTACCTCAGAGGTACCAACAACAGAGCACGCCTGTTTATGGGGCCTAGCTCTGCACCATCAGGAAGCACGCCTGTGATGGCGCTTGTGTGGCGCCCCTGAGGCTTCCGTCGCCACAGAGACATTGCACCCCATCCAGAGGTGTGATGTCCCATCCTGGGTAAGGAAAGGGGTACATGCCAGGTCCCCAGGCAAATCTACACTACACCCATTGTTAGGTACACACTGGGACCAGGGAGAGTGGCAGCAACCCTCCCATGCTGCATGCTGGGAGGGGCCGTAAGACCCATCCCTGCTCCTATAGGGTACAGCTTAGCAACTGGGGAGGTGGGAGAAGCCACCAGAGAGCAGACAGAGAAAGGAAGGTCAAGTTTGAGTAGTCTGAGAGTGAGGGGAGAAGGAGGAGGAGGTCTGCGAGAGGCAGAGGAGAAGGAGAGAGAGTAAGGAAGCTCTAGTCAGTCAGGAGCTAAGAAGAAGAAAGTGACGCTTCCTGGTGAAGAACCTGGGACTCTGAGGGTCCAGGTGACACCAAGCAGGGAACGAAGGGATTCCAGGGCCACGGATAGCTTGTGAGCTGTGGTGGCCTGTTCTACAAGAACATCGGTGGAGGGATCAAGCTGCAACAGGGGACGGTCCCTAGAAACAGAAGGAGTGAAAAATCATCTCCAACAGTAAAAACCGAGGCCCAGGGAAAGCTGCAAACTCCCCGGGCCACAGCCCACAGCAGAACCTCTAGAAAGGGGGCAAGTAACCGACAGGCGAGCTCCCAGCCTGGAGGCTGTAGTGGAGGCCGAGCAGGTTCATCCTAAAAGAGCTAGGCTTAAGGAGACAGCTGAAGACAGAGACACTTTAGAGAGAGGGGTGCACTGGCATTTACCCCCAGATCTACCCGGGATCGGCGGAGGTCCCTGACGGTGGTCCCAGCAGTCCAAAGGCTCCTGCAGACCTTGACAAGAACTGTGAGTAAAGACCTTGAAACTGCACCCCTCGTGTTGCCTCAGTTATTTCTCTGCATAGACATTTACAAGCACAAACTGTGCCCCGGGCACCGCTCCACCTGTGGGGAGCAGTACCATCATTGTTGCCATTCCATCACCCCGGAGGCTTCATACAGCTGCAAACCACAGGTGGCGTCACGAAATAAAAACTTTAATTACTCCCAAGTCACCAGCCATATTTAACTGACTCCCACCAGGGCCACGGAGCCGGGCCCCGCCACCACTGACGACCCCCGGACTAGTCCGGCCCGGCATCGGGTGTCCCATAGCCCTGGGGTGGGCGAGTCACTTGCTATCCTAAAACCAGAGCATGCCTGTCTAGGGGCCTGTTTCGTCTGCGACCAGAGAGCACGCCTGTTTATGGGACCTGGCTTTCCACCATAAAGGAACAACAACCTGACCAAGAAAGCCGCCTCTACACTCCTGCCAGAAGAGGCCGAAGACGCGGCTCAACGGGGGAGGGGTTTGCCTTCAACCACCAGCCCCAGGAGAGGAAGATTGGAGGAAAGGTCTGGGGAAACAGATGGCCCAAACCTGGTTGCTAAAAGGACCGGTGACCTGCCTCCTGAAAGGGTTTTGAGTGGGTAACGGACTTGTGGGTGGAGGGTGGTGAAAAGTGGTACCTGGTGTGGTTTTACAATGTTTTTATGATTCTTTTACATGTTTTACTGTTTTAAATGTTTTGCATTTTAAAATGTTTGTCTTTACAGCCTGAGGACATGCTGTTGATAACTAAGGGGGAATGTGGCACCCCTGACCTGGTCAGGCACCACTGAGTACTGCACCCATGCTGGGGGCAGTACAACACATGTATAATCCAGAAGGCTGACCAGGGTGTGGTTACACAGGCGCATAGCAACCAGGTCTCCCACATTGACCTTTGAAGGGACCCCTGCGGAATCCAGGAGGGGGCGTGGCCTCCATCTCCACTCAAGGGGTGTGGTAGAGAGCCCGGTTGCTAAGTTGCGTAGGCAGGCACAGAGGGGAGGGAGTAGTGAGCCAGTCAGTCAGTGAAGCTCAGAGAGAGCAGTTGCAAGGAGGGAAACCTGGAGGCTGTCACTAGTCAGACACCGCAGGTGCAGTGGTTACTGGCGGGGGAGATCGGCCACTTGGTAGTGCCGCCTGAAAACCACCCGAGGCCGGAGCGCAAAGGGGTGGCTGAGTACGGGGACTGCCAGGTGAACCAGGCCCGCACGGGGTTACAGGTCCCTAGAGCAGGGGCCCATTCAGTTGGCCTGCTCAACCTGCAGGTGAGGGCACTTCATGCCCTTTGCCAACCAAAACACAGAGTCCGCAGCCACGTAGCAATGAGAAGGCCCATAGGTGACAAGAGGCAAGCAGCCGGAGTTTCCTGGTCCAGGCTACAAGCAAACGGGCCGAAAAGGGGAGAACAGGCAGAAGCAACTTCCCTGGGTGACCCCGTAGGACTACAAGTCTGGGTCACTACAAAAACAAGAGGGCTAGGAAGGCGAGTCAGTAGCCACCCCGTAAGTCAGCCTAAAGGAGCCTGGTTCTCACTTGGAGCACACAGCACAGCATCGCCCAGGTTAACTCACCACTGCCACCTGAAGTGAGTAAAAACCCTGAAAGACATCCTGTTGTGCGTGTGAGTTCTTCTGTGACCTTGGTACTACACACCTACACCGGGCCCTGGGGCCAGCCTCACTCTCGGGAGGCCACCACATCTAACTGCACTCAACATCAGTCCCAGGCATCCCCTAATCTGCAGTGGCCGTCGCCCTGACCGCAATACCAAGAGTGGCGTCACGAATCCTATAAAAGTCAACCTACCTGCAACCAGAAGGACCCAGGACGCGCTGTCCCTGAAGACCCTGAGACGACCTGAAGGTAACGGGCCACGGGGCAGCACACCGGGACCAGAAGCAACTGGAACTGGTTAATTAACCGATTGAGGCCAGGACTAGAGGTCCTGTCCCACCCAAAGTCCCTGTTAGAAGACAACAGCCCACCGAGGGGGATAGAAGGCCACCGCCAGGGCTCAGAGATCCCACGGGCCAGCGTCTGCGGGCAAGGGCTCCTTAGGCCACATCCAGCCGGGAGCGGACTCCTGAAGTTGCAAGCACAGGCAGTCCACTGTTCTAAAAAGGTGCAGGAGAAAGAAAGAGACCCCTAGCCGGGTTGTGGAACCAGAACGCAGCCGGCTGCGGGCACCGACCACCATCACCTTGGTTTACCAGAGACTCGTGTGTTTCCTTAATAGTGAATACACCAGCACCCTCCCTGCACCAAACCCCAACGGGTCCCGGGGCCACCAGCACTGCCCACGGAAGGGTTAACAACTTGCTGCATAACATCTCCCCCGGGTGCCCCGTAACTGCAGCGGTGGTGTCCAACCTCACCACACACCGTGGGTGGCGTCACGAACTTAATACGGCTCAGCCCGTACATATAAGTCCTACGTCCACCATCCCCCACCATTTCCATTCGGAGTGTCCACGGGATCCCCCGGGTCCGGAGACCCTCGAACCACCCACCGGATCTGAGCAGCGGTAGGCTGCTGGCACGGGGGCGGCACAATTGCTCTGCTTCATTAGGGAGCATGCTCGTCCAGAACGTCGCCAGTCGTATTTCCTGGATCTGCGGTAAGTGCTGTTGGCTCCCGTTTGTGTACAGTTATCTGATCTTGGCTTCTTGGCCCTTGACTGTAGTTAACTCTATTCCCTTCATTAGCTGCGTGGAGCTGACAGGAGCAGCGGTGAGTAGCGCGATCAGCTGAGCTGTCACTGAGGTTACTCGCGGCCAACGCTGCATCCACCGCTGGATCCAGGTAACCTCAGTGACAGCTCAGCCGATCACGCAGCTCTCTTCATTTGCTGCGTGGAGGTGACAGGAGCGGTGGTGTCTTCTGCTGCTCCAGTCACCTCCATGCAGCAGAGAAGGAAGCGACGCTGGATCATCCTGGATTCCGCCGGACATGGAGGGCTTTTTGGGGCTGATTAACTTGGTGAACCAGGGAATGTGTTTGTGTTTTTTATTTCTAATAAAGGATTTTTCAGGTGTGTGTTTATTTATTGTAATTTATAGATTAATCATGGAAGGTATCTCGGGGAGACGAATGACATGATTAATCTAGGATTTATTGGCAGCTATGGGCTGCCAATAACTCCTTATTACCCCGATTTGCCAACGCACCAGGGCAAATCGGGAAGAGCCGGGTACTGTCCCAGAACAGTCGCATCTAATGTATGTGGCCATTCTGGGCGGCTGCTGACTGATATTGTTAGGCTGGGGGGCTCCCCATAACGTGGAGCTCCTCATCCTGAGAATACCAGCCTTCAGCCGTATGGCTTTATCTGGCTGGTATTAAATTTGGGGGGAACCGCACGCCGCTTTTTTTAATTATTTAATTATTTATTTCTATACTCCATAGTGACACGCCCAACGGCTGCTGTGATTGAGTGCAGTGAGACACTTGTCACTCAGCGTGGGGGCGTGTCTCACTGCAACCAATCATAGGCGCCGGTGGGCGGGGAAAGCAGGGAATACGAGATTGTTTAATGAGCGGCCGGCTTTTTCAAATTAGAAAAAGCCGCCGGAGCAGTGTGAACGCCGTGCATTGCCGGTGATCGGGGATCGGTGAGTATGAGAGCGGGGGGGACACTTCAGTCACTCGGGGGATTAGCGATCACCGGTGAATCCTTCACAGGTGACCGCTAATCAGTACACGGCACACAGACAGAGCCGCGGCATGACAATGAAGTCGGGTGAAGTTCACCCGAGTTCATTCTCATCCCGCTACTCTGTCTTCCGACATGTAGTAACGACATTTTGCATCACACACGACATTCCACACGGACAACACACACACGTCAGTTAAGTTTCACACGCACACACGGACATTTCACACGCACATACGGCTAGCATACGGGATACATACGCAGGCCACACATACCATAAAAACGGACCTAAAAAACGGAAAACGGACCCGAAAAACGGCCCGTTTTACACGGACGTGGTTTTCACGGATGTGTGTTTTAGGCCAGAGAGGAAGAACATTGAACAACTTGTCTGCTATGCAACTGTGGCACCCTTGCAGTCTGGATACCACAGTAGTGTTGCCCTCCCTAAAAGGGTTAATCCTGCACCTGGAGGCAGATGGGGGAGTCCACTGAGTACCATCATACAACACAATTCCTCCTCCAAGCCAGCAGGGGGAGCTCTAAACCTGGAGTTCCAGGGCGCATTCTTTAAGCTCTGACCTGGGAGAGGAGTCAGTCAGTCCTGAGGAGAGCTGAGTGAGAGAGGTTGAGTAGTGTGGACGTACGATCTGGAATTGGAGCCGGTCTGCTCAGCCCAGTAAAGTACAGTCCGCAGCGAGGCAAAGAGGAGAAGGACACTGGGGAGTGGAGCGCAGCCAGCTCACCCCGAAGTCACCGAGGACAGAAGGACTTCAGGTCTCTTGCCCACCCCACACCCGGAGGCACAGCTGCAGAGCTAGGATCTGGAGCCAAGACCAGCAGAACGGCACCTGTGTCGGTTCATGCAGCCTGCCACACGGGTGAGGTCAAAATTACCTCAGAGAACAGCGGAATGGGCCTCAGCATAGCTGAAGCAGCGGGGCCCTGCATAAACAGACAGA
Organism: Anomaloglossus baeobatrachus; assembly: GCF_048569485.1. Taxonomy (NCBI): domain Eukaryota; kingdom Metazoa; phylum Chordata; class Amphibia; order Anura; family Aromobatidae; genus Anomaloglossus; species Anomaloglossus baeobatrachus. Next base: position 522,888,938 of record NC_134358.1, read on the forward strand.
GCGTAGGGATCAGGCCTCATTAGTCTCCTGGCCAGTGTGAGTTTGCCGGACTGCTTCCAGGCTACTGGACCGCCACCACCACCTGTAACAGGCTCCCTGGACTTCATCAGTTAAGCCAAGTAAAGGAGAAAGTAAAGAAATCCTTGTTTGTGTGTGTTACTGTCCACCGCCTGGCCCAGCACCCTAAAGTCCATCCGGTCCCTACCACAGACTCTCCTACTGGTTGCCCCGGGGTTACCCGCTCCACCTGTGGGGAGCAGAAACACCGCAGCTGCCACAACACCAGCTCCGGGAGTCCTGTCAAGCAGCCGTGGCCACATAGCCACAATCCACAGGTGGTGTCACGAACTTTATTTAATATTGACTATAACCCCCATCATCATCTCCCTTTTTCATTTGAAAAAACACCGCCAGGGTCATGGAGCCGAGCACCACCTGACGTCCCCGGACTAGTCCAGCCCGGTTCCGAGTGCCCCCGACCCTGGAGCGGGCGTGTCACAACCTATAACAAAGTAAAGATTGTTGTGTTAAGGAGACCCTGGTGTGGTGTCAACTCTGTCCGGCAGCCCATGCTAGTGTGGACGCGATGAGCGTCATGCCACTGTGCTGCGATCCTGCGATACCAGCACAGCTGCTGAGGAGAGGGAGGGATTAATCTCCCTATCTCCTCCATTGCCAGCTGATGCGATTATCGCACTGAACTCCGTTGTCATCCGAGTGCAGTGCGATGTTTTTCTCAACCCATAGACTTGTATGGTTGCGAGTAAAAACAAATCGGATTCCACCCGCAGCATGCTGCGATTGTTTTCTCAGTCTGATTGGGACTGACAAAAAAAAAAAAAAAAATCGCTCATGAGACCTGCCCCATAGAGTAACATGGGTCTGAATGGAATGCGATTTTTTTATCATATTCCACTCGCTTTATTTTACTCGCCGTGTGTGCTTATCCTATCAGCCATAATAACATGGCTCTTGCTCACTACACATGCCTTCTGCTACTGACTCAGGCCCCCTCAAACCGACACTGAGTGGAGGAAAACCAGATCCTAAATAATCTCGTCTGTCACACACTTTCTGCCAGTCTCTCTTAGGGGTGCTTTACAAGCTGCGACATCACTACCGATATATCGTCAGGGTCACGTCGATAATGACGCACATCCGGCGCCGGTAGCGACATCGCAGCTTGTAACACTAATGAGCGACGATCAACGATCTCAAAATCGTTCCAAAACGGTGATCGTTGACACGTCGCTCCTTTCCTTAATATCGCTGCTGCCACCGGTACGATGTTGTTCGTCGTTCCTGCGGCACCACACATCGCTATGTGTGACACCGCAGGAGCGACAAACATCTCCTTACCTGCATCCACCGGCAATGCGGAAGGAAGGAGGTGGGCGGCATGTTACGTTACGCTCATCTCCGCCCCTCTGCTTCTATTGGCCGGCCGCTTAGTGACGCCGCTATGACGCCGAACGCACGTCCCCTTTGAAGGAGGGATTGTTCTGCGGTCACAGCGACGTCACTGACCAGGTATGTGCGTGTGACGCTGCTGTAGCGATAATGTTTGCTATGGCAGCGAGCACCAAATGTCGCACGAGCGACGGGGGCGGGAGCTATCACGCTCGACATCGCTAGCAATCGCTAGCGATGTTGCAGCGTGTAAAGTACCTCTTCGTCTGCTGGACAACAGACATTAACTTCTAAACTACTGCAAAAGTAGCATAACTCGACTCTACTCACAGGCAAACAAAACAACGCATTGCTGGTATAATTAATTGAAGCATTGAGAAGCCGGCTTATCACTGGCGCCTTTACATAGGGGTGATCTGTAATACTATTAGCGCTTATCTACACAGTATTTATCCTACCACAGAATCATGTGCATCTGAAGAAGGTTATTGCGGCGAAAAGTTATGCATATTCTGTGAGACACCATTTGACAATAGACTCCCACCATTACTCATTTACTATGAGTGCCAAATGTCAGGGGTGTGTCACGTGTGACAGACAGTCATTTGGTTTCTGACCATAGCAGGTCACAGCATTAGGCTGCGCAGAATGCTCCATGACTTTCCATTGTTCCTGCTGTCAGTATTCATTGGTATAGCTAGCTTTCCTGCTGGATTCATCTCTCCCTTTTGGACCCAGCAGGAGCTCGACTTCCACCCAGCTGGTGATTATCAGTATTCTCTTGGTGCTTATATACCCTTTCCTTTCTCGGTCTGGTGATGGTGATGTTTTCAGTTCATTCAAGCCTTGCTTGCAAGCAGGTGGCTTGTACTCCTCTGTGGTATTGTTGCTGAAAACTTTGCTGAACTTCTATCGGAGTCATCTGATGATAAGTAGTTCATGCTTTTCCCCATGTGTCCTCCTTGTGTCTTCTATAGTTGTTCAGTGGGGTTCACAAAGAGCTCATCCCATCCGTTCTCTATTTAGGGTCCAGCACTAGGGATACCTAAGGTCAAGTATCCTGCTCAGCGCATAGGTGCTGAACCTATCTAGGGTGGTGAGGGACTCCAGGGACCAGTGCTAGGTTTGGTCAGGGATCACCATCTTCCCTCTCCCTAGACACAGGGTTTCCCTTCACCATGCGCTTAGTACTTCCCCATATTTAGCCTGACACCTGGTGCTTCACAGAATTTTACAGTGTTGATGTCACGCTAGGTACGGGGAAGTACCAAGCAAGCGATGAAAGGGAAGGGAAACCCTGTGTCTATGGAAGGGAGAGATGGTGACCCCTGACGAAGCCTATCACTGGGCCCTGGGTTCCCTCACTACCCTAGATAGATTCTGCATCTATGTGCCGAGCTGGATATATGGCACTAGGCTGACCCTGATCTGGGCCCTAGGTTGAGAGCACATAGAATAAGCTTTTTGTCAACCTCACTAGGCGCTAAAGAACACACAGGAATGACAAACAAGGGAAAACAACAAACAACCTATCTATAGTTGACTCAGGGAGAGAAACAGCAACGACCACCACTATTCTCTAGATGTATGCAAGCCGACTGCTTGCAGTGAAGACTTGTAAAAGGGAAATTAACTATCACCAGCATCAAGTAATAGGAAGTGAAGGTATATATAGACACAAGGGATGTACTGATGAAAAGCAGCTGTCAGGCTGAGGAACTCCGCAGGGTCCTAAAGGGAAAGGGATGCAAACCAAGCAGCAATAATAGAAAGTCAGGGAACGGTTTGCACAGCCAAACGCTGTGACCATCTATAGCCAGTCACCACATTACTGTCTGTCATCCATGACACACCTGTTAAAGTTGAACCATTAAAATGTAAAAGATCCCACAAAAATGTTGCTTGTGCCCCATATTTTTCATTTTCACAAGGGTAGCAAGAGAAAATGGATCCCAAAATGTGTTGTGCCGTTTCTCCTGAGTACGCCAATACCGCATATAGAGCCCCTCCACTATTTCTCAGAACATAATTCTCCATCAAACTCTACCGCACCCAAAAGCATCACAAAGACTGGCTGGTGACCGTCTCATGCAGCCTTTATCTGTCCCCGATTTCTTCGAGATGACTGGACTGTCGTTGTAGATAAGCCTTTGTACTTTGTGTCACCCCCATTGTAGCTTGTAAGCTCTTATGAGCAGGGTTGTCATTATTTTTGCTTTAATTACTGTGCTTTCTATAACTGTTATTTATGAATGTTTGTTTGTATATGAACCTCTGAAATTGTAAAACGCTGTGGAATAAGTTAGTGGTATAGAAATAAAGATTATTATTATTATAATAATATGTGATAGGAATCTACTGTTTGAAGACACTACCGAGCTCCAAAGGGAAGGAGTGATATTTTGGAGTGCAAACTTTGATGGCATGGTCTGTAGGTGCCATATCGCATTTGGCAAGCCCCCTGATGTGCCTTAACAGTAAAAAAAAACCCACAAGTGACCCCACTTTGGAAATTACACACCTCAAGGAATTTCTCTATATGTGCACTGAGCACCTTGAACCCCCTATACTTCACAGAATTTTACAACGTTGAGCCGTGAAAATGTAAAATAATTGTCTGTAGGTGCCATGCCATGTTTGGCACATCCCTGATGGGCCTAATCAGTGGAAACCCCCGTAAGTGACACCATTTTGGAAACTACACTGCTCAAGTAATTATCTAGAGGCATAGTTATAGTAATGACACTAATGCTTTTGGGTTTACTGGTGCATAAATTATTAATGTGGTGGTATGTGTAAGTTGTGCATAGTACATCAGACTATAAAAGGGCTGTGTGTCAACAGAGTAAAAACAAATTTTATCAATTAAGTGGACATATGGTATGCGTTAACGCAATCCATAAGGCTATGTGCGCACGTTGCGTCGTAGTGCCTGCAGTTTATTCTGCGCGTTTTTAAGCCCTTTGTTATTGACAAAATGGCTTTTGACCATTTTTTAGCGCTAAAAACGCATGCGTATTTACCGCGTTTTAGATGCGTTTTTAGCGCTTTTTCCATGCGTTTCCACATGCGTTTTCACAGACAGATGCGTTTTGAACATCAAGACACTGCTAAATAAAGATTAAATAGTCAATCAGAATGAAAAAAGAGAAAAAAAAAGAAAAACAGATAATTTTAGAATTATTAAAGAAAATAGTTATATTCTTGAAAATATAGCGGTTTTATCATAATAATTCCAAAAATAGCAATAAAATCATAATTTTCTTTAATTTATTTGTCGGATTATGTGTGTGTGTGTAAAGGGACATATTATTCCATTAATTTAATTTTAGAAAAGCATGAGTTTTGTTTGTCAAAAACGCATGTTTTCTGCACCTAAAAAGCAGGTAAAATGCAGGAAATTTGAAGTTTCTTGTTTTTTGCCATTTCTCATTGACTTCAATGTTAGCAAAACGCAGCAGAAATGGCAAAAACAATTGACATGCTGCTTTTTTTTTCTGCATGATTTTTGACCACAAATATGCAAATTAAATGCTGCAGAAAAAAAAGCAAAGTGTGGACAGAAATTCATCTTTTCCCATAGACTTTGCTGGAAAACAAAAACGCATGCATTTTGGCACAAAAAAGCAGGCGCCAAAAATGCTGCGGAAACGCGGGTAAAAACGCAACGTGCGCACATAGCCTCATTCAAAGGCCAGGTTTCTCGCAGCAGGTTTCACAATGGTAAATTGCCTCCTTTTCTTATTCCCCTCTTGGAGCATATGTAAGGGGTGGACGGACCCCTTACAAAGAGGCGCAGTTTCCCCTCCTGAAGATACCCCCGCTGGGGTAGACAAGCCGTTAATGTTAATGTTTATGTTTTACTGTATTTGCACTGTATAGATGGGTTCCCCTAGTGGCCGGGTGGGACGGCTGTCCCCATAGAAACAGGGCAGGAGAAAGGAGGAGCCGGCAGCAGAAGGGGGAGGGAGAGAGTGTGGTAGAGAAAGGAAGGGAGTTTTTGGGAGCAGTCGAGTCCGGGACGGGAGAGAAGAACAGCGGGGGCAGAGTGTGGAAGCTAGGTGGACAGTTAACGAAGGAAAATAAAGAGTGTCCTCTATGGTGAAACAGAGTTGGGTGGGTCAAGTCTGTGGTAGCCGGAGTGGGAGCCCAGGTGAAGTGGAGTAGCTGGGCACAGCCCCATGAGAGGATACGACAAGAAGAGTTTTTCCCCCCCTTAGCAGAAGTTGTGAATCGATGCTATCAAATTGCTGCCTTTGTTGTGAAGATACGTGCAATAAATATGCCTTCTGATTCAACTGATCTCCGTCTGCAGAGTCTCCCTACGTCTGACAACATTCTCTGTACCACCACACTCTGCCCCACCAAGCAATCTCCTGTCCCAATAGTGACGGCGGAGCCGAGGGTTAGCCTGATAGAAAAAGGGGCCACGACTACAACCCCCGAGGCACCCCCGGCACCCCGTTACATGTGGCGTAGTCGGCAGGATCCGGATTATCTGCAAGGGGTCCCGACCCAAGAAGATGGAGACCAAGTGGTGCCTAAGGCGTTGGACCAGGCACAAGACGGCGGTAAGATGGCCGCCGTCTTCACGAGTACAGCGAACGCGCGAAGAATTGGCGCCAAACGAAAAACCCTGAGTTGGCCGGCGAAGAAAAAGAAGTACAGAGTGCGCCGCCCAAAGAGGGGAGGTGCTGGCCCCAAGATGTTGCTGAAGACATGTGAAGTGGGCGGCGTTACAGAAAAGAAGAGATGTCGCCTGTGCTGGGTTGACTTGATGTGTGAGACTGGGGGTGGAGTGTATACAAGAGCGGGAAAAGACGGCCCGCCTCCACCTTCCCCAGCATCTTCACCGTCCCTGGCGCCATTACAGGAAGAGCTGCAAGAGACGCCAATTCAACAACTGACCTTAAGTGAGATGGAGACTCAGATGAAGCAGCAAGCTGCAGCGGGCGCGCTGGTGGCAACCAACCTGGGGAGAGGACGCCCGAGGCAGGCTACAGCCGAGGAAGCCCTGACCATTAAACTACCGGCTGTGCCAGGAGGTCCGGAACGGCCCGCAAAAGTAACGTGGGTCACTTCCTGGGATGCCGTGACCGGTGAAACATCCACGGAAGTCCGGGCCACCTACAAGACACAACTACAGCCGGGAAGCGAAATGCTGGAAGCACCTCTCCAGAGTCCGGAGGTGGTTACACCAGACAAGGTGGGTCCTCCAGCCCCCACAGAAGTTCCGGCCCCGGGAGAGCAACATGCCCGGGAGTTAGAGGAAGATGAGTGGGGATTCTTCTGGGAGCCGGTAAAGCCGGCGCCTCTGACCCGACGACAGTCCCCACCGCCTGAAACTGATCCGGTGCAAGAAAGGTTACTGGCCGAGACCGTGGCCCGTGAGATGATGGCCGGTCCCCTTAGCGAAGAGTTTGATCGGCAGTGCACCGTTGGCACCGTGGTCAAATTCAATCAGGCGGAGGGCTATGGGTTCATAGAGGACGAAGAGACCGGGGATCATTTTTTTATAACCGGGTTAACCTGGACACTGAGGGCTTGCCCCAAAGGCTGCATACCCTGTACCCGGGAGAAAAAGTGAAATTCCGGAGAGAAGTGGGATGCCGGGGCCTATTTGCCGTAGGAGTGACCCGGATGCCCACTGCTCAAGAGGCCGCTCAGTGGCAACAAGAGATTGAATGGGAAGAGTGTCAGTGCCGGAGACGTACACAGCGGAGACCGGTGCTGGCTGAGACTTGCCGGCCGAGAAACACGCTGGCGGTGTCGCCAGAAGTCACTACAGGACTGATAGCTGAGCTGGAAAAGGAGACGCCGGCGGTATTGGCGATTCATCAAAGTATGGTGACTCACCCGGTGGTTGTCGTTGGAAGTCCACAGCCGTCCCGACCAGCTACCCCGTCACCTCCATCGGGAGTCGAGGGGCCAAAGCCGGAGCCAGAAGAATCGGAGACACCGGTTAACTATGAACCGTTCCGGAGGCTGCGCCGCTTGCCAGGTCAGTCACTCTCCGATTATGTGAGGGCCCAGCGGGCCGAATGGCTACGAGCTTAATCACCCCGTGTGAATCCCAGTGACCGGAGAAGGGGGACATATCTGTGTTAAGAACCGGTAGTGTTGAAGAACCGGTGAAGCTTTATAGGTTGTAACCATGTTTAAGTTATCGAGCCCGGAAGGAGCCTGATGCTGAACTGTGCGAGGACTCCCTCTGTGATGTTAAGGAGGACTTTATTGTTTGTGCTCCTGCCTTCAAAGACCGGGAGTGCTGTGAGAGACTCCGGGCAGAAGATCAGCAAAGACCGGGTGCGCCTGTTATGGCCTCCGGGCAAATCTACTGCAAAGACCGGGAGCTCCCTTGGAGGGACTCTGGGCGCCGGACGTATGCGCTCATTGATTGTGGTTTTATATGAAAGTTTTAAGGTTTTGAAAAATTTGTCTTGCTGCTAAGATCGTGTTTTGCAGGTGCGGGCCTTGCCGGGAGGCTAAGGCAAAAAGAGGGGAGGAATGTAAGGGGTGGACGGACCCCTTACAAAGAGGCGCAGTTTCCCCCCTGAAGATAAGCCGTTAATGTTTATGTTTTACTGTATTTGCGCTGTATAGATGGGTTCCCCTAGTGGCCGGGTGGGACTGCTGTCCCCATAGAAACAGGGCAGGAGAAAGGAGGAGCCGGCAGAAGAAGGGGGAGGGAGAGAGTGGGGTAGAGAAAGGAAGGGAGTTTTTGGGAGCAGTCGAGTCCGGGACGGGAGAGAAGAACAGCGGGGGCAGAGTGTGGAAGCTAGGTGGACAGTTAACGAAGGAAAAGAAAGAGTGTCCTCTATGGTGAAACAGAGTTGGGTGGGTCAAGTCTGTGGTAGCCGGAGTGGGAGCCCAGGTGAAGTGGAGTAGCCGGGCACAGCCCCATGAGAGGATACGACAAGAAGAGTTTTTCCCCCCCTCAGCAGAAGTTGTGAATCGATGCTATCAAATTGCTGCCTTTGTTGTGAAGATACGTGCAATAAATATGCCTTCTGATTCAACTGATCTCCGTCTGCAGAGTCTCCCTACGTCTGACAACATTCTCTGTACCACCACACTCTGCCCCACCAAGCAATCTCCTGTCCCAATAGTGACGGCGGAGCCGGGGGTTAGCCTGATAGAAAAAGGGGCCACGACTACAACCCCCGAGGCACCCCCGGCACCCCGTTACACATATTCTGCACTCTGCACTTTTTCTGTGTTGTTCCCTTCCTCGCAGTTTGGGGAACCTCACCAGTAAAATGTTAACCTGGGTCAATAAGGGCACCATCAGTTTTAGAAGTACTGGCATCCTCACCTTCCTGACTGCCAAATATTAGGGCCTTGATGACTATCTCCTGAAACTGAAGGAAGCTCTCCATTTTGCTTGAACATTGATACAGCACAAAAGCATTATACAGTGGCCAACTTTTTGCACCATATTTTGGCTTTTTTGTATTAAAACAAACAACAGAAGCTGCTCCTGCGTGATCTGATAGACAATCTTGGAATAGTCAAGGTGAGTTACTCACGTACTCCTCTTGTGCCGACAGGCACAACACTGAATTGAGTGTGAATGATTAATCCAAGGGCAACCACATTACCACCAGGAATGATAGGACCTGCCAAGCAGAAACCTCACTGTTGACTGCCAAAACCTTTTACCATCGAAAACTATCACCCTTCTGTGCTGTGGAGGGATGGCACGATGTCAACGATAAAATGGAAGGATCAATTGGCAGACCATGAATCCTGCTGCCGCAACCAGCAGTCAGCTGCCGACCAGGTGGGTGCTTGAATCAACCAGATGTCCAAAGGAAAAACAATAATTGGCGGGTACCTGGGAATCACCAATGTCAACACCAAGTGAACTTGTTAACCCTTTACTGCACAACGCATTTCTGGGACAGTCGGTTCCTTTCATCAGGTGCTGTATTACAACAGTTAGGCCTAAAGCCAGCTTTACACGTTGCAATTTCGGATACGATTTCGTATGCGATTTGCAACGCCCCCATCGTATGTGTGGCACGTTCAACTTGTTGAATGTGCCGCACATATGAGTAACCCCCCGTCACACATACCCGTCCATACGACCTCGCTGTGGGCGGCGAACATCCACTTCCTGGAGTGGGAGGGACGTTCGGCGTCACAGCGACGTCACACGGCAGCCGGCCAATAGAAGCGGAGGGGCGGAGCTAAGCGGGACGTAAACATCCCGCCCACCTCCTTTCTTCTGCATTGTGGGCCGGGAGCCGCAGGACGTAGGTAAGATCTGTTCATCGTTCCCGGGGTGTCACACACTGCAATGTGTGCTACCCCGGGTACGATGAACAATCTAACGTGCAATTCTAGAGACAGGTACGACGTGTATGCGATGAACATTTTACCATTCAATCGCAATCGCATGTACCTGTCACACACTGCAATGTACTTACAATGCCGGATGTGCGTCACTTACGACGTGACCCCGCCGACACATTGTAAGATACATTGCAGCGTGTAAAGCGGTCTAAAGACACACGGCATGAAAATCAGATCGAGTGGAATGCGATAAAACATCGCATTGCACTCAGGCCAATATTAGCCTGTGTGTCAGCACACATGAGCGATTATTTTCTCAGCCCTAATCGAACCGAGAAAACAATCGCAGCATGCTGCAACTGTAATGCGAGACTCTTTCTCTCACACCCATTCAAGTCTATGGGGCGAGAGAAAGATCGCACTGCACTCGCGGTACACCGGTGTACTGCGAGTGCAGGGCGAGAATGGCAATAGCCGGCTACGGAGAAGAGAGGGAGATAAATCCCTTCCTCTCCTCATTGTTGGCCCTCCCCTCCTCAGAGCCGGCCCTCCTCCCCAAAGTTGTGGTCCGATCGCATGATCGGAACTCAGTCGCAGTGACAGTCGCATGACACTCGGCTCCTGCTGTGCTGCCAGCGTGAGCCGAGTGTCATGCGAGGATCGCATTAGTCCCTGTGTGGCCCCGGCCTTAACTAATGACACTTTATTTATAACCAGCGTTATCATAGAGGTGATAATGTAAATGCAATTACAATTATACACTTAAAAATACACAAGAGCAGGAAGTGTAAGGCTATGTTCATATGTTGCATTTTTGCTGCAGCAAAAACCTGCTTTCTTGGCAGTAAAAAAAAAAAAAGCTGCTTCCAGAAAGCTGGTTTTGCTGAGTTTTTGCTGTTTTTCTGCTGCATGTTTTTGGTGTGTCATTTGTCTCAAGTTAGTTTTATTCATCAGAAAAGCAGCAAAAACGCAGCGGTTGCATTTTTACTCTCACATTGTTTTCAATGGTGAAAAAGCTGCAAAAACGCTGAAAGAACTGACATGCTTTCTAAAAAATGCAGAAGTTTTCCATTTCAAGCAGGAAAAAAAAAAGAAGTGTGGGTGTATGAGATTTGTGCAATCTCATATCCTTCGCTGGTAATGTAAAAAGCAGTTTTTAATTTGCACAAAACCTATGAAAAAAAACGCTCCTAAAACGCAACATGTGAACATAGCCTTAAGGCCGCTTTACACGCTACGACATCGCTAAAGCGATCTCGTTGGGGTCACGGAATTTGTGACGCACATCCGGTCGCTTTAGCGATGTCGTTGCGTGTGACACCTATGAGCGATTTTGAATTGTCGCAAAAACGGTCAAAATCGCTCATCGGTGACATGGGGGGTCCATTCTTGAATATCGTTGCTGCTGCAGTAGCGATGTAGTTCCTCGTTGCTGCGGCAGCACACATTGCTCCGTGTGACACCGCAGGAATGAGGAACCTCTCCTTACCTGCGTCCCGCCCGCAATGAGGAAGGAATGAGGTGGGCGGGATGTTACGTCCCGCTCATCTCCGCCCCTCCGCTTCTATTGGGCGGCCGCTTAGTGACGTCGCTGTGACGCCGCACGGACCGCCCCCTTAGAAAGGAGGCGTTTCGCCGGTCAGCAACGTTGCTATGCAGGTAAGTAGTGTGACGGGTCTGGGCAATGTTGTGCGCTACGGGTAGCGATTTGCCCGTGTCGCTCAACCGATGGTACCGATATCGCAGCGTGTAATGTGGCCTTTAGTGTGTTTATCAGTTTTCTATGTTATCAGGGTTGTCTGTTAGTGACTATGTCTGTAAATATCAGTTAATCAATATGTTTTCACAGCGCACATAAAGCCCCTTAACACCATTCATGACACGGCGATTTTCAATTTTTTTATTTTTCTGTCAGTACAGCCATATCAAGACATGCTTTTTGCAAAACGAGTTGTACTTTTGAAGGACACCATTCATTCTGCCTATTTTTGTCACCGCTTTCTGAGACCTGTTCTCATTTTTCGTGATCTCGACTCCGTGTGAGGTCTTATTTTTTGCACCGTGAGGTGATGTTTTTACTGATATGATTTTAGGGTAGATATAATGTTTTCAGCGCCACTTATTGCATTTTCTTTGTAATATTGAGGCGGCCAAAAAAACCTCATTTCTGGTGTTTTGATTCTTTTCTCGTTACACTGTCTACAGATTGGATTAATTTATTTTATATTTTGATAGATCGGACTTTTATGAATGTATTGATACCAAATATGTGTTTTTTTATTTTATTTTTTAACTTTTATTTTATGTCTGTAAAACTTTATAACCATCTCTGATTTTGTCACACTAGGTACGGGGAAGTACCAAGCGAACAGTGAAAGGGAAGGGAAGGGAAACCCTGTGTCTAGGGAAGGGAGAGATGGTGAACCCTAACCAAACCTACTGCTGGTCCCTGGGGTCCCTCACCACCCTAGATAGGTTCTGCACCCATGCGCCAAGCTATCCCTAGTGCTGGGCCCTAAATAGTGAACAGGTGGGATGTACTTTTCGGCAACCCCACTAAACACTGTAGAAGACACAAAGAGGACACACAGGGTGAAAAGCATGAACTACTTATGCAAGTAGAAGTTCAGCAAAGCTTTCAGCAATGATACCACAGAGGGGTGCAAGCCACCTGCTTGCAACCAAAGCTTGAATGAACTGAAATTGAGTTTATACTGAGCCTGATGAAACGACCTGAGTAGTCTCGAAAGTTTGCTATATATTAACATTTTTTCAGTTAGCCATTAAAAGGTATCAACTACTGAGGACTTTCAGTTCTTTTAAACATTTTTTTTTTATCTCTACTGGCTAACAAGGTACAAATATATATTTTACCTCAACTGAAACTATCACCAGCACCAGTCTATGGAAGGAAGAGGTATTTCAGCACCAAGAGAATACTGATGATCATCAGCTGGGTGGAAGTCGAGCTCCTGCTGGGTCCAAAAGGGGGAGAGATAAATCCAACAAAAAAGCTACCTATACCAATGTATACTGACAGCAGGAACAATGGAAAGTCAGGGAGCATTTTGTGCAACCAAACGTTGTGACTTTCTATGGCCAGAAACCACATGACTGTCTGTCATACCTGTGATAGGTTTTTGGTCCAACTGTCCAGAAGAAAATGTAAGAGTAATAGGCGACCCTGCATGGCAGGACGATCAGCTATTGGAGGATTACTCCAGTAAAATAATGCATGTCATGTATTCAGTGTTACTGAATCAAATTGCATTTCCAGCTTTGTTGGAAACTGACATGACCATTGTTACTGTTCTCACATAGGCTGTCACACAACTTTTCTCAATATCAGGTATGTTAAGTTATGAAGTAGCTGTTCCCACTTCACATGCAGTGGTCCCATATGATATACCTGGTTGCTATATTGCATATGTTTTACATTAAAATTATTGCAAAATAAAAATTTAAAGTAATTTTTAAAATGAGAAACTTAAGAATTTACATATTAAAAATACTATGCATCTTCAAAATTGAAGGGATTTTCATTTTATAATTTAATGCTCATTGCTAGTGATGAGTGAGCACTACCATGCTGCGGTACTTGTAACTAGTGATGAGTGAGCACTACCATGCTCAGATGCTCGGTACTCGTAACTAGTGATGAGTGGGCACTGCCATGCTTGGGTGCTCGGTACTCGTAACTAGTGATGAGCGGGCACTACCATGCTCGGATGCTCGGTACTCGTAACTAGTGATGAGTGGGCACTGCCATGCTTGGGTGCTCGGTACTCGTAACTAGTGATGAGCGAGCACTACCATGCTGGGGTACTCGGTACTCGTAACTAGTGATGAGCGGGCACTACCATGCTCGGGTGCTCAGTACTCGTAACTAGTGATGAGTGAGCACTACCATGCTCGGGTGCTCGGTATTCGTAATTAGTGATGAGTGAGCACTACCATGCTCGGGTACTCAGTACTCGTAACTAGTGATAAGCGGGCACTACCATGCTGGGGTACTCGGTGCTCGTAACTAGTGATGAGTGGGCACTACCATGCTAGGGTACTCAGTACTCGTAACTAGTGATGAGTGAGCACTACCATGCTCCAATGCTCGGTATTCGTAATTAGTGATGAGTGAGCACTACCATGCTCGGGTACTCAGTACTCGTAACTAGTGATGAGCGGGCACTACCATGCTGGGGTACTCGGTACTCGTAACTAGTGATGAGTGAGCACTACCATGCTCGAATGCTCGGTATTCGTAATTAGTGATGAGTGAGCACTACCATGCTCGAGTACTCAGTACTCGTAACTAGTGATGAGCGGGCACTACCATGCTGGGGTACTCGGTGCTCGTAACTAGTGATGAGCGGGCACTACCATGCTCGGGTGCTCAGTACTCGTAACTAGTAATGAGCGGGCACTACCATGCTCGGGTACTCAGTACTCGTAACTAGTGATGAGCGGGCACTACCATGCTGGGGTACTCGGTGCTCGTAACTAGTGATGAGCGGGCACTACCATGCTCGGGTGCTCAGTACTCGTAACTAGTAATGAGCGGGCACTACCATGCTCGGGTGCTCAGTACTCGTAACTAGTGATGAGTGAGCACTACCATGCTCGAATGCTCGGTATTCATAATTAGTGAGCGGGCACTACCATGCTGGGGTACTCGGTGCTCGTAACTAGTGATGAGTGGGCACTACCATGCTAGGGTACTCCGTACTCGTAACTAGTGATGAGCGAGCACTACCATGCTCGGGTGCTCATTACTCGTAACTAGTGATGAGCGGGCACTACCATGCTCGGGTGCTCGGTTCTCATAATGAGCATTTTGATGCTTGGATGGGTGCATTTCGAGTAAAGAGTATAATGGAAGTCAATGGGGAATAAAAATATCTTCCAGAAAAATGCTCGAGTTAGCCATTGACTTCCATTATACTCGTAAACGACTTGAGCACATCCGAGCATCAAAATGCTTGTTACAAGTAACGGTAATGCTCGCTCATCACTACTCATTACCTAGGTTACTGGCTACATCTGCAATCTATGAGAGGAGGCTGATTACCAAGCCAAGAAGATCTCACTTCCAAGTTGTTTACAAGCGATGCTCAGAAGCTAGGGAGATGTCACAATGTAACTGTAGAATAGCGAGGGACTGGGGCCCCTATACTGTCCCTCAGGCTGGGAACCCTAGGGTATTATTAACCTCCGGATTACCCCTAATGGTGGAGATACTGGAGTACCATGCCTTGCTATTCTTTTGGCTAAAACTAAACTGTTCCCCACCTACCCCCAGGGAAGTAAGGGGCAGGAGTGTGATGGAAACACAGATATAGACAGACTAGGAAAAAACAAAACTCACAAATCACTGCAAACTCTCAGGAACAAATAGTAAGAAACTAAGGAGAAAAGCAAGAGCAGTAAGGAACCAACGAAAGGACAACAAGGGTTAACACCCCAAATGCTCACAGCAATAATGCACTATAACCACTAGTAAGTCTGGATCACAACACCTCACCAAACCAGTATAGAAAAGCTATAGCTGGCATTAAAGGAGATATACAGCCAGCATATATTGTAGGGGAGTGAATGTGACAAGCTCTTGCACAGCATGTGATCAACGTAGGCTGACAAGCAGCCTATCAGAGATTAACTCTTGCTTGCCTGCCTATGAACTACAAGTCTGTGGGTTGATGTCAGAGTCTCCCTGTGCTAATCAAGGAGATCAGAGAAGTTAGCAGGCAGAGTGCAAGAATCTGTAGTCTCCACAGATCCTGATGCCGTCATGACAGTCGACAATGTTTGTAAAAACCTCCTTGTTTCTCTCACTGAGAACATTCAATAATTTTTCAACTGGCTAACACGGTACCAAAACCTTTTCACTTGTAACGAAAAACCTCCTTGTGACAGGAGAACGCTGGATTCTACCAGCTTCAGTGCCACTGCAGTACACAGGAACTGTCATTCTTCAAGTGCGCTCCTGAAAAAGATCATACAATGCTATACAGATTTTAGTAAAATGTATGGAAGCCGTACTATATTGAAGAGGGTCGCCTGAGATCTCTGCCACTTTGAAATTCCGCGTGGTCACCACCACCCACACACATTCTCATGCACGCCTCTGTCCCATCAGCCTTAGTCTAGCCCTGAAAATGAAGAAATAGCTGAATATGGTGTATGTATAATTCACGTCATGTTAGAACCACAGGAAAGTGACATTACGCGGTAAATACAGTGTTTATGTTAATTGCTTAGTATCAGTGGGCTTGATATGGAGATCATGGCAACTCTAAAATTAAAGTCTCCTTTAACAACCTCTCTTTAGTAGTATTTCAAGGTTTACTACTTCTGGGTGGGCTGAAGAGTTGTGCCTCTTTTCATAGATGGAGACTGTCGCAGGCCTAACTGATACAACATGCAGTCATCAAAAATCTCCCTAAAGGCTACTTTACACGCTGCGATATCGGTCCCGATATCGCTAGTGTGGGTACCCGCCCCCATCTGTTGTGCGACACGGGCAAATCGCTGCCCGTGCCGCACAACATCGCGCAGACCCGTCACACATACCTGCCCGGCAACGTCGCTGTGACCGGCGACCGCCTCCTTTCTAAGGGGGCGGTCCGTGCGGCGTCACAGCGACGTCACTGAGCGGCCGCACAATAGAAGCGGAGGGGCGGAGATGAGTGGCCGGAACATCCCGCCCACCTCCTTCCTTCCTCATAGCGGCCGGGAGGCAGGTAAGGAGAGGTTCCTCGTTCCTGCGGCGTCACACATAGCGATGTGTGCTGCCGCAGGAGCGACGAGCTACATCGTTACTGCTGCAGTAACGATAATCGAGAATGGACCCCCATGTCACCGATGAGCGATTTTGCACGTTTTTGCAACGATGCAAAATCGCTCATCGGTGTCACACGCAGCAACATCACTAATGCGGCCGGATGTGCGTCACAAATTCCGTGACCCCAACGACTCCGCATTAGCGATGTCGCAGCGTGTAAAGCCCCCTTAATACTCAAAATACCTGAAAAAGTTGATAAAAGAAGAATCCGATTCTGAAATTTGCAACACAACTAAACTGCAATGCAAATCGGCAATTGGTGATTGGATCCGCTGTAATGCGAAGGTCTCTCCGCAACCTGCTGCTTAGTAAGTGAAATTGGTGCAGTTAGGTGACGAGAGGTCCCTTCGAGATTATCTGAGCTGGATAAAATCCCCTGCAATTTGCTGCAATAGTCAGATGTGACATCTCAAAACATTCTAAAAGCCCAAGGCTATAATTACCGAGATCGTGTTTTTAGTAGAGAAAGAGGGGTCTGCGCTTTGTATTCACAAACACCGATTTTTTTGTCTTTCCCGTCTTTATGAGTGCAGCATATTGTCAATGTTTGGGAAGGAGATTCCCAGTCAGATCCTGTTATATAAAAGTGCACATATCACTGTATCATCATCATTTTTTAGGTTGAAGCATCTAAAAATAAATGCAACTATTTTACCCATCCTAGAGAGCTCAGACCCCAATTCATCCATTTACAGTTTCACTTTCCTTTTTTTTTGTCTAGTGGTATTTGTTACCGATTTTTGTGCCAAATTCTTCAAAATGATGACGCAATTCATGAATTTGGCTCAAGATCACAAAAGAAAACTTTCTATCTTGAACTGCTTTTTGGAGATTTTTAGCAAAAAAAAAGTTGCATGTTGTGCAAAATGGTGCAAAAATTGCACCAAAATACTGGCGTATGCAAAAACACCCCAGGAAGGAGGGGGGGGACTAAAGTGGAGTTTTGCCAAATTTTATGACTTTCTAAAAAAAAATTGCAAAAGTACAGTCTGCAAATCCACAAAATTCAAAACAAACAAAAAATAAAAACAGGTGAGTGCAAAAAAATGGATAAAAAAAAAGGCTCAAAAAGAATAATAAATTGGGTAAACTGTCCACAAGGATGAAAACAAACAAAACCTAAAAACAAGTGAGTGCAAAAAAAAATTAAATAAAAAAAAAAGGCTAAAATAAAATATATATATTGGGAAAACTCCATTCATAAGGATAAAAACAGACACAAAATAAAAACAGGTGAGCACAAAAAAAAAATAAAAAAGCTCAAAGAAAATAATAAATTGAGTAAACTCCATCGACAAGGATGAAAACAAACAAAACACTAAAACAGGTGAGTGCATTAAAGTATAATAAAAAAGGATTCAATGAAAATAATAAATTGGGTAAAGTCTGCCCACAAGGATGAAAAGATGAAAACAAACAAAACCTAAGAACAGGTGAGTGCAAAAAAAAATTAAATAAAAAAAAAAAGGCTAAAATAAATATATTGGGAAAAGTCCATTCACAAGGATAAAAACAGACACAAAATAAAAACAGGTGAGCACAAAAAAAAAAAAAAAACTCAAAGAAAATAATAAATTGAGTAAACTCCATCGACAAGGATGAAAACAAACAAAACACTAAAACAGGTGAGTGCATAAAAGTATAATAAAAAAGGCTCAAAGAAAATAATAAATTAGGTAAACTCCGTCCACAAGGATGAAAACAAGCAAAAAATAAAAACAGGTGAGCGCATAGAAGTAGAATAAAAAAAGGGCTCAAAAAGAATAATAATTTGAGTAAACTCCATCCATGTGATACTCGACACTATGTGGTGTAGTATGATGCTAGTTACTAGGTGGCGCTAGATCCTACTTACATGCAGTGTGAATGGAGAGGTAGTCAAACAAGCCGGGATCAGAAAACAGGAGGACACGACAGGACACAGGGAGCAGGCAGATACAAGATCAAGATACAGGCCAAGGTTCAGGATACCAGGAGAGTACATATAGGATACAGGGAGCAGGAGGAGAGGTGGTCAGGAGAAGGTCCGAGGTCAGAAGCCAGAAGGTAATGACAAAGTAAGGGAGAAGGGCGGAGCAGAGTCAACTACAGTCCAGGGTCGACAAGCCAAGATCAGATAACTGTACACAAACGGGAACCAAGAGCACTTACTGCAGATCCAGGAAATACGACTGGCGATGTCCCAGGCGAGCATGCTCTCTAATGAAACCAAGCAATCACCCGGAATGAGAAGCATCTGGGAAAGCTCCTCCAAGCACCAGCAGAGGACCCAGTGCTGAGAAACAACCCGTCTACAGGAGCTCAAGACAAACAGTAGAGCATCTAAACCTTCAAAACACTCTGCACAACGGAACAGACAAGTACCGGCTCTGCAAGAGAGCATGGCAGAACATAACAGAGCACAAGATGCTCCGCACATCGGAACCATGACAGTGCACAAGGATGAAAACAAACAAAACCTAAAAACAGTTCAGTGAATAAAAGTAGAATAATAAAAAAAAAGATGAAAGAATAATAAAGAGGGTACAATAAAAAGGGCTCAAAACTAGACAGAAAACAGGCGCAAAGGCAACGACTATTAGAATATTAGATTACAGTATTGGAAAAGTATTCGAGAAGTGGAAAACAGCAAAAAAAGACTAAGTCACTGATTTTACGATAATTTACATGAGTTTTTTTGAGTTTCAAAGTGCAGGTAACACAAACAGTGTGAGCCAAACGTCCCATTGCCCAGTCCAAATGGTCATCATTGAGCCCAGACCATCAGTTTTTACTTATTTTTCTAATTTAGCTCCCTATTGACTTTTTTTCTCCATTGCAGCACCATTTGATACAGCACCCATTGATTAATCATAAGTAGGTCTATCCTGGTCCAGCCGTCATACACAACATGTTGATTCGTGATTGACCTCAAGTGGACTTTTGGTCACAGCCTTCTCTGAGGGCTACTAACTCCATTCTGTAGAAGTGTTCAGAAAAAATCTCCACCATTCATAGCAAATGTCCTGACAACTGCTGCCATGGGACAGGCGAAACGTAAGCTATCCTGTACCCAAATACTGCAGAGAGGAGAAATGATAGTATAACATTCATTTCATATAAAAACAGTGGCAGATGCTCTTCAATGATAAATCAATTTCAATATATTACAGGATGTTAAAAAAAAGTCAGTCTGCTCAAAAATTCTCAGAATTATATAAAGTAAATTATAAGATGCCATAAGAAGTTCGTACTCAAAAAAAGAATTCAGCTTTTTGGTGGATGGCAGATGGATGGTTAATGATCACTTTACCCAACCAGTAGGTTTTAACTCTATAACTATTTACCCATTGCAAGCAGTGCAAAAAATAAGTAAATATAGAAATACTAATATATATTTACATATATACTACAGTTCAAAAGTTTAGGGTCTCTGGGATATTTCCTTATTTTTCAAAGAAAAGCACATTTTTTCTTCAATGAAGCCAACACTAAATTAATCAGAAATACACTCTATACATTGTTAATGAGGTAAATGACTATTCTACCTTCAAACGTCTGGTTTTGAATGCAATATCGACATAGGTGTATAGAGGGCCATTTCCAACAACCACCACTCCAGTGTTCTAATGGTACTTTGTTTGCTAATTGTGTTAGAAGGCTAATGGATGTTTAGAAAGCCCTTGAAAACCCTTGTGCAAGTATGTTAGCACAGCTGAAAACAGTTTTGCTGATTGGAGAAGCTATAAACCTGACCTTCCTTTGAGCTAGTTGAGAATCTGGAGCAATAAATTTGTTCCATTAAACTCTCAAAATGGCCAGAAAGAGAACTTTCATGTGAAACTCGACAGTCTATTCTTGTTCTTAGAAATGAGGGATATTCCATGCGAGAAATTGCCAAGAAACTGAAGATTTCCAACAATTTTTTACAACGCTGTGTACTACTCCCTTCAGAGGAGAGCACAAACAGGCTCTAACCAGAGTAGAAAGAGAAGTGGGAGGCCGCGCTACACAACTGAGCAACAAGACAAGTACATTAGAGTCTCTAGTTTGAGAAATTGACGCCACACAGGACCTCAACTGGCAGCTTCATTAAACAGTACCCACAAAACAGCAGTGTCAATGTCTACAGTGAAGAGCCGACTCTGGTATGCTGGACTTCAGGGCAGAGTGGCAAAGAGAAAACCATATCTGAGATTGGCTAATAAAAGGAAACGATTAATATGGGCAAAATAACACAGACATTAGACAGAGGAAGATTGGAAACAAGTGTTATGGACAGACAAATCGAAGTTTGAGGTGTTTGGATCACACAGAAGAACATTTGTGAGACACAGAACTACTGAAAAGATGCTGGAAGAGTGCCTGACGCCATCTGTCAAGCATGGTGGAGGTAATGTGATGGTCTGGGGTTGCTTTGGTGCTGGTAAAGTGGGAGATTTGTAAAAGGTAAAAGGGATTTTGAATAAGGAAGGCTATCCCTCCATTTTGCAACGTCATGCCATACCCTGTGGACAGCGCTTGATTGGAGCCAATTTTATCCTACAACAGGACATTGACCCAAAGCAACCTCCAAATTATGCATGAACTATTTAGGGAAGAAGCAGGCAGCCGGTATTCTATCTGTATTGGAGTGGCCGGACCAGTCACCAGATCTCAACCCTATTGAGCTGTTGTGGGAGCAGCTTGACCGTATGGTCCGCAAAAAGTACCCATCAAGCCAATCCAACTTGTGGGAGGGGGAAGCATGGGGTGAAATATCTCCAGATCACCTCCGCAAATTACCAGCTAGACTGTCAAAGGTCTACAAAGCTGGAATTTCTGCAAAGGAGCATTCTGTGCCGAAAGCAAAGTGTGAAGGAGAAAATTATTATTTCAAGTAAAAATCATTATTTCCAACCTCGTCACTGTCTGGACGATATTCTCTATTCATTATGCAACTCATTTGATAATAAAAGTATGATTTTTCATGGAAAAGACAAAATTGTCTGGGTGACCCCAAACTTTTGAACTGTAGTGTATATAATACTTGAATGTTTAAAAGTTCACTGTATAGTATAACTTTGAAGAATTAAATGGATGTCACCAAATTTCGCAATACAAACTAAATATTACGTAAATCAGTTAAAACTGATGAGGCTGTTGTACTTACTTTGAAATTTGTCATGTCAGAATGATTTTATATGGTTGGTTGGTTGAATGAATAAATGAATGAATGAATGAATGAATGAATACTGTTCGTTTGGTTCTTTTATTAGGTGATTGTTTAGACAGATAAACACAGAAATAGATGTCTGAATTGATTTGGTTCATATTTCTACTGTACGGGAAACACTATAGACTTATGACACCACAACTGATTGAGTTTTTTTAAATTAGTTTCACAAGGCCACAGCCAATGGGCTCTAGGATGCTTGACATATTAAGGGCATGGTTGTTTGGTTAGTTTGTGTCACATATAATTTTACATAAACTTCATCGACTGTCATGGCGGCATCAGACTCTGTTCAGGTTGCTGATTCTGACACTGCTCAATGGTTTCTCTGGTTTCTGGGACCGACACAGGCAGACTCAGGTGACTCAGGTGTCAATCTGCTAAGTGCGGATTCATAGTATTCATTGCTCCATTAATCATATTTTATGGGGAGACCTATCACATCTGCTCCCCTCTTATTTATGCTGGTTGAGTCCTTCTACCCATGCCAGCTATAGTTTATTCTATGTTGGTCAGTGAGGTGTGGTGTCCCAGACTCTCTGGTAAAAGCTGTGCTTAAGTTGTGCCTATTGCTTGGAGCTGTTATAGAGTGTGCCCCTGTTGATTTGTACTTCATTCCTGCTCTTGTTTTCCTCCTGAATCTCTTACTGTTTTATCCTGTGTATTTGTGCTGTGTGATAGAGTTTTGGTTTTCTCTTGTCTGTCTTATCTGTGTACTCAATGTACTCCTGTCCCAAAGCTCCCTGGGAGGGAGCGGAAAAGGGAATCAAATCATGACTGGTCAGGAGCAGGGTCACAAAGAAGGTTCAAGCCTCTCTAGCATCTGTAGTATCCCTGTAGTTAAGGATAGCATAGGGCCCTCGAACTTGAGGGGTCATTTAGGAGCCCCGGTTCCCCGCTATCCCATAGTCATTGTGACATTTTATTTGATGATTGGTTGCATGGTTGTTGTTTGTTAGATAGTTCCATGGTTGGTTGGTTATATTGTTTATTATTTGGATGATTGACTAGACTGATAAACAGATGGGTGAATGCTTGAGTCGGTTTGTACAGTTCGTCAAATAATAGTGAGATTGTAATAAGTCCATATAAAGTATTTCTCATACATACATTATGAAATATTTCGTTAATAGAGACCTTTTATGTCCAAAAATGCCAATTACCTGTAGATGTAGGGATAATCTGCAGGTTATTGACTTTAAAATCCTGCCTGGCTACCATTTACGAACAGCGGCTACAGGGGGAAAAAATGATATCTTCCCTTTAGCTGCTCGCTTCTAGTCATCTGAGCATTGTGAGAAGTAGTTAAAAGGAACCTATGAGGTTTAATATGCACTCAGTACCACGAGCAGTTCTGGGTGCATATTGATAATCCCTGCCTAACCCTCCCTGTATACACTAGCATAGGTAAAGCTCTTTAGAAAAAGTATTTATAAAGATCTTTTATCATATGCTAATGAGCGCAGGGACTAGTCCCGAGGGCGTTAGTTCCCTTGGCTATATAATAAAATACACTGCATTCTCTTAATTTGTAATTTGCTAATTAATGAAAAAAAATTATTACTATATGAAAAAGAGCCAAAAAATGTTCAATGAGATGCACAACAAATGACAGATTTTTACTCAGAATGGCCTTGATCACAGAGTTTACTACAAAAAAAGAAAAAATATATACAAGTAAATCCAAAAGGATAATATAAAACATTATGCATAATATAAGATATACACAATATATAGGACAATGCGGTATTCTGAACACAGATGTTGGTGACAAAGGTATTCTTCAGACTCCGAGCAGGAGAGTGATATACATCATATCGGGTAACTAACAGAAGAAAAACTATTAGTATACAGATAACAAATATTCCTGATACCAAAAGAATTTGGTTATGTTATGTCCGCATCAACCGATATTTTGTTATTTGTGAAGAATAATATGTGAATTTTCACTTTTAATTGTTTGCATGCCATTTTCAAGCAGTTCTGGCTCCCCCTCTTTTTGTTGTTCACAGTGTACACAGCCAATCAGTGGTAGGGGTGGGGTTGGACTACTTAAACATTTTACTAGTCCTCTAATGATAATCTCCTGCTGATAAAACTGTTCACATATTTATGATCTCTGTATAACTGCTAGATCTGCAGCAGAGAAAACAATGATTATGATTTTATCATAATGACAGCGAACAGCTCAATAAGTGATACATCACTGAAATCAGGGTCTCTGCCCCTACATTATGCTGCTCTCAGATAGTTGAGCAAAAACCTGGTGACAGATTCCCTTTAAGGGTGGATACCCCACCAGAAATGCATTGATGCATTCACTACTATAGCGGGGTTTTTTTATGTCTCGTATATAAGAATTTCTCTAGCAATAAAGAAGTCCTTTGAGCTGGACCATCTTGTTTCACTTATTAACTGAGCTGTTAATATCTATGAGCTGGACACAGATCTGCCCGAAAATCTGTCTGGAAAGCTTATTTTAAATGACGGGGGGCATTACCAGTGTGAGACATGTATCTAAGGAGAGCAGACTGTCAGTCATTACATGTACAAAAAATAAATGTAGTCAACGATTAAGAGCTGTAATAGCTTGAAACACGTAAGAGACATGGATCTATTTTTAATAATTTTTAATAAGCTTGAATAAAGTGGATAATTTTAAAGAAGATGATCGTGGATTTTTCCATTTTTGCAACGGCTGGACAAAACGTTCTCACTTATCACGTCTACAAAAAAATAATGCAGTTTGCAGCACCCTCCGTGGAAACCTTGCAATCATGCAATCCACATGTTCAGCAGCAAGGGGGACGCACGTCATATCCAAGGGATCAGCTCGGAATAGGCCATACCAAAATAGAAAAATAGGAGTGAGACATGTATCTTAGGAGAGCAGACTGTCAGTCATTACATGTACAAAAAATTATATAGTTTGCAGCTCCCACTGTGAAAACCTTGCAATCATGCAATCCACATGTTCAGCAGCAAGGGACGGGACACACGTCATATCCAAGGGATCAGCTTGGAATAGGCTATACCAAAATACAAAAATAGGAGAGCATCCCAGAGAGTCATTTCTTAAGGAATCTTCTTTATTCCAAAAGCAACATTTTGACATTTGGTCAAAATGTTGCTTTTGGAATAAAGAAGATTCTTTAAGAAACCACCCTCTGGGATGCTGTCCTATTTTTCTATTTTGTCAGTCATTACATGTCTCAAACCAGTAACGCCTCCTTCATGCAGACCCCAATCAGGTCTTTATCAAGCTTGATAAAGACCTAATTGTGGTTGAAATATTACTTTAGGAATATAGTAGATTCTTAAGAAATGACCCTTTGGGACGCTGCCCTATTTTTCTATTTTGTCAGTCATTACATGTCTCACACCGGTAATGCCTCCTTCATGTAGATTCCAATCAGGTCTTTATCAAGCTTGATAAAGACCTAATTAGGGTTGAAATATTGCTTTAGGAATAAAGTAGATTCTTTAAGAAATGAGCCTCTGGGATGCTGCCCTATTTTTTTATTTTTTCAGTCATTACATGTCTCACATCGGTAATGACTCCTTCATGTAAAATGAGCTCTGAATGCAGATTATCAGGGAGATATGTGAAGAAAATTGTGGATATCTCAGAAATAAGACATGGGATCGCAGATATCAAGGTATCATTATTATTCAGCTTCCTATGACCTACATGACCATATAGACGGCTCAGGAGGGTTGATCCTAGTGACCGATTCCCTTTAAGACTCTACAAATGACCATAAAACACGTCTGATCTGCTTAATAATGTCCGTAACATAGTGCTCCAAGCTCATCACGGAAAGCTGAGAATTACTTTAGGAAGCACTTAGTTTGTCAAGGACCCAGCTTTTCGTTGGGTGGTCGGTTGGATGGCTGGTTTGGCGGATGATGGGATGGGCGGATGAATTGTATATAGATTATAGCATTTGACCCCAGGACAGGGTCATTGAAGGAAATGCTGTATAACCTTGATACATGGTAGCGCACACGGTGTGCCTGTTACTATATGATACTACAGCTGATAGGTATGGAGGGATGCGTCGCACACCCTGCAACTAAAGTAGACGATGCAGCAATTGGTCAATACTAAGATGACAGACATTCTTCAACATCTTAAGATGCTGCTATAAATCAAAACAAGTCAGCAGCTACATCAGGGCTGTAGAGAGGAGCAGCTGCGTCTCTGACATTACTGGATCTATCCTAGCTGGACAGTAGTTTGCCACTAAAATGTCTGTTATGTCTGAAGCAGAACCCCACCTCTAGTGAAGAAGCTGCACAAAATGCCATAATTAAGTATCCAAAGCAAAGTGAACCATACACGACAATCAAAAGTATCAAAAGAAAGAGCTGATAAATGATATAGAACAGGACATGATGAGAATCTCACCAATACTCACTTGTGTAGGACTGAAGGTTATCTCCAGAGGCTCACATGGACCCACCACTGAACCCAAAACCAGCCCTGTGCATGGTGCGAGGAGCAGCCTTCAGTGCCACAGTCTGGGTGACATTGGATTTCTTACCAGACATGTCAAATATCTTGCAGGGATATAAGGAACATGCCTAAAATCCAGAGAGAAACTTAGCTTCAGTTCATCACAGGCAGCTGCTGACTGGCTTTTTTTTTTTTGCTGTGGATTCTGCTGCTCTACATCTCCCAGGCTTGCAATGACTTTGAAGACATAAACGGTTTCTTCTCATGCATCAAGGAAATTAGGTGGCATTAAGAGACATAAGGAAAGACAAGGACTTACCTTGTGAGTCCCCCCATGCTTGCATCCGTCTACTTGGTGTGCAGCAGCTACAGAATTGTAATCCAGCACTGCATGAAGCTACTGCTGAGCATGCCTAGTAAATGCAGTCACTTGGAAAGCAACTAGGAAAAGGAGAAGGTTCCCTCAACAGCCTAATGATTTTGCAGCCAGTCTGAAAGTTTTAAAGGTGCAAAACACTGAAGTTTGGGGTTTCCTACATATGATATGTAGAGGAATACATTCTAGGGTGCAACATTTCCATAAAGCACATTGTTTTCAGATTGACTTTCATTCAATGAAGTATGGACATCTTAATGATGATTTTATTTCTAAAGCATCATCATATTTACAAATAAACCTCTCTAAATGCAAACATTTACACACACACATATATATATATATATATATATATATATATATATATATATATATATATATAAAATGATGGGGCACAGCTGAACTCACACACTGCTCTGCAAAATCTGCACTGCTGCATAAGTATAGGTAGAGCTACCCAAATAGCCAGTATATTTACAAATAAACTTCCCTAAATACAAACATTTACATATTATATATATTTTTATATATATATGCATATATATATGTATATATATATATATATATATATATATATATATTAATGATGGGGCACAGCTGAACTCACACACTCTGCTTTGCAAAATCTGCATCTGCACTGCTGCATAAGTATAGGTAAACTACCTAAATAGCCAATATATTTACAAATAAACTTCTCTAAATGCAAACATTTACATATATATATATATATATGTATATATATATATATATATATATATGTACATATATAAATATATAAATGATGGGGCACAGCTGAACTCACACACTCCGCTTTGCAAAATCTGCACTGCTGCATAAGTATAGGTAGACTACATGAATAGCCAATATAGTTACAAATAAACTTCTCTAAATGCAAACATTTACATCTAATACATATATATATATATATATATATATATATATATATATATATATATATATATATATATTAATGATGGGGCCAAGCTGAACTCATAAACTCTGCTCTGTAATGTCTGCACTGCTACATAAGTATAGGTAGAGTTACCCAATGAGCCAAATGGGTTATGGGTGATGGCCAACCTCGTAAAGTAACCCAGGATTCCAGCATAGGATATAAATTATGTTCTAATGAATTTCCAAATAGACAGAAATTACTCAATATGTCAAACTTTGTTTTTATAAGTATACTTTTTTTTAATCTCATTTTTCATTTTAGATATAAAAAGAAATGACACATATAAGTAGGCTGTGCTCTTAATGTAGATTCTGAGCCCCAATGGGGACAGAGACGATTAATAGTGCTTTACAAGTGAATGAGATATATATATATATATATATATATATATATATATATGTATTGTATATAAAATGTTGTTATATTTGTGTATATTGTATACATAATGTACTGTTACATGTGAAATAATGTACTGTTAGGTGTGTGTGTGTGTGCGCGCGCATCTATTGTGTATATTATGTACTTTATATATGTGTCTTGTATATTGAATATACTGTTATATGTGTGTGCTGTATATATAAAGTAGTTGTGTGTGTGTATATGTGTGTCTGTGTGTGTACTGTATATATAATGTACTGTTACATGTGTGTATTGTATATATGATGTACTGTTATATATGTGTGTGTTCTATATATAAAGGACTGTTATATATGTGTATAGTATATATAAAGTAATGTTGTGTTTGTGTGTACTGTATATATAATGTAATGAAGTTATGCTGCACAAGTGCTGGCACCCCAGATAAGTGACACCCCAGCTCTGCTACATTCTCTCTATATAGGTATTTGTGCTACCCAGCTTCTGTCTTCCCTGTGGCTCTGCCAAATATGACATTGCATTTTCCAGCACTATATGCAGTGCAGGCAGCTACCAATATCAAAAAACAGGGTGTGGGGACAGCACACAGTAAAGATGTAAAGATTTGCAACTTATGCCCCTCTACATGCTACAAATAGACACATCTTGCATATGAAGGACTGCATTTATGTAAATAGATCCATCCCTAATGCCAGCCAGACCCATATCCTATGCTTCTTATGAAAAATGCACTTGTGATGCAGGGACCAATAACATTGCACGTGTGTTTTTTTTTCTTCCTGTTACTATATGGAATGAGGCAGGCTGTCAGCTGACGCTGCTGTGGAGCCGCTCCTGTGGAGGCAGGGCACAGTGTGAACACGGGCATACATGGCTGCCTGTCTGGAGCTGTGCTGTGCTGAGAAGCAGCTGGATGCGAGGAAACATTTAAACAATTTGGTGCGCTGCACTTCTTTCTGCATCTCTGGTCCCTTCCTCCGTCCCCTCCCTGAGGTCCTCTGCTCTCCACCAATCCTGGCTTGTTGTTAGGCAGAAAACGTCATTCATAAAGCATAACAATGACAGCTGGAACAGACCATGTCTTTTTTGTCACTGAGTACCTGTAAGGTGGTGGGACAGTCCCTGCATCAGGGATGGATACATTCTACCCTTTGTATTGATAATATTTACATTCCAGGCATCTCTCTCATTGGCTTCCTCTCTGCACAATAAGTAACTGCTTCTGATCGCATGAACTATCCTAGAATACAAAGGTCCCCAGGGTGGAACACTGTGCAAGCCCAAAGCCACAATGGCTGAGCTCCGTTTGACATTTAACCCTTTGTTGTTGCAATGTTATTGCATGAAGATGACTCTTTAGAGTTCTGATAATGTCCTGTGTAACACCAACTCTGCTAAATCTGGGTTGCCTCTTATTCGTTTTGCATGGGGAGTTCTTATTTGCAGGCAGGTACCATGTGTACAGTAATAAGTAGAGTTGAGCGCGGTTCGTGGTTCGTGGTTCTCCAGTTCGCGGCTCGAGTGATTTTGGGGCATGTTCTAGATCGAACTAGAACTCGAGCTTTTTGCAAAAGCTCGGTAGTTCTAGAAACGTTCGAGAACGGTTCTAGCAGCCAAAAAACAGCTAAATCATAGCTTGGTTTCTGCTGTAATAGTGTAAGTCACTCTGTGAATCAAACTATTATGACATTTCAGTGTATAGTGTGCGTGAACAGCGCCTTCAGATCACTGCTGTTTCTATAATGGCGATCGCCATTTTTTTTTTTTTTTTTTCTTGTCTTCCTTCCCTAAGTGCGCGCGTCTTGTGGGGCGGGCCAGCATGTCAGCCAATCACAGACACACACACAGCTAAGTGGACTTTGAGCCAGAGAAGCAACGGCATGTGTGATAGGATCTGCATGTCACATGTCCCTGCATTATAAAACCGGACATTTTCTTCACGGACGCCATTATCTGCCTTCTGCGTCTTTGGTGTCAGACATCACTGTCGCAGCTCCGTCTTCCTGAGTCCTATAGCCGATACAGCTGTATGCGCTGCATACACAGCGTTAGACAGCTTAGGGAGAGCACATTCTAGCAGTCCTTTTAAGGGCTCCAACCGGCAGGGTCAGAGAGCCATAGGTGACAGGTCCTGCAAACAGCAACAGCGTCTGTGTAGCCCAGGTCAGGGATTTCCTACCTGCATTTCACCATTAGGAGGGAATAGAAAGGCAGGCTTCCATTCCTCTACCCAGAGCACCACAATCCTGCCACTGTACCCTCTTGTCCTCTGCACACTCCAACTGATAACTAAGCCATTATACTAGCAAACACTCAGTGTACCTAGTGGCATCCTATACGTGGCTATTGGACTTTGCTATAGTCCCACTAGTGCAAAGACATTTGCAGAGCGCGTCTGCCTGCATTGCACACTACAACTCATTCTAACCAAGCCATTATACTAGCAAACACTCAGTGTACCTAGTGGCATCCTATACGTGGCTATTGGACTTTGCTATAGTCCCACTAGTGCAAAGACATTTGCAGAGCGCGTCTGCCTGCATTGCACACTCCAACTCATTAAAACCAAGCCATTATACTAGCAAACACTCAGTGTACCTAGTGGCATCCTATACGTGGCTATTGGACTTTGCTATAGTCCCACTAGTGCAAAGACATTAGCAGAGCACATCTGCCTGCATTGCACACTACAACTCATTCTAACCAAGCCATTATACTAGCAAACACTCAGTGTACCTAGTGGCATCCTATACGTGGCTATTGGACTTTGCTATAGTCCCACTAGTGCAAAGACATTTGCAGAGCGCGTCTGCCTGCATTGCACACTCCAACTCATTCTAACCAAGCCATTAGACTAGCAAACACTCAGTGTACCTAGTGGCATCCTATACGTGGCTATTGGACTTTGCTATAGTCCCACTAGTGCAAAGACATTTGCATAGCGCGTCTGCCTGCATTGCACACTCAAACTCATTTTAACTAAGCCATTATACTAGCAAACACTCAGTGTACCTAGTGGCATCCTATACGTGGCTATTGGACTTTGCTATAGTCCCACTAGTGCAAAGACATTAGCAGAGCACATCTGCCTGCATTGCACACTACAACTCATTCTAACCAAGCCATTATACTAGCAAACACTCAGTGTACCTAGTGGCATCCTATACGTGGCTATTGGACTTTGCTATAGTCCCACTAGTGCAAAGACATTTGCAGAGCGCGTCTGCCTGCATTGCACACTCCAACTCATTAAAACCAAGCCATTATACTAGCAAACACTCAGTGTACCTAGTGGCATCCTATACGTGGCTATTGGACTTTGCTATAGTCCCACTAGTGCAAAGACATTAGCAGAGCACATCTGCCTGCATTGCACACTACAACTCATTCTAACCAAGCCATTATACTAGCAAACACTCAGTGTACCTAGTGGCATCCTATACGTGGCTATTGGACTTTGCTATAGTCCCACTAGTGCAAAGACATTTGCAGAGCGCGTCTGCCTGCATTGCACACTCCAACTCATTAAAACCAAGCCATTATACTAGCAAACACTCAGTGTACCTAGTGGCATCCTATACGTGGCTATTGGACTTTGCTATAGTCCCACTAGTGCAAAGACATTTGCATAGCGCGTCTGCCTGCATTGCACACTCAAACTCATTTTAACTAAGCCATTATACTAGCAAACACTCACTGTACCTAGTTGTATCCTAAACGTGGCTATTGTACTTTTGTCAATTCACAGTATTGGAACGTTATTTGCAGCACGTCTGCCTGCATTGCACACTCAAACTTTTTTAAACTCAGCCATTTATAGTAGCAAACACTCAGTGTACCTAGTTGTATCCTAAACGTGGCTATTGTACTTTTGTCTATTCACAGTATTGGAACGATATTTGCAGCACGTCTGCCTGCATTGCACACTCAAACTTTTTTAAACTCAGCCATTTATAGTAGCAAACACTCAGTGTACCTAGTTGTATCCTAAACGTGGCTATTGTACTTTTGTCTATTCACAGTATTGGAACGATATTTGCAGCACGTCTGCCTGCATTGCACACTCAAACTTTTTTAAACTCAGCCATTTATAGTAGCAAACACTCAGTGTACCTAGTTGTATCCTAAACGTGGCTATTGTACTTTTGTCTATTCACAGTATTGGAACGATATTTGCAGCACGTCTGCCTGCATTGCACACTCAAACTTTTTTAAACTCAGCCATTTATAGTAGCAAACACTCAGTGTACCTAGTTGTATCCTAAACGTGGCTATTGTACTTTTGTCAATTCACAGTATTGGAACGTTATTTGCAGCACGTCTGCCTGCATTGCACACTCAAACTTTTTTAAACTCAGCCATTTATAGTAGCAAACACTCAGTGTACCTAGTTGTATCCTAAACGTGGCTATTGTACTTTTGTCTATTCACAGTATTGGAACGATATTTGCAGCACGTCTGCCTGCATTGCACACTCAAACTTTTTTAAACTCAGCCATTTATAGTAGCAAACACTCAGTGTACCTAGTTGTATCCTAAACGTGGCTATTGTACTTTTGTCTATTCACAGTATTGGAACGATATTTGCAGCACGTCTGCCTGCATTGCACACTCTAACTTTTTTAAACTCAGCCATTTATAGTAGCAAACACTCAGTGTACCTAGTTGTATCCTAAACGTGGCTATTGTACTTTTGTCTATTCACAGTATTGGAACGTTATTTGCAGCACGTCTGCCTGCATTGCACACTCAAACTTTTTTAAACTCAGCCATTTATAGTAGCAAACACTCAGTGTACCTAGTTGTATCCTAAACGTGGCTATTGTACTTTTGTCAATTCACAGTATTGGAACGTTATTTGCAGCACGTCTGCCTGCATTGCACACTCAAACTTTTTTAAACTCAGCCATTTATAGTAGCAAACACTCAGTGTACCTAGTTGTATCCTAAACGTGGCTATTGTACTTTTGTCTATTCACAGTATTGGAACGTTATTTGCAGCACGTCTGCCTGCATTGCACACTCAAACTTTTTTAAACTCAGCCATTTATAGTAGCAAACACTCAGTGTACCTAGTTGTATCCTAAACGTGGCTATTGTACTTTTGTCTATTCACAGTATTGGAACGTTATTTGCAGCACGTCTGCCTGCATTGCACACTCAAACTTTTTTAAACTCAGCCATTTATAGTAGCAAACACTCAGTGTACCTAGTTGTATCCTAAACGTGGCTATTGTACTTTTGTCTATTCACAGTATTGGAACGATATTTGCAGCACGTCTGCCTGCATTGCACACTCTAACTTTTTTAAACTCAGCCATTATACTAGCAAACACTCACTGTACCTAGTTGTATCCTAAACGTGGCTATTGTACTTTTGTCAATTCACAGTATTGGAACGTTATTTGCAGCACGTCTGCCTGCATTGCACACTCAAACTTTTTTAAACTCAGCCATTTATAGTAGCAAACACTCAGTGTACCTAGTTGTATCCTAAACGTGGCTATTGTACTTTTGTCAATTCACAGTATTGGAACGTTATTTGCAGCACGTCTGCCTGCATTGCACACTCAAACTTTTTTAAACTCAGCCATTTATAGTAGCAAACACTCAGTGTACCTAGTTGTATCCTAAACGTGGCTATTGTACTTTTGTCAATTCACAGTATTGGAACGTTATTTGCAGCACGTCTGCCTGCATTGCACACTCAAACTTTTTTAAACTCAGCCATTTATAGTAGCAAACACTCAGTGTACCTAGTTGTATCCTAAACGTGGCTATTGTACTTTTGTCTATTCACAGTATTGGAACGATATTTGCAGCACGTCTGCCTGCATTGCACACTCAAACTTTTTTAAACTCAGCCATTTATAGTAGCAAACACTCAGTGTACCTAGTTGTATCCTAAACGTGGCTATTGTACTTTTGTCTATTCACAGTATTGGAACGATATTTGCAGCACGTCTGCCTGCATTGCACACTCTAACTTTTTTAAACTCAGCCATTTATAGTAGCAAACACTCAGTGTACCTAGTTGTATCCTAAACGTGGCTATTGTACTTTTGTCTATTCACAGTATTGGAACGTTATTTGCAGCACGTCTGCCTGCATTGCACACTCAAACTTTTTTAAACTCAGCCATTTATAGTAGCAAACACTCAGTGTACCTAGTTGTATCCTAAACGTGGCTATTGTACTTTTGTCAATTCACAGTATTGGAACGTTATTTGCAGCACGTCTGCCTGCATTGCACACTCAAACTTTTTTAAACTCAGCCATTTATAGTAGCAAACACTCAGTGTACCTAGTTGTATCCTAAACGTGGCTATTGTACTTTTGTCTATTCACAGTATTGGAACGATATTTGCAGCACGTCTGCCTGCATTGCACACTCTAACTTTTTTAAACTCAGCCATTTATAGTAGCAAACACTCAGTGTACCTAGTTGTATCCTAAACGTGGCTATTGTACTTTTGTCTATTCACAGTATTGGAACGTTATTTGCAGCACGTCTGCCTGCATTGCACACTCAAACTTTTTTAAACTCAGCCATTTATAGTAGCAAACACTCAGTGTACCTAGTTGTATCCTAAACGTGGCTATTGTACTTTTGTCTATTCACAGTATTGGAACGTTATTTGCAGCACGTCTGCCTGCATTGCACACTCAAACTTTTTTAAACTCAGCCATTTATAGTAGCAAACACTCAGTGTACCTAGTTGTATCCTAAACGTGGCTATTGTACTTTTGTCTATTCACAGTATTGGAACGATATTTGCAGCACGTCTGCCTGCATTGCACACTCTAACTTTTTTAAACTCAGCCATTATACTAGCAAACACTCACTGTACCTAGTTGTATCCTAAACGTGGCTATTGTACTTTTGTCAATTCACAGTATTGGAACGTTATTTGCAGCACGTCTGCCTGCATTGCACACTCAAACTTTTTTAAACTCAGCCATTTATAGTAGCAAACACTCAGTGTACCTAGTTGTATCCTAAACGTGGCTATTGTACTTTTGTCAATTCACAGTATTGGAACGTTATTTGCAGCACGTCTGCCTGCATTGCACACTCAAACTTTTTTAAACTCAGCCATTTATAGTAGCAAACACTCAGTGTACCTAGTTGTATCCTAAACGTGGCTATTGTACTTTTGTCAATTCACAGTATTGGAACGTTATTTGCAGCACGTCTGCCTGCATTGCACACTCAAACTTTTTTAAACTCAGCCATTTATAGTAGCAAACACTCAGTGTACCTAGTTGTATCCTAAACGTGGCTATTGTACTTTTGTCAATTCACAGTATTGGAACGTTATTTGCAGCACGTCTGCCTGCATTGCACACTCAAACTTTTTTAAACTCAGCCATTTATAGTAGCAAACACTCAGTGTACCTAGTTGTATCCTAAACGTGGCTATTGTACTTTTGTCTATTCACAGTATTGGAACGATATTTGCAGCACGTCTGCCTGCATTGCACACTCAAACTTTTTTAAACTCAGCCATTATACTAGCAAACACTCACTGTACCTAGTTGTATCCTAAACGTGGCTATTGTACTTTTGTCAATTCACAGTATTGGAACGTTATTTGCAGCACGTCTGCCTGCATTGCACACTCAAACTTTTTTAAACTCAGCCATTTATAGTAGCAAACACTCAGTGTACCTAGTTGTATCCTAAACGTGGCTATTGTACTTTTGTCTATTCACACTACTGCAAATCTATGTGCAGCACCTCTGCATGACAACCTCGTGCTCTGTTTTTAATAAGCTATAATGATAGCACAAAATACTGCCATTTTGTGGCATCATAGAACTGGCTGTTGTATTCCATTAGTGCCCCACTGGTGACAAGCTATTTCTAGCACCTCTACATCACACCCTCATGCACATTTAGCTACGCTAATGTTATAGCAAACTCATGGAATTCATTGCTGCATTTCATAATTCGGAGGGATAGAAAGTCAGGCTTCCTTTAGCTTTTCCTTCTGTTCATAGACAGCATCTCCAAGACAAATTTCCCCTCCACGTCTAAGTGTGGAGAGGCAGCTAGTGCGCATGCGTGTGCCGATGTACCCCAGCTGCAGCATAATTACAGTGTTTCGCCTAGTGAGTATGCTCAGCCTGACTGTGCCATTCCTGACGCTAAGTCTTCATTTCGGGATACAGCGCATGCTCCCACACTAAGTGTGAAAAGCCTCTTTGCACAGGTGCTTGCATTCTGTGCCGGGTCTAAGTCCTGTTTTGTGCCTAGACACCATGCTAAAGCTGATAGTCTTTTTTCAGAGACTGTATTTCATGCTACTGAGCATGCTCAGGCACTTCCTGCATCAGAGACTAGGTCCGGTAATGAACTCTTTGGCCCTGGCCCTGATGTGGGGGTCCCATATAGACCACAGGGCATCAGGTGTCCTCCCAAATGGCTTGCAGAGGCCCACACCTATGACTTGTCACCGCATTATTGATGGTCAGACGATGACTGGTGAGGTGTTTGGGTCATGGCAGCCATGAGGTCATCATTGAAGTTGCGTTTCCAAATAGGACGCTAGTTATGCCACTCATGACGTGTCACTCTGCTTTTGTCTCCAGGAGGTGCATTGTGGTTCACCCTGGTTTGGGGCGGACCCAGGTTATAAAAGGGGCTGGAGCCAACAAGGAGGTGCGCAGTCTTCTATTATGCTCCGAAAGAGCACACCTCCATGTGTTGAACCCATTGCGGCTTTAGGCCAGAGGTAGGCAGGGATAGGGTGGTGGATGCAGGCCACCACCACAGTTGGTAACGCAGAACGGTTAAGACCAGCTCCTGTCCTAACAGTCCTGCTTGTGCAGCCCAGTGGCATTAACAGGCCTGCTGCTGCTGATGCGCCTGCTGTCCACAGGTGTGGCCCCTACGCACACGGTCAGCGTACTCAATGGCCCCTGTGTTGTTAACAGGGAGTTCCTGGGCTGGGTGGGCATGTGGACCCTGTGACGCTAACAGGGCTCACAGTCTCCAGATCCGAATGGCGTCTAACTCGGTTCAGGCTACTATTAGTTTCATAGCCACACAGCTCTGTATCCTCCACCAAACCTTCCAGTTGCCAACCTCTCCTTTTCCAACTGGGAGCACGGTGGACACTGACTGCTGAAGGTGATATATACCTTTCTCTTTCTTTTCTTATTAATTTTTGTTATATAGCGGTCACAGATTATATACCACTTTATCCAAATCTGCCAGTCCCACTGTAACAGATGTTGTTTCTTCAGCAAATGTTACAGTTGTTTAACCACCAAATCCACGGACCCAAATTTTTTTCCCCTTTCCAACACACCTGTTCCCCTTTCCAACAGCATCTGTCCTTTTTCAACTCATTTTGGGATATGACCAAAAGTGCAACTGTGCAGGGACACCGTACTCAACGCCATCTCAGCACAGCAGCCATCCCTCGGTCCCTCCGATGTGGACAAGTAAAAGACCATTTCCTCCTATCCATGACAAAGTGTTGAGATTCACTCTGTGCAGCACTGGTGTTTAGTGGAAAAGTAGATCTAAGATTGCGTACCACATTCTGCAGATACTCCTGTATACGTGCGTCTATTTCTATGGCAGGAATTAGTTCGCCAAATTTTGTCTTGTACCGGGGATCTAACAGTGTGGCAACCCAGTATTCAGGATTACTTCAAATTCATACAATCCGAGGGTCATGTAGGTAGTGCAGCAAGAAGGCGCTCATGTGTCTTGTGCATCCAGGAGGACCAAGTCCTTGGTGTGTTGGTGGCAGAGAGGTGAGAATCGTGCATCCTTCCTCTGCCCTCTACCCACAACCTCGCACAACCGAAATGTGAGCAAGCTCTCACTCATCTGCTGAGTCTTCCATGCCCATCGCCAGTTCGTCCTCCATTTCTTCATGGGCTCCTGCACTTTCATCAACACTTTTTGCTGATACTATGCGCCCTTGTTAATCCCTCTCCCTCACCATGACTGCCGCATAGGTGCCGCTGACCATCTGGACCTCGTAGATCTTGTTATCCCTTCCGCATATGACTCCTCCTGTACTTCCTCCCCTTCCTCTTGTCCCAACACCTGACTCCGAATAATAATTACAGTGTGCTCCATCATGTAGATGACCAGAATTGTCACGCTGAGAATGACATTGCCAGTGCTAAACATCTTCGTCGACATTTCAAAACTGTGTAGCAGGGTGCATAGGTCCTTGATCTGACACCACTCCAGCAGCGTGATCTGCACCACCTCTGGATCAACTTATCCCAGGCTATATGTCTTACCGTATTTCAGCAGGGCTCTGCGGTGCTGCCACACACGCTGCAACATGTGCAGATTCCAATTCCTGCGTGTCGGAACATCGCATTTACGGCGTTTAACTGCCAGACCCTAAGACTTCCGGAGTGATGAAAGTTGTTGAGCTGCTGTGTGCGCACGATGGAAGTGAGCACATAGCGAGCGTGCCCGCTGCACAAGGACATGTAGGCCGTGATGGTGTTTTAAAAATTGCTGGAGAATTCGGATCAACACGTGAGCCATAAAAGGCACGTGTGTCACATTGCCCTGAGGATGGCCCGCAGCCAGGTTTGCATCATTGCCGCACACGGCTGTTAAGTCACCAACGGAGTCCGCTCCGTCAATTTGTACTCCGGTCGCCAGGTGACAACGTGTTCCTTTCATGAATAGTGCTGATGATGGGAGAGTAGTCGATGCCAGCGGCGCAGGTGGACGCAGGTTATGCTCACCCACTGGGCTGCATTACCTTGACAGATGCAGAATCTCTGGCTGAATGTAGCTGGTGGGTATCTCACAGATGAAATACCATCATTCAGCTACAACCAATGGGAAGACACCACACCCTTTTTTATGCCCATCCTGTCTGCAGACCACTGCCAGACATAGCTATGAACCTCTGGTTAATTTTACCCCCAGTTCAGTTTTATGATTTTGTGTGCTTGTTACCTGACTACTTTTCCTGCTTGCTGTTTATGTACCTTGTTGGCCGATACGCATTTCACCTCTGCTTGTTTTCTGATTAAGTCCTGGCCGTCCCATTCTGTTCCTGTTCCTCAATTAATGTTTTGACCCTGCCTGACTACTATTCTCTGTAATAGCGGTGTGACTCACATTTCCCATACATTTCAAAGTAAAACTTTGACCGCCTGATGGCATTGAGCTCTGCTGCCAGCATAGTAAGGAGGTGTGTGGTAGTCCTTGTGCGCAGTTGCAAGGAAGGGTGGCCTGACCACACAGGGTTTGCGCAAAGGTAGAGGACCCACACGAGGTTGAAGAGGCAGAAGCAGTGTATTAACTTCTACATACAGAACAAGGATTGAAACAACTCGTGGGGACGGCAAGACTTGTACAGCAGACCCTTCTCCATCTCTCACCATAGTTTGCCAGTGCCCAGTCAGTGACATGTAATGACCCTGTCTATGCTTACTGGTCCAAGTATCTGTGTTGAAATGCACCCTGTCGCACACAGATTTTCTCAAGGAAGTGGTGATGTTGTGTGCGACATGCCGGTGTAGCGCGGGCATGCTTTTCTTGGAGAAGCAGTGGTGATTGGGCATCTGGTACTGGGGCACAGCGACAGACATAAGGTCTGTAAAATCCTGTGTGTCCACTACGCGTAAAGGCAGCATTTCGGTAGCCAACAGCTTACAGAGGGATAGAGTCAACCACTTAGCTTTGTCATGGGTCGCAGTAAGTGGCCTTTTATTTGACCACATCTGAGGGACAGAGATCTGGCTGCTGTCTGTAGACGGTGTTGAGTAGGGTGTCCCTGGAAAAATGCAGGTTTGTGAGAAAAGTGCAGGCGGAGACATGATGTTGGCTTCATCGTGCCTTCAGATCTGTTCATCTTGTATCATTTTTAAAAAACACAGCAAGCAAGGGTTACTCCAAGCGGAGTCTCCCTTTTTTTCCAAAAATTGGGCCCCACACAGACACCTTATCAGTGGCAG
Source organism: Anomaloglossus baeobatrachus (assembly GCF_048569485.1). NCBI lineage: Eukaryota > Metazoa > Chordata > Amphibia > Anura > Aromobatidae > Anomaloglossus > Anomaloglossus baeobatrachus. Next base: position 522,928,801 of record NC_134358.1, read on the forward strand.
CACTTGTGCCCTAGTTGCAAACAGGATGTTTTGATTTGCATCAAGCACATTCCAAATCCACAAGCATTTACTCTCCCCAGGATGACACAGGGGTAGTAAATTCCTTCTGGATCCATGACTTGTTCATTTTGATGAACGTCAGTCTGTCCACATTGTCACTGGACAGACGCGTGCGCTTATCTGTCAGCACACACCCAGCAGCACTGAAGACACGTTCAGAGACAACGCTGGCAGCTGGACACGACAAAATCTTCGAGGCGTAACTGGAGAGCTCTTGACATTTTTCTAGATTTGAAGCACAAAAGGAGCAAGGCTCCATTTGCAAAGTCATTGCATCGATGTTCATTTGGAGATACTCCTGTATCATCCTCTCCATCCGTTGACTATGTGTCAGACTTGTTGTCTCTGGTGGCCTTGCAAAGGAGGGTCTAAAAAAATTATGAAAAGATTCCATAAAATTGCTGTTACCAGCACCAGATACGGTCCTACTGGTACGGGTAGACTGTTGAAGATGACGAGGCCGTCCCATGTTTGTCAAGTTACAACTGGGAGAATCACTCCCTTCACCTGCACGGTTGTTTGGTGGAAAAGCCGAGCTAAGATCGAGTAACAGCTTCTGCTGATACTCCTGCATACGTGCGTCCCTTTCTATGGGTGGAATTATGTCACAAAATTTGGACTTGTCCCGGGGATCTAATAGTGTGGCAAGCCAGTAGTCATCATCACTTCTAATTTTGACAATACGAGGGTCATGTTGGAGGTAGTGCAACAAGAAGGCACTCATGTGTCTTGCGCAGCCATGCGCACCAAGTCCCCGCTGTGTTTGTGGCATAGAGGTGCTAACCGTTCTTTCTTCCTCTGTCATCTCCCCCCAACCTCTTTCAACTGAAATTTGACCAAGGTCCCCCTCATCTGCTGAGTCTTCCATGTCCATGGACAGTTCGTCCTCCATATCTTCATGTCCTCCTGCACCTTCCTCAACATCTCACCTGCTACCATGCGCCCTTGTTGATCCCTGTCCCCCATGGTCCCATGCCTGCCGCGTTGGTGATGATGAACGTCTGGACCTTGGTGATGTTGTTGTGTCTTGCGCATATGAATCCTCCTGTAGTTCCTCCCCTTCCTGTTGTCCCACCCCCTGACTACGAATAGTGTTTAGCGTGTGCTCCAGCATGTAAATGACTGTAATCGTCATGCTGATAATGGCATTGTCAGCGCTAAACATATTCGTCGCCATGTCGAAACTGTGCAGAAGGGTGCATAGGTCCTTGATCTGAGATCACTCCATCAGGGTGATCTGCCCCACTTCTGCATCTCGTTGGCCCAGGCTATACATCATGACGTATTGCACCAGGGCTCGCCGGTGCTGCCACAGTCGCTGTAACATGTGGAGAGTTGAATTCCAGCGTGTCGCCACATCGCATTTCAGGCGATGAACCGGCAGGCCGAAAGACTTCTGTAGCGATGCAAGTCGCTCAGGTGCGGCGGTTGAACGGCGGAAGTGAGCACTGCAGACAGTTTCCGTGCCCTGGTCAGAAGGCCATCTAGGCCGGGATAGTGTGTTAAAAATTGCTGGACAACAAGGTTAAACACGTGAGCCATACAAGGCACGTGTGTCACCTTGCCCAGGCGAAGGGCCGCACCCAGGTTTGCAGCATTGTCGCACACGGCCTTACCAGGCTGCAGGTTGAGTGGAGACAACCATTTATCAAAATCAGTCTCCAGAGCTGCCCACAACTCAGTCGCTGTGTGACTCCTATTTCAAAGACATGTCAAGCTAAAGACCGCCTGATGCCGTTGCGCTCTGCTACCAGCATAGTAATGAGGGGTGCGTGATTCCTTCTGCGCAGTGAGAACGCTGGTGGCCTGACCAGGCAGGCTTGGGGCGGAGGTGGAGGACCCAGATGAGGTGGAGGATGCAGAAGCAGTGGCGGAACTTGGACAGACAGAGGATTGACACACAAGTCGTGGGGACGGCAAGACTTGTGCAGCAGACCCTTCACCATCTATCACCATAGTTACCCAGTGGCCAGTCAGCGACATGTAACGTCCCTGTCCATGCTTACTGGTCCAAGTATCGGTGGTGAAATGCACCCGTTCACACACAGAGTTTCTCAAGGAAGCGGTGATGTTGTGTGCGACATGCTGGTGTAGCGCGGGCACACCTTTCTTAGAGAAGTAGTGGCGACTAGGCATCTGGTACTGGGGCACAGCGACAGACATAAGGTCTCTAAAATCCTGTGTGTCCACTAGGCGGAAAGGCAGCATTTCTGTAGTCAACAGCTTACAGAGGGATAGAGTCAACCTCTTCGCTTTGTCATGGGTCGCAGGAAGTGGCCTTTTATTTGACCACATCTGAGGGACAGAGATCTGGCTGCTGTGTGTAGACGGTGTTGAGTCGGGTGTCCCTGGAAAAATGCAGCTTTGTGAGGAAAGTGCAGGCGGAGACATGATGTTGCCTTCATCCAAAGTTGGTGCTATCGATGTCTGAGAGAGCTGTACACACTCACTTGTTTCCCCTTCCAAACCAACTGACGACCTACCAAGCAAACTGCCTGTTGCGGTTACAGTGGTGGAAGTTGTGGGTGGAAAAACAGGTGTGACAGCTGTCCCCACAGTCCTAGAAGATGACGAGCGCGCGGATGCACTGGAAGGGGCAGGCGGTGGATGGTTCGCTCCGCTAGGCCGCATTGCAGCACGGTGAGCTTCCCATCGGGCCATATGATATTTATTCATGTGACGATTCATGGAAGAAGTTGTCAAACTGCTGAGGTTTTGACCTCTACTAAGAGAACCATGACAAATTTTACAGATCACATAATTTGGGCGATCTTTTTCTATGTCAAAAAAGGACCTGGCTAGGCAAGGCTTAGAGGCCATGCGACCTGTTGATCCACCCCGAATAATGCTCAGAGGCAGAGTGGTGGCTGAGGATGCAGTTGTAGACGTGCTACCAGTGCTCCGACTGTGTCCAGGAAGGCGCCAGGTTACTTCGACGTCGGTTGCATCCTCCTCCACCGCCTCTGTTGACCTCCTCGAGTGTCTGACTGTGGGTTGACAGTAGGTGTGATCTAGAACTTAATCATCAATTGTTGTGTTTGCACTCCCCTACCCCTCAGACCGAGTTTCTTCTTGCCCTGACCGAATATTTAAGTTGTCATCCCAATCGGGTATCTGCGTCTCATCTTCATCAGTATGTTCCTCATTGCCTATAACCACAGTTGTTGGAAAGGCAGCATTTTGGTAGCCAACAGTTTGCATATGATGAAAGTCAACCTCCAAGCCATTTCATGCCCTTCTAAAAGCATGTAAAACACAGCGAGGGGACTCCAACCACAGTCTCCCTCGTTGCCACTAACTGGGCCACACACACCCCACTTGACTGGCATCGGTTGAGCCCCCCTTTTGACAAAGAAAAAGATGCTTTGCATGAAGCACTCTCAAAAATACGCGTGCCTTTCCCGTCCCCTGGCTGACCCAGGGGAAGAAAAGTCCTCTGAGAGCCATGACTTGTTCATCTTGGTTCTTTTAGAGACACAGCGAGGGGACTCCAACCACAGTCTCCCTCGTTGCCACTAACTGGGCCACACACACCCCACTTGACTGGCATCGGTTGAGCCCCCCTTTTGACAAAGAAAAAGATGCTTTGCATGAAGCACTCTCAAAAATACGCGTGCCTTTCCCGTCCCCTGGCTGACCCAGGGGAAGAAAAGTCCTCTGAGAGCCATGACTTGTTCATCTTGGTTCTTTTAGAGACACAGCGAGGGGACTCCAACCACAGTCTCCCTCGTTGCCACTAACTGGGCCACACACACCCCACTTGACTGGCATCGGTTGAGCCCCCCTTTTGACAAAGAAAAAGATGCTTTGCATGAAGCACTCTCAAAAATACGCGTGCCTTTCCCGTCCCCTGGCTGACCCAGGGGAAGAAAAGTCCTCTGAGAGCCATGACTTGTTCATCTTGGTTCTTTTAGAGACACAGCGAGGGGACTCCAACCACAGTCTCCCTCGTTGCCACTAACTGGGCCACACACACCCCACTTGACTGGCATCGGTTGAGCCCCCTTTTGAAAAAGAAAAAGATGCTTTGCATGAAGCACTCTCAAAAATACGCGTGCCTTTCCCGTCCCCTGGCTGACCCAGGGGAAGAAAAGTCCTCTGAGAGCCATGACTTGTTCATCTTGGTTCTTTTAGAGACACAGCGAGGGGACTCCAACCACAGTCTCCCTCGTTGCCACTAACTGGGCCACACACACCCCACTTGACTGGCATCGGTTGAGCACCCTTTTGAAAAAGAAAAAGATGCTTTGCATGAAGCACTCTCAAAAATACGCGTGCCTTTCCCGTCCCCTGGCTGACCCAGGGGAAGAAAAGTCCTCTGAGAGCCATGACTTGTTCATCTTGGTTCTTTTAGAGACACAGCGAGGGGACTCCAACCACAGTCTCCCTCGTTGCCACTAACTGGGCCACACACACCCCACTTGACTGGCATCGGTTGAGCCCCCCTTTTGACAAAGAAAAAGATGCTTTGCATGAAGCACTCTCAAAAATACGCGTGCCTTTCCCGTCCCCTGGCTGACCCAGGGGAAGAAAAGTCCTCTGAGAGCCATGACTTGTTCATCTTGGTTCTTTTAGAGACACAGCGAGGGGACTCCAACCACAGTCTCCCTCGTTGCCACTAACTGGGCCACACACACCCCACTTGACTGGCATCGGTTGAGCCCCCTTTTGAAAAAGAAAAAGATGCTTTGCATGAAGCACTCTCAAAAATACGCGTGCCTTTCCCGTCCCCTGGCTGACCCAGGGGAAGAAAAGTCCTCTGAGAGCCATGACTTGTTCATCTTGGTTCTTTTAGAGACACAGCGAGGGGACTCCAACCACAGTCTCCCTCGTTGCCACTAACTGGGCCACACACACCCCACTTGACTGGCATCGGTTGAGCCCCCTTTTGAAAAAGAAAAAGATGCTTTGCATGAAGCACTCTCAAAAATACGCGTGCCTTTCCCGTCCCCTGGCTGACCCAGGGGAAGAAAAGTCCTCTGAGAGCCATGACTTGTTCATCTTGGTTCTTTTAGAGACACAGCGAGGGGACTCCAACCACAGTCTCCCTCGTTGCCACTAACTGGGCCACACACACCCCACTTGACTGGCATCGGTTGAGCACCCTTTTGAAAAAGAAAAAGATGCTTTGCATGAAGCACTCTCAAAAATACGCGTGCCTTTCCCGTCCCCTGGCTGACCCAGGGGAAGAAAAGTCCTCTGAGAGCCATGACTTGTTCATCTTGGTTCTTTTAGAGACACAGCGAGGGGACTCCAACCACAGTCTCCCTCGTTGCCACTAACTGGGCCACACACACCCCACTTGACTGGCATCGGTTGAGCCCCCCTTTTGACAAAGAAAAAGATGCTTTGCATGAAGCACTCTCAAAAATACGCGTGCCTTTCCCGTCCCCTGGCTGACCCAGGGGAAGAAAAGTCCTCTGAGAGCCATGACTTGTTCATCTTGGTTCTTTTAGAGACACAGCGAGGGGACTCCAACCACAGTCTCCCTCGTTGCCACTAACTGGGCCACACACACCCCACTTGACTGGCATCGATTGAGCACCCTTTTGAAAAAGAAAAAGATGCTTTGCATGAAGCACTCTCAAAAATACGCGTGCCTTTCCCGTCCCCTGGCTGACCCAGGGGAAGAAAAGTCCTCTGAGAGCCATGACTTGTTCATCTTGGTTCTTTTAGAGACACAGCGAGGGGACTCCAACCACAGTCTCCCTCGTTGCCACTAACTGGGCCACACACACCCCACTTGACTGGCATCGGTTGAGCCCCCCTTTTGACAAAGAAAAAGATGCTTTGCATGAAGCACTCTCAAAAATACGCGTGCCTTTCGCCTCCCCTGGCTGACCCAGGGGAAGAAAAGTCCTCTGAGAGCCAGGTCCACATTGTCAGTGGACAGACACGTGTGCTTATCTGCCAGCAGACCCCCAGCAGCACTGAAGACAGGTTCCGAGAGAACGCTGGCTGCAGGACACGACAAGATCCTCAAGGCGTACGTGGCGAGCTCAGGCAATTTATCCAGATTGGAAGCCTAAAATGAGCAGGGCTCAAGTTGCACAATAATGGAATCGATGTTTCTTTGCATATACTCATATATCTGTGTGTCTCCCTCTTTTTCCTTGTCCAGCTGTTTTGTTTTCACATGAGTATATGTCCTTGTCACTTTCCCATGTGTTTGTGTTATGTTGTGAGTTGTTTGTCACCTTTTGGACACCTTTCAGGGTGTTTTCTAGGTGTTTTACTGTGTTTGTGATTGCCTGCCATTGTTTCCTATGGGCTCGAGTTCGGTTCGTCGAACGTTCGACGAGCCGAACTCGAGCCAGACCCCCCGTTCGGCGAACCGCCTCGAGCCGAACCGGGACCGGTTCGCTCATCTCTAGTAATAAGTATTCAATTTTCACCCCAGATAAAGGACATCCAGTGCTAGGCAACTGACAAAATGAAAAAGAAGTCTAGGAGAGAATAGGACTCCCTAATGAATAATTGCGGTGCAGAACTTTTTTTTTTTTTTTTTTTACCAGTTTCCCTTTAAAGGCGGGTAACTCCAAATCTGCAAATGATGAGTGCACATTTCTTTGGCTTCAGTAAATCTCAGGCTAGAAGATTATCATCAGAGATCGGATAAATCACATGACAGATCTAGTATTAGGAAGATGCTGGCAGCATAAACAGCAAAGCCAGCATCCGCTCAGGGACCCGAAGAAGAAGCCTGCGACAGAGAACAGGGTCATTTGCATTGCACAGATTCCAGCAGTCCCATATTTTGGAGCTCCTGGACCCTGTTACAAAATTTGTGACGGTTCCCCATTTCAGTACATTTCTTAGGCTGAGTTCACATGTCTTGTAATCATCCGTTAGAACCAGAGGCGTAGATAGGGGTTCGGCTCAGAGGGGGCAAAACTTCTGAGTGGGCTCCTAACCAGGTAACCAGATTTACAACGATGGTGTCGCAGCCTTATAGCTTGTGTAGACAATTATATTGTTGGTCCAAGTGCGATCCAACAAAATATTGGATCACATTCAAACCAATGTTATCCAATGAGGCAGTGCACATGTACGATTTTGTCCTTGGACCGAGTGGTCTGAGGAAAAAAAATAAATTGCAGCGTGCATGCGCAGACTGGTATGGTTAAGTGTAGCGGCAGGGCCGTAGTTGGCGTTCATGCTGTTCTAAGCACTTAAATTGATCACGTAACCTACCAATAAGTCAGACTAAAGGGGGCTTTACACGCTACGACATCGCTAATGTGAACTCGTTGGGGTCACAGAATTGGTGACGCACATCCGGCCGCATTAGCGATGCCGTTGCGTGTGACACCGATGAGCGATTTTGCATCGTTGCAAAAACGTGCAAAATCGCTCATCGGTGACATGGGGGTCCATTCTGAAATATCGTTACTGCAGCAGTAACGAGGTTGTTCCTCGTTCCTGCGGCAGCACACATCGCTGCGTGTGACGCCGCAGGAACGAGGAAGCTCTCCTTACCTGCCTCCCGGCCGCTATGCGGAAGGAAGGAGGTGGGCGGGATGTTACGTCCCGCTCATCTCCGCCCCTCCGCTTCTATTGGGCGGCCGCTCAGTGACGTCGCTGTGACGCCGCACGGACCGCCCCCTTAGAAAGGAGGCGGTTCGCCGGTCACAGCGACGTCGCCAGGCAGGTAAGTATGTGTGACGGGTCTGGGCGATGTTGTGCGGCACGGGCAGCGATTTGCCCATGTTGCGCAACAGATGGGGGCGGGTACCCACACTAGCGATATAGGTACCGATATCGCAGTGTGTAAAGCCCGCTTAAAGCCTCATGCAGATGTGGCTAGAAGTATGCCAACCGCACACAAGTACTCACATGACGGCCACTCTCACCACCGGCACTGGAAAACCATGACAGTGCGCTGTGTGCATGCAAATCACACACTTGTGGTCACATGACGGCCCGCTCTCACCACTGGCACTGGAAAACCATGACAGTGCGCTGTGTGCATGCTATGAAGATTCACGTGTCTGCAGTCACAGGCAAATAAAGAGCTGCCGATTGGCTTCATATAACCAAATGGTCGACTATCATTTAAAGGGAATCTGTCACCAGCTTTTTGCCCTCTAATCTGAGAGCAGCATAATGTAGGGGCAGAGATCTTGATTCCAGCGCTGTGTCACTTACTGACCTGCTCAGTGTAGTTTTGATAAAATTACTGATTAATCAGCAGTAGATTACAGGACTACTTGGCGTGCTGCAGGTAAGGGGGCTTTACACGTTAGCGATATCGCTAGCAATTTCTAGCGATAGCGAGCGTGTAAGTACCCGCCCCCGTCGCGCATGCAATTGTTTGTGATCGCTGCCGTAGCGAATATTATCGCTACGCAGCGTCACACATACTTACCTGGTCGGCGGCGTCGCTGTGACTGACGAACAATCCCTCCTTTAAGGGGGAGGGATGTTCGGCATAACAACGACGTCACCGCAACGTCACACAGCGGCCGGCCAATCAAAGCGGAGGGGCGGAGATGAGCAGGACGTAACATCCCGCCCACCTCCTTCCTTCCGCATTGGGGCCGGCGGTAGGTAAAGAGACGTTCCTCGCTCATGCGGTGTCACACATAGCGTTGTGTGCTGCCGCATGAGCGATGAACCACAACGCTAAACAACCCTTACCGATTTTTTACTTTGGGACAACCTCTCCATGGTGAACGATTTTCACCATTTTTTAGGTCGCCTAAGGTCGCTGGTATTACACGCTGCGATATCGTTAATGACGCCGGATGTGCGTCACTAACAACTTGACCCCGGCGACCAAACATTAACGATATCGTAGCGTGTAAAGCCCCCTGTAGTCCAGCATATTCAAGAGCTCTGTATAACTGCTAGATCTGCAGCAGAGAAAACATTGATTTTATCAAAATGACAGCAAACAGCCTAGTAAGTGACACATCGCTGGAATCAGGGTCTCAGTCAATACATTATGCTGCTCTCAGAGGGGCGAGGAGCAAAACCTGGTGACAGATTCCCTTTAAATGCAGGGATTGTCCAGTATACATGCTCCCTTAGATCCAGGTACCGTATTGGCGACTTCTTCTCTGATTGGCTTTGGCTCACCCCATTCTTCTTCATCTGATCCAGACGACATGATGACTTTGGACGTACACAGCTTCTTTCTGAAGACTTCCATTTTCTCTGGTTTTCCACAATATATCCCAAAATGATGCCCTAAAAATATGAGTGTCATTATCACATCTGAATAAAAAATATCCGCACATACTGTGCACTAAATAACCATTATACTGTGCACCATTAATATTTCCCCCCACTATACTCCCTGACCAAAAAGTGACCCCTGCACTGTCCCCCTAATGATACATGGCCTCCACATTGTGCCTCTCATACGCTACAACCACTGCACCATCCCTCCACCATGAATTATGGCCACCACACTGTCTTTCTTTCTGAAAAGCATCCATAAAACCATCCTCTCATTAACCATGTCCTATACGCTTTCCATATAAAATAATGTGATATGAACAATGGCCTCCACATTGTCCACACCTTCCATGCCCCTCACCACACCACTGCCCCCTCTCCATACTCTGCTGTCTTTTCACAACGTACAGCCTTCACAATGTGCCCTCACATTGTCCCTCGTATACTGCTCCTCTCATACTGTGCCCTCACACTGTCCCTCGTATACTGCTCCTCTCATACTGTGCCCTCACACTGTCCCTCGTATACTGCTCCTCTCATACTGTGCCCTCACACTGTCCCTCGTATACTGCTCCTCTAATACTGTGCCCTCACACTGTCCCTCGTATACTGCTCCTCTCATACTGTGCCCTCACACTGTCCCTCGTATACTGCTCCTCTCATACTGTGCCCTCACATTGTCCCTCGTATATTGCCCCTCTCATACTGTGCCCTCACATTGTCCCTCGTATACTGCTCCTCTAATACTGTGCCCTCACATTGTCCCTCATATACTGCTTCTCTCATACTGTGCCCTCACACTGTCCCTCTTAATCTGCTCTTGTCATACTGTGCCCTTACACTGTCCCTCGTATACTGCTCCTCTCATACTGTGCCCTCACACTGTCCCTCGTATACTGCTCCTCTAATACTGTGCCCTCACACTGTCCCTCGTATACTGCTCCTCTCATACTGTGCCCTCACACTGTCCCTCGTATACTGCTCCTCTCATACTGTGCCCTCACATTGTCCCTCGTATATTGCCCCTCTCATACTGTGCCCTCACATTGTCCCTCGTATACTGCTCCTCTAATACTGTGCCCTCACATTGTCCCTCATATACTGCTTCTCTCATACTGTGCCCTCACACTGTCCCTCTTAATCTGCTCTTGTCATACTGTGCCCTCACACTGTCCCTCGTATACTGCTCCTCTCATACTGTGCCCTCACATTGTCCCTCGTATACTGCTCCTCTCATACTGTGCCCGCACACTGTCCCTCTTATACTGCTCCTGTCATACTGTGCCCGCACACTGTCCCTCTTATACTGCTCCTGTCATACTGTGCCCTCACACTGTCCCTCTTATAGTGCTCCTGTCATACTGTGCCCTCACACTGTCCCTCTTATACTGCTCTTCTCATACTGTGCCCTCACATTGTCCCTCGTATACTGCTCCTCTCATACTGTGCCCTCACATTGTCCCTCATATACTGCTTCTCTCATACTGTGCCCTCACACTGTCCCTCTTATACTGCTCCTGTCATACTGTGCCCTCACACTGTCCCTCGTATACTGCTCCTCTCATACTGTGCCCTCACACTGTCCCTCATATACTGCTCCTCTCATACTGTGCCCTCACAATGTCCCTCGTATACTGCTCCTCTCATACTGTGCCCTCACATTGTCCCTCGTATACTGCTGCTCTCATACTGTGCCCTCACATTGTCCCTCATATACTGCTCCTCTCATACTGTGCCCTCACATTGTCTCTTGTATACTGCTCCTCTCATACTGTGCCCTCACATTGTCCCTCGTATACTGCTCCTCTCATACTGTGCCCTCACATTGTCCCTCGTATACTGCTCCTCTCACACTGTGCCCTCACATTGTCCCTCGTATACTGCTCCTCTCATACTGTGCTCTCACATTGTCCCTCGTATACTGCTCCTCTCATACTGTGCCCTCACATTGTCCCTCGTATACTGCTCCTCTCATACTGTGCCCTCATATTGTCCCTCGTATACTGCTCCTCTCATACTGTGCCCTCACATTGTCCCTCGTATACTGCTCCTCTCATACTGTGCTCTCACACTGTCATTACTGCCTCCCATAATGTGCTGTCACTCTATATACTGAGTGAATGCTCCTATTCCCCCTCCCACACTTTACAGTAAATGTTCCTCCCATCTACATCTCCATGATGGAGCACTTACCTTTTCCCTCATCTTTACCTCCTTTGTGGTGCTCTATATCACACACCCTGCACCCCAATATCCCACACAGCCTGAACCCCATATGCCACAAACCCTTCACCCCAGTCTGTACCCCCATATCACACACACTGCATCCCCATATCCCACAGACTCTACACCCCATATCCCTATATCTCACACAGCCTGTATGCCAACTTACACCTCTCTCAAACACCCTGAACCCCCATATTCCACACACCCTGTATCCAGGATCGGCGTCAGCATCTGGCAGACCCGGGCAAATACTGGAGCCCTGGACAGCTGGGGGTCTACTCGCTGTCTTCAGTCCTGTGGGTCCTGGGCTGAGTTCCAGGGACTGCAGTGCTTGGGTGGCAGCCGCACTATCCTGCATCCTGGATAGTGCAGTTGCTGACCCTTTAATCCACACTGGCACACATCATTCACTGTTGAATGCTCCGTGCACCTCCTGCATTGAAGTTCATCTGTGGGCGGAGCTACCGCGCAGCGTGCTCCAGTCCCACATATGAAGAGGAGCTGCAGCGCAGCTCCAGCCAGCATCCCCCAGTACAGTGAGCACAGCATATGTCCTCCCATACTGTATGCCCCCCTCCACCTGAGCTGATGTTTCACCCCCGATCTGTATGGGCCCCCCCCTGAGCTGTATGTGCCCCCTCGTGGCAGTAGATGTCCCCTCTTGAGCTGTATGGGACTGCCAGAGCCGTATGTGCTGCCACCCCAGAGCCGTATGTGCTGCCACCCCAGAGCTGTATGCCACCCACCCCAGTAATGTGCATGCCCCCCAGTGTTGTATGCTACCCCAGTAACATCTATGCCCCCCAGGAATATGTATGCACCTGAGTAACATGTATGCTCCCCAGTAACGTATATGCCCACAGCCAGTCCTATCATTTATATACTGTATTCTCCAGCCACTCCTGTGATGTATATTCTGTAGCCCTAGCCTTTTGTGTAATGTATATACAGCAAACTGTGTGCGGCCATGTCTGTTATTGACGACTATCACGCAGTGCAAAACCGACACATGCCCAGGAGGAGCTGGATGGAGACAAGCGGGGGAGGTGAGAGAGGCTGTTGCCGGCTTCACAAAATTAAAATCTGTTATGTGTCTGTCTGTGTGTATGAGTGTATGATGTGTATCTATGTATGTCAGTGTATATGACTGTGTATAGATTTATGTCTGTTTAGCTGTATTTTTCTTAATTTCTCTTTAAATACTGTATTTTTCATTTTATCAGATGCTCCCTAAATTTGGAGCGAAAAAAAAAATATGGGGTCCTTACCAAGGAATGGGGGCTGGCAGAGGAGCGGAAGGGGCGGTATTGGAGTGCGGCGATGCTGTGAGTGGTACAGAGGGGGGCCCAAATACTCACTGCAGGCGCTGCTCTGTGCTGGGCTGCTCTGTGTGGGGGGCTGCTCTGTGCTGGGCTGCTCTGTGTGGGGGGCTGCTCTGTGCTGGGCTGCTCTGTGTGGGGGGCTGCTCTGTGCTGGGCTGCTCTGTGTGGGGGGCTGCTCTGTGCTGGGCTGCTCTGTGTGGGGGGTGGTAAGGCATTCTGAAGATGTTGGTGGTGAGGGCTTCTTCAAATAATGGCGGCCAGAGTACGCGTGTGTTAGATGAGAGCTTGAGCTGAGAGCTCCATCTGCGCATGAGCCGATTCTAGGCACCATTATTTGCCTCACCACCAACATCCTTAGAATGGCCAGTACAGAGTAGCCCCGCGCCAAACAGAGCAGCCCCACACAGAGCAGAGCTGTGGCAAGCAGAACAGCAGGGCACAGAGCAGAGCCGTGCTGTAGAGCAGAGCGAGTTGCACAATGCAGAGCTAGCCACACAGAGCCATGCCCCTGTCGCGGGCGGAGGAGGGGACGCCGCGCTCTCCCACTGCTGCTCGGGTCCGGCTGCCGCTGCGGCTGCTGCGGCCTGCCGCTGCTCGGTGGCTCAAGCGATGAGCCGGATCCCGGGGACTCGAGCGGTGCTCCTCGCCCGTGAGTGAAAGGGGATTGGGATTTGGGATAGTTTATTGTCCGTGACGCCACCCACGGTTGTGGTGATTTGTTGGCACCACCGCTGCTCTGTATGAGGATCCCGGGAATGATGGTAGGGAGCAGCCAGTTGTTGTGTTGCCCCTCCGTGGGTAGGGGTTGGTGATCCCGGGGCCCAGTGATGAGGTGGGAGATGCAGGGCTTGGTGGGCGCAGGGACGCGGGGGCAGCGCTGTGCCTTGCGGCACTGTGGTACTCACTCAGCCTGAGACGATGACACAGTTCTCGGTAAAACACACGGCTGGAAAGACGGTTCCCACGGACGGCTGCACTTGCTTTCCCCAGTAGGTGACGGTGACGGTCCCTCTGTCCTGCACCTAAGTTGATAATGGTTGCGATGGGTTCCCACCGGTAACCCGCTCCCCGGCTTGGATATGGGCCGGAGGAGCCCTACTTTGCCCGCAGGCGCTGGCCCTGAGAAACTGGTGCCCTGGCGGTGGCGGTGTCTCTCTGTAACGGTTGGACTTTTGCCTTCAATCGGGACTTGGTTGTTGGGAGACAGTCGTCCCCTTCACTGACGGATTTGGCAAATTATGGCGACTCCTAGCCTTGCCGGGATCCGAAAGGCCCCTGCCCTGGTGCGGACTGTTCTTCGTATACTGCTCCAGACCGCCGGGCCACTACCCGTCCGCGGTCCTTCCAGCAACCTCCGAGCAGTCACCCCTGCGGACAATCACCGCCGTCTGCTGACCTTACTGTCTCTCAGTCCGGGGCACACACCCGGACCAACTTCAGGCTTTACAAACTGTTTCTTTTTCACTTTACTTCAGCTTCTCTCCTAAGCTCCTCTACCACTTCACTTCCTTCTACTTTCACTTCCTAAACTCATCTACTTGTTTACTCCTTCACGTCCCTAGCTGATCTGCCTGGTTCTTCCCGCCTCCAGAGCTGTGAACTGCTCGGTGGGCGGAGCCAACCGCCTGGCCCACCCCCTGGTGTGAACACCAGCTCCTGGAGGAAGGCAACAAGGATTTCTGGTTAGCTTAGGTGTTCCTAACTGGGGTGTAGGGTGTGGTGGTGTGATGACCTGTGACCCCTGGCTTGCCCAGGGCGTCACACCCCGCACAGAGCAGAACTGTGCCGCACAGAGCAGAGTTGCGGCGAACAGAACAGCCTTGCACAGAGCAGAACCGTGCTGCATAGAGCAGAGCCGTGCTGCAGAGCAAGCTGCACAATGCAAAGCGAGCCACACAGAGCAGAGCCGCGCTGCCTGACACACAGAGCAGAGCCGCGCTGCCTGACACACAGAGCAGAGCCGCGCTGCCTGACACACAGAGCAGAGCCGCGCTGCCTGACACACAGAGCAGAGCCGCGCTGCCTGACACACAGAGCAGAGCCGCGCTACCTGACACACAGAGCAGCGCTGGCAGCACACTGCATAGCATTGCCCCTGCCTTCTTTGACGCCTCTCCACCAGCTACATTTGGATTTTAAGACGCACCCATCATTTTCCTCCCAAATTTTTGGTAGGAAAAGTGCGTCTTATAAGCCGAAAAATACGGTATATATATATATGTACGCATGCCTGTATGTGTATGTATCTGTATGTGTGTGTCTATGTGAGGATGGGGCCCACTCAGACTCCTTCACCTGGGGCCAACAAAACCATGGAGTCAGCCCTGCATGCATCCCTATGTGTCACACAGCCTGTACCCCCACTTACTCCTCTCTCAAACACTCTGCACCCCTTCACACTATTTTGTCACAGTCTGCAGCCCTCATATGCACTCACCCTGCAACCCTCTTACCTCATTACAAGTTCCCATCTCCTTCAGAAATCAGTATCTACTGATGCTTGTTTTCTGACCGGCAAAACTTTGGCTCCTCCCACTCGGTCACATGGGCATGACATCATTGCAGGTCCTGACAGTACCATGTATTTTTGTCATCTGAACAAGGGTTTTTGCTCTGCTCCTGCAGCACTGACAGCTCATAAGCTCCTAGTGGGCCCCCTCTGAGCACGGGGCCCGGGGCAACCGCCCCCTCTGCCCCCCTGCTAGCTACGCTACTGATTAGAACAGATCCTGCAGAGAACCAGTTGGGTTTTTTTAACATGGGAGTCTATGTGTGAAGCCCTAGCCTATCAGGTCGTCACAGGGTATTGTGCAACCTGCCCTTCTGCACAGTATCCAATCCTCCTTGGTTACGGATCCTGGTCCTTGGCTAAGCTGTTAGCAACACCAAATCAAAATCCTAGGAACACTTTGCATTGAACCTACCAGACACACTATCGGTGGGCCTGAAGGGAATAGGGCCACCCACATGAGGGGGTTGGTAAGGGGAAAGTGAGGAAAGTGGCAATTGAGATGAAGTTGAGCTAGAGGAGAGGTGGAGAGTGGTGACCCTCGTGAGGAGAGGTCACAGGAGGAGCAGGGCTCCTGAGTACTAGGTGGCAGACGTTGGTCTGGGCCTGGTAGGAGCTGGAACCCCGGTCGCAGGGGACAGTGTCAAGGGGCACGGACTGTCGAGGAGGGCAGCCGGTGGCTGTGAGCTATCACCGGGCATGGGCCAGGGCATGACGGGGTACGTGGACCCTAGGCCAGAAAGTAGCTTCACGCGTTCCGGTAATTTACCCGACAGGGGTGAAGACTTCAAGTGTCATCCCCAACCCACTCCAAAATCAGACCAATGGGATAGGACTTTCCCAATACAGTCCAAAGAAATCCTATGCGTGAACCCTGAGAGCAAACTCACTCCATTAGCCATACGGGTGAGCGGGACCCGAAGAGTTTTATACCCACGGGTCCAACAGAGACAAAGGTGCCAGGGACAGGGCCACAGGCTGACAGCAACACCAAGGGCACGGACCCAAGCGTGCTCCCTACAAGCTGCAGTGGTTCTCAGAATTCTGGTTTACAAGCTGTCGGTGTTGTTACTCCTGGACTGAGTGAGTACGCTGAAACCCCTGTCCCGATCCCCAGCGGCACCCAAACACCATCCATCCAATGGGCCCCGGGACACAAACCCCCTACCCATGGAGGGGTTAAACATCAGGCTGCCACACCATCGCCACCGGGCTCCCCAACAATAGCGGTGGTCCCTCACATTACCAAGCACCGTGGGTGGCGTCACAAACTTTCTAGTCCCCCTGTACATAGCCCCCTTTTATCGAGTGGCCGCACGACCCCCGGGTCCGGAGACCCCTCAAGCCACCGCGGATCCGGATCCGAGCAGCCCGGCTGCTGACGTGGGGGTGGCACATATGCACAACGGATCCGTTAACAAATTGCTATTTATCTGCCAGCTGTAATAGATCCTATATGAAAAAACGGATCCATTATAAATGCAAGTACAACGGATGGCTGAATAGCAATCCATTAATGTATCCATTATCCTGAGACTCCCATGTTAAAAAAATGGATCCAGCAGCCATCAGTTATTTAACAACGGACAAAAATGTTGTGATTACAGAACTGCAGGGATCCGTTCTAAGAGATGATTACAGAACATGGCGGAAGAGTCTGAGTATTAGGCCTTGCTCACACGAGCATATGAATCGGACCAGAAACTCTCACATTGTGTTACGGATGACAGACAGTCATATGGTTTCTGGCTACAGAAGGCGACAGTGTTTGGCTGCGCAGAGTGTTCCCTGACTTTCCATTGTTCCTGCTGTCAGTATTCATTGGTATAGGTAGCTTTCTTGTTGGATTCATCTCTATCCCTTTTGGACCCAGTAGGACCTCGCCTTTCAGCCAGCTGCTGATCTTCAGCATTATTTTGGTGCTTATACCCCTTCCTTCCTTTGGACTTGTGCTGGTGATATTCTTCAATTTATTCAAGCCCTGGGTGCAAGCAGGAGGCTTGTACTCATCTGTGGTATCATTCCAGAACTTTTTTCTGAACTTCTACCTGAGTCATCTGTAGATAAGTGGTTCATAAATTTTCCCTATGTGTCCTCCATGTGTCATCTATAGTAGTTTAGTGGGGTTGACAAAAAGCTCATCCCATCCGTTCCCTATTTAGGGCCCAGCACTAGGGATACCTAGGGTCAGGTATCCGGCTCAGCGCATAGGTGCGAAACCTATCTAGGGTGGTGAGGGACACCAGGGACCAGCAGTAGTTTTGTTCAGGGGTCATCATCTTTCCTTTCCCTACACACAAGGTTTCCCTTCTGTATTGCCGTGCGCTCGGTACTTACCTAGTGTGACACATTGCAATCAGACCAATGTTAGTCAATGAGGCAGAGCAGAATCAGGATGAGAAAAAAGTTGCAGCATGTTGTTATTGTCATCGGATCTTGGCTCACATGCTCCCATACAAGTCTATTGGTGCATGTGAAACATCGGACTGCACTCGGATGATATCAGTAGAATCTGATATAAGCAAAAAAAGGAAATGGAGAAGATGGAGAATTTAATGTCTCCATCTTCTCCCCACCTGTGCACCGTTTCTTGCACGTGAGAAAATCAGATCACAGTGAAGGACACTCGGCTCACGCTCACAGCAGAATCTGATCACAGTGAAGGACACTCGGCTCACGCTCACAGCAGAATCTGATCACAGTGAAGGACACTCGGCTCACGCTCACAGCAGAATCTGATCACAGTATAATGACACTCAGCTCACGCTCACAGCAGAATCTGATCACAGTGAAGGACACTCGGCTCACGCTCACAGCAGAATCTGATCACAGTATAATGACACTCAGCTCACGCTCACAGCAGAATCTGATCACAGTGAAGGACACTCGGCTCACGCTCACAGCAGAATCTGATCACAGTGGAGGACACTCGGCTCACACTCACAGCAGAATCTGATCACAGTGAAGGACACTCGGCTCACGCTCACAGCAGAATCTGATCACAGTGAAGGACACTCGGCTCACGCTCACAGCAGAATCTGATCACAGTATAATGACCCTCGGCTCACATTCGCAGCAGAATCTGATCACAGTATAATGACACTCAGCTCACGCTCACAGCAGAATCTGATCACAGTATAATGACACTCAGCTCACACTCGCAGCAGAATCTGATCACAGTATAAGCACGGGGCAGGTAGCGGTAGTCATGTGTTCAGGGGTCAACAGGTCACAGCGCAGCCGCTCGTTAACCCCATGCCTCCCCATCGCCACACCACTTGAAGGAAGACTTCTGCACAGTTCACTCTTCATAGCATTCTCACTCTGAGACAATAAATGGCCCAACACAGTATTCTCTATAAGCAACGGAACGTTACTTCTTTTCTTCTCAATGTTTACAGCATCTCTCCTCATCACTCTACTTCTCGTCTTCACAGCATCTACAACATTTCCAGCATGATTTTCCTTCTTCATTACATGGGCACTGTTCGTGGTCCCATAGGGGTTCCCTCCAGACTCCATCTCACAATGCAATTTAGCGGCCGACCTGGCACATGAGCTCTATAAGACACCGCTAGGCCCCTCATCCCCCTGTCTGATGTCACACTAGCATGGACAAAATCAAATAGCCTTTTAGGCTGCTTCGTCCCACCCACAGGGATTGCTTGTGCGTTGGAAGGTCCATATATGACAGCACTCCTACGTTTGTTAGGGCGCAACTGACCTTCAATCTCGCAGAGGGATTCCTAGGGTATTCGTATCCAGGAAAATGGATGTCTTCCCGACTGACCAGACTTTACCACTCTTCTGGGGACGCAGTTAGACAATCCTCTACGTGCAGGATCACGAGTGTCCGCGATCGTAGGGGCGACCCTTGGGTCCACACATTAAGACAATAGATTAGGGCTTCCTTTCACTATCTCCTCCTGGGGACTCTCCTACCCCTCTTGCCTCACACTATCCTTTTTATAAGCTGCTCTCCTCCTTTTCCTTAACCCTTAGTCTGCCTACCCAGGTGCCAGGACTGCCGCCCCTGAGCCACGCTGCCATCTGGTGGCCAGTTACACAATATACATACATACATACACACATTAGACATTAAACCAACAGTGTGAGGGCACTTCTGCAGGGGTGGGCATAACCCTGACCCCCTTTAGAACAGTATAATGACTCTCGGCTCAAACTCGCAGCAGAATCTGATCATCGTATCGGATGCTATACGCTCGTTTGACCCCTGCTTAACGGCTACCTCTGCACCTCTTTTAGTCGTTCCCTCGACTGCTAGAGATGGAGCATACTATAATAATTCACCAATAATTAAAGTACATACAATTACAATTTGGGCCATCTGTTAAGAAAATCTCATGAAACTATTCCCTATTACATAGTATAAAAGATAGGACCAACCATCATTGGGCCATTCCCCTCCTACTGTGGCCACACAGGTTGCCTTTATGGTACGCACACTCTTTTCTCCAGCCTGTAAAGGATTTGGCACTTTTCACATTGTCCTATATTTCTAGTGAAATTGTTCTTTCCTGAGAGAACAAATCATTTTATTGATGGATACCAGAAGACTATGGAGGAAAGTAGAACATCCCCATCTTCCATTCTTTCTACACATTTCTATAAAGTATTAATATTTTGCTGCAGTGTTATTTCACGGATGTTGCCTGTTGTTTTGTAAAGGAATTTAACTTTTAACTTATGTGGAAGCCATAATGTTCATATTTTGATTAATGCAAATTAATGAAAAAATCATTTTCTTTATGCCAGGAGTCAGGACAGGAGTGTTACTTGGGTCCTAAAAGATCAGGTGCCCGAGCCCCAAAGTACATATCTCCCTATACGACCTCCTCCTCACTTAAAAGATCATCTGCACTGCATATACATAATTACAGTATACCATTGTTGCTAACACTAAAACACACTATACATAGACCAATATTACCAAAATTACTACTATACAAGGCCAAAATAATACCGCTATACAATGTCCACGACCATAAAAAATAATTGTGCATTATAGAAAATAGTAAAGCCCTCACTGTGCTACCTAGCTAGTAATAATGACCGACATGCTCCCTTGAAAATTATAATAGTCAAACTGCCCCCTTCAAGCAACAAGTACCCTTATATATCCCTTTAAGTAAAAAAAAAAAAAATAATTTCCCCTGAAAGCCCCAATCAAAACTAATAATGCACCCATTTAAAGCAAGGGAGCATCCTACAGCTCCCTATACACTGTATGATGGTCGCCACAGCTCCCTATATACAGTATGTTGGTCCCCACAGCTCTCGGTACACTGTATGATGGTCCCCACACGGTCCCTATATACTGTATGATGGTCCCTACAGTTCCCTGTTTGCAGAATGATGGTCCCTACAGCTCCTTATATTCTGTATGATGGTCCCTACAGTTCCCTATATGCAGTATGATGGTGCACACAGCGCCATATCCACTGTATTATTGTCCCTACATCTCCCTATATGTAGTATGATGGTCCCTACAGCTCCATATATACTGTATGATGGTCCCTACAGCACCCTATATACTTTTTGACCGTACAATTATGAATTTCATTCTGCAGTATATTACCAGCTCAGAATGGCGCCATTTGCGATTTTTACGGTACCGACCTCCGCAGCAAGGTAGGGCCATCCTTTAGAGACATTCATAGGGCCTTGTAGTATTTGTATATTTTATATATTTACTCTCACTCCCTTATATTGACTGGTTTTCTGTCTGTTACCTTTTTTAATTAAGTTTTTCAATTATATTTTCACTTATTGTGTTTTTAAAGCATATTTAATATATTTTGTAAGTTTTAGGAATTTTTTTCTGTTAACCAAATTTGGATTCCTCCCATATTGTTGTTTGCTCTTTCCCCTAAGGCTGGGGTCCCTATGCTCACCCTAACACCTGGAGGTACACTTGAAGGTAGGGAAGTCTGAGCTCCCAACCTAGGTCCTATCTCCTGTCCTTGTCCCTGAAGGTAAGACCCCTCTCCACAGCCCACCACCGAGGGGGAAGGGACAAGAACAGAAGTCAACAATCCCAAACGAAAGGGAATCCATTTAATCAGTAAAGTCTCACAAGATAAAGTGAGACTCTGACCCAGAACCTGTCACTAAACTCTGTAACAGAGAAAAGACTGTGACAGCTGCTCGAAGCAAGTTGTTTGCACACGTAAAGCTCTCAAACTCTGTTTTTTTGGAAAAGTCTGTGTTCGGTATGAACTCAGAACATTGGATTCGTTCATCTCTAATCCTGAGCTTTCAAGTTGAGCTCTCACTTCTGGAGAAGCAGCAAGGGATGGGGCAGTACAGCATGGCAATATAGTTAAGTTGATAGTACTATGAGAGGACAAGAGCTGATAGAAGGGTTTGTGTGGAGCCCCTGCGGCTTCAGGCACCACAGGGTACTGCACCTAACCCGAGGTGCAGTATTCATTTCAGATACGGAGGAGGTCGTCACCGGTAAACAGCCAACAACACAATCAACAACCACTGGGACTGGGCTAGGGTAGGTGCTGGGGTGCCCATCACGAGGTTTGGGAACTCTTGCCCACTAGTTCAGGAATCCGGGACGCGGGGCACCAACAGAAGGGTTGTTAGGAGCCATCTCACACAGTAGTCAGTCTGTTACGGGCGCAGCAAGCGCCAGGTCACCCTCGGGTGGAGATAAGGGGGGATCCCAGGGTTCACTGGAAGTGCAGAAGGCACCCATGACCCGTTCCAAGACCCAGGAGCTGGGGTGGAGGGAAACCGTCAAAAGGTGATGCACAGAAGGAAACACCGGCCTCGACCTCCGAAGTATCCGGGATCGGCTGAAGCCCATCACAGCATAGCCTGGTACTCCAACAGCGATGTGCTTCCAGTGAGTAAAGAACTTGAACTGCACCCTATGTGTTGTCGCATTACTGCTGGCGCTTTAAACATAGTGTCCCCGCGCCATAGGCGACTACCACTCCCAACATCCTCCCTGGGGCCTAGCACTACCTGTGGAGAGCTTCAACACCCGAGATGCGTCACCATCCGCCCCAGCAGAGAGAGACTTCCCGCAGAGGCGGCTAATAATGGCCGCCTACCACAGGTGGCATCACGAACAACTACTCCCATCATCCCAATCCCCATCTTTATTGACACCGCCGGGGTCATGTAACTGGGCAAGGCCACTGCGGCGACCCAGGAGAAGAACCGCGGCCCGGTGACAGGTAACCTCAGACCCCATTGGCACGTCATCTGCAATGTGAAACAGCTAAAGTTGTAACCTTATCTGAAAGGTATTACTTATCAGTGCTCTATACCCAGTACTTTCTAATCATGCAGGAGGTTAGACCAGGAGATCAGAGCTGTATTCTTACATGTCTTCTTACATGCTCTTTCTAGTATGTTATTGCCTGCATGTCATTGGGCAACTCATACAGAGAGAGGAAGTACACACTCCCAGTGAAAACTATCTGATAACACCCACTTGGACTTAAAAAAGTTAACTCATTATAATGCCAATACTCTGCTATTATCTCCGCATTATGCAGTCACTGTTAAAGTTCTGTATGTGTCCTGTTTAACATGAAAAATTGGGTGAAACGTCCTATAATACTGATATAATTTACAGCAATGTATTGGTAACGTATTTATCACTTTTACATTTTGATTCCTATAGAACAAATAAACAATACAAGTCATCCACAACCAAGACATAATACCACGCCTGAGTATACATGGACTCAACTGCAATTAAATCCAGTGTTGTTAGCAGTTGCTGACACCAGCTTTGTGACAAGGTGAGCTCTCATCTAATGTGCTTAGATATTCCTCCACTAATACATTTTAATTGCTGTTGTGCAGTATACGCTGACACTGGAGTTATGACATGGTGAGCTTCCAATTACCATTACGATAAATATGTAATAAAGCAAACATATAGAATCAAAGAGTCCATCCTGTCTCTCTCTGACTTCTTTAACAGAATGTCCTTCTCATATATCAACTGTCATGATTCCTATGTGCAGAATATTCTGTATTGTTCTGCTATGCTCTCCAGCAGAGCCGGTATATGTTGCTTATGGTGCAGAGCGTTTTGCAGGATGAATGCTCTGCTGGTTGTTACACAGCATTGGTTCCACACTGTTCTTGGGTGGTGCTCACGCAGATGCTTCTCGTTCCCGGTGATTGCGCTGCTTCATTAAGGAGCGTGCTTCTCAGGACGCCACCAGTCGTACTTCCTGTTTACAATTGTGCTGTTGGCTCCCGTGGTGCTCAGTCTTAAGATCTTGGCTTCTTGACTCTGCACTATTGTTGACCTGTCTCTGCCTGCCCTCCCCTGTTTCTTTTGTGACTTCCCGGCTTCTGACCTCGGACTTTCTCCTGACCACGTCACCGCCTGCTCCCTGTATTTTTTTTGTACTCTCCTGGAACCTTGACCTTCGGTTTGTGACTTCTGACCTCATCTCTGTCTGCCCCCCCCACGGCCCATGTACTTTCGTGTCCTCCTGGTTTATGATCTCAGCCTCTCCATTTACTGCATGTAAGTAGTGTCTAGCGCCACCTAGTGACAGTCATCATATTAACCCAAAAAAAGGTAAGGAAACTTTGGACAGCTCTGGTCTGAAAAATAGACAAATAACTGTCATCTAGAAGTAAGGAGACCCTCATTATATCGCCTTCTATTCTATAACCCTTCTTTAAAGGCTGTCATTGATTCACAATATGCTACCTATAGCAGCATGTGTGTGTGTGTGTGTATACACATGTATATATATATATATATATATATATATATATATATACAGTCAGGGCCAGAAATATTTGGACAGTGACACAAGTTTTGTTATTTTAGCTGTTTACAAAAACATGTTCAGAAATACAATTATATATATAATATGGGCTGAAAGTGCACACTCCCAGCTGCAATATGAGAGTTTTCACATCCAAATCGGAGAAAGGGTTTAGGAATCATAGCTCTGTAATGCATAGCCTCCTCTTTTTCAAGGGACCAAAAGTAATTGGACAAGGGACTCTAAGGGCTGCAATTAACTCTGAAGGCGTCTCCCTCGTTAACCTGTAATCAATGAAGTAGTTAAAAGGTCTGGGGTTGATTACAGGTGTGTGGTTTTGCATTTGGAAGCTGTTGCTGTGACCAGACAACATGCGGTCTAAGGAACTCTCAATTGAGGTGAAGCAGAACATCCTGAGGCTGAAAAAAAAGAAAAAATCCATCAGAGAGATAGCAGACATGCTTGGAGTAGCAAAATCAACAGTCGGGTACATTCTGAGAAAAAAGGAATTGACTGGTGAGCTTGGGAACTCAAAAAGGCCTGGGCGTCCACGGATGTCAACAGTGGTGGATGATCGCCGTATACTTTCTTTGGTGAAGAAGAACCCGTTCACAACATCAACTGAAGTCCAGAACACTCTCAGTGACGTAGGTGTATCTGTCTCTAAGTCAACAGTAAAGAGAAGACTCCATGAAAGTAAATACAAAGGGTTCACATCTAGATGCAAACCATTCATCAATTCCAAAAATAGACAGGCCAGAGTTAAATTTGCTGAAAAACACCTCATGAAGCCAGCTCAGTTCTGGAAAAGTATTCTATGGACAGATGAGACAAAGATCAACCTGTACCAGAATGATGGGAAGAAAAAAGTTTGGAGAAGAAAGGGAACGGCACATGATCCAAGGCACACCACATCCTCTGTAAAACATGGTGGAGGCAACGTGATGGCATGGGCATGCATGGCTTTCAATGGCACTGGGTCACTTGTGTTTATTGATGACATAACCGCAGACAAGAGTAACCGGATGAATTCTGAAGTGTACCGGGATATACTTTCAGCCCAGATTCAGCCAAATGCCACAAAGTTGATCGGACGGCGCTTCATAGTACAGATGGACAATGACCCCAAGCATACAGCCAAAGCTACCCAGGAGTTCATGAGTGCAAAAAAGTGGAACATTCTGCAATGGCCAAGTCAATCACCAGATCTTAACCCAATTGAGCATGCATTTCACTTGCTCAAATCCAGACTTAAGACGGAAAGACCCACAAACAAGCAAGACCTGAAGGCTGCGGCTGTAAAGGCCTGGCAAAGCATTAAGAAGGAGGAAACCTAGCGTTTGGTGATGTCCATGGGTTCCAGACTTAGGCTGTGTGCACACGATGCGTTTTTTACCGCGGAAACGCTGCGTTTTGAACCGCAGCGTTTCAGTGGCAAATTGCATGCGTTCAGCTTTCCCAGCAAAGTGTATGGGAAAGCTGAAAAATCAGTGCACATGCTGCGTTTCTTTCCGCAGCGTTTTGGATGCCAAAAATCGGTGCGGAAAGAAAAGCAGCATGTCACTTCTTTTGTGCGTTGTGGCTGCGTTCTCTCCCCCATTGAAATCAATGATGTGGGGTCAGAACGCAGCCACAACGCATGGACCTGCTTTTTTGTTGCGGTCCGCGGCCTTTGTCGGCACGCCAGAACGCAGGCATTTACCTGGAAGTGAGGTCAAGAGGCTTCCTGTTGACCTCACTTCCTGGCAAAGCCCCCGGTGTCGCCAAAGTGCCCGCCCCGACCCCCGACCCCCCTCCCGAAAATCCAACATGGCCGCGCGCACAGTAGCGCACCGGCCGCCCTGCTCCTATGATTTCTGTCGCATGTGCAATAACACATGCGACAGAAAACTGTTCCCCAGGCCCTGCCCGTTCACCCCCTATTCCCCCCGGTGTCATACATACCTGTCCGGTCGCAGCGCTGATCCCCCGCGGCCCCCTCCTCCTCCTCCTTCACAGTGCACGCCGGCCGGTCACATGAGCAGAGCAGCTGACAGCCAGCACAGTGTTCAGTGTGAGCTGTGCTGGCTGCTCGGCACTCTGCAGCTGTGACCCGGGGAGAGTGGGTGCAGATTTTTGCACCCACTCTCCTCAAATGGAGGGTCTGCCCTCCTAGAAAATGGGGGATACGTTTCCTGAACGTGCCCCCATATTCTAGAAGGTCCAGAGGCGACGTGGGACATCCATATGGATTTCTGCGGACCCATTTTTTTTTATTAAATTGGAGAACAAGGGAATGATTTGGGGAGTGTTTTTTCTAATAAAACATTTTTTGTTGTCTTTTTTTGCTTTTGTTTACTGTCAATTAGTTATGTCGGGTGTCTGATAGACGCCGTGACATCACTAATTGCTGGGCTTGATGCCAGGTGACATTACACATCTGGTATCAACCCCATTTATTACCCCGTTAGCCAACGCACCAGGGCGCGGGATGAGTTGGGGCGAAGCGCCAGGATTGGCGCATCTAATGGATGCGCCACTTCTGGGGCGGCTGCGGCCTGCTATTTTTAGGCTGGGAAGAGTCCAATAACCATGGCTCTTCCCACCCTGAGAATACCAGACCCCAGCTGTCAGCTTCACCTTGGCTGGTGATCTAATTTGGGGGGACCCCATGTTATTTTTTTTTTTATTCTTTATTTATAAATAAAAAAAAAAACATGGGGAGCCCTCCAAATTGATCACCAGCCAAGATGAAGCTGCCAGCTGTGGTTTGCAGGCTACAGCTGTCTGCTTTACCCTGACTGGCTATCAAAAATAGGGGGGACCCCACGCCATTTTTTTCATTTTTTTTTTTTTTTTTTATTGGATAAATACTAAGCTAGGCACCCTTTAGTGCCACATGAAAGGTACTAAAGGTGCCAGCTTAGAATATGCTGGCGGGGGTAGGACGTTCTATATATTTGACATCCCTTCATCCATTGACGCTTTTTAGGCTGTGTGTCCACAATCAGGGTTTGCAGCGTTATGGGCGCTGAGTGTTTTCCCTGCGTCCATAACGCTGCGTTGTGCAGTAGAAGCACAGTGGAAGGATTTTTGGAGATCCCATGCCCACTGTGCTTCTTTTCTCCGCAGCATAAACTGACCGGTAGCGTGGCTTCCCGAGCCTCAGCATGTCAATTTATGCTGCGGAGACGAGTGTTCTCTGCAGGTAGTATAGAGCTCCACAGCAGCCTGAACCCAAATCGTGGGCATGGGCAGCTGCAGGAAGGCTGACACTGTGTACTAGACGCCGTGTCGCTGGATCATGGCCACATAGCCTTAGGCCCCTTTCACACGTCAGTGATTCTGGGACGTTTGTGCTTTTTTTTAAACGTACCAGAATCACTGACATACGCAGACCCATTATAATGAATGGGTCTGCTCACACATCAGTGATTTTTCACTGCACGTGTCTCCATGCGGCGTACCCGCGTGTGCGTGATTGCCGCACGGAGACATGTCCATTTTTTTCTGGCATCACTGATGTCCCACGGACCACGCAGTGGTGTGATCCGTGAAACACGTGCCAGAAAAAAACGTGCTTTTAAAATAAAAACATTTTAACTCACCCGGCTCCAGCGATGTCCTCTGCAGCCCGTCCTCCCTGTTCCTTCTGTGCCGGCTCATTATTGTCGCGCATATTCATGATGCACGACACAGCCAACCCGGAACCAGCTGCTGCGGGGGTCAGCGCCGGCCGGATGCTGCACCGCGGGAGCGATCAGCACCATGGAGAGCGGGAGCGGGCGCAGGTGAGTTAATCTCTAAGTGCAATCACGGGCCACGGAGAACGGAGCCCGGATTGCACTTAGACAACCCACGTGTGCCGTGATTCACGGCACACGGAGGGACATGTGCGTGTTTTACACGCCAGTGAAAAACGTCAGTGTTTTCACTGACGTGTGAAACGGGCCTAAAAGTGAGAATATTGTTGCTACAGCAACGTTTTGGGTGAAGTAGCTGTGGATTCAAAATGCTTAATATACTCCTGAATAAAATCCTTGATGGGTGCAGATTCCAAAATGGGGTCACTTGTGGGGGTTTTCTGACGTATAGGTACCTAAGGGGCTTGGTGCGCGAAGTTTATTTCAACTTTTCCAAAATTCAAATGGTGCTCCTTCCATTCCAAGCCCTCCCATTTATCCAAACAGAATGTGGAGAAGGAAATGACATCACAGGTTTTTTTTTCCAAAGGTCTGTGTTCAACCAACTTTATTATCACTGACAAGTCTTAAAAAACGCACCTAAAAAAACGCATGAAAAACGCATGAAAAACGCATGAAAAACGCATGAAAAACGCATGAAAAACGCATGCGTTTTCGATGCGTTGTTTCTCAAAAAGCATTGTTTACAATTCTCCCCTCTGCCAGAGGGTGCGTTTTTTTCCGCGCGGAAAAAAAAGCAACGTGTGCACATACCCTTAAGGCAGTGATTACCTCCAAAGGATTCGCAACAAAATATTGAAAATAAAAATATTTTGTTTGGGTTTGGTTTATTTGTCCAATTACTTTTGACCTCCTAAAATGTGGAGTGTTTGTAAAGAAATGTGTACAATTCCTACAATTTGTATCAGATATTTTTTTTCAAACCTTCAAATTAAACGTTACAATCTGCACTTGAATTCTGTTGTAGAGGTTTCATTTCAAATCCAATGTGGTGGCATGCAGAGCCCAACTCGCGAAAATTGTGTCACTGTCCAAATATTTCTGGACCTAACTGTATATATATATATATATATACATATATATATATATATATATATTTTTTTTTTTCTCTCTCTTTGGAAAAGTAGTTTATGCAAATGTTCTAAAATAGTTATACAAAATTGCATAATTTTATATATCTTCATTCTGGTTTTCTACATCTTTTCTGGCGGCCATTGAATTGTTCTGAATATGGTTTTATTCCTGTACAGCCTGGTATGTGAAGAACCTCAGCCCTAAATATGAACTAGAAATTGATTACAATAGCTGCATGAGTATTTATAGAATTAAAGCTTTATTTGTAAGGTAAGATGGGTTAGGAGGGTTTGAGAGCTTCTTATTTTTTGCTTTTCTTTTTTTTTCCATTATAAAAAGCTTATATGCTTTTACAGTAAATCACCACCACTTACTTTTAGGCTATGTTCACACGCAGCATTTTGCGGCTTTTTTTTTTTTTTTGCTGCATTTTTCTTTGCGAATTAAAAGCTGCTTTTTACAGTCTCAGCAGAAACTTTGCCATTTCAGAAACCTCATGCACACACTTTTTTTTTCTGACTTGATTGTGAACTACTGTGTTTGGGAATCTGCAGCATTGCAGTGTGCTTGCAGCGTCTTTTAGTAAATAAAACTCATTTTATTAAACATGCACTATATACTGCTCGATATAGACACGCCCACCGACGGCTGTGATTGGTTGCAGTGAGACAGCTGTCACTCAGCATAGGGGCGTGTCTGACTGCAACCAATCATAGGTGCCGGTGGGCGGGGGAAGCAGGGAATACGAGATGGATTAATGAGCGGCTGGCATTTTCAAAAGAGGAGAAGCCGCCACAGTGTGAACGGCGTGCAGCGCCGCGCCGGTGATCGTGGATCGGTGCGTATGAGAGAGGGGCTGTAGCGATCTCGTAGCGTGTAAAGCCCGCTTAAGAGTTTTCAGCAGGCTCGTTATCATCAGAGGAAGGATTACAATGACAGATAGCTCCTTTATTCACAGCTGATAACACAGAATCCACAAATCACAAGTGATATAACAGCTCACCCTCCCTTCACAATGACCTTTGCACACTCTCATTAGATGCTTCAGAACAAAAAATAGGGTCAGAGTCTGATCCATAATGCATGTAATTCTCCTAAGTATAAGTGTTAAGTGTAGAATGCAAGATTCCCCATTTTTATTTTAAATACTGATTGTGATATGGACAAAATTAAAACACTGACTCTTTTAAAAAATACATGTAGCAAAAACTTGGTTTAAGCAATAGGTCACTGTTTGATGACACGTTCACTTTAAGAAATAAAAAGTTACTGACAGGTTCCCTTTAAAGTTGGTGAAACAAAAGAATTAAAGCAGAGGAAAGGAGATTTAGTGTCTCGCTGCCTCACTAATAGCTGGTAAAGAGTGACATTGTACTAGGAGAACCTGAGAATAAGTCTGACTGCCTCTGCCACCGCACTTGTAATTAAACCGTTCAGCTACTGGAAGATCAGGATTATAGTTAGATTGCTGCATTTTAACCCACTTTCATGTTCTTATCCCATTGGAAGGAGATCCCTAGAAAAGCACTGGAATTCATTTAACTACATTCCTCCTATTTATATAAAGGATATAAAGCTCAATTTCACTAAAATTAGAACAATTTAAAGGGATTCTGTCAACAGGTTTTTGCTATGTAATTTGTTGTAGGGGCAAAGACGCTGATTTTAAAGATGTGTCACTTGCTGGCGCTGTTTGCTGTCATTTTGCGGCAAAAACAGTTTTCTCGGCTGCAGATCTAGCAGTGCACAGAATACTGAGCTGTGTATAACCCCGCCCATTCTGATGGACGCTTCCTGTGTACACTGTGTATTGTGAGCAAGCTGCTAACCAGTGTTGGGGGAGGAGTTACAGAAAACACTTAACCAGGAGGCACAAGATGCCTAGTCCTGTAGTGATAATTTCCTGCAGATAAACTACAGATTTTGTTGAAACAGCAACACATATACTAATAAGTGATACCGCTGGAATCAGGGTCTCTGCCCCTACATCATGCTGCTCTCAGGCAACATAAAAAGCTTAAAAAATTAATCCAATATATCTCCCAAATAAATCATAGAAAACCAAAACGTATTTTGGAGAATAAAAATATTAAATAGTATTAATATGTAATGTTAATCTTATAAATTATATATATATATATATATATATATGTATATATTATTATATATTTATATTAATAATATAAATATTATTTTTTTTATTAAAGATATCTAAAAGACACCGCATAAAGATAAAAATTATTTGGATATTACTGTTCAAATGCAACAATGGGTAATACATATATTCACAATCTATATACCACTCTTTGAAAAAATGTATAATAATGTGCTAGTGTTTGTTCAAAAAGGAAATCAAAAAAGTGCTGATAGTAATAAATATTTAGAGAAACAAGATGTTCATAATTTTTTTTAAAAAAATGCTTGTGCGTTTGTAAACAGATATAATAGATATACTAACCAAATTAATACATTAATGCACATATATACAAAAAATAATTAAATACTACTTAGCAAAAATTGATGTAATGAGTTATTACTTATAGAGCTACGAGAAAGTAATTGTGCGTGAAGAAAAAAACTGTATAATATACACCAACACTCATCAATGTTAAGAATTAATAATTGCAAACCTAAATCTTGCTTGGATTTTCAAAGTAACATGTGTATACACAGAGGCATCATCACAATATCTATTCAGATAAATCCATATGTCCCTTTAATGGGCACTGTCTATTTCAAAACATAATAGTATGTCACTCAGTAAAGTATGCACACATATCAAATCAACAAATAGATGGCAAATAAATAGTTCAAAGTGTACATACTAAAAGTAAAATCTGCTCTGACCCATGGAGTATCCCCTGACGCGCATTTCGCTTATGCTTCTTCCTGAGGTTCATCACACATACTAATAAGTGACACATCACTGGAATCAGGGTATCTGCCACTACAGTATTGCTGCTCTCAGGTTACGTAGTAAATACTTGCTTACAGATTCCCTTTAAAAGTTGAAAATCAACTTGTTAGATCTATTAATTTATTCTGAGGATATGATACGTTCTGCCCCACAAAACCTTTGATTCTAAATCCTGAATTCAGTCACCCTTGTTTCAAAAAGTAGACCCCTAAAAGCTCCAAGTGCTCATAAGAGTTAATTGTTCTTGGAAGTTATCCATACAGTATGACCAGGTATGAGGCCACTTACGGTAAGTCTTTGAGAGCATTGGCATATGCCCACATCTATAGATAAGCTATAAAAGTATGTGAACACGTGATTATCACACCTTTGTGAGCTAGCTGGATATCCCATTTTTTTTTGCTATGGATGGTAATAAAATGCAGGGCTTTTTAAGTTATTACATACCTCATTCTACTTGGAAAGCTTTCCACAAGATCTTGGAAGTTCCTGCTTAATTTTTGCTCCTTTATCTAGAAGAGCATTTGTGAGGTCAGCCCCCCATGTAAGAGAGGGCCTACTTCATATTCTCCATTTTAGTTTGCAGTAAACGTCTTGGATGGTGTAGCAGTCAGGACTTTGTGTGGCCGGACATGGTCTTCCACACCAAATACCACTAAATCATTTATAACACCCATATCGGCATCCCCGTGCCTTCCTGCCTCCTCCCCCAGTTGGGACACCGGAACTCTCACCTTCCTGACTGCCCAGAGGTGTTTGCCCTGTCCGCAGTCCATGTTGCTGTTCCCCAGGGCCTCTGCACGCCGCACAGGCCTCCTGAGAATGCCCGTAGAGTTTGTGCATGGCAACGCCCTTTTTCTTAAAGGGCCAGTATGCCCTGATCTGGAACTGACCTCTCAGCTTGCTGAGAGGCTGAAGGTATTTAAGGCCCCTTCCCCTTAAGGGAAGTGCTTGGGCAAACAATTTCCTAATGTTGCTAGTTCTCAGGTCACATTGTGCTGCTGCTGTCATTGTGCTGTGTTCTGCTGCTGATTCGTATCTGTGTTTCAGTGCATGACAAGTGCACCGCTTCTGCTGCTGCAATCATCCATGTCGGCTGGCTACCACAATATCCACTGCTGCAAGTGTCCATGCCAGTCACCTACCACGATACCTGCTGCTGCAAGTGTCCATGATGGCCGCCTACCACAATACCAGCTGCCACAAGTATCCACATCGGCCACTGCTATTTCATCCATCCATTCATCCTGGAGGGATCCACAACATCAGCTGCTGTTGTTCCTATCATCAGAGACTATCTGTGTTTATACCCCTGGGGCCAGCTATCACAGCATCAGTCGTCCCATGTGGCACCCGGTCTCACACCTGCAGCGCAACACCCTCACTATTAGAGACTCTGGGGAAAACCAGGTGTGGGTCCACAGTGAATCCCCTCTTGATTTCCTGTGTACTGTCGGACAGTTGGTTTGCTAAACCCGTGCTCGCCTTTCGAGGATAACACCATTACTTTAAGGATCTTGCTTTCTGCATTGGGGTAGTCATATG
Organism: Anomaloglossus baeobatrachus; assembly: GCF_048569485.1. Classification (NCBI taxonomy): domain Eukaryota; kingdom Metazoa; phylum Chordata; class Amphibia; order Anura; family Aromobatidae; genus Anomaloglossus; species Anomaloglossus baeobatrachus. The sequence continues at coordinate 522,962,103 of NC_134358.1, forward strand.
GAACCGAATTCCCAAACTGTTACCACAAACTGTACCTACAATTGTTTAATCCTTACCCCAACATATGATGTCCATATGTCATGTCCCAGACTTCTATACAAGCTAAGATACTGAGATAATGGATGTGATACACAGCCAAGATCTGCCTCTAACAGCAGCTGCTAAAGCCAAGCTGTGCCCATTGCTGTTAACCATTTATATGCTGCTGTCCAAGTGCCCATCAGCCATCAAGCCAATGAGTTGCCATGACACAAGAGGGTCTTCTGAAGACCCCAACGGCTGTTATGTTAATGCTGTGGTGCTAATATGAAAACCAGCCTGTGGCTTGGCTTCGTAGGGGGCTGTGATTTATATTGGTAAAAAAATGGTCGATCGCAGGTTCAAGTAATTTAAGTAAACTGAAAGCAAACTATTAATTAAAAAAAGTTTTTAAAACATGGAAGTCGAATCACATCCCTTTACCCCCATTAAAAAGAAATAAGGACAAAGACTTTAAAATAAACACAATTTTGAATTTGCTTTGTAAATTTTTATCAAAATATTAAATTAAATAACCCAATCAGTAAAACGTAATGAGAAAAAAAATTGACATGCCAGGATGAGATATACTGTAGTTTTTAGTGATACCTTTAATTATTCATTTTACCATATAATGGTGAAAACAATAAATGTAATTGGACCATTGTTTTTTTGAATTTTGCATTTACTGTGTTCACTGCATAGTAAAAATGACCTGTTTTAAGATTTATTTTTTTTTTATAGATTTTAGTGGTTAGAAAAATTCAGAACTTTGTAAAAAAAATAGTTTCTATTAGTATTTTTGGGGATCTATAACTTTTTTTTAATTTATCCCTTAATGACCCTGTATTTTGGTTATTATTATAACACTTGGATGTTTTTATTGATACCATTTTGGGATAATCAGAACCCCAAAATAGCATGAATTAAAAAACATCAGCAAGTCACGCAAAATACAAGCCCTCACACAGCTCCAATAATGAATGAAATAATAAAGTCTCAGAAAATGGTGACAAATAACCAATTGTTTTTTTTGCAATTTCTGATTTTTTTTCCACTTAAATAAAAAATAAAATCGTCAACAAGGGCCAACAAACCTGTAATATAAGTGTAATATTCAGGTACCTATTTATGTTGTGGTCACTAACGAAAAAAATATAACCTTGCATGAAGAACAGTGTGTAGAAACACTGCAGTAAATGAATCCGAGGAACCTAGATGCACCTATGAATAAAACTACAGTAAAGGAGTCACTAGTCACACCAGAAACAAATGAGGCTGGGACTGACTCCGAGATTATTGATTTAATGAGTTCCTCTATTTCAACTCTTCATGGTACCCAAGAAATATTAAGATCCGATTCCTCTATCACCCAGGGGGATCCAACACCCATTATAGGGAATCATCACCCCATATCCAGAAGGTTCCATGGGGTGCGGGGGAAATCTAATCACACTATAATGGAACCACCCCAAATTGAATCAGGGGTAGAAGCCACTAAACAGGTCACAAATCCACCTATGACCTCCCAAGGAGCCACGGAGAAAAAAAATCAGAGTTTTTTCCATTTAATACCTTCAAAAGCTCGATTAAAAAGAAAAATAAAAGAAGAGGGAGAAGTGGAAATAGGGATAAATCCTACCCCAATGAAAAAGTCAGCGATTCAGCCAACCCAGAGCACCAAAACATTGGAATCTTTAACCTCTCCGGTTATCAGCTAAACCAAGGGGAAATTGCCTTATTGAAACTGGGTCTATCATTCTGTCCCTCTAGCAATACTAATATGTTCCGGCTTTTCTTGGATATAAATGACTTCGTACGAAAACTCACCTTACAGAGGCACTATATGATATTATCCAAGCAAAAGGGTCTAACCAAGGTAAATACTGCCGGTGAGATATTGAATACCTTTGTACATGTACAGGTAAGATGGAACAAGAACTTTTATCCCCACCACCATAGGGGCAATAGTATAAAAACCTTTCACCAGTTACTGCTCAAGGAAATTAGGGAACTCCGCTGTGATTTTAAACGAGACAACTTATCAGGGGAAGAAAGGTTGGCCATAAATTTCCTCAAAAATAACTGTAGTTTGGTAATAAAAGGTGCGGATAAAGGGGGTGGAGTAGTGTTGATGGATAGGAAGCGGTATGTCAATGACGGAACAAAACAATTAGAGGATAATAAGTATTATGAGTCTCTAAACAACGATCCATCCCCTATTATAATTCATACAAAATTATGATTAAAAAAGGCATGTGAATAGAAAATCTTGAACAAAAGAGAGAAGCAATATCTGGATATTAAATATTACTCTCTGCCCTATTACTACTTCCTCCCGAAAATCCATAAAGGTCTAACTAATCCACCTGGCAGACCGATTATTTCTGGAATCGATTCTATTACGGCCAACCTATCACACTACATTGACCTCTTTCTGCAAAAATATGTTGGTAAGTTAGATTCACATCTAAGAGACTCTTCTTATCTCATCAGTCCTCTAAAAAAAACTTCCCGCAACCCCAAATTGTCTTTTCTTTACTTTGGACGTGGCCGCACTCTACTCAAATATAGACCATGAGTTGGGGTGGACTCTTACCTGGCTGCAGATGACATCCTCTCAACCCCACAGAGGGATTTTATTTTGCAATCTATTGACTTCATTTTAAATCATAGCATCTTTACCTTTGAGGGCAATATTTATCGCCAGCTGAAGGGCTGTGCGATGGGGACGAGATTTGCCCCAAGTTATGCTAATCTATACATGGGGTGCTTCGAGTCCACGTCGCACAGTCCCCTCTAGCTTTGGAGAATATGATATTTTACCACAGGTTCATAGACGACCTGTTTTTTATCTGGTCAGGGTCTGAGGAGAGTGCGGTAACCTTCATTAATTCACTAAACCATAATAAATGGGGACTCAGTTTCACAGCAACCATATCCCGAGAATCTATTCAGTTCTTAGATCTCAATATAAAATTTAATGAGAGGGCTACCATTGAAACATCCACTTTTTTTTAAAAAAAGGTGGATGTAAACAGTTACTTAGAATTTTCCAGTAGTCATCTCCCTACCTGGATAAGAAATATTCCATATGGCAAATATTGGCGCATCAGGAAGAATTGCACCACTATAACATCCTTCAGAGCTGAAGCGAAAACATTGTGGAGTAGATTCATGAGCAAAGGCTACCCTAGAAAAATATTAGCTGGTGCTTTTCAAAAGAGTCTGAAATTGGACCAGGATAAATGTTTGAGTAAAATTGAGGGAAAAAAGATGGTTTCGGAACAGGAATAGACAAGTAATGGCTATGACAGCTGCCTAGTGACCACCTACACTGACTCCTACAAAAAGGTAAAGGAATTAGTGGGTAGACATTGGCACATCCTAAGAAGCGATAGAATTCTCTCAGGGATCCTACCTGATAAACCCCAGGTTATATTCATAAGAAGCAGAAATTTAAAAAATATGATGATTGCTCCCAGCAAAATACCAAAGGATAAATCTCTTATGTCCCAAAATGGATCTGATACCATGAAACCAATAGGTAACTATTGCTGTGGCCAATCCAGGTGTTAGTGCTGAAAAACATTAAATCAGGGCATACAATCATTTAAATCTAACATTACAGGGGAGGAATTTGTAATAAAACAATATCTCACTTGTACCACCTCCTACGTAATCTATTTATTGGAATGCCCCTGCGGCCTACAGTATGTAGGTCGCACAACACAAATGCTACATAATAAATTAAATAGTCATAGATACAATATCCGGCATGGTACAGTTACCCATAGTCTTTCAAACCATTTTTCATGTGAACATGATAAAGATAGGGACACTTTTAAAACAGTGATCAATGAACAAATCATGGTTGATGACACAGACAGATACTGGAAGCTGGTAGAACGGGAATCTTTCTGGATATTTAAATTAGCCACATTACACTCAGAAGGCCTAAATATCATGACAAAGCGAATCAAATAGAATAACATTATCCAATGAAAATCATAATTGAATTGTAAATCAATATATTGATAATTGATTTCAAAAGTAGTAGATTCCCCTATGGATGTACAGTGATTTTTTTTTGACTAATAATCAATAGACAGGGGGGTGATAAGGAGTATAGTCATGAAAAAAAAATTTTTTTTTAACCCTTTGGCCTTGTTGTTTTTTATCAGATTTTTTCCTAATTAATTGGTTTTATTTGAGTCTCCACCCGCTTTACGGATCGATTAGTCTGTCACAGCCAGCCAACCACATAATTATACTTCCACGGACTTCTTCATCTCGTATCCTATTCTATACATTTTTTTAAAAAAAAACATTTTTTATTTAATCTCTCAAGTGTGTCACAGTTAGTTATGTACTCTTAGTCCCCTTGGGGGTAAAAATTCTTTTAAATTTTTTTAAAAACAAAAATACTATTTTCACTCAGGGGAAAAAAATGTCCCCCCATGCATGAATAACCTTGTTAGTATATTAATCATTTTCAAACCCCAAAAGGAAGAGAGTGGGACCCGTATATTAATTACATTTTATCATATATTGTTTTTCCCATCGAGCATTTTATTTATCATTTTTTTATTTTTTAATCATTTTTCCTGATGTTAATATCTGTCTCTTTTTAACTGTTATGTAGCATTTTGATTATACCAGCAACATTGGTGCATATTATCAGTATTTTTAACATATTTTTTATTATGAACTTATATATTTTTATCATGAACCCATGTATGCAATTTTCATCATGAATCAATGTATATATTGCCTTTTATAGTTCAGGGCTTTTAACAACCCTGTATGGGGGAATTTTCTCAATTGACTGATTGCTTTAATGAATTCACCCTGACGGGTATTTAATTTGATTGTGAAAAAACTTTTAATTTCATGTATATAAGGTTGATCACCCTGCATAATCTTTGCTACCTGAAGAAGGGGGAAGATGTATCCCCGAAACGCGTTGTGGCTCACCAATCTTCAATAAATTCATCTTTATAATACCACCACTTTCCTTTGAACAGCACGGCCGTTACCGTGATATTTACTTTTCTACCCGAAATACACTCTACAGGAGAAAGAGAACCTCGCTGACTATAAGAGCTTAAACTCTACAGGAGTAGGAGGACCCTGCTGACCACAAAAGCTTACACTGTAACCTCAACCTCATTGGCCATAAGAGCTTATGTACCACCCCAGCGCCAGCAGCCGGGCTGCTGCTCGGATCCGGATCTGCGGTGGCTTGAGGGGTCTCCGGACCAGAGATGGGGAGTTGCGCGGACACTCAAAATAAAAGGGGTATTTACAGGGGAGTTTGTGATTATAGTCCGTGACGACACCCACGGTGTGTGGTAAGGTGGGATACCACCGCTGCTGTTGGGAGCGCCCGGTGGCGATGGAATGGCAGCCAGATGTTTAACCCCTTCATGGGTAGGGGGAAGATGCCCCGGGGCTTGGCGATGGTGAGAGGGGAACATCGTTGGGGAGGAAAGGGTCACTGCGTACTCAGTCCAATAACGCTGACACCCTTGTAAACCAGAATTCTTAGCACCGCTGTATCAAGGAGGGAGTACGCCAGGATCCCGTGCCCGATGGTGTTGCCTGTTAGCCTGTGACCTTGACCATGGCACCTCTTTCTGTAGTTGGTCCCTTTTAGCTTGAAACTGAACGGGACCCGCTCACCCGTATGGTTAACGGAGTGAGCTTGTTCTCAGGCTTCACGCTTGGGATTTTCTGGACTATATATTGTGAAAGTCCTATCCCCCTCGTTGTCTTAGTACCCCGATTTTGGAGCGGGTGGAGGACGAATCGTGAAGTCTTCGCTCTCGTCGGGTAAATTACCAGGACGCATGAAGCTACTTCCCTGCCTAGGGTCCACGTACCCGGGCGTGCCCTGGCCCCTGCCCGGAGATGGCTCAAGCTGGTCCGTCAAGCTCGGCTGGTCCGTGCCCCTTGACACAATCCCCTGTAACAGGGGATCCAGCTCCTACCAGGCCCAGACCAATGTCTGCCACCTAGTAACTGAGGAGCCCAGCTTCCTGACCTCTCAATTCGAGAGTCACCATTCTACACTCCACTACTCCAACTGTCTCCTAACACTCCTGACCTCTCCTTACCAACCCCCCAAGTGGCCAGCCTTATTCCCTTCAGGCTGTCCACTGGGGTGTCTGGTGGGTGTGGTGCAGAGTGTTTCTAGGATTTTTATTAGCTTGTTCTTAGCAACACCACAGGCTTGGGATCCGTAACCAAGGAGGATTGGATATCATGCTGAAGGGCAGATTGCACGATACCCTGTGACGACCTTATAGGCCAGGGCGTCACATTTCCACTCTACAGGTGAGAGAGATTACCTCGCTGGCCATAGGAGTTTACACTCTGCAGGAGAGAGAGAGAGGATCCCGCTAACCACAAGAGCTTACACTCTACAGGAGAGAAGACACCATGATTGACCACAAGAACTTACTAGAGAGAGAGAGAGAGAGAGAGAGAGAGACAGGACCACACTGACCATAAGAGCTTACACCCTACCAAGAGAGAGAGTCTTAACCAAGTGGCTCTGGAGATGGAAAATTACTCTGTTGTACCAACTGTGCTCCACTGGGAACCTCTGATCTATAATGGTCCCAGTACTAACCACCACTGTATAAGATATGATGATCCGCAAGATGTCATAACTGTAGGATACTATTGGGAGGCCCAAGCGGCAATGCAAAATGACATTTTCCTGCTCTCTGATGCTTAGGTAACGTAGGGAATGGTGCTGGGCAAGTTTTAATTTTAGTGGCAGCTACAAATCAAATCTCAAACTGTTCAAATTCACATGAAACCGAAGATTTCAGGAAATTTGACTCAAAATTGATTGATCAGCTCATGCCTAGTAATAATCTCTAGAAAGTGATTTATTTAGCAATGGTGCCCCTCAGTTATCTTTATTGGGCATGTGTGACTAATTTAATAGATACAACAGTTCTTCGGTCACTTTTCAAAACTTCGTAATTCTGGTATCCAGATACCTTCAAGAATTGTGTTATTTCTCTAGTTACAGCCATACTTTCCAGAGCACATACAGTATCATATAAGATTCATGTGAATTAGACTTCTCAATTGAAAAAGAAAAAAAGTAATTAAGAGTACTTACAAGTATTCATTATTAAATCTTAGATATAATCATGACATGTATCTGGAGGGGTTTGATCTGTAGATCTTCTACTATTGCATGCAGTTTCCTCTTTCTTCAGCTGATGGCCCGGCAGATCATGTACTGGTGAATGTGTTATTTTAAAGATAAAGCTTTTGTGATATCAGAAATAAAGTCACCTGACTAGTCCTGGTGTCGATATTCTAACCGGCTGAACGAAGCGTAAATGAGAACATGACTTCCTGTAGAAGTTATTATAACCTGAGTCAGTAAAATCTCACTGAAAGCAAATCAAAATGCAAACAAATCAGCTGATGAAATTGAGGAGGTGAACTTCTAGATACTGTGGGGATTTAGCTCAGGTAGGCATAGGCAGGGACGCAAGAAACACCATCTTTTTAAAAAACACCATCTTTGTAAAAAAAAATTCCAGCAATTTATTAAAAACACTTAGCATAAACTACTCTTATACAAACATAAAGAAACCTTTCCTGGCTTAAAACAAACCCAGCCACATACCGTGGGCTCCCAGTCCATTAAAGTCTCTATTGGAGGTGTGGCGTCCTCCACACACTGACTCCTGCCAGTGCACACCTCTCACCGAGATCCTTCCTGCAGCCCCAGCACTATCAGTCTGGCTGCAGTTTCTTCTCAGTCTCTCTCCAGTAGTGAACGATCTAATACAAAGATCCGGCACCCTGCTGTGACTGATAGGAGCTGGATCCCCAGTGAGCGCCACTAAAATCTCTTAACGGCTCAAACTGGGCGCTAAACTCCGGTGTTCAGGGCGAAAATCTCAGCTCTCCAGAACAAAACCCCACCCACTCAACAATATAATTGGTCCATTGTAAATAGGTGGAGATGTATTCCACCTGTCTGGATTTTTTGTTTTTTCTTCATTGAATTGGTCGGTGGCTGACCCCCACCTTGCTATGCACCCCAATTTGGGATGTATTCCACCTGTCTGGATTTTGGCGGTTGGTGACTGTTCACATTCAGTCATCAGGCCCTGTCCACAGGCTATTTACTTAATGCAGCATTTGCTTGGACCTGTCCCGCCCACAGCCATGATTCAGTCATGGGTACGGGATTGAAATAGACCAGGTGAATGCTGCTAAGAGCAGTTCTACTATTCATATGTGAGGCCGTTTGGCACACTTTATAAAAATATTTTTTTGTAGGACTGCCCCAAATGAGATTTGTCGTGAAGTGGCTGGGTGGCTCAAGAAATTGCAATTTTTTGCCAAAAATCTCATATTTATAATAAGTACAGTTGGAATTTTTAGTGCTGTAGTGCACATTTAGTGCTAGCTTTTTTGTTTTTTCTTTATTAAAAACACTTAGCATAAACTACTCTTAAACAAACATAAAGAAGCCTTTCCTGGCTTAAAACAAACCCAGCTACATACCGTGGCCTCCCAGTCCATTAAATCTGTATTGGAGGTGTGGCGTCCTCCACACACTGGGTCCTGCCAGTGCACACCTCTCACCGAGATTCTTCCTTCAGCCCCAGCTCTACGAGCCTGGCTGCAGTTTCTTCTCAGTCTCTCTCCAGTAGTGATGTGTCGGTCGCGAACGATCTGACACAAAGATCCGTCTCCCTGCTGTGACTGATAGGAGCTGGATCCCCAGTGAGCACCACTAAAATCTCTTAACGGCTCAAACTGGGCGCTAAACTTCGGTGTTCAGGGTGAAAATCCCCGCCCTCCAGAACAAAACCCCACCCACTCAACAATATAATTGGTCCGTTGTAAGTGGGTGGGGTTTAGCCGTGGGTGGGCGTGGTTTCAGCAGCGTTACTATAATCTTAAATATTTGTTCACCTGGGGTATTATGGGTAATAAGGAGCCATGAACGATCCGAATGAGCCGGTTCTTTCTGGTAAGCGGAGCCATGGGAACTGGATCACCAAAAAGAGCCGGACTGCACATCACTACTCTCCAGACTGACTTCGAAAACACTCTCTCCATGTGCCAAATGGAGGACTCTATAACATGGCTTGTGACACACCCATGGGCAGGGGTATGTAGGTGGCCAGACCCACCCATCTCTCCAGCCACCTGTGTGCCTCCCTTGTGAATACTAAAGCAACAAAAAATGTGGCACTACAAGTGCCAGCATTCCTGAGGCTCACGCCACTTGTGTGGTACATACCTCCCATTTACAACATAACCGGGACGTTATACACTGCCTGCGACTGGCCTCTGAAAGGCTGGCAGCCGGTGACTTTCTGAACCGCAATATATTTGAACTTAATGTGTGTCCGAGGACACACATTCTGTTGAATACAACGCAGTTACCTACAGGCTCTCTCTGCATCCTGTTTGGGGGCCCACGAGAAAATTCTTCGGTTTCCCGTTGGGTCAGTCCAACCTTGGAGGTATCTGTAGCAGGTAACTTGTAATTTTTCTAAACGCTATGCAACAGCATTCTGCAAGCATTTTCTACATGAATTCCACTATTTCTAAGTAAAAATTAAGTTACCTTTTGTATGTTTTGATGAAAGTGGGTGAGCCTGTTTTCTAAGGACAAAGCAACCTCATTTATAATAATATCTACAAACATATATACAAATGCTATGCAACAAATGTTCCATACACAAATTTCACTATTGCTATAAATGTAACAACCCAAGCCATTTTATGCACATTTTGATCTAACTGTGTGAGCCCATCTGATCAATAGTGGGTAAATGGATAGTAGCGCTGTGACTAGCTCAGCCAATTACTGGCTTTAAACAGTGCTATGTCCCCCCATTAGGTGCCTCGGGGATCTGTTAAGCAACAGTCTGAGCTTCTTAATAAACGGTATCACATGTTACGTGAACAGTGTTTAACTCTACCAGGTCTACTGACTACAGATATGGTGTGCTTCTTATATATTGTATATTGTATGTTTGCAATACCTGTGGAACTCGGGTGCTCTTCATCCATAGAAGTCTACACTGCCTATGCAGAGCATTCTGTGATCTCCAGATCCTAGGTTCTTATTCTGCAGCAAAGTTTTATGTTTATTGGGAGTACCCATACCATGATTATAGACAGCATAGGGTATATGCATAGCTTTGGAGGCACTGTGATGATACTTTGCTTGGAAACATTGAAAAACACTGACCTATTTTCAGTGCTATTTTGGGTGGTTAATAGTCGTTACCTCCAACAGAAATCCACAATATATTGCAAAATTTAATTATCACGTGTGTTCACTGCATATCCCTATAGTGACTCTGAAAACCAAGGGTCTCTTGTACCAATATAATTCCTCCCTAGAGATGCCTGCCACCTTCTATATACATGTTTAAAATGTCACAAGATTTGGTGGGCGTAAGTATGCTTTTAACTCAAGTACACAAGAAACCAATCAACTAGACATAAAAATTTACTTATCTGATGTCACATTTGAGAAAGAGGTGTAAAGTAAAAAATGGGAGTCTACTGGGGCACTATGCATTTACATACTATGAAAGAGGTCACCAGAGGAGCAGTAATGCATTGCTGGGTGAAGAAACAGGTAAATAATGGTTATTTATTATTTTATAACAATTGAGGTTGTGAATTGTTAAACTCCCAGTTAATCTGTTTTCATCTATTCCAATGTCTATAGTTTGGCAAAAAGACAACACAAGAGCCATTTTATCTGTGAGTTTCAGCACTTAAAGAGGATTTGTTACTTTTTTTTTAATTTGGCATAAAATATGAAGACATCAATTAATTATTCATATTTCATTCTGTTGTACACCCTAGGGGCTAATGTGAAAAATTGGCTACACAGGGTTGGGCTGGCCATCTGGGGGTGCCTGACTGCTTGCAATTGTGCCTGCTATCTGTGTATGTATAGTGGTATAAATATAAATAATTTAAAAAAACAGCATGCAGGCCCCCCCAATTTTAATACCCAGCCATGATTAAACTGACAGCTGGGGGCTGGTATTCTCAGGTTGAGCATGCCCATGGTTATTGGGCCCACTGCCTAAAAATAGCAGCCTGCAGCCGCCCAGAATTATCACATTCATTAGATACGACAATCCCGGCACTTTATCCGGCCCATCCCAATTGCCTTTGTGCGGTGATAATCGAGGTAATGTAAGGGAATAATTACAGCTCACAGTTGCCACTAAGCCCTAGATTTGTAATGGGAGGTGTCTATGAGACCCCCACATTACTAATCCATAAGCAGTGAGAATTCCTAGTACAGTACTGTATCTATACAGGGAAGGAGGTACAGTACTGTAGAGGGCTTGGGGAAGGCTCACGTGGTGCTCGTATTGCAAAATCTTGCTTGTTTACAATTTTTTGTAAATGTTAGCTTGCCTTGCTCTCAAACCAAGTTACTCTTAATCCAATATTCCACTGTAGGTGCATGTAGTTTCATTATTGGAAGCGAAAATATGGCAACACCATGCCACTTGTTTGTGGAGTTTACAGTTGATAAATAGTACCCTTGGTATTTTCCAAAAAAATAACAAGACTAGAAAAGCTTGAAAGTTTTGCACCCTAAAAGCAAACATGTTGTGAATGTTAGTTATGTTTTGGCTGCTGGGAGGCTCCCTCTGGTGGCCAGGAATGGTTTGGACTTGGACCAGGTGTGTTGTGCAATGGGCGTTTCCTTTGCTAACTCTCTGCTTATTTAAATCCTGTTCTGATAGCAGGTGATGCCGGATGTCAGTTGTTCTTTGTATCACCAGCCTGCTTCATTCTGCTCCACACCACATCTACCCTAGATAAGTGCTTGCTCTTTATTTATTGTTTGGTTCTTTTGCTCTTTTCTGGGTTTGTCACTTGCTGTGGTTGTTTTCAGTTTATTTGCTTGCAGGGATTTTCCCCCTCAGTTGCTTGGCTGGGGAACTCCCTGCAGTTCTGTTTGGATTATAGCTCTTTTGGGTCCATGTGTTTGTGGCTTGTTGAATTTATTATGATTTTTGTTTTCTGTTCATTGGTATGACAAAAGCACCTGGTATAGGACAGAGTTCAGATCGTGCGATCTGAGGGCCTTTTTGTACTATCAGGAATTTTGAATTTTGAAGGGTTTTTCTCTGGCCACCATCAGTCCCTTTCCTGTCCTTTCCTATTTTAGTCAGTGGGGGCCTCACCTTTTGCTAATCCTGTCATCTATCTGTGTATTGTGTTTTTCCTATATCACCGCAGTCTTTGAATGTGGGGGGCTTGCTATTCTTGTCTATTTTCTGAGGCAGAGAGTTATTCATCTTTCCTTCCTTTAGGATAGTTAGTTCTCTGGCTGGGTTCGCGGTGCACAGGATGTTAGTTCACCCCTCGGCTACTTCTAGTTGTGATGGTTAGTAAGGGGATGGCGGCCAGATTAGTTGCCAATGCTCTTGTCACCTTTTACCAATGATTTGTGGTGGTCTTCCATGGTTCCGGATCATAACACAAACACCTGCAACCATCCACTGTATTCCATTTGTATGTATTGGTCTAATACTGGAATACTACAACAAAGTGTGCAAAAAATGTGAGGTACGACTTGAAGTCGATTCTCTACAGATTAATCTGATCATCTCTAGTAATTGAGAGAAGTTTATTTTAAAAAAATTCTTAATATGATGAAGGAAACTTCTTTGACTAGTTGAATGTCAAAAGTTTACTTATGTTTGATATATAGAATTAATTGTACAGTAGTTTTGATCATATATATTTTAAAGATGCAATCCCGCCAAAGTGTTAATAATATTAATATATTGTAGTCATCGTATTTAGTGTTGAGTGAGTAGTTGACTATTCGTACTCCCTATGCTTTTAGCAAGTGCTGTCCGCTACTCACATATTCGTTACGAGTAGAGGGCGCAATGTAAGTCAATGGGAAATACTCGCTAAGTAGTGAGTAATCCAAAAGCCGTACTATTTGTTACTTGCACGAAAAGAACGGCTTTCAGGTTACTCGCTACTTAGCGAGTATTTCCCATTGACTTACATTGCACCTATTACTCCTAACAAATATGCAAATAGTGGACAGTACTTGCTAAGAGCATAGCGAGTACAAATAGTCAAGTACTCACTCAACACTAATCATAATATATTGCACTGTGTGCTTACAATTTCTCATTTTTCTCTTCTACCCAGTTAATTCTTCTATTTTCTATTTGGTCTATGACATCCCGTGATTAAAAACAGATTAATATTTCTAGTTCTGAAGATAACTTATGCAGAGAATAGACTTTCTGTTTCTACATAGACGTGAGAAGCATTCAGTGAGTCTGTTTTCAATCATGTGATATCATGGAAAAGAGATGAATTAATTGGGTGAAAGGGAAAAATTAGCAATTATAAGTACACAGTGCTATATTAAATGATGATTGCAATATATTAAGAGGATAAAAACTTTGATGGGAGTGCTTCTTCAAGGGTATATCCAGATTTACTAAAGGCATTTCTACCCTATACATGTGGATGGGGTTGATTTGGCTGCATGTGAATGTACATATATACTACAAATAAGATGAATCAGACAGTTCCAAATTTGTCTGCCCCTTGTATACATATTGTAATAAGTGTTAGTTTTTTTCCCTTTGTTAGATCATCAATTTATAATCCGTTGCCCTTTTTATGAAAATGTGTTTGTAGAAAGTAGTAATAAATTCTTGTATCGCTATTATGCTGAGACTTCGCAGCCACTAATAGTACAAGTTACAACCATTTAGCATGTGAACTAGCTTATGCTGGGGATTAAAGATTCTTGTTAGTGCTCAGTTTTCCTAAAGAAAAAAAGTGACCTTCACAGTCTAATCCCTTTACAAACAAGGTCATGAAAACAGCAAAGAGTCTCAACTAAACCGTTGACATTTTGAACTGTTCTGATACTTTGTATCATACTTTTACCTAATTTCCACCTTCAATATGTGAATGCATACTGAAGTATAACTGTTAAGCATCTTTATTTTTGGTCATCATCAACACAGTGAAATGTAAGATTACTATGTTGCAATTTTAGTGCAACTTTTTTCTCTGCATGATGAAATGTTGAGGTACTGGTACCGTGTTTCCCCGAAAGTAAGACCCTGTCTTACATTAATTTTACCCCAAAAAGTCCCACCCTGTCTTACTTTCGGGGGAGGTCTTACATTAGCCGAAAAAAAATGACAATTTCTTTTTAACCAATAAATTAACATTTATTAACATGCTGAAGAGTCGGTCATCACCAAACAGTAGAATAAAACAAATGTAGCCATACCCATACCCCATAACAGTGCCGTAACCCACTGCACACAGCCCCATGCCCCATAACAGTGCCGTATCCCACTGCACACAGCCCCACACCCCAAAACAGTGCCGTATCCCACTGCACACAGCCCCATACCCCATAACAGTGCCGTATCCCACTGCACACAGCCCCACACCCCAAAACAGTGCCGTATCCCACTGCACACAGCCCCATACCCCATAACAGTGCCGTATCCCACTGCACACAGCCCCATACCCCATAACAGTGCCGTATCCCACTGCACACAGCCCCATACCCCATAACAGTGCTGTATCCCACTGCACACAGCCCCATACCCCATACCCCATAACAGTGCTGTATCCCACTGCACACAGCCCCACACCCCATAACAGTGCCGTATCCCACTGCACACAGCCCCACACCCCATAACAGTGCCGTATCCCACTGCACACAGCCCCATACCCTATACAGTACATGTTTCCCTATTTGGTTTTTAAATGCTGGACGTTTTCCTCTGCGGTGCGGCTGTGGGTGCAGAAGGCCTGTGCTGCAGGGAACGCTGTGCCAATCAGCAGGGAAACAGCGGTGACGTGGGGCTGGGGTGGCCAATTACAGCCCGAGCTGCTGGGCCAATCAGCACTCGAGCCGGGGGCCGGCGGTGACGTGGGGAGCAGGGGCGGCCAATGAGCTGTTGAGCTGGGCGGATTGCGGGGTTAACACGGCGAGTTAACCCCATGAGCGCTGGACCCGCCCAGCTGCACCTGAGGACACCTCTGGAGCCTGGGGACCCAATGGGGGACAGCGGCGGCCCAAAGGTAAGGGCCTTACATTTCACAGCGGCCCCCCAACCCTGCCTTACATTCGGGGGAGGCCTTACATTGAAGGACCCCCCCGTAACCCCCACCCTGTCTTACTTTCGGGGGGGTCCTACTTTCGGGGAAACACGGTAGTAGCATGGAAGCTGTGATTTTGCAGCATCCGTCACACAACCAAAGGTGATCACAGCCGAAACTGCTTTTTTGGAATCTGTGACCAATAAGAAAATAGAACCTAAAACTTTTAGATTAAAAACTAAAAATAAATATCATATTCATTAAACTAATTAATCTGGCAAAAAATAAACAATGTTTGCCATTTGCATAATATTTATTATTCAGTGAAAAGTACTTACAAGGTATGGCATTATCTGGGGTTTGAAGGAATAACACATGCTGTGAGCCGTCGCAGGCAAGGTCCTCTCTCCTCCTGTACCTGTCTGTCTTGACCCCGGATTCCAAACCCCATAGAAGTCTAAGGGACCCGAACTTAAGTGTTATAAAACGGTGTTAGTAAGCTGCAAAAGGAAGCAAAATGGCAATTAAACCAGGGCACTAATACTTACCGCGCTTCAGCCAGGCTATCACACTGCTTCCGGGTCCGCTCATTAAACCTTATGAATATTCACTCCTTTCTCCACCCACCCTCTGTGTCTGTCACTGGTTGCAGTTAGATTGCCGACATCTGTGATTGGTTGCCCTCACACTAGCTGTCTGAGTCCCCAAAGTGGAGTGTAAAAATAATTAGAAAAAATTACATAGTATTTTGATACCCAGTGCAGATAAAGCAGACAGCTCTTGGCTGTGTATCAAAATACAATGGAACCCATGTAGTATTTTATTTTTTAAACATTTAAATAAATAATTTAAAAAAAAAAAATCTGTGTAGGGTCCTCCCAATTTTGATACCCAGCCAAGAAAACGCAGACTGTTATTCTCAGGCTGAGGAGGCCCATGGTTATTGGGCCCTCCCCAGCCTAAAATAGTAGCCCGCAGCTGCCCCAGAATTGGACAATCCATTAGATACTTCAATTCTGGTGTTTTACACAGCTCATCTTAATTGCCTTGGAGCCATAGCAATCGAGGAATATAAGCGGTTAATGACAGCTGCGATTTGTCAAAAAAAAATCACAACTGTCATCAAGTTCGATGTTATTAATGGGTAGAGATCTATGAGACTCCCCCCATTACCAATCATTTAAGTAAAAAGAAATAAACACAAAACAGAGAAAAAATCTTTATTTAAAAAACCCCAAAACAAAACACCCTCTTTCTTTAATTTATTAACCCCCAAAACACCCCTGCAGTATCGACATAATCCATAACACAACGTCCTATGACGATCCTGGCTCTGTTACATTCTGAAGTAGCAGTGTGCCATCAAATTAGAAAACATGATTGATGACTGCGGCCACAGGGACACACTGATGGAGCCGCAGCTGTGAGAGCTGTGACGCAATGAGTTCACCTGAGATCACAGATGGCTGTTCCCATGGTACCCCAGCTGTGACCTCAGGCAAACTCACTGATGTCACAGCTCTCACAGCTGTCGGGCTGTCATTGAGCTCAAATCCAGCATTGAGTTCAGTGGTCTTGGATTACTGGAGTATTGACTTCAACGTTGCCAGATTAAATAATTAACCAGCACCATTGAAGTCAATAATCGGGTAATCTGGCAGTTTTGAACTCAATGACAGATTACCAGAATGCGCACTCAGTCTGGGATTGAGTTCACCTCAGGTCACAGCTGAGGTTCCCATGCTACCCCAACTGTGACCTCAGGTCAATTCATTAAACCTAATGCTGGATTACCAGATAAGGCAATGTGCGCACATTGAGCATTTGGTTGCAGACATTTCTGCACCAAATCTGCATCTCCTGGCAGAAAAACATACCAAAAACACATTGTGTGGCAGGAGAAGCAGATGTGGTGCAGAAATGTCTGCAACCAAATACATTGAGTTCAATGATTTCACCTGAAGTCACAACTGGCATTCCCACGGTACTACTGGAATGCATGCACGAGGGTGGGCGGGGGAATCAGTGTATATATATATATATATATATATATATATATATATACATACACACAATGCACGGTACCACTACTTCTTTCCTGTATGCTGGGTGTAATTCATTGTATCAATATTATTCTGTGTATTTATACACTGCACAGTACCACTAGTCACATCCTGTAAAATCATGTAATCCTCTGTGTCTGTAGTATTCTGTAGATATACATTGCACAGTGCAACGTTTCCTGTCCTGTATACTGGGTGTAATCCTCAGTATCTGTATTATTCTGTAGATATACACTGCACAGTACCACTTCTCCTGTCCTGTATATTGGGTGTAATCTTCAGTATCTGTATTATGCTGTATATATATGTAGCACCCCTGAGACCCTCAGGGCAATACAGGGAACTGCATCCTCTGGGGATGCAGGACCTACCCCCTGGGACCTGGAGTACCTGTTCCGATTCCACCAAAACACAATCTAAATCCTAGTTCACCTCTCCACACTGGGCATAGAGGGTTAACCATGTAAGGGGATGGTCGCCATGGGAACGAGTCCCTGGGTATAGTCAGCCTGGTGGGAGGGGTCAGGCAGTCGGTAGTAGTTAGGGGAGAGTGGCGCACACAGGAGAGGTGTGCGGACGTGCCTGAGCTGGGTCCGTGTAACGGTGACCCTGGGAGCACAGAAGAGAGGTCACCAGGATAGGTACCGAGATACCGCTGGGACCGGAGCATGAACGGGGCACAGGGCCCTTGGTCAAGCGCAAGTTTCAGACTGTTTGTCAAATACCTGCACAATGAGGATACCTTCACGGACTTCATCGAACTAAATAATTTGGGGGCATCAGCAGTAAACTAGGATCGGGGTTGGGACACTTACCTCCCCGCAGGGTCCGCACTGCCCGCCGTATAGAGAAGGAGACTGTACCCCAAAAGCCGTTGCTGTTGGTTTCCGGGCTTACATGCATTGGCCAATTCATAAACTAAAAATCTCATTTTTTCATATAGCAGTAATGCAGTACCAGAGTTCCCTTATACATTGATGGTATTTTAGTGTGCAGCTGTATGCATTTTGTATTTGATATGTTTTTTCAGCTGGCACCTATACACACTTGTAGGATGTGCAGGTCAGTTTTTTTAAAATATTTGTAGGGAGTCTCTTTCTGACTGAGCACTTCGCCCTATAAACCAGGCTGTGTTCATGATCCTTATACCAGGAGTCCTGGCTGCCCAGACATGGAGGTTAGTCCAGATAGTGGCATTTCAGGTTGGATTTTTTAGTCTAGCTGCCCAGACACGGATGTTTTTAACCTAGATAGTGGCATTTTAGTTAGGTACCCGGAATATTGAGAATTACCTTGCCGTTGGTTTCTGGGCTTACATGCATTGGCCAATTCATAAACTAAAAATCTCATTTTTTCATATAGCAGTAATGCAGTACCAGAATTCCCTTATACATTGATGGCATTTTAGTGTGCAGCTGTATGCATTTTGTATTTGCTATGTTTTTTCAGCTGGCACCTATATACACTTGTAGGATGTGCAGGTCAGTTTTTTTAAAATATTTGTACCCCAAAAGGGACAGTCGGGGTCCCCAAACACTCCACGCTACGGGGACTCAATCTACAGAGAGTGCCGTGGACAGGGCAACCTCGGTCACTACATTGGCACTGGTCCTCCAAGGGACCTGAACCAGCAATCCTTGGGTCCACAGTGAGTAGAGACTGTTAAAGAAAACCTGGTGTGGTCTCCATTATTGCCCCCACTACTTCTCCCAGGCACAGCCCTACCTGCGGAGGGCCTACAATCACAGCTGCCACTACCACCAGCCCTGGGAGTACCCACATTGAGCAGCGGCGGTTCTCCATCATTAACCGCAACCTGCAGGTGGCGTCACATGAAAAAAAACTCTTATCTCCCCTGTAAATACCCCCCATTAACAAAAGGGGACCAGAGCACGGGACCGGGCAGCGGCCACCAGAGTGACATTCCCATTTGTTACCACCCGGGACCGAGTACCCCCTTCTCTGGGCGCTACAACCCCCT